>NC_134323.1:24519041-25223041 GCF_964195595.1 Calonectris borealis
GGAATTAAACCAGAGCCAGCGGAACAAAACCACAGCCCGAGGAAGAAAACCGGAGACTGAGTAACTAAACCAGAGCGCGAGGAACAAAACCAGAGCCCAAGGAATAAAACCAGAGCTGGAGGAACAAAAACCAGAGCCAGAGGAGCAAAACCAGAGCCCAAGTAATAAAACCAGAGTTAGAGGAACAAAACCAGAGCCCAAGGAATTAAACCAGAAGCTGAGGGAGAAAACCAGAGCCCGAGGAACAAAACCAGAGGATGAGTAACAAAACCAGATGTCGAGGAACAAAACCAGAGACAGAGGAACAAAAGGAGGGCCCGAGGAATAAAACCAAGTGTGGAGGAACAAAATCAGAGTCCGAGGAACAAAACCAGAGCCAGAGGAACAAAACCAGTGCCCGAGGAAAATAATCATTGCCCGAGGAATGAAACGAGAACTAGAGAAACAAAACCAGAGCCCGTGGAAGAAAACTAGAGCCTGAGGATCAAAACCAGAGACCGAGGAACAAAAGGAGGGCCCGAGGAATAAAACCAGGAGTCGAGGAACAAAACCAGAGCCCGAGTAATAAAACCAGAGTTAGAGGAATAAAACCAGATGTCGAGGAACAAAACCAGAGTCCGAGGAACAAAACCAGAGCCCGAGGAACAAAACCAGAGCTCAAGGAACAAAACCAGAGACCGAGGAACAAAACAAGAGCCCGAGGAAGAAAACCAGAGACCGTGGCACTACACTAGAGCCCGAGGAACAAAACCACAGCTGGAGGAACAAAATCAGAGCCCAAGGAACGGAACCAGAGCTCGAGGAAGAAAACCAGAGCCCTAGGAAAAAAAACAGACCCCGAGGAAGAAATAAAGGACCCGAGAAACTACACCAGAGCCCGTGGAAAAAAACCAGAGCTGGAGGAAAGAAACCAGAGCCCGAGGAAGAAAACCAGAGCCCGAGGAACAAAACCAGAGCCCAAGGAACTAAACTAGAGAGCAAGGAAGAAAACCAGAGCCTGAGGAACAAAACCAGAGCCCAAGGAACAAAACCAGATGTCGAGGAAAAAAACGAGAGGCCGAGGAACAAAACCAGAGTCCGAGGAACAAAACCAGTACCTGAGGCACTAAACCAGTGCCTGAGGAACAAAACCAGAGCCAGAGGAACAAAACCAGAGCCCGAGGAAAAAAACCAGAGCCCGAGGAACAAATCCAGAGCCTGAAGAATAAAACCAGAGCCCGAGGAACAAAACCAGAGCCCAAGGAACCAAACCAGCGCCAGAGGAAGGAAACCAGAGCCCAAGGAATAAAACCAGAGCTATAGGAACAAAACCAGAGCCCAAGGTATTAAACCAGAAGTTGAGGGAGAAAACCAGAGCCCGAGGAACAAAACCAGAGCCAGAGGAACAAAACCAGTGCCCGAGGAAAATAATCAGTGCCCGAGGAATGAAACGAGAGCAAGAGAAACAAAACCAGAGCCCGAGGAACAAAACGAGAGCCCAAGGAATAAAACCAGAGGCCGAGGAACAAAACAAGAGCCCGAGGAAAAAAACCAGAGCTGGAGGAACAAAACCAGAGCCAGAGGAGCAAAACCAGAGCCCAAGTAATAAAACCAGAGTTAGAGGAACAAAACCAGAGCCCAAGGAATTAAACCAGAAGCTGAGGGAGAAAACCAGAGCCCGAGGAACAGAACCAGAGGATAAGTAACAAAACCAGATGTCGAGGAACAAAACCAGAGACAAAGGAACAAAAGAAGGGCCCGAGGAATAAAACCAAGTGTGGAGGAACAAAACCAGAGTCCAAGGAACAAAACCAGAGCCAGAGGAACAAAACCAGTGCCCGAGGAAAATAATCAGTGCCCGAGGAATGAAACGAGAGCTAGAGAAACAAAACCAGAGCCCTAGGAACAAAACGAGAGCCCAAGGAATAAAACCAGAGCTGGAGGAACAAAACCAGAGCCCGAGGAGCAAAACCAGAGCCCGAGGAAAAAAAACAGAGTTGGAGGAACAAAACCAGAGCCCAAGGATTAAAACCAGAGCTCAAGGAACAAAACCAGAGACCGAGGAACAAAACAAGAGCCCAAGGAAGAAATCCAGAGACCGTGGCACTACACTAGAGCCCGAGGAACAAAACCAGAGCTGGAGGAACAAAATCAGAGCCCAAGGAACGGAACCAGAGCTCGAGGAAGAAAACCAGAGCCCTAGGAAAAAAAACAGACCCCGAGGAAGAAATAAAGGACCCGAGAAACTACACCAGAGCCCGTGGAAAAAAACCAGAGCTGGAGGAAAGAAACCAGAGCCTGAGGAACAAAACCAGAGCCCAAGGAAAAAAAACAGAGGCCGAGGAAGAAAACCAGAGCCCGAGGAACAAAACCAGAGTCCAAGGAACAAAACCAGAGAGCAAGGAAGAAAACCAGAGCCTGAGGAACAAAACCAGAGCCCAAGGAACAAAACCAGATGTTGAGGAAAAAAACGAGAGACCGAGGAACAAAACCAGAGTCCGAGGAACAAAACCAGTACCTGAGGCACTAAACCAGTGCCTGAGGAACAAAACCAGAGCCAGAGGAACAAAACCAGAGCCCGAGGAATAAAACCAGAGCCCGAGGAACAATTCCAGAGCCTGAAGAATAAAACCAGAGTTAAAGGAACAAAACCAGAGCCCAAGGTATTAAACCAGAAGTTGAGGGAGAAAACCAGAGCCCGAGGAACAAAACCAGAGGATAAGTAACAAAACCAGATGTCGAGGAACAAAACCAGAGCCCGAGGAACAAAACCAGAGCCAGAGGAACAAAACCAGTGCCCGAGGAAAATAATCAGTGCCCGAGGAATTAAACGTGAGCTAGAGAAACAAAACCAGAGCCCGAGGAACAAAACGAGAGTCCAAGGAATAAAACCAGAGCCCGAGGAACAAAACAAGAGCCCGAGGAGCAAAACCAGAGCCCGAGGAAAAAAAACAGAATTGGAGGAACAAAACAAGAGCCCAAGGATTAAAACCAGAGGCCGAGGAAGAAAACCAGAGTTAGAGGAATAAAACCAGATGTCGAGGAACAAAACCAGAGCCCGAGGAACAAATCCAGAGCCTAAGGAGCAAAACCAGAGCTCGAGGAACAAAACCAGAGCCCAAGTAACAAACCCAGAGCCCGAGGAAGAAAACCAGAGCCTGAGGAACAAAACCATAGACCGAGGAACAAACCCAGAGCCCGAGGGAATAAATCAGGACCCGAGGAATTAAACCAGAGCCAGAGGAACAAAACCACAGCCCGAGGAAGAAAACCGGAGACTGAGTAACTAAACCAGAGCCCGAGGAACAAAACCAGAGCCCAATGAATAAAAACAGAGCTGGAGGAACAAAAACCAGAGCCAGAGGAGCAAAACCAGAGCCCAAGTAATAAAACCAGAGTTAGAGGAACAAAACCAGAGCCCAAGGAATTAAACCAGAAGCTGAGGGAGAAAACCAGAGCCCGAGGAACAAAACCAGAGGATGAGTAACAAAACCAGATGTCGAGGAACAAAACCAGAGACAAAGGAACAAAAGAAGGGCCCGAGGAATAAAACCAAGTGTGGAGGAACAAAACCAGAGTCCAAGGAACAAAACCAGAGCCAGAGGAACAAAACCAGTGCCCGAGGAAAATAATCAGTGCCCGAGGAATGAAACGAGAGCTAGAGAAACAAAACCAGAGCCCTAGGAACAAAACGAGAGCCCAAGGAATAAAACCAGAGCTGGAGGAACAAAACCAGAGCCCGAGGAGCAAAACCAGAGCCCGAGGAAAAAAAACAGAGTTGGAGGAACAAAACCAGAGCCCAAGGATTAAAACCAGAGGCCGAGGAAGAAAACCAGAGCCCGAGGAACAAAACCAGAGGCCTTGGAACTACACTAGAGCCCGAGGAACAAAACCAGAGCTTGAGGAACAAAACAAGAGCCCGAGGAACAAAACCAGAGCCCGAGGAACAAAACCAGAGCCGGAGGAACAAAACCAGAGGCCAAGGAAGAAAACCAGAGCCTGAGGATCAAAACCAGAGACCGAGGAACAAAAGGAGGGCCCGAGGAATAAAACCAGGAGTCGAGGAACAAAACCAGAGTCCGAGGGAAAAAACCAGAGCCCAAGGAACAAAACCATAGACCGAGGAAAAAAAGGAGGGCACGAGGGACAAAACCAGAGTACAAGGAACAAACCCAGAGCCCGAGGGAATAAATCAGGACCCGAGGAATTAAACCAGAGCCAGAGGAACAAAACCACAGCCCGAGGAAGAAAACCGGAGACTGAGTAACTAAACCAGAGCCCGAGGAACAAAACCAGAGCCCAAGGAATAAAACCAGAGCTGGAGGAACAAAACCAGAGCCAGAGGAGCAAAACCAGAGCCCAAGGAATAAAACCAGAGTTAGAGGAACAAAACCAGAGCCCAAGGAATTAAACCAGAAGCTGAGGGAGAAAACCAGAGCCCGAGGAACAAAACCAGAGGATGAGTAACAAAACCAGATGTCGAGGAACAAAACCAGAGCCCGAGGAACAAAACGAGAGCCCGAGGAATAAAACCAGAGCTGGAGGAACAAAACCAGAGCCCGAGGAGCAAAACCAGAGCCCGAGGGAAAAAAACAGAGTTCGAGGAAGAAAACAAGAGCCCAAGGATTAAAACAAGAGGCCGAGGAAGAAAACCAGAGCCCGAGGAACAAAACCAGAGGCCTTGGAACTACAGTAGAGCCCGAGGAACAAAACCAGAGCTTGAGGAACAAAACCAGAGCCCGAGGAACAAAACCAGAGCCCGAGGAACAAAACCAGAGCCCGAGGAATAAAACCAGAGCTGGAGGAACAAAACAAGAGCCCAAGGATTAAAACCAGAGGCCGAGGAAGAAAACCAGAGCCCGAGGAACAAAACCAGAGGCCTTGGAACTACACTAGAGCCCGAGGAACAAAACCAGAGCTTGAGGAACAAAACCAGAGCCCGAGGAACAAAACCAGAGCCGGAGGAACAAAACCAGAGCTGGAGGAAGAAAACCAGAGCCCAAGGAAGAAAACCAGAGCCTGAGGATCAAAACCACAGACCGAGGAACAAAAGGAGGGCCCGAGGAATAAAACCAGGAGTCGAGGAACAAAACCAGAGTCCGAGGGAAAAAACCAGAGCCCAAGGAATAAAACCAGATGTCGAGGAACAAAACCAGAGCTCAAGGAACAAAACCAGAGACTGAGGAACAAAACCAGAGCCCGAGGAACAAAACCAGAGTCCGTGGAACAAAACCAGAGCCCAAGGAAGAAAACCAGAGCTCAAGGAACAAAACCAGAGACCGAGGAACAAAACAAGAGCCCAAGGAAGAAATCCAGAGACCGTGGCACTACACTAGAGCCCGAGGAACAAAACCACAGCTGGAGGAACAAAATCAGAGCCCAAGGAACGGAACCAGAGCTTGAGGAAGAAAACCAGAGCCCTAGGAAAAAAAACAGACCCTGAGGAAGAAATAAAGGACCCGAGAAACTACACCAGAGCCCGTGGAAAAAAAACAGAGCTGGAGGAAAGAAACCAGAGCCCGAGGAACAAAACCAGAGGGCAAGGAAGAAAACCAGATGTCGAGGAACAAAACCAGAGCCCGAGGAACAAAACCAGAGCCAGAGGAACAAAACCAGTGCCCGAGGAAAATAATCAGTGCCCGAGGAATGAAACGTGAGCTAGAGAAACAAAACCAGAGCCCGAGGAACAAAACGAGAGCCCAAGGAATAAAACCAGAGCCCGAGGAACAAAACAAGAGCCCGAGGAGCAAAACCAGAGCCCGAGGAAAAAAAACAGAATTGGAGGAACAAAACAAGAGCCCAAGGATTAAAACCAGAGGCCGAGGAAGAAAACCAGAGTTAGAGGAATAAAACCAGATGTCGAGGAACAAAACCAGAGCCCGAGGAACAAATCCAGAGCCTAAGGAGCAAAACCAGAGCTCGAGGAACAAAACCAGAGCCCAAGTAACAAACCCAGAGCCCACGGAAGAAAACCAGAGCCTGAGGAACAAAACCATAGACCGAGGAACAAACCCAGAGCCCGAGGGAATAAATCAGGACCCGAGGAATTAAACCAGAGCCAGAGGAACAAAACCACAGCCCGAGGAAGAAAACCGGAGACTGAGTAACTAAACCAGAGCCCGAGGAACAAAAGCAGAGCCCAAGGAATAAACCAGAGCTGGAGGAACAAAACCAGAGCCAGAGGAGCAAAACCAGAGCCCAAGTAATAAAACCAGAGTTAGAGGAACAAAACCAGAGCCCGAGGAATTAAACCAGAAGCTGAGGGAGAAAACCAGAGCCCGAGGAACAGAACCAGAGGATGAGTAACAAAACCAGATTTCGAGGAACAAAACCAGAGACAAAGGAACAAAAGAAGGGCCCGAGGAATAAAACCAAGTGTGGAGTCAAAAACCAGAGTCCAAGGAACAAAACCAGAGCCAGAGGAACAAAACCAGTGCCCGAGGAAAATAATCAGTGCCCGAGGAATGAAACGAGAGCTAGAGAAACAAAACCAGAGCCCTAGGAACAAAACGAGAGCCCAAGGAATAAAACCAGAGCTGGAGGAACAAAACCAGAGCCCGAGGAGCAAAACCAGAGCCCGAGGAAAAAAAACAGAGTTGGAGGAACAAAACCAGAGCCCAAGGATTAAAACCAGAGGCCGAGGAAGAAAACCAGAGCCCGAGGAACAAAACCAGAGGCCTTGGAACTACACTAGAGCCCGAGGAACAAAACCAGAGCTTGAGGAACAAAACCAGAGCCCGAGGAACAAAACCAGAGCCCGAGGAACAAAACCAGAGCCGGAGGAACAAAACCAGAGGCCAAGGAAGAAAACCAGAGCCTGAGGATCAAAACCAGAGACCGAGGAACAAAAGGAGGGCCCGAGGAATAAAACCAGGAGTCGAGGAACAAAACCAGAGTCCGAGGGAAAAAACCAGAGCCCAAGGAACAAAACCATAGACCGAGGAAAAAAAGGAGGGCACGAGGGACAAAACCAGAGTACAAGGAACAAACCCAGAGCCCGAGGGAATAAATCAGGACCCGAGGAATTAAACCAGAGCCAGAGGAACAAAACCACAGCCCGAGGAAGAAAACCGGAGACTGAGTAACTAAACCAGAGCCCGAGGAACAAAACCAGAGCCCAAGGAATAAAACCAGAGCTGGAGGAACAAAACCAGAGCCAGAGGAGCAAAACCAGAGCCCAAGGAATAAAACCAGAGTTAGAGGAACAAAACCAGAGCCCAAGGAATTAAACCAGAAGCTGAGGGAGAAAACCAGAGCCCGAGGAACAAAACCAGAGGATGAGTAACAAAACCAGATGTCGAGGAACAAAACCAGAGCCCGAGGAACAAAACGAGAGCCCGAGGAATAAAACCAGAGCTGGAGGAACAAAACCAGAGCCCGAGGAGCAAAACCAGAGCCCGAGGGAAAAAAACAGAGTTCGAGGAAGAAAACAAGAGCCCAAGGATTAAAACAAGAGGCCGAGGAAGAAAACCAGAGCCCGAGGAACAAAACCAGAGGCCTTGGAACTACAGTAGAGCCCGAGGAACAAAACCAGAGCTTGAGGAACAAAACCAGAGCCCGAGGAACAAAACCAGAGCCCGAGGAACAAAACCAGAGCCCGAGGAATAAAACCAGAGCTGGAGGAACAAAACAAGAGCCCAAGGATTAAAACCAGAGGCCGAGGAAGAAAATCAGAGCCCGAGGAACAAAACCAGAGGCCTTGGAACTACACTAGAGCCCGAGGAACAAAACCAGAGCTTGAGGAACAAAACCAGAGCCCGAGGAACAAAACCAGAGCCGGAGGAACAAAACCAGAGCCGGAGGAACAAAACCAGAGCCCAAGGAAGAAAACCAGAGCCTGAGGATCAAAACCAGAGACCGAGGAACAAAAGGAGGGCCCGAGGAATAAAACCAGGAGTCGAGGAACAAAACCAGAGTCCGAGGGAAAAAAACAGAGCCCAAGGAATAAAACCAGATGTCGAGGAACAAAACCAGAGCTCAAGGAACAAAACCAGAGACTGAGGAACAAAACAAGAGCGCGAGGAACAAAACCAGAGTCCGTGGAACAAAACCAGAGCCCGAGGAAGAAAACCAGAGCTCAAGGAAGAAAACCAGAGCCCGAGGAACAAAACAAGAGCCCAAGGAAGAAATCCAGAGACCGTGGCACTACACTAGAGCCCGAGGAACAAAACCACAGCTGGAGGAACAAAATCAGAGCCCAAGGAACAAAACCAGAGCTCAAGGAACAAAACCAGAGGCCGAGGTAGAAAACCAGAGTCTGAGGGAAAAACCCAGTACCTGAGGAACTAAACCAGAGCCCAAGGAACAAATCCAGAGCTTAAGGAACAAAACCAGAGCTCGAGGAACAAAACCAGAGCCCAAGGAACAAACCCAGAGCCCGAGGAAGTAAACCAGAGCCTGAGGAACAAAACCATAGACCGAGGAACAAAAGGAGGGCGCGAGGGACAAAACCAGACTCCGAGAAACAAACCCAGAGCCCGAGGGAATAAATCAGGACCCGAGGAATTAAACCAGAGCCAGCGGAACAAAACCACAGCCCGAGGAAGAAAACCGGAGACTGAGTAACTAAACCAGAGCCCGAGGAACAAAACCAGAGCCCAAGGAATAAAACCAGAGCTGGAGGAACAAAAACCAGAGCCAGAGGAGCAAAACCAGAGCCCAAGTAATAAAACCAGAGTTAGAAGAACAAAACCAGAGCCCAAGGAATTAAACCAGAAGCTGAGGGAGAAAACCAGAGCCCGAGGAACAAAACAAGAGGATGAGTAACAAAACCAGATGTCGAGGAACAAAACCAGAGCCCGAGGAAGAAAATGAGAGCCCAAGGAATAAAACCAGAGCTGGAGGAACAAAACCAGAGCCCGAGGAACAAAACCAGAGCCCGAGGGAAAAAAACAGAGTTGGAGGAACAAAACAAGAGCCCAAGGATTAAAACCAGAGGCCGAGGAAGAAAAACAGAGCCCGAGGAACAAAACCAGAGGCCTTGGAACTACACTAGAGCCCGAGGAACAAAACCAGAGCTTGAGGAACAAAACAAGAGCCCGAGGAACAAAACCAGAGCCCGAGGAACAAAACCAGAGCCCGAGGAAGAAAACCAAAGCCTGAGGATCAAAACCAGAGACCGAGGAACAAAAGGAGGGCCCGAGGAATAAAACCAGGAGTCGAGGAACAAAACCAGAGCCCGAGTAATAAAACCAGAGTTAGAGGAATAAAACCAGATGTCGAGGAACAAAACCAGAGTCCGAGGAACAAAACCAGAGCCCGAGGAACAAAACCAGAGCTCAAGGAACAAAACCAGAGACCGAGGAACAAAACAAGAGCCCAAGGAAGAAATCCAGAGACCGTGGCACTACACTAGAGCCCGAGGAACAAAACCACAGCTGGAGGAACAAAATCAGAGCCCAAGGAACGGAACCAGAGCTCGAGGAAGAAAACCAGAGCCCTAGGAAAAAAAACAGACCCCGAGGAAGAAATAAAGGACCCGAAAAACTACACCAGACCCCGTGGAAAAAAACCAGAGCTGGAGGAAAGAAACCAGAGCCCGAGGAACAAAACCAGAGCCCAAGGAAAAAAAACAGAGGCCGAGGAAGAAAACCAGAGCCCGAGGAACAAAACCAGAGTCCAAGGAACTAAACCAGAGAGCAAGGAAGAAAACCAGAGCCTGAGGAACAAAACCAGAGCCCAAGGAACAAAACCAGATGTTGAGGAAAAAAACGAGAGACCGAGGAACAAAACCAGAGTCCGAGGAACAAAACCAGTACCTGAGGCACTAAACCAGTGCCTGAGGAACAAAAGCAGAGCCCGAGGAAAAAAACCAGAGCCCGAGGAACAAATCCAGAGCCTGAAGAATAAAACCAGAGCCCGAGGAAAAAAACCAGAGTCCAAGGAACCAAACCAGCGCCAGAGGAGGGAAACCAGAGCCCAAAGAATAAAACCGGAGCTGGAGGAACAAAAACAGAGCCCTTGGAACAAAAACAGAGCCCGAGTAATAAAACCAGAGTTAGAGGAACAAAACCAGAGCCCAAGGTATTAAACCAGAAGTTGAGGGAGAAAACCAGAGCCCGAGGAACAAAACCAGAGGATAAGTAACAAAACCAGATGTCGAGGAACAAAACCAGAGCCCGAGGAACAAAACCAGAGCCAGAGGAACAAAACCAGTGCCCGAGGAAAATAATCAGTGCCCGAGGAATGAAACGAGAGCTAGAGAAACAAAACCAGAGCCCGAGGAACAAAACGAGAGCCCAAGGAATAAAACCAGAGCCCGAGGAACAAAACCAGAGCCCGAGGAGCAAAACCAGAGCCCGAGGAAAAAAAACAGAATTGGAGGAACAAAACAAGAGCCCAAGGATTAAAACCAGAGGTCGAGGAAGAAAACCAGAGTTAGAGGAATAAAACCAGATGTCGAGGAACAAAACCAGAGCCCGAGGAACAAATCCAGAACCTAAGGAGCAAAACCAGAGCTCGAGGAACAAAACCAGAGCCCAAGTAACAAACCCAGAGACCACGGAAGAAAACCAGAGCCTGAGGAACAAAACCATAGACCGAGGAACAAACCCAGAGCCCGAGGGAATAAATCAGGACCCGAGGAATTAAACCAGAGCCAGAGGAACAAAACCAGAGCCCAAGGAATAAACCAGAGCTGGAGGAACAAAACCAGAACCAGAGGAGCAAAACCAGAGCCCAAGTAATAAAACCAGAGTTAGAGGAACAAAACCAGAGCCCAAGGAATTAAACCAGAAGCTGAGGGAGAAAACCAGAGCCCGAGGAACAGAACCAGAGGATGAGTAACAAAACCAGATGTCGAGGAACAAAACCAGAGACAAAGGAACAAAAGAAGGGCCCGAGGAATAAAACCAAGTGTGGAGGAACAAAACCAGAGTCCAAGGAACAAAACCAGAGCCAGAGGAACAAAACCAGTGCCCGAGGAAAATAATCAGTGCCCGAGGAATGAAACGAGAGCTAGAGAAACAAAACCAGAGCCCTAGGAACAAAACGAGAGCCCAAGGAATAAAACCAGAGCTGGAGGAACAAAACCAGAGCCCGAGGAGCAAAACCAGAGCCCGAGGAAAAAAAACAGAGTTGGAGGAACAAAACCAGAGCCCAAGGATTAAAACCAGAGGCCGAGGAAGAAAACCAGAGCCCGAGGAACAAAACCAGAGGCCTTGGAACTACACTAGAGCCCGAGGAACAAAACCAGAGCTTGAGGAACAAAACCAGAGCCCGAGGAACAAAACCAGAGCCCGAGGAACAAAACCAGAGCCGGAGGAACAAAACCAGAGGCCAAGGAAGAAAACCAGAGCCTGAGGATCAAAACCAGAGACCGAGGAACAAAAGGAGGGCCCGAGGAATAAAACCAGGAGTCGAGGAACAAAACCAGAGTCCGAGGGAAAAAACCAAAGCCCAAGGAACAAAACCAGAGACCGAGGAACAAAACAAGAGCCCAAGGAACAAAACCAGAGACTGAGGAACAAAACAACAGCCCGAGGAACAAAACCAGAGGCCGAGGAAGAAAACCAGAGCCCGAGGAACAAAACCAGAGGCCTTGGAACTACACTAGAGCCCGAGGAACAAAACCAGAGTTTGAGGAACAAAACCAGAGCCCGAGGAACAAAACCAGAGCCCGAGGAACAAAACCAGAGCCGGAGGAACAAAACCAGAGCCCAAGGAAGAAAACCAGAGCCTGAGGATCAAAACCAGAGACCGAGGAACAAAAGGAGGGCCCGAGGAATAAAACCAGGAGTCGAGGAACAAAACCAGAGTCCGAGGGAAAAAACCAGAGCCCAAGGAATAAAACCAGATGTCGAGGAACAAAACCAGAGCTCAAGGAACAAAACCAGAGACTGAGGAACAAAACAAGAGCCCGAGGAACAAAACCAGAGTCCGTGGACCTACACTAGAGGCCAAGGAACAAAACCAGAGCTGGAGGAACAAAATAAGAGCCCGAGGAACAAAACCAGAGCTGGAGGAACTAAACCAGAGGGCAAGGAAGAAAACCAGAGCCTGAGGAACAAAACCAGAGCCCAAGGAACAAAACCAGATGTCGAGGAAAAAAACGAGGGACCGAGGAACAAAACCAGAGTCTGAGGAACAAAACCAGTACCTGAGGCACTAAACCAGTGCCTGAGGAACAAAACCAGAGCTGGAGGAACAAAACCAGAGCCCGAGGAACAAAACCAGAGCTCAAGGAACAAAACCAGAAGCCGAGGTAGAAAACCAGAGTCTGAGGGAAAAACCCAGTACCTGAGGAACTAAACCAGAGCCCAAGGAACAAATCCAGAGCTTAAGGAACAAAACCAGAGCTCGAGGAACAAAACCAGAGCCCAAGGAACAAACCCAGAGCCCGAGGAAGTAAACCAGAGCCTGAGGAACAAAACCATAGACCGCGGAACAAAAGGAGGGCGCGAGGGACAAAACCAGACTCCGAGAAACAAACCCAGAGCCTGAGGGAATAAATCAGGACCCGAGGAATTAAACCAGAGCCAGCGGAACAAAACCACAGCCCGAGGAAGAAAACCGGAGACTGAGTAACTAAACCAGAGCGCGAGGAACAAAACCAGAGCCCAAGGAATAAAACCAGAGCTGGAGGAACAAAAACCAGAGCCAGAGGAGCAAAACCAGAGCCCAAGTAATAAAACCAGAGTTAGAGGAACAAAACCAGAGCCCAAGGAATTAAACCAGAAGCTGAGGGAGAAAACCAGAGCCCGAGGAACAAAACCAGAGGATGAGTAACAAAACCAGATGTCGAGGAACAAAACCAGAGACAGAGGAACAAAAGGAGGGCCCGAGGAATAAAACCAAGTGTGGAGGAACAAAATCAGAGTCCGAGGAACAAAACCAGAGCCAGAGGAACAAAACCAGTGCCCGAGGAAAATAATCATTGCCCGAGGAATGAAACGAGAACTAGAGAAACAAAACCAGAGCCCGTGGAAGAAAACTAGAGCCTGAGGATCAAAACCAGAGACCGAGGAACAAAAGGAGGGCCCGAGGAATAAAACCAGGAGTCGAGGAACAAAACCAGAGCCCGAGTAATAAAACCAGAGTTAGAGGAATAAAACCAGATGTCGAGGAACAAAACCAGAGTCCGAGGAACAAAACCAGAGCCCGAGGAACAAAACCAGAGCTCAAGGAACAAAACCAGAGACCGAGGAACAAAACAAGAGCCCGAGGAAGAAAACCAGAGACCGTGGCACTACACTAGAGCCCGAGGAACAAAACCACAGCTGGAGGAACAAAATCAGAGCCCAAGGAACGGAACCAGAGCTCGAGGAAGAAAACCAGAGCCCTAGGAAAAAAAACAGACCCCGAGGAAGAAATAAAGGACCCGAGAAACTACACCAGAGCCCGTGGAAAAAAACCAGAGCTGGAGGAAAGAAACCAGAGCCCGAGGAAGAAAACCAGAGCCCGAGGAACAAAACCAGAGCCCAAGGAACTAAACTAGAGAGCAAGGAAGAAAACCAGAGCCTGAGGAACAAAACCAGAGCCCAAGGAACAAAACCAGATGTCGAGGAAAAAAACGAGAGGCCGAGGAACAAAACCAGAGTCCGAGGAACAAAACCAGTACCTGAGGCACTAAACCAGTGCCTGAGGAACAAAACCAGAGCCAGAGGAACAAAACCAGAGCCCGAGGAAAAAAACCAGAGCCCGAGGAACAAATCCAGAGCCTGAAGAATAAAACCAGAGCCCGAGGAACAAAACCAGAGCCCAAGGAACCAAACCAGCGCCAGAGGAAGGAAACCAGAGCCCAAGGAATAAAACCAGAGCTATAGGAACAAAACCAGAGCCCAAGGTATTAAACCAGAAGTTGAGGGAGAAAACCAGAGCCCGAGGAACAAAACCAGAGCCAGAGGAACAAAACCAGTGCCCGAGGAAAATAATCAGTGCCCGAGGAATGAAACGAGAGCAAGAGAAACAAAACCAGAGCCCGAGGAACAAAACGAGAGCCCAAGGAATAAAACCAGAGGCCGAGGAACAAAACAAGAGCCCGAGGAAAAAAACCAGAGCTGGAGGAACAAAACCAGAGCCAGAGGAGCAAAACCAGAGCCCAAGTAATAAAACCAGAGTTAGAGGAACAAAACCAGAGCCCAAGGAATTAAACCAGAAGCTGAGGGAGAAAACCAGAGCCCGAGGAACAGAACCAGAGGATAAGTAACAAAACCAGATGTCGAGGAACAAAACCAGAGACAAAGGAACAAAAGAAGGGCCCGAGGAATAAAACCAAGTGTGGAGGAACAAAACCAGAGTCCAAGGAACAAAACCAGAGCCAGAGGAACAAAACCAGTGCCCGAGGAAAATAATCAGTGCCCGAGGAATGAAACGAGAGCTAGAGAAACAAAACCAGAGCCCTAGGAACAAAACGAGAGCCCAAGGAATAAAACCAGAGCTGGAGGAACAAAACCAGAGCCCGAGGAGCAAAACCAGAGCCCGAGGAAAAAAAACAGAGTTGGAGGAACAAAACCAGAGCCCAAGGATTAAAACCAGAGCTCAAGGAACAAAACCAGAGACCGAGGAACAAAACAAGAGCCCAAGGAAGAAATCCAGAGACCGTGGCACTACACTAGAGCCCGAGGAACAAAACCAGAGCTGGAGGAACAAAATCAGAGCCCAAGGAACGGAACCAGAGCTCGAGGAAGAAAACCAGAGCCCTAGGAAAAAAAACAGACCCCGAGGAAGAAATAAAGGACCCGAGAAACTACACCAGAGCCCGTGGAAAAAAACCAGAGCTGGAGGAAAGAAACCAGAGCCCGAGGAACAAAACCAGAGCCCAAGGAAAAAAAACAGAGGCCGAGGAAGAAAACCAGAGCCCGAGGAACAAAACCAGAGTCCAAGGAACTAAACCAGAGAGCAAGGAAGAAAACCAGAGCCTGAGGAACAAAACCAGAGCCCAAGGAACAAAACCAGATGTTGAGGAAAAAAACGAGAGACCGAGGAACAAAACCAGAGTCCGAGGAACAAAACCAGTACCTGAGGCACTAAACCAGTGCCTGAGGAACAAAACCAGAGCCCGAGGAAAAAAACCAGAGCCCGAGGAACAAATCCAGAGCCTGAAGAATAAAACCAGAGCCCGAGGAAAAAAACCAGAGTCCAAGGAACCAAACCAGCGCCAGAGGAGGGAAACCAGAGCCCAAAGAATAAAACCGGAGCTGGAGGAACAAAAGCAGAGCCCTTGGAACAAAAACAGAGCCCGAGTAATAAAACCAGAGTTAGAGGAACAAAACCAGAGCCCAAGGTATTAAACCAGAAGTTGAGGGAGAAAACCAGAGCCCGAGGAACAAAACCAGAGGATAAGTAACAAAACCAGATGTCGAGGAACAAAACCAGAGCCCGAGGAACAAAACCAGAGCCAGAGGAACAAAACCAGTGCCCGAGGAAAATAATCAGTGCCCGAGGAATGAAACGAGAGCTAGAGAAACAAAACCAGAGCCCGAGGAACAAAACGAGAGCCCAAGGAATAAAACCAGAGCCCGAGGAACAAAACCAGAGCCCGAGGAGCAAAACCAGAGCCCGAGGAAAAAAAACAGAATTGGAGGAACAAAACAAGAGCCCAAGGATTAAAACCAGAGGTCGAGGAAGAAAACCAGAGTTAGAGGAATAAAACCAGATGTCGAGGAACAAAACCAGAGCCCGAGGAACAAATCCAGAACCTAAGGAGCAAAACCAGAGCTCGAGGAACAAAACCAGAGCCCAAGTAACAAACCCAGAGACCACGGAAGAAAACCAGAGCCTGAGGAACAAAACCATAGACCGAGGAACAAACCCAGAGCCCGAGGGAATAAATCAGGACCCGAGGAATTAAACCAGAGCCAGAGGAACAAAACCAGAGCCCAAGGAATAAACCAGAGCTGGAGGAACAAAACCAGAACCAGAGGAGCAAAACCAGAGCCCAAGTAATAAAACCAGAGTTAGAGGAACAAAACCAGAGCCCAAGGAATTAAACCAGAAGCTGAGGGAGAAAACCAGAGCCCGAGGAACAGAACCAGAGGATGAGTAACAAAACCAGATGTCGAGGAACAAAACCAGAGACAAAGGAACAAAAGAAGGGCCCGAGGAATAAAACCAAGTGTGGAGGAACAAAACCAGAGTCCAAGGAACAAAACCAGAGCCAGAGGAACAAAACCAGTGCCCGAGGAAAATAATCAGTGCCCGAGGAATGAAACGAGAGCTAGAGAAACAAAACCAGAGCCCTAGGAACAAAACGAGAGCCCAAGGAATAAAACCAGAGCTGGAGGAACAAAACCAGAGCCCGAGGAGCAAAACCAGAGCCCGAGGAAAAAAAACAGAGTTGGAGGAACAAAACCAGAGCCCAAGGATTAAAACCAGAGGCCGAGGAAGAAAACCAGAGCCCGAGGAACAAAACCAGAGGCCTTGGAACTACACTAGAGCCCGAGGAACAAAACCAGAGCTTGAGGAACAAAACCAGAGCCCGAGGAACAAAACCAGAGCCCGAGGAACAAAACCAGAGCCGGAGGAACAAAACCAGAGGCCAAGGAAGAAAACCAGAGCCTGAGGATCAAAACCAGAGACCGAGGAACAAAAGGAGGGCCCGAGGAATAAAACCAGGAGTCGAGGAACAAAACCAGAGTCCGAGGGAAAAAACCAAAGCCCAAGGAACAAAACCAGAGACCGAGGAACAAAACAAGAGCCCAAGGAACAAAACCAGAGACTGAGGAACAAAACAACAGCCCGAGGAACAAAACCAGAGGCCGAGGAAGAAAACCAGAGCCCGAGGAACAAAACCAGAGGCCTTGGAACTACACTAGAGCCCGAGGAACAAAACCAGAGTTTGAGGAACAAAACCAGAGCCCGAGGAACAAAACCAGAGCCCGAGGAACAAAACCAGAGCCGGAGGAACAAAACCAGAGCCCAAGGAAGAAAACCAGAGCCTGAGGATCAAAACCAGAGACCGAGGAACAAAAGGAGGGCCCGAGGAATAAAACCAGGAGTCGAGGAACAAAACCAGAGTCCGAGGGAAAAAACCAGAGCCCAAGGAATAAAACCAGATGTCGAGGAACAAAACCAGAGCTCAAGGAACAAAACCAGAGACTGAGGAACAAAACAAGAGCCCGAGGAACAAAACCAGAGTCCGTGGACCTACACTAGAGGCCAAGGAACAAAACCAGAGCTGGAGGAACAAAATAAGAGCCCGAGGAACAAAACCAGAGCTGGAGGAACTAAACCAGAGGGCAAGGAAGAAAACCAGAGCCTGAGGAACAAAACCAGAGCCCAAGGAACAAAACCAGATGTCGAGGAAAAAAACGAGGGACCGAGGAACAAAACCAGAGTCTGAGGAACAAAACCAGTACCTGAGGCACTAAACCAGTGCCTGAGGAACAAAACCAGAGCTGGAGGAACAAAACCAGAGCCCGAGGAACAAAACCAGAGCTCAAGGAACAAAACCAGAAGCCGAGGTAGAAAACCAGAGTCTGAGGGAAAAACCCAGTACCTGAGGAACTAAACCAGAGCCCAAGGAACAAATCCAGAGCTTAAGGAACAAAACCAGAGCTCGAGGAACAAAACCAGAGCCCAAGGAACAAACCCAGAGCCCGAGGAAGTAAACCAGAGCCTGAGGAACAAAACCATAGACCGCGGAACAAAAGGAGGGCGCGAGGGACAAAACCAGACTCCGAGAAACAAACCCAGAGCCTGAGGGAATAAATCAGGACCCGAGGAATTAAACCAGAGCCAGCGGAACAAAACCACAGCCCGAGGAAGAAAACCGGAGACTGAGTAACTAAACCAGAGCGCGAGGAACAAAACCAGAGCCCAAGGAATAAAACCAGAGCTGGAGGAACAAAAACCAGAGCCAGAGGAGCAAAACCAGAGCCCAAGTAATAAAACCAGAGTTAGAGGAACAAAACCAGAGCCCAAGGAATTAAACCAGAAGCTGAGGGAGAAAACCAGAGCCCGAGGAACAAAACCAGAGGATGAGTAACAAAACCAGATGTCGAGGAACAAAACCAGAGACAGAGGAACAAAAGGAGGGCCCGAGGAATAAAACCAAGTGTGGAGGAACAAAATCAGAGTCCGAGGAACAAAACCAGAGCCAGAGGAACAAAACCAGTGCCCGAGGAAAATAATCATTGCCCGAGGAATGAAACGAGAACTAGAGAAACAAAACCAGAGCCCGTGGAAGAAAACTAGAGCCTGAGGATCAAAACCAGAGACCGAGGAACAAAAGGAGGGCCCGAGGAATAAAACCAGGAGTCGAGGAACAAAACCAGAGCCCGAGTAATAAAACCAGAGTTAGAGGAATAAAACCAGATGTCGAGGAACAAAACCAGAGTCCGAGGAACAAAACCAGAGCCCGAGGAACAAAACCAGAGCTCAAGGAACAAAACCAGAGACCGAGGAACAAAACAAGAGCCCGAGGAAGAAAACCAGAGACCGTGGCACTACACTAGAGCCCGAGGAACAAAACCACAGCTGGAGGAACAAAATCAGAGCCCAAGGAACGGAACCAGAGCTCGAGGAAGAAAACCAGAGCCCTAGGAAAAAAAACAGACCCCGAGGAAGAAATAAAGGACCCGAGAAACTACACCAGAGCCCGTGGAAAAAAACCAGAGCTGGAGGAAAGAAACCAGAGCCCGAGGAAGAAAACCAGAGCCCGAGGAACAAAACCAGAGCCCAAGGAACTAAACTAGAGAGCAAGGAAGAAAACCAGAGCCTGAGGAACAAAACCAGAGCCCAAGGAACAAAACCAGATGTCGAGGAAAAAAACGAGAGGCCGAGGAACAAAACCAGAGTCCGAGGAACAAAACCAGTACCTGAGGCACTAAACCAGTGCCTGAGGAACAAAACCAGAGCCAGAGGAACAAAACCAGAGCCCGAGGAAAAAAACCAGAGCCCGAGGAACAAATCCAGAGCCTGAAGAATAAAACCAGAGCCCGAGGAACAAAACCAGAGCCCAAGGAACCAAACCAGCGCCAGAGGAAGGAAACCAGAGCCCAAGGAATAAAACCAGAGCTATAGGAACAAAACCAGAGCCCAAGGTATTAAACCAGAAGTTGAGGGAGAAAACCAGAGCCCGAGGAACAAAACCAGAGCCAGAGGAACAAAACCAGTGCCCGAGGAAAATAATCAGTGCCCGAGGAATGAAACGAGAGCAAGAGAAACAAAACCAGAGCCCGAGGAACAAAACGAGAGCCCAAGGAATAAAACCAGAGGCCGAGGAACAAAACAAGAGCCCGAGGAAAAAAACCAGAGCTGGAGGAACAAAACCAGAGCCAGAGGAGCAAAACCAGAGCCCAAGTAATAAAACCAGAGTTAGAGGAACAAAACCAGAGCCCAAGGAATTAAACCAGAAGCTGAGGGAGAAAACCAGAGCCCGAGGAACAGAACCAGAGGATAAGTAACAAAACCAGATGTCGAGGAACAAAACCAGAGACAAAGGAACAAAAGAAGGGCCCGAGGAATAAAACCAAGTGTGGAGGAACAAAACCAGAGTCCAAGGAACAAAACCAGAGCCAGAGGAACAAAACCAGTGCCCGAGGAAAATAATCAGTGCCCGAGGAATGAAACGAGAGCTAGAGAAACAAAACCAGAGCCCTAGGAACAAAACGAGAGCCCAAGGAATAAAACCAGAGCTGGAGGAACAAAACCAGAGCCCGAGGAGCAAAACCAGAGCCCGAGGAAAAAAAACAGAGTTGGAGGAACAAAACAAGAGCCCAAGGATTAAAACCAGAGGCCGAGGAAGAAAACCAGAGGCCTTGGAACTACACTAGAGCCCGAGGAACAAAACCAGAGCTTGAGGAACAAAACCAGAGACTGAGGAACAAAACAAGGGCCCGAGGAACAAAACCAGAGTCCGTGGACCTACACTAGAGGCCGAGGAACAAAACCAGAGCTGGAGGAACAAAACCAGAGCTGGAGGAACAAAACCAGAGCCCACGGAACTAAACCAGATGTCGAGGAAGAAAACCAGAGTCTGAGGGAAAAACCCAGTACCTGAGGAACTAAACCAGAGCCCAAGGAACAAATCCAGAGCTTAAGGAACAAAACCAGAGCTCGAGGAACAAAACCAGAGCCCGAGGAACAAAACCAGAGGATGAGTAACAAAACCAGATGTCGAGGAACAAAACCAGAGACAGAGGAACAAAAGGAGGGCCCGAGGAATAAAACCAAGTGTGGAGGAACAAAGTCAGAGTCCGAGGAACAAAACCAGAGCCAGAGGAACAAAACCAGTGCCCGAGGAAAATAATCAGTGCCCGAGGAATGAAACGAGAACTAGAGAAAAAAAACCAGAGCCCGTGGAACAAAACTAGAGCCTGAGGAACAAAACAAGAGCCCGAGGAACTAAACCAGAGCCCAAGGAACAAATCCAGAGCCTAAGGAGCAAAACCAGAGCTCGAGGAACAAAACCAGAGCCCAAGTAACAAACCCAGAGCCCAAGGAAGAAAACCAGAGCCTGAGGAACAAAACCATAGACCGAGGAACAAAAGGAGGGCCCGAGGGACAAAACCAGAGTCCGAGGAAGAAACCCAGAGCCCAAGGGAATAAATCAGGACCCGAGGAATTAAACCAGAGCCAGAGGAAAAAAACAAGAGGCCATGGAATAAAACCAGAGGTGGAGGAACAAAACCAGAGCCAGAGGAGCAAAACCAGAGCCCAAGGAATAAAACCAGAGTTAGAGGAACAAAACCAGAGCCCGAGGAATTAAACCCGAAGCTGAGGGAGAAAACCACAGCCCGAGGAACAGAACCAGAGGATGAGTAACAAAACCAGATATCGAGGAACAAAACCAGAGCCCGAGGAACAAATCGAGAGCCCAAGGAATAAAACCAGAGCTGGAGGAACAAAACCAGAGCCCAAGGAGCAAAACCAGAGCCCGAGGAAAAAAAACAGAGTTGGAGGAACAAAACAAGAGCCCAAGGATTAAAACCAGAGGCCGAGGAAGAAAACCAGAGCCCGAGGAACAAAACCAGAGGCCTTGGAACTACACTAGAGCCCGAAGAACAAAACCAGAGCTTGAGGAACAAAACCAGAGCTTGAGGAACAAAACCAGAGCCCGAGGAACAAAACCAGAGCCCGAGGAACAAAATCAGAGCCCGATGAAGAAAACCAAAGCCTGAGGATCAAAACCAGAGACCGAGGAACAAATGGAGGGCCCGAGGAATAAAACCAGGATTCGAGGAACAAAACCAGAGCCCGAGTAATAAAACCAGAGTTAGAGGAATAAAACCAGATGTCGAGGAACAAAACCATAGTCCGAGGAACAAAACCAGAGCCCGAGGAACAAAACCAGAGCTCAAGGAACAAAACCAGCAACCGAGGAACAAAGCAAGAGCCCGAGGAAGAAATCCAGAGACCGTGGCACTACACTAGAGCCCGAGGAACAAAACCACAGATGGAGGAACAATATCAGAGCCCAAGGAACGGAACCAGAGCTGGAGGAACAAAACCAGAGCCCGAGGAACAAAACCAGAGCCCAAGGAACTAAACCAGAGAGCAAGGAAGAAAACCAGAGCCTGAGGAACAAAACCAGAGCCCAAGGAACAAAACCAGATGTCGAGGAAAAAAAACGAGAGACCGAGGAACAAAACCAGAGTCCGAGGAACAAAACCAGTACCTGAGGCACTAAACCAGTGCCTGAGGAACAAAACCAGAGCCAGAGGAACAAAACCAGAGCCCGAGGAAAAAAACCAGAGCCCGAGGAACAAATCCAGAGCCTGAAGAATAAAACCAGAGCCCGAGGAACAAAACCAGAGTCCAAGGAACTAAACCAACGCCAGAGGAAGGAAACCAGAGCCCAAGGAATAAAACCAGAGCTGGAGGAACAAAAACAGAGCCCGAGGAACAAAAACAGATCCCAAGTAATAAAGCCAGAGTTAGAGGAACAAAACCAGAGCCCAAGGTATTAAACCAGAAGTTGAGGGAGAAAACCAGAGCCCGAGGAACAAAACCAGAAGATAAGTAACAAAACCAGATGTCGAGGAACAAAACCAGAGCCCGAGGAACAAAACCAGAGCTGGAGGAACAAAACCAGTGCCCGAGGAAAATAATCAGTGCCCGAGGAATGAAACGAGAGCTAGAGAAACAAAACCAGAGCCCGAGGAACAAAACGAGAGCCCAAGGAATAAAACCAGAGCTGGAGGAACAAAACCAGAGCCAGAGGAGCAAAACCAGAGCCCAAGTAATAAAACCAGAGTTAGAGGAACAAAACCAGAGTCCAAGGGACAAAACCAGAGCCAGAGGAACAAAACCAGTGCCCGAGGAAAATAATCAGTGCCCGAGGAATGAAACGAGAGCTAGAGAAACAAAACCAGAGCCCGAGGAACAAAACGAGAGCCCAAGGAATAAAACCAGAGCTGGAGGAACAAAACCAGAGCCCGAGGAGCAAAACCAGAGCCCGAGGAAAAAAAACAGAGTTGGAGGAACAAAACCAGAGCCCGAGGAATTAAACCCGAAGCTGAGGGAGAAAACCACAGCCCGAGGAACAGAACCAGAGGATGAGTAACAAAACCAGATATCGAGGAACAAAACCAGAGCCCGAGGAACAAATCGAGAGCCCAAGGAATAAAACCAGAGCTGGAGGAACAAAACCAGAGCCCAAGGAGCAAAACCAGAGCCCGAGGAAAAAAAACAGAGTTGGAGGAACAAAACAAGAGCCCAAGGATTAAAACCAGAGGCCGAGGAAGAAAACCAGAGCCCGAGGAACAAAACCAGAGGCCTTGGAACTACACTAGAGCCCGAAGAACAAAACCAGAGCTTGAGGAACAAAACCAGAGCCCGAGGAACAAAACCAGAGCCCGAGGAACAAAATCAGAGCCCGATGAAGAAAACCAAAGCCTGAGGATCAAAACCAGAGACCGAGGAACAAATGGAGGGCCCGAGGAATAAAACCAGGATTCGAGGAACAAAACCAGAGCCCGAGTAATAAAACCAGAGTTAGAGGAATAAAACCAGATGTCGAGGAACAAAACCAGAGTCCGAGGAACAAAACCAGAGCCCGAGGAACAAAACCAGAGCTCAAGGAACAAAACCAGCAACCGAGGAACAAAGCAAGAGCCCGAGGAAGAAAACCAGAGACCGTGGCACTACACTAGAGCCCGAGGAACAAAACCACAGATGGAGGAACAATATCAGAGCCCAAGGAACGGAACCAGAGCTGGAGGAACAAAACCAGAGCCCGAGGAACAAAACCAGAGCCCGAGGAACAAAACCAGAGCCCAAGGAAGAAAACCAGAGCCTGAGGAACAAAACCAGAGCCCAAGGAACAAAACCAGATGTCGAGGAAAAAAAACGAGAGACCGAGGAACAAAACCAGAGTCCGAGGAACAAAACCAGTACCTGAGGCACTAAACCAGTGCCTGAGGAACAAAACCAGAGCCAGAGGAACAAAACCAGAGCCCGAGGAAAAAAACCAGAGCCCGAGGAACAAATCCAGAGCCTGAAGAATAAAACCAGAGCCCGAGGAACAAAACCAGAGTCCAAGGAACCAAACCAACGCCAGAGGAAGGAAACCAGAGCCCAAGGAATAAAACCAGAGCTGGAGGAACAAAAACAGAGCCCGAGGAACAAAAACAGAGCCCAAGTAATAAAGCCAGAGTTAGAGGAACAAAACCAGAGCCCAAGGTATTAAACCAGAAGTTGAGGGAGAAAACCAGAGCCCGAGGAACAAAACCAGAAGATAAGTAACAAAACCAGATGTCGAGGAACAAAACCAGAGCCCGAGGAACAAAACCAGAGCTGGAGGAACAAAACCAGTGCCCGAGGAAAATAATCAGTGCCCGAGGAATGAAACGAGAGCTAGAGAAACAAAACCAGAGCCCGAGGAACAAAACGAGAGCCCAAGGAATAAAACCAGAGCTGGAGGAACAAAACCAGAGCCAGAGGAGCAAAACCAGAGCCCGAGGAAAAAAAACAGAGTTGGAGGAACAAAACAAGAGCCCAAGGATTAAAACCAGAGGCCGAGGAAGAAAACCAGAGCCCGAGGAACAAAACCAGAGGTCTTGGAACTACACTAGAGCCCGAGGAACAAAACCAGAGCTTGAGGATCAAAACCAGAGCTTGAGGAACAAAACCAGAGCCCGAGGAACGAAACCAGAGCCCTAGGAAAAAAAACAGACCCCGAGGAAGAAAACCAGAGCCTGAGGATCAAAACCAGAGACCGAGGAACAAAAGGAGGGCCCGAGGAAGAAAACCAGGAGTCGAGGAACAAAACCAGAGCTCAAGGAACAAAACCAGAGACCGAGGAACAAAACAAGAGCCCGAGGAATAAAACCAGAGTCCGTGGAACTACACTAGAGCCCGAGGAACAAACCCAGAGCTGGAGGAACAAAATAAGAGCCCGAGGAACAAAACCAGAGCCCTAGGAAAAAAAACAGACCCCGAGGAAGAAAAAAAGGACCCGAGAAACTACACCAGAGACCAAGGAAAAAAACCAGAGCTGGAGGAAAGAAACCAGAGCCCAAGGAATTAAACCAGAAGCTGAGGGAGAAAACCAGAGCCCGAGGAACAAAACCAGAGGATGAGTAACAAAACCAGATGTCGAGGAACAAAACCAGAGACAGAGGAACAAAAGGAGGGCCCGAGGAATAAAACCAAGTGTGGAGGAACAAAACCAGAGTCCAAGGCACAAAACCAGAGACAGAGGAACAAAACCAGTGCCCGAGGAAAATAATCAGTGCCCGAGGAATGAAACGAGAGCTAGAGAAACAAAACCAGAGCCCTAGGAACAAAACGAGAGCCCAAGGAATAAAACCAGAGCTGGAGGAACAAAACCAGAGCCCGAGGAGCAAAACCAGAGCCCGAGGAAAAAAAAAAGAGTAGGAGGAACAAAACAAGAGCCCAAGGATTAAAACCAGAGGCCGAGGAAGAAAACCAGAGGCCTTGGAACTACACTAGAGCCCGAGGAACAAAACCAGAGCTTGAGGAACAAAACCAGAGCCCGAGGAACAAAACCAGAGCCTGAGGAACAAAACCAGAGCCGGAGGAACAAAACCAGAGCCCAAGGAAGAAAACCAGAGCCTGAGGATCAAAACCAGAGACCGAGGAACAAAAGGAGGGCCGAGGAATAAAACCAGGAGTCGAGGAAAAAACCAGAGTCCGAGGGAAAAAACCAGAGCCCAAGGAATAAAACCAGATGTCGAGGAACAAAACCAGAGCTCAAGGAACAAAACCAGAGCCTGAGGAACAAAACAAGAGCCCGAGGAACAAAACCAGAGTCCGTGGACCTACACTAGAGGCCGAGGAACAAAACCAGAGCTGGAGGAACAAAACCAGAGCTGGAGGAACAAAACCAGAGCCCACGGAACTAAACCAGAGGGCAAGGAAGAAAACCAGAGCCTGAGGAACAAAACCAGAGCCCAAGGAACAAAACCAGATGTCGAGGAAGAAAACCAGAGTCTGAGGGAAAAACCCAGTACCTGAGGAACTAAACCAGAGCCCAAGGAACAAATCCAGAGCTTAAGGAACAAAACCAGAGCTCGAGGAACAAAACCAGAGCCCGAGGAACAAAACCAGAGGATGAGTAACAAAACCAGATGTCGAGGAACAAAACCAGAGACAGAGGAACAAAAGGAGGGCCCGAGGAATAAAACCAAGTGTGGAGGAACAAAGTCAGAGTCCGAGGAACAAAACCAGAGCCAGAGAAACAAAACCAGTGCCCGAGGAAAATAATCAGTGCCCGAGGAATGAAACGAGAACTAGAGAAAAAAAAACAGAGCCCGTGGAACAAAACTAGAGCCTGAGGAACAAAACAAGAGCCCGAGGAACTAAACCAGAGCCCAAGGAACACATCCAGAGCCTAAGGAGCAAAACCAGAGCTCGAGGAACAAAACCAGAGCCCAAGTAACAAACCCAGAGCCCAAGGAAGAAAACCAGAGCCTGAGGAACAAAACCATAGACCGAGGAACAAAAGGAGGGCCCGAGGGACAAAACCAGAGTCCGAGGAAGAAACCCAGAGCCCGAGGGAATAAATCAGGACCCGAGGAATTAAACCAGAGCCAGAGGAAAAAAACCACAGCCCGAGGAAGAAAATCAGAGGCTGAGTAACTAAACCAGAGCCCGAGGAACAAAACAAGAGGCCAAGGAATAAAACCAGAGCTGGAGGAACAAAACCAGAGCCCAAGGAATTAAACCCGAAGCTGAGGGAGAAAACGAGAGCCCGAGGAACAGAACCAGAGGATGAGTAACAAAACCAGATGTCGAGGAACAAAACCAGAGCCCGAGGAACAAAACGAGAGCCCAAGGAATAAAACCAGAGCTGGAGGAACAAAACCAGAGCCCGAGGAGCAAAACCAGAGCCCGAGGACAAAAAACAGAGTTGGAGGAACAAAACAAGAGCCCAAGGATTAAAACCAGAGGCCGAGGAAGAAAACCAGAGCCCGAGGAACAAAACCAGAGGTCTTGGAACTACACTAGAGCCCAAGGAACAAAACCAGAGCTTGAGGATCAAAACCAGAGCTTGAGGAACAAAACCAGAGCCCGAGGAACGAAACCAGAGCCCTAGGAAAAAAAATAGACCCCGAGGAAGAAAACCAGAGCCTGAGGATCAAAACCAGAGACCGAGGAACAAAAGGAGGGCCCGAGGAACTAAACCAGAGACCAAGGAAAAAAAACAGAGCTGGAGGAAAGAAACCAGAGCCCAAGAAAAAAAAACACAGGCCGAGGAAGAAAACCAGAGCCCGAGGAACAAAACCAGAGCCCAAGGAACTAAACCAGAGGGCAAGGAAAAAAACGAGAGACCAAGGAACAAAACCAGAGTCTGAGGAACAAAACCAGTACCTGAGGCACTAAACCAGAGCCCGAGGAACAAAACCAGAGCTGGAGGAACAAAACCAGAGCCCGAGGAACAAAACCAGAGCTCAAGGAACAAAACCAGAGGCCGAGGAAGAAAACCAGAGTCTGAGGGAAAAAACCAGTACCTGAGGAACTAAACCAGAGCCCAAGGAACAAATCCAGAGCTTAAGGAACAAAACCAGAGCTCGAGGAACAAACACAGAGCCCAAGGAACAAACCCAGAGCCCGTGGAAGAAAACCAGAGCCTGAGGAACAAAACCATAGACCGAGGAACAAAAGGAGGGCGCGAGGGACAAAACCAGATTCCGAGAAACAAACCCAGAGCCCGAGGGAATAAATCAGGACCCGAGGAATTAAACCAGAGCCAGAGGAACAAAACCACAGCCCGAGGAAGAAAACCGGAGGCTGAGTAACTAAACCAGAGCCCGAGGAAAAAAAACAGAGGCCAAGGAATAACCAGAGCTGGAGGAACAAAACCAGAGCCAGAGGAGCAAAACCAGAGCCCAAGTAATAAAACCAGAGTTAGAGGAACAAAACCAGAGCCCAAGGAATTAAACCAGAAGCTGAGGGAGAAAACCAGAGCCCGAGGAACAAAACCAGAGGATGAGTAACAAAACCAGATATCGAGGAACAAAACCAGAGACAGAGGAACAAAAGGAGGGCCCGAGGAATAAAACCAAGTGTGGAGGAACAAAACCAGAGCCCAAGGAAAAAAAACAGAGGCCGAGGAAGAAAACCAGAGCCCGAGGAACAAAACCAGAGCCCAAGGAACTAAACCAGAGAGCAAGGAAGAAAACCAGAGCCTGAGGAACAAAACCAGAGCCCAAGGAACAAAACCAGATGTCGAGGAAAAAAACGAGACACCGAGGAACAAAACCAGAGTCCGAGGAACAAAACCAGTACCTGAGGCACTAAACCAGTGCCTGAGGAATAAAACCAGAGGCAGAGGAACAAAACCAGAGCCCGAGGAAAAAAACCAGAGACCGAGGAACAAATCCAGAGCCTGAAAAATAAAACCAGAGCCCGAGGAACAAAACCAGAGCTTGAGGAACAAAACCAGAGCCCGAGGAAAAAAAACAGAGCTGGAGGAACAAAACCAGAGCCCGAGGAAGAAAACCAGAGCCTGAGGATCAAAACCAGAGACCGAGGAACAAAAGGAGGGCCCGAGGAATAAAACCAGGAGTCGAGGAACAAAACCAGAGCTCAAGGAACAAAACCAGAGACCGAGGAACAAAACAAGAGCCCGAGGAATAAAACCAGAGTCCGTGGAACTACACTAGAGCCCGAGGAACAAACCCAGAGCTGGAGGAACAAAATAAGAGCCCGAGGAACAAAACCAGAGCTCGAGGAAGAAAACCAGAGCCCTAGGAAAAAAAACAGACCCCGAGGAAGAAAAAAAGGACCCGAGAAACTACACCAGAGACCAAGGAAAAAAACCAGAGCTGGAGGAAAGAAACCAGAGCCCAAGAAAAAAAAACACAGGCCGAGGAAGAAAACCAGAGCCCAAGGAACTAAACCAGAGGGCAAGGAAGAAAACCAGAGCCTGAGGAACAAAACCAGAGCCCAAGGAACAAAACCAGATGTCGAGGAAAAAAACGAGAGACCAATGAACAAAACCAGAGTCTGAGGAACAAAACCAGTACCTGAGGCACTAAACCAGAGCCCGAGGAACAAAACCAGAGCTGGAGGAACAAAACCAGAGCCCGAGGAACAAAACCAGAGCCCAAGGAACAAACCCAGAGCCCGAGGAAGAAAACCAGAGCCTGAGGAACAAAACCATAGACCGAGGAACAAAAGGAGGGCGCGAGGGACAAAAACCAGAGTCCGAGGAACAAACCCAGAGCCCGAGGGAATAAATCAGGACCCGAGGAATTAAACCAGAGCCAGAGGAACAAAACCACAGCCCGAGGAAGAAAACCGGAGGCTGAGTAACTAAACCAGAGCCCGAGGAAAAAAACCAGAGGCCAAGGAATAAAACCAGAGCTGGAGGAACAAAACCAGAGCCAGAGGAGCAAAACCAGAGCCCAAGGAATTAAACCAGAAGCTGAGGGAGAAAACCAGAGCCCGAGGAACAAAACCAGAGGATGAGTAACAAAACCAGATGTCGAGGAACAAAACCAGAGACAGAGGAACAAAAGGAGGGCCCGAGGAATAAAACCAAGTGTGGAGGAACAAAACCAGAGTCCGAGGAACAAAACCAGAGCCAGAGGAACAAAACCAGTGCCCGAGGAAAATAATCAGTGCCCGAGGAATGAAACGAGAGCTAGAGAAACAAAACCAGAGCCCGAGGAACAAAACTAGAGCCTGAAGAACAAAACCAGAGCCCGAGGAACTAAACCAGAGCCCGAGGAACAAATCCAGAGCTTAAGGAACAAAACCAGAGCTCGAGGAACAAAACCAAAGCCGAAGTAACAAACCCAGAGCCCAAGGAAAAAAACCAGAGCCTGAGGAACAACACCATAGACCGAGGAAAAAAAGGAGGGCCCGAGGGACAAAACCAGAGTCCGAGGAACAAACCTAGAGCCCGAGGGAATAAATCAGGACCCGAGGAATTAAACCAGAGCCAGAGGAACAAAACTACAGCCCGAGGAAGAAAACCGGAGACTGAGTAACTAAACCAAGCCGGAGGAACAAAACCAGAGCCAGAAAAACAAAACCAGAGCTCAAGGAACAAAACCAGAGACCGAGGAACAAAACAAGAGCCCGAGGAAGAAAACCAGAGACCGTGGCACTACACTAGAGCCCGAGGAACAAAACCAGAGCTGGAGGAATAAAATCAGAGCCCAAGGAACGGAACCAGAGCTCGAGGAAGAAAACCAGAGCCCTAGGAAAAAAAACAGACCCCGAGGAAGAAATAAAGGACCCGAGAAACTACACCAGAGCCCGTGGAAAAAAACCAGAGCTGGAGGAAAGAAACCAGAGCCCGAGGAACAAAACCAGAACCCAAGGAAAAAAAACAGAGGCCGAGGAAGAAAACCAGAGCCCGAGGAACAAAACCAGAGCCCAAGGAACTAAACCAGAGAGCAAGGAAGAAAACCAGAGCCTGAGGAACAAAACCAGAGCCCAAGGAACAAAACCAGATGTCGAGGAAAAAAACGAGAGACCGAGGAACAAAACCAGAGTCCGAGGAACAAAAGCAGTACCTGAGGCACTAAACCAGTGCCCGAGGAACAAAACCAGAGGCAGAGGAACAAAAGCAGAGCCCGAGGAAAAAAACCAGAGCCCGAGGAACAAATCCAGAGCCTGAAGAATAAAACCAGAGCCCGAGGAACAAAACCAGAGTCTGAGGAACCAAACCAGCGCCAGAGGAAGAAAACCAGAGCCCAAGGAATAAAACCAGAGCTGGAGGAACAAAAACAGAGACCGAGGAACAAAAACAGAGCCCGAGTAATAAAACCAGAGTTAGAGGAACAAAACCAGAGCCCAAGGTATTAAACCAGAAGCTGAGGGAGAAAACCAGAGCCCGAGGAACAAAACCAGAGGATAAGTAACAAAACCAGATGTCGAGGAACAAAACCAGAGACCGAGGAACAAATCCAGAGCTGGAGGAACAAAACCAGAGCCCGAGGAAGAAAACCAGAGCATGAGGATCAAAACCAGAGACCGAGGAACAAAAGGAGGGCCCGAGGACTAAAACCAGGAGTCGAGGAACAAAACCAGAGCTCAAGGAACAAAACCAGAGACCGAGGAACAAAACAAGAGCCCGAGGAATAAAACCAGAGTCCGTGGAACTACACTAGAGCCCGAGGAACAAACCCAGAGCTGGAGGAACAAAATAAGAGCCCGAGGAACAAAACCAGAGCTCGAGGAAGAAAACCAGAGCCCTAGGAAAAAAAACAGACCCCGAGGAAGAAAAAAAGGACCCGAGAAACTACACCAGAGACCAAGGAAAAAAACCAGAGCTGGAGGAAAGAAACCAGAGCCCAAGAAAAAAAAACACAGGCCGAGGAAGAAAACCAGAGCCCGAGGAACAAAACCAGAGCCCAAGGAACTAAACCAGAGCTCAAGGAACAAAACCAGAGGCCGAGGAAGAAAACCAGAGTCTGAGGGAAAAAACCAGTACCTGAGGAACTAAACCAGAGCCCAAGGAACAAATCCAGAGATTAAGGAACAAAACCAGAGCTCGAGGAACAAACCCAGAGCCCAAGGAACAAACCCAGAGCCCAAGGAAGAAAACCAGAGCCTGAGGAACAAAACCATAGACCGAGGAACAAAAGGAGGGCGCGAGGGACAAAACCAGACTCCGAGAAACAAACCCAGAGCCCGAGGGAATAAATCAGGACCCGAGGAATTAAACCAGAGCCAGAGGAACAAAACCACAGCCCGAGGAAGAAAACCAGAGGCTGAGTAACTAAACCAGAGCCCGAGGAAAAAAAACAGAGGCCAAGGAATAAAACCAGAGCTGGAGGAACAAAACCAGAGCCAGAGGAGCAAAACCAGAGCCCAAGTAATAAAACCAGAGTTAGAGGAACAAAACCAGAGCCCAAGGAATTAAACCAGAAGCTGAGGGAGAAAACCAGAGCCCGAGGAACAAAACCAGAGGATGAGTAACAAAACCAGATGTCGAGGAACAAAACCAGAGACAGAGGAAAAAAGGAGGGCCCGAGGAATAAAACCAAGTGTGGAGGAACAAAACCAGAGTCCGAGGAACAAAACCAGAGCCAGAGGAACAAAACCAGTGCCCGAGGAATGAAACGAGAGCTAGAGAAACAAAACCAGAGCCCGAGGAACAAAACTAGAGCCTGAGGAACAAAACCAGAGCCCGAGGAACTAAAGCAGAGCCCAAGGAACAAATCCAGAGCTTAAGGAACAAAACCAGAGCTCGAGGAACAAAACCAAAGCCCAAGTAACAAACCCAGAGCCCAAGGAAAAAAACCAGAGCCTGAGGAACAAAACCATAGACCGAGGAAAAAAAGGAGGGCCCGAGGGACAAAACCAGAGTCCGAGGAACAAACCTAGAGCCCGAGGGAATAAATCAGGACCCGAGGAATTAAACCAGAGCCAGAGGAACAAAACCAGAGCTGAAGGAACAAAACCAGAGACCGAGGAACAAAACAAGAGCCCGAGGAAGAAAACCAGAGACCGTGGCACTACACTAGAGCCCGAGGAACAAAACCAGAGATGGAGGAACAAAATCAGAGCCCAAGGAACGGAACCAGAGCTCGAGGAGGAAAACCAGAGCCCTAGGAAAAAAAACAGACCCCGAGGAAAAAAAAACGACCCGAGAAACTACACCAGAGCCCAAGGAAAAAAAACAGAGCTGGAGGAAAGAAACCAGAGCCCGAGGAACAAAACCAGAGCCCAAGGAAAAAAAACAGAGGCCGAGGAAGAAAACCAGAGCCCGAGGAAGAAAACCAGAGCCCAAGGAACTAAACCAGAGAGCAAGGAAGAAAACCAGAGCCTGAGGAAAAAAACCAGAGCCCAAGGAACAAAACCAGATGTCGAGGAAAAAAACGAGAGACCGAGGAAAAAAACCAGAGTCCGAGGAACAAAACCAGTACCTGAGGCACTAAACCAGTGCCTAAGGAACAAAACCAGAGCTGGAGGAACAAAACCAGAGCCCGAGGAAAAAAACCAGAGTCCGAGGAACCAAACCAGCGCCAGAGGAAGAAAACCAGAGCCCAAGGAATAAAACCAGAGCTGGAGGAACAAAAACAGAGCCCGAGGAACAAAAACAGAGCCCGAGTAATAAAACCAGAGTTAGAGGAACAAAACCAGAGCCCAAGGTATTAAACCAGAAGTTGAGGGAGAAAACCAGAGCCCGAGGAACAAAACCAGAGGATGAGTAACAAAACCAGATGTCGAGGAACAAAACCAGAGACAGAGGAACAAAAGGAGGGCCCGAGGAATAAAACCAAGTGTGGAGGAACAAAACCAGAGTCCGAGGAACAAAACCAGATCCAGAGGAACAAAACCAGTGCCCGAGGAAAAAAAGCAGGGCTCGCGGAACAAAAGGAGGGCTCGAGGAACAAAACCAGAACCCTTGGAAATAAACCAGAGCCTGAGGAACAAAACCTGAGCCCGAGGAACAAAACCAGAGGCTGAGGAATAAAACCAGAGCTCGAGGAACCAAATGAGAGCCCGAGGAACCAAACCAGAGCCCAAGGAACAAAACCAGAGCCCGAGGAAAAAAAGAAGGGCTCGAGGAACAAAAGGGGGGCTCGAGGAATAAAACCAGAACCCTTGGAAATAAACCAGAGCCCGAGGAAGAAAAACGGAGCCCGAGGAACAAAACCAGGGTCCGAGGTACAAAACCAGAGCCCGAGGAACAAAACCAGAGGCCGTGGAAATAAACCAGAGCCCGAAGGACTAAACCAGAGTCCGAGGAACAAAACCACAGCACGAGGAACAAAACCAGGGCCAAGGAACACAACCACAGCCTGAGGAACAAAACCACGGCCTGAGGAAAAAAAACAGGGCACGAGGAACAAAACCAGAGCTCCAGGAACAAAACCAGAGCCCGTGGAAGTAAACTAGAGCCCGAGGAACAAAACCAGACGCCAAGGAACAAAACCAGAGCCCAAGGAACAACACCAGAGCCTGAGGACCAAAACCAGGGCTGGAGGAACAAAACCAGACCCCAAGGAACAAAACCAGAGCCCAAGGAAGAAAACCAGCCCTCGAGGAAAAAAACCAGAGCCTGAGGATACAAAAACGGAGCCCAATAAAAAATGTAGGGCCTGAAGAATAAAACGAGAGCCCAAGGAAGAAATCCAGAGCCCGAGGAACGAAACTAGAGCCCAAGGAACAAAACCAGATCTCGAGGAAGAAAAGGAGGGCTCGAGGAACAAAAGGAGGGCTCGAGGAACAAAACCAGAACCCTTGGAAATAAACCAGAGCCCGAGGAAAAAAACCTGAGCCCGTGGAACAAAACCAGAGGCTGAGGAATAAAACCAGAGCCCTAGGAATAAAACGAGAGCCTGAGGAACCAAACCAGAGCCCAAGGAATTAAACCCGAAGCTGAGGGAGAAAACGAGAGCCCGAGGAACAGAACCAGAGGATGAGTAACAAAACCAGATGTCGAGGAACAAAACCAGAGCCCGAGGAACAAAACGAGAGCCCAAGGAATAAAACCAGAGCTGGAGGAACAAAACCAGAGCCCGAGGAGCAAAACCAGAGCCCGAGGAAAAAAAACAGAGTTGGAGGAACAAAACAAGAGCCCAAGGATTAAAACCAGAGGCCGAGGAAGAAAACCAGAGCCCGAGGAACAAAACCAGAGGTCTTGGAACTACACTAGAGCCCGAGGAACAAAACCAGAGCTTGAGGATCAAAACCAGAGCTTGAGGAACAAAACCAGAGCCCGAGGAACGAAACCAGAGCCCTAGGAAAAAAAATAGACCCCGAGGAAGAAAACCAGAGCCTGAGGATCAAAACCAGAGACCGAGGAACAAAAGGAGGGCCCGAGGAACTAAACCAGAGACCAAGGAAAAAAAACAGAGCTGGAGGAAAGAAACCAGAGCCCAAGAAAAAAAAACACAGGCCGAGGAAGAAAACCAGAGCCCGAGGAACAAAACCAGAGCCCAAGGAACTAAACCAGAGGGCAAGGAAAAAAACGAGAGACCAAGGAACAAAACCAGAGTCTGAGGAACAAAACCAGTACCTGAGGCACTAAACCAGAGCCCGAGGAACAAAACCAGAGCTGGAGGAACAAAACCAGAGCCCGAGGAACAAAACCAGAGCTCAAGGAACAAAACCAGAGGCCGAGGAAGAAAACCAGAGTCTGAGGGAAAAAACCAGTACCTGAGGAACTAAACCAGAGCCCAAGGAACAAATCCAGAGCTTAAGGAACAAAACCAGAGCTCGAGGAACAAATACAGAGCCCAAGGAACAAACCCAGAGCCCGTGGAAGAAAACCAGAGCCTGAGGAACAAAACCATAGACCGAGGAACAAAAGGAGGGCGCGAGGGACAAAACCAGATTCCGAGAAACAAACCCAGAGCCCGAGGGAATAAATCAGGACCCGAGGAATTAAACCAGAGCCAGAGGAACAAAACCACAGCCCGAGGAAGAAAACCGGAGGCTGAGTAACTAAACCAGAGCCCGAGGAAAAAAAACAGAGGCCAAGGAATAAAACCAGAGCTGGAGGAACAAAACCAGAGCCAGAGGAGCAAAACCAGAGCCCAAGTAATAAAACCAGAGTTAGAGGAACAAAACCAGAGCCCAAGGAATTAAACCAGAAGCTGAGGGAGAAAACCAGAGCCCGAGGAACAAAACCAGAGGATGAGTAACAAAACCAGATGTCGAGGAACAAAACCAGAGACAGATGAACAAAAGGAGGGCCCGAGGAATAAAACCAAGTGTGGAGGAACAAAACCAGAGTCCGAGGAACAAAACCAGAGCCAGAGGAACAAAACCAGTGCCCGAGGAATGAAACGAGAGCTAGAGAAACAAAACCAGAGCCCGAGGAACAAAACTAGAGCCTGAGGAACAAAACCAGAGCCCGAGGAACTAAAGCAGAGCCCGAGGAACAAATCCAGAGCTTAAGGAACAAAACCAGAGCTCGAGGAACAAAACCAAAGCCCAAGTAACAAACCCAGAGCCCAAGGAAAAAAACCAGAGCCTGAGGAACAAAACCATAGACCGAGGAAAAAAAGGAGGCCCGAGGGACAAAACCAGAGTCCGAGGAACAAACCTAGAGCCCGAGGGAATAAATCAGGACCCGAGGAATTAAACCAGAGCCAGAGGAACAAAACCACAGCCCGAGGAATTAAACCAGAGCCAGAGGAACAAAACCACAGCCCGAGGAAGAAAACCGGAGGCTGAGTAACTAAACCAGAGCCCGAGGAAAAAAACCAGAGGCCAAGGAATAAAACCACAGCTGGAGGAACAAAACCAGAGCCAGAGGAGCAAAACCAGAGCCCAAGGAATTAAACGAGAAGCTGAGGGAGAAAACCAGAGCCCGAGGAACAAAACCAGAGGATGAGTAACAAAACCAGATGTCGAGGAACAAAACCAGAGACAGAGGAACAAAAGGAGGAAAAAAAAAAGGAAAAAAACAAAGGAAAAAAAACAGAGGCCGAGGAAGAAAACCAGAGCCCGAGGAACAAAACCAGAGCCCGAGGAACTAAACCAGAGGGCAAGGAAGAAAACCAGAGCCTGAGGAACAAAACCAGAGCCCAAGGAACAAAACCAGATGTCGAGGAAAAAAACGAGAGACCGAGGAACAAAACCAGAGTCCGAGGAACAAAACCAGTACCTGAGGCACTAAACCAGTGCCTGAGGAACAAAACCAGAGGCAGAGGAACAAAACCAGAGCCCGAGGAAAAAAACCAGAGACCGAGGAACAAATCCAGAGCCTGAAGAATAAAACCAGAGCCCGAGGAACAAAACCAGAGCTTGAGGAACAAAACCAGAGCCCGAGGAAAAAAACCAGAGCTGGAGGAACAAAACCAGAGCCCGAGGAAGAAAACCAGAGCCTGAGGATCAAAACCAGAGACCGAGGAACAAAAGGAGGGCCCGAGGACTAAATCCAGGAGTCGAGGAACAAAACCAGAGCTCAAGGAACAAAACCAGAGACCGAGGAACAAAACAAGAGCCCGAGGAATAAAACCAGAGTCCGTGGAACTACACTAGAGCCCGAGGAACAAACCCAGAGCTGGAGGAACAAAATAAGAGCCCGAGGAACAAAACCAGAGCTCAAGGAAGAAAACCAGAGCCCTAGGAAAAAAAACAGACCCCGAGGAAGAAAAAAAGGACCCGAGAAACTACACCAGAGACCAAGGAAAAAAACCAGAGCTGGAGGAAAGAAACCAGAGCCCAAGAAAAAAAAACACAGGCCGAGGAAGAAAACCAGAGCCCAAGGAACTAAACCAGAGGGCAAGGAAGAAAACCAGAGCCTGAGGAACAAAACCAGAGCCCAAGGAACAAAACCAGATGTCGAGGAAAAAAACGAGAGACCAATGAACAAAACCAGAGTCTGAGGAAAAAAACCAGTACCTGAGGCACTAAACCAGAGCCCGAGGAACAAAACCAGAGCTGGAGGAACAAAACCAGAGCCCGAGGAACAAAACCAGAGCTCAAGGAACAAAACCAGAGGCTGAGGAAGAAAACCAGAGTCTGAGGGAAAAAAACAGTACCTGAGGAACTAAACCAGAGGCCGAGAAAAAAAACCAGAGCTGGAGGAACAAAACCAGAGCCCAAGGAACAAACCCAGAGCCCAAGGAACAAACCCAGAGCCCGAGGAAGAAAACCAGAGCCTGAGGAACAAAACCATAGACCGAGGAAAAAAAGGAGGGCGCGAGGGACAAAAACCAGAGTCCGAGGAACAAACCCAGAGCCCGAGGGAATAAATCAGGACCCGAGGAATTAAACCAGAGCCAGAGGAACAAAACCACAGCCCGAGGAAGAAAACCGGAGGCTGAGTAACTAAACCAGAGCCCGAGGAAAAAAACCAGAGGCCAAGGAATAAAACCAGAGCTGGAGGAACAAAACCAGAGCCAGAGGAGCAAAACCAGAGCCCAAGGAATTAAACCAGAAGCTGAGGGAGAAAACCAGAGCCCGAGGAACAAAACCAGAGGATGAGTAACAAAACCAGATGTCGAGGAACAAAACCAGAGACAGAGGAACAAAAGGAGGGCCCGAGGAATAAAACCAAGTGTGGAGGAACAAAACCAGAGTCCGAGGAACAAAACCAGAGCCAGAGGAACAAAACCAGTGCCCGAGGAAAATAATCAGTGCCCGAGGAATGAAACGAGAGCTAGAGAAACAAAACCAGAGCCCGAGGAACAAAACTAGAGCCTGAAGAACAAAACCAGAGCCCGAGGAACTAAACCAGAGCCCGAGGAACAAATCCAGAGCTTAAGGAACAAAACCAGAGCTCGAGGAACAAAACCAAAGCCGAAGTAACAAACCCAGAGCCCAAGGAAAAAAACCAGAGCCTGAGGAACAACACCATAGACCGAGGAAAAAAAGGAGGGCCCGAGGGACAAAACCAGAGTCCGAGGAACAAACCTAGAGCCCGAGGGAATAAATCAGGACCCGAGGAATTAAACCAGAGCCAGAGGAACAAAACTACAGCCCGAGGAAGAAAACCGGAGACTGAGTAACTAAACCAAGCCGGAGGAACAAAACCAGAGCCAGAAAAACAAAACCAGAGCTCAAGGAACAAAACCAGAGATGGAGGAACAAAACAAGAGCCCGAGGAAGAACACCAGAGGCCGTGGCACTACACTAGAGCCCGAGGAACAAAACCAGAGCTGGAGGAATAAAATCAGAGCCCAAGGAACGGAACCAGAGCTCGAGGAAGAAAACCAGAGCCCTAGGAAAAAAAACAGACCCCGAGGAAGAAATAAAGGACCCGAGAAACTACACCAGAGCCCGTGGAAAAAAACCAGAGCTGGAGGAAAGAAACCAGAGACCGAGGAACAAAACCAGAGCCCAAGGAAAAAAAACAGAGGCCGAGGAAGAAAACCAGAGCCCGAGGAACAAAACCAGAGCCCAAGAAACTAAACCAGAGAGCAAGGAAGAAAACCAGAGCCTGAGGAACAAAACCAGAGCCCAAGGAACAAAACCAGATGTCGAGGAAAAAAACGAGAGACCGAGGAACAAAACCAGAGTCCGAGGAACAAAAGCAGTACCTGAGGCACTAAACCAGTGCCTGAGGAACAAAACCAGAGGCAGAGGAACAAAACCAGAGCCCGAGGAAAAAAACCAGAGCCCGAGGAACAAATCCAGAGCCTGAAGAATAAAACCAGAGCCCGAGGAACAAAACCAGAGTCTGAGGAACCAAACCAGCGCCAGAGGAAGAAAACCAGAGCCCAAGGAATAAAACCAGAGCTGGAGGAACAAAAACAGAGACCGAGGAACAAAAACAGAGCCCGAGTAATAAAACCAGAGTTAGAGGAACAAAACCAGAGCCCAAGGTATTAAACCAGAAGCTGAGGGAGAAAACCAGAGCCCGAGGAACAAAACCAGAGGATAAGTAACAAAACCAGATGTCGAGGAACAAAACCAGAGACCGAGGAACAAATCCAGAGCTGGAGGAACAAAACCAGAGCCCGAGGAAGAAAACCAGAGCCTGAGGATCAAAACCAGAGACCGAGGAACAAAAGGAGGGCCCGAGGACTAAAACCAGGAGTCGAGGAACAAAACCAGAGCTCAAGGAACAAAACCAGAGACCGAGGAACAAAACAAGAGCCCGAGGAATAAAACCAGAGTCCGTGGAACTACACTAGAGCCCAAGGAACAAACCCAGAGCTGGAGGAACAAAATAAGAGCCCGAGGAACAAAACCAGAGCTCGAGGAAGAAAACCAGAGCCCTAGGAAAAAAAACAGACCCCGAGGAAGAAAAAAAGGACCCGAGAAACTACACCAGAGACCAAGGAAAAAAACCAGAGCTGGAGGAAAGAAACCAGAGCCCAAGAAAAAAAAACACAGGCCGAGGAAGAAAACCAGAGCCCGAGGAACAAAACCAGAGCCCAAGGAACTAAACCAGAGGGCAAGGAAAAAAACGAGAGACCAAGGAACAAAACCAGAGTCTGAGGAACAAAACCAGTACCTGAGGCACTAAACCAGAGCCCGAGGAACAAAACCAGAGCTCAAGGAACAAAACCAGAGGCCGAGGAAGAAAACCAGAGTCTGAGGGAAAAAAACAGTACCTGAGGAACTAAACCAGAGCCCAAGGAACAAATCCAGAGATTAAGGAACAAAACCAGAGCTCGAGGAACAAACCCAGAGCCCAAGGAACAAACCCAGAGCCCGAGGAAGAAAACCAGAGCCTGAGGAACAAAACCATAGACCGAGGAACAAAAGGAGGGCGCGAGGGACAAAACCAGACTCCGAGAAACAAACCCAGAGCCCGAGGGAATAAATCAGGACCCGAGGAATTAAACCAGAGCCAGAGGAACAAAACCACAGCCCGAGGAAGAAAACCAGAGGCTGAGTAACTAAACCAGACCCCGAGGAAAAAAAACAGAGCCCAAGGAATAAAACCAGAGCTGGAGGAACAAAACCAGAGCCACAGGAGCAAAACCAGAGCCCAAGTAATAAAACCAGAGTTAGAGGAACAAAACCAGAGCCCAAGGAATTAAACCAGAAGCTGAGGGAGAAAACCAGAGCCCGAGGAACAAAACCAGAGGATGAGTAACAAAACCAGATGTCGAGGAACAAAACCAGAGACAGAGGAACAAAAGGAGGGCCCGAGGAATAAAACCAAGTGTGGAGGAACAAAACCAGAGTCCGAGGAACAAAACCAGAGCCAGAGGAACAAAACCAGTGCCCGAGGAATGAAACGAGAGCTAGAGAAACAAAACCAGAGCCCGAGGAACAAAACTAGAGCCTGAGGAACAAAACCAGAGCCCGAGGAACTAAAGCAGAGCCCGAGGAACAAATCCAGAGCTTAAGGAACAAAACCAGAGCTCGAGGAACAAAACCAAAGCCCAAGTAACAAACCCAGAGCCCAAGGAAAAAAACCAGAGCCTGAGGAACAAAACCATAGACCGAGGAAAAAAAGGAGGGCCCGAGGGACAAAACCAGAGTCCGAGGAACAAACCTAGAGCCCGAGGGAATAAATCAGGACCCGAGGAATTAAACCAGAGCCAGAGGAACAAAACCAGAGCTGAAGGAACAAAACCAGAGACCGAGGAACAAAACAAGAGCCCGAGGAAGAAAACCAGAGACCGTGGCAATACACTAGAGCCCGAGGAACAAAACCAGAGATGGAGGAACAAAATCAGAGCCCAAGGAACGGAACCAGAGCTCGAGGAGGAAAACCAGAGCCCTAGGAAAAAAAACAGACCCCGAGGAAAAAAAAACGACCCGAGAAACTACACCAGAGCCCAAGGAAAAAAAACAGAGCTGGAGGAAAGAAACCAGAGCCCGAGGAACAAAACCAGAGCCCAAGGAAAAAAAACAGAGGCCGAGGAAGAAAACCAGAGCCTGAGGAAGAAAACCAGAGCCCAAGGAACTAAACCAGAGAGCAAGGAAGAAAACCAGAGCCTGAGGAAAAAAACCAGAGCCCAAGGAACAAAACCAGATGTCGAGGAAAAAAACGAGAGACCGAGGAAAAAAACCAGAGTCCGAGGAACAAAACCAGTACCTGAGGCACTAAACCAGTGCCTGAGGAACAAAACCAGAGCTGGAGGAACAAAACCAGAGCCCGAGGAAAAAAACCAGAGTCCGAGGAACCAAACCAGCGCCAGAGGAAGAAAACCAGAGCCCAAGGAATAAAACCAGAGCTGGAGGAACAAAAACAGAGCCCGAGGAACAAAAACAGAGCCCGAGTAATAAAACCAGAGTTAGAGGAACAAAACCAGAGCCCAAGGTATTAAACCAGAAGTTGAGGGAGAAAACCAGAGCCCGTGGAACAAAACCAGAGGATGAGTAACAAAACCAGATGTCGAGGAACAAAACCAGAGACAGAGGAACAAAAGGAGGGCCCGAGGAATAAAACCAAGTGTGGAGGAACAAAACCAGAGTCCGAGGAACAAAAGCAGATCCAGAGGAACAAAACCAGTGCCCGAGGAAAAAAAGGAGGGCTCGCGGAACAAAAGGAGGGCTCGAGGAACAAAACCAGAACCCTTGGAAATAAACCAGAGCCTGAGGAACAAAACCTGAGCCCGAGGAACAAAACCAGAGGCTGAGGAATAAAACCAGAGCTCGAGGAACCAAATGAGAGCCCGAGGAACCAAACCAGAGCCCAAGGAACAAAACCAGAGCCCGAGGAAAAAAAGAAGGGCTCGAGGAACAAAAGGAGGGCTCGAGGAATAAAACCAGAACCCTTGGAAATAAACCAGAGCCCGAGGAAGAAAAACGGAGCCCGAGGAACAAAACCAGGGTCCGAGGTACAAAACCAGAGCCCGAGGAACAAAACCAGAGGCCGTGGAAATAAACCAGAGCCCGAAGGACTAAACCAGAGTCCGAGGAACAAAACCACAGCATGAGGAACAAAACCAGGGCCAAGGAACACAACCACAGCCTGAGGAACAAAACCACGGCCTGAGGAAAAAAAACAGGGCACGAGGAACAAAACCAGAGCTCCAGGAACAAAACCAGAGCCCGTGGAAGTAAACTAGAGCCCGAGGAACAAAACCAGACGCCAAGGAACAAAACCAGAGCCCAAGGAACAACATCAGAGCCTGAGGACCAAAACCAGGGCTGGAGGAACAAAACCAGACCCCAAGGAACAAAACCAGAGCCCAAGGAAGAAAACCAGCCCTCGAGGAAAAAAACCAGAGCCTGAGGATACAAAAACGGAGCCCAATAAAAAATGTAGGGCCTGAAGAATAAAACGAGAGCCCAAGGAAGAAATCCAGAGCCCGAGGAACGAAACTAGAGCCCAAGGAACAAAACCAGATCTCGAGGAAGAAAAGGAGGGCTCGAGGAACAAAAGGAGGGCTCGAGGAACAAAACCAGAACCCTTGGAAATAAACCAGAGCCCGAGGAAAAAAACCTGAGCCCGTGGAACAAAACCAGAGGCTGAGGAATAAAACCAGAGCCCTAGGAATAAAACGAGAGCCTGAGGAACCAAACCAGAGCCCAAGGAACAAAACCAGAGCCCGAGGAAAAAAAGCAGGGCTTGAGGAACAAAAGGAGGGCTCGAGGCACAAAACGAGAACCCTTGAAAATAAACCAGAGCCCGAAGGAAAAAAACAGAGACCGAGGAACAAAACCAGAGGTTGCGGAATAAAACCAGAGCCCTAGGAACGAAACCAGAGCCCAAGGAACAAAACCAGGGCCCTAGGAACCAAAGCAGAGCCCGAGGAAAAAAACCAGAGTCCGAGGAACAAAACCAGAGGCTGAGGAAGAGTACCGGAGCTCGAGGAACAAAACCAGCCATAGAGGAACAAAACCAGAGCCCGAGGAACACAACCAGAGCCCTAGGAACAAAACGAGAGCGCGAGGAACAAAACCAGCGATCGAGGAAAAAAAACAGAGCCCGAGGAACAAAACCAGGGTCCGAGGAACAAAACCAGAACCCAAGGAAAAAAACCAGATCTCGAGGAAGAAAACCAGAGCTTGAGGAAGAAAACGAGAACCCGAGGAAGAAAACAAGAAGCCGACAAACAAAATGACTGCCCGAGGAAAGAAAACAGAGCCCGAGGAACAAAACCATAGCACTAGTAAACAAACCAGAGTCCGAGGAAAAAAAACAGAGCCCAAGTAAAAAAACCAGAGCCTGAGGAACAAAAGCAGAGCTCGAGGAACAAAACCAGAGTCCGAGGAACAAAACCAGAGCCAGAGGAACAAAACCAGGCGCCGAGGAAAAAAACCAAAGCCCGAGGAATGAAACCAGAGCCCAAGGAACAAAACCAGAGCCAGAGGAAAAAAAGGAGGTCTCGAGGAAGAAAACCAGAGTCCGAGGAACAAAACCAGGCGCCGAGGAAATAAACCAAAGCCCGACGAAAAAAAGGCGGGCCCGAGGAACAAAAAAGAGGGCTCGAGGAATAAAACCAGAACCCTTGGAAATAAACCAGAGCCCGAGGAACAAAACCAGAGCCCGAGGAACAAAACCAGCGCCGAGGAACAAAACCAGGATCCGAGGAACAAAACCAGAAACCGAGGAAGAAAACGAGAATCCGAGGAACGAAACGAGAGCCTGAGGAACAAAACCAGAGCCTGAGGAAAAAAAACAGTGCCCGAAGAAGAAAACTAGGGTCCGAGGAACAAAACCAGAACCTGAGGACCTAAACCAGCTCTCGAGGAACAAAACCAGAGCCAAAGGAAAAACAGGAGGGCCCAAGGAACAAAAGGCAGGCTCGAGGAACAAAACCAGAACCCTTGGAAAATAAACCAGAGTCCGAGGAACAAAAACAGAGCCCTAGGAACCAAACCAGATCTCGAGGGAAAAACCAGGGCCCTAGTAAACAAACCAGAGCCCGAGGAACAAAACCAGAGCCCGAAGAACAAAACCAGAGTCCGAGGAACAAAACCAGAACCCGAGGAACAAAACCAGATCTTGAGGAAGAAAACCAGAGCTTGAGGAAAAAACGAGAACCCGAGGAAGGAAACAAGAAGCCGACAAAAAAAATGACTGCCCGAGGAAAAAAAAAAGAGCCCGAGGAACAAAACCAGGGCCCTACTAAACAAACCAGAGACCGAGGAACAAAACCAGAGCCCAAGTAAGAAAACCAGAGCCTGAGGAACAAAAGCAGAGCTCGAGGAACAAAACCAGAGTCCAAGGACAAAACCAGAGCCAGAGGAACAAAACCAGGCACCGAGGAACAAAACCAAGGCCCGACGAAAAAAAGGCAGGCCCGAGGAACAAAAAAGAGGGCTCGAGGAATAAAACCTGAACCCTTGGAAATAAACCAGAGGCCGAGGAACAAAACCAGAGGCCGAGGAACAAAAGCAGAACCCGAGGAACAAAACCAGGGTCGGAGGAACAAAACCAGAGCCCGAGGAACAAAACGAGAGCCCAAGGAACAAAACCAGAGCCCGAGGAAAAAAAGGAGGGCTCGAGGAACAAAAGGAGGGCTCGAGGAACAAAACCAGATCCCTTGGAAATAAACCAGAGCCTGAGGAACAAAACCTGAGCCCGAGGAACAAAACCAGAGGCTGAGGAATAAAACCAGAGCCCTAGGAAGAAAACGAGAGCCCGAGGAACCAAACCAGAGCCCAAGGAACAAAACCAGAGGCAGAGGAAAAAAAGGAGGGCTCGAGGAACAAAAGGAGGGCTCGAGGAACAAAACCAGAACCCTTGGAAATAAACCAGAGCCCGAGGAACAAAAACGGAGCCCGAGGAACAAAACCAGAGCCCGAGGAAAAAAACCAGGGTCCGAGGTACAAAACCAGAGCCCAAGGAACAAAACCAGAGGCTGTGGAAATAAACCAGAGCCCAAGGAACAAAACCAGAGCTGGAGGAACAAAACCATAGGCTGAGGAAGAAAACCGGAGTTCGAGGAACAAAACCAAAGCCCGAGGAACAAAACCAGAAACCGAGGAAGAAAACGAGAATCTGAGGAACAAAACGAGAGCCTGAGGAACAAAACCAGAGCCCGACGAAGAAAACCATAGTTCAAGGAAAAAAACAGAGCCCGAGGAACAAAACCAGAGCATGAGGAACAAAACCAGAGCACGAGGAACAAAACCAGCCCACAAGGAACAAAACCAGAGCCAGAGGAAGAAAACGAGAGCACGAAGAGCAAAACCAGAGCCCGAGGAACAAAGCAAGAGCCCGAGGAACAAAAGGAAGACCCGAGGAACTAAAGCAGAGCCCAAAGAACTAAACCAGAGTCCGAGGAACAAAACCACAGCACGAGGAACAAAACCAGGGCCGAGGAACACAACCACAGCCCGAGGAATAAAACCACAGCCTGAGGAAAAAAAACAGGGCCTGAGGAACAAAACCAGAGCTCGAGGAACAAAACCAGAGCCCGAGGAACAAAACCACAGCCTGAGGAACAAAATGAGGCACGAGGAACTAAACCAGAGCCCGGCGAACAAAACCATAGTTCGTGGAATAAGCTAGAGCCCGAGGAACAAAAGCACAGCCAGAGGAACCAAACCAGAGCCCGAGGAACACAACCAGAGCCCAAGGAACAAAATCGGTCCCGAGGAACAAAAGCAGAGCCCGAGGAACACAACCAGAGCCCGAGGAACAAAATCAGTCCCCGAGGAACAAAAGCAGAGCCTGAGGAATAAAAGTAGAGGCCGAGGAACTAAACCAGAGTTGGAGGAACAAAACCAGAGCCCGAGGAACCAAACCAGAGCCCGAGAAACAAAACCAGCCCTAGAGGAAAAAAAGCAGCGTCTGAGGACGAAAACCAGAGCCCGTGGAACCAAACCAGAGCCCGAGGAACAAAAGCAGAGCCCGAGGAAGAAAACCAGTGCCCGAGGAACAAAACAAGAGCCCGAGGAAGAAAACGAGACCCTGTGGAATTAAACCAGAGCCTGACGAACAAAACCATAGTTCGAGGGAAAAAACAGAGCCCGAGGAACAAAAGCAGAGCATGAGGAACAAAACCAGAGCCCGAGGAACAAAACCAGCCCACGATGAACAAAACCAGAGCCAGAGGAAGAAAACTAGAGTCCGAGGAACAAAACCAGAGCCCGAGGACCAAAGCAAGAGCCCGAGGAACAAAAGGAGGACCCGAGGAAAAAAAACAGAGGCCGAGGAGCTAAACCCGAGCCCGAGGAACAAAACCACATCAAAAGGAGCAAAACCACGGCCTGAGGAACCAAGCCAGAGCTCGAGGAACAAAACCATACCCCAAGGAACAAAACCAGAGCCCAAGGAACAAAACCAGATCCCTAGGAATAAATCCAGCCCTCGAGGAAAAAAAACAGAGCCCAAGGAATAAAACGAGAGCCTGAGGAACAAAACCAGAGTTCGAGGAAGTAAACCAGGGCCCGAGGAACAAAACCAGAACCCGAGGAACAAAACCAAGGCCCGAGGAAGAAAACCAGGGCCATAGAAGCAAAACCAGAGCCCGAGGAACAAAACCAGAGCCCTTGAAACCAAACCAGAGCCCGAGGAACGAAACCAGAGCCCGAGGAGCAAAACCAGAGCTCGAGGAAAAAAAGGAGGGCCCGAGGAACAAAACCAGAGCTCGAGGAACAAAATCAGAGCCCAAAGAACAAAACCAGGCCCCGAGGAACAAAACCATAGCCGGAGGAACTAAACCAGAGCCCGAGGAACAAAACCAGAGCTTGAGGAACAAAACCAGAGTCCATGGAAATAAACCAGAGTGCGAGGAAAAAAACCAGAGCCCGAGGAACAAAACCAAACCCGAGGAAGAAAACCAGCCTTCGAGGAACCATACCAGAACCTGAGGAACAAAACCAGAGCCCGAGGAAAAAAAGGAGGGCCCGAGGAACTAAGCCAGCCCTCTAGGAACCATACCAGAGCCCGAGGAAGAAAAGGAGAACCCGAAGGAAAAAACCAGAGCCCGAGAAACAAAACCAGCCCTCGAGGAAAAAAAGCAGGGTCCAAGGAAGAAAACCAGAGCCCGAGAAACAAAACGAGCCTTCAAGGAAAAATGCAGGGTCCGAGGAAGAAAACCAGAGCCCGAGGAACAAAACCAGAGCATGAGGAATAAAACCAGAGCCCGAGGAACAAAACCAGCCCTTGATGAACACAACCAGAGCCAGAGGAAGAAAACGAGAGCCCGATGAACACAACCAGAGCCAGAGGAACAAAACAAGAGCCCGAGGGAAAAAAGGAGGACTCGAGGAACAAAACCAGAGCACGAGGAACAATACCACAGCCTGAGGAACCAAGCCAGAGCCCGAGGAAGACAATCAGAGCTCAAGGAACAAAACCAGAGCCTGAGGAACAAAACCAGGGCCCAAGGAACAAAACCAGAGCTTGACGAACAAAACCAGAACCCGTGGAAATAAACCAGAGCCCAAGGAACAAAACCAGACCCCAAGGAACAAAACCAGAACCCGAGGAACAAAACCAGAGTCTGAGGAACAAAACCAGGGCTGGAGGAACAAAACCAGAGCCGGAGGAACAAAACCAGGGCCCAAGGAACCAAACCAGATCCCGAGGAACAAAACCAGGGCCCAAGGAACCAAACCAGTGTGACGAATAAGGTCACGGACTCCGTCTGAGAGGGCACGAAGACAAAGATGAAAAGACCCTTGTTATACAGCACAAGTGCCTTTTTATACCTCACATTATGCCGTGTATACACTTCCAAGAATTCCCTAGTACATCCCCTAATCAAAGGTCATCTCGACACTCTTCCACTAATTTCCTTATCTTTGTCACGCCCTCAGAACCGTTAACTGCCACCTCTTATCTGCCTTTTTCCCACGGCTTCTTTCACTTCCCATCTTCCCATGGCTTCTTCTTTAGCAACGCTATGACACTGCCTGTACTCTCAGACATTGATTCCTCCACATCTCCCCCTTTTTCTTTTACAACAAACACTAAGCTAACTGACTTTTCTATTATTCATTTCACACATTGCAATAAACATAGTACACACACAAGAATACATACAAATACAATCAAACGTATAATTCCCAGTTCAATCAAACTCATTACGCATTTTGCCAAGCCCCAATAATTCTATCTCTTGTGGCTCTACGCTCAGGGGTGGACGGTACACCAAACATCCATCCCAATTGTCAGTCACATTGCGGCCGCCACTACAAAGTGTTGCATGCGGCTCCGTGAGACCTAGGGTCTAATTGTTCCACGGGAGTCCCACTAAGCAGATGGAAAAATAATCTCCAGGTGACGAAAGCGAAAGGCAAATGGTCTCCTGGCCTGTCTGATTCACAAGGGCGATCCAGATGTTCTCTTTGGGCTGCGGTGGGGCCCAAAACGCGCTTACGCCTGCGACAATGGCGAAAAAGACGGCTTGACAAACCGTGCTGGTACCCATCTTGGTCCTCGATCTGTGGAGACACAAGCATACCCTCGACCCCAGGTTATCAGTGAAAACGGGCCTTCCCACTCATGAGATTCCAGGTTTTTCACCTTTACCCACGCCTTGTCCCTTATGATTGCCTCATGACCTTCAACAGAATCAAAATGTCTGCAAATCGGGGGTCCACCTTCCTCAGCCCACCGACTGAGAAAATTAAGAACATAAACGGCTTTTGCCAATCTTTCCTGTGGGGTCAAATCACCTACTCCCCCTTTTTGTTTTGTTAACATGTCTTTGAGCGAACGGTGCGCGCACTCAACAATGGCTTGCCCTGTGGGACTGTGTGGAATTCCCGTGATGTGAGTGATTCCCCACGTTTGCAGGAACGTCCGTGTGGCTTGGGCAACGTACCCGGGGCCGTTATCTGTTTTTATTTTGCTCGGTACTCCGAGAATGGAAAAAGCAAGAAGAAAACGTTTTCGGACATCCCGGGACTTTTCCCCAGTGTGGGCTGTGACTGCAATTGCTCCCGAAAATGTATCCACTGAGACGTGGACACATTTGAGTCGACCAAAGTCGGGAAGATGTGTAACATCAGTCTGCCGAAGTTCGAGCGTCTGCAAGCCACAAGGGTTGACTCCCCCCGGCTGTGGAGGGCCTGCACACTGGCACTCAGGGCATGCAGTGACAATTTGGCATGCTTGAGTAAGTGGTAAATGAAACATTCTAGCCAAGGCCTTAGCGTTCTGATGATAAAAGTTATGTGAACGCCTCGCTTGCTCAAATTTCCTCGGGACAAAAACAGCCCCTGCAAGCGAATCAGCCAACCGGTTTCCCTCAACCAGGGGCCCTGGCAATGCAGTATGAGATCTGATATGTAATATAAAAAAAGAGTGGATCCTTCGATGAATGTGTTCTCTGAGGGTTTTAAACAGAGCAAAAAGCTGGGCATTATTTACATCTTTCAAATAAGCAAACTCCATGCGGGACACTACCCCTGCAACATATGCAGAATCAGTCACGATGTTGACAGGGCATTGCCATTTTTCAAACACTCGGACCACTGCCGCCAACTCCACGATTTGTGGTGAACCGTCTTGTTTCCGAATATCAGATTGCCATTGATCGTGGCTGTCCTTCCAGACAAGGACAGACTTACCCGTGCGCCCGGACCCATCCGTGAAGACCGTTAGAGCGTCCAAAGGGGTCACTACATTTCGGCAATTGCTGCAGTGGTAGTGGGGTCTGCAGCCATTTATGACTGGGAGGGTGAATAGAAATCACTCCTGTAAAACCTTCCACAGCCATTTGAAAAGGTACAGACATTTGCATCAACCAAGTTAACATAGGCATCACGACAGGAATGTAAATGCAGGTCTTTTCCGCACAGCGCTATCAACCGTTGCCTCCCTCTCATGACCAGGGATGCAAACATTTCTGCTCTAGTGGTGATAGTTTTTCCAAATTGATAGGGAAGAAACACCCATTCTATGACCAACGACTGTTCGCCGCTGGGTGTTGGCTTCCATTGAAACAACAAACCATATGGTTGGAAGTCAGTGTTCACTATTGCTAACTGAAAAGGAAGCTCTGGCTCACAGTGCTGTGCTTGCCGAGCCGATATCATTGTAGCAATCCGCTGCAACGCTTGCTGAGCCTCGGGGGTTAACGTTCGTCGAGACCCCAACGCCGGATCACCTTTCAGCAAATTAAACAGAGGTCTCAACAGCTCGTGGTTGATTCCCAACAGAGGCCTTACCCAATTGATGGTGCCCAATAATTTCTGCAAATCAGTCAGGGTATGGACCTGACTACTGATCTTGAGCCCTTGCGGTATCACAGTTTGCTCAGTAATGCGCCACCCTGGATATTGCCAGGGAGCAGTCTGCTGCACCTTTTCTGGGGCAACTATCAAGCCGTTATGACTTGCGGAAACCGGACTCCACAATCTATGAGATTGTAAAGTAGGTATGTTTATTCAGCGCTGGGCGGCACGGGGGGTAGTCCCACCAAAATCGTGCGCGCCTCAATGCGGCACTCACCATAAATATATACAGTAAAATATTACATATTCATAAAGTTTTGTAATATGCCTATACATATGCATGACCTGTCCCCGCTTTGTATTAAAATGAGTTCCAAGAAGTCATTTCCATAGACCCCTCCCATCTGCGCTTGCGCATTGCCTCCTAGTGGTGGTCGTCAGGGGTCGTGGGGATGAAGGCTGATAGTTCCTCTTCGTCACCGCTAGTAACCTTTTGTTCTTGCGCAGGCTCAGTTGTCTTCTTACTTTTGTCCATACCGCAGGGTCAGTTTTAGCTGGCTTCTTGAGACAAGTTTTTAGTCTTTATCGGGAGCTGTCCTTGTGAGGCGCCTCAGTTAATTTACACCATAGCTAAGTCGGCCTTATCAGGCTGAGCCGGCCTTGTGAGGAACAAAGTATCTAGCCCCTACCTACTGATTCAATCTTCTAACTACTATTAATCATTCAACTACTAAAATTCCTTAATCCCTTGTCTCAGTCCCCCCTTTTCTAAAAAGTTAGTAAATTCTTTTACTCTATACTAAACCCTATACTAACTTTCTTTATATTATCCCATTCTTCTCCAGGTCCTTTATAAGATTTCTGCCTGTTTCAATTTGTTGTCGGTGCTGATAGTCATACCTCAAGTGCCTTATTTGTTTTATCATTCGCCAGTTTAAAACATACAGTATTGCAGATAAAGCAATACTAATAAAAACTAGAATTAGGAGAAAAACAATAGGGTGACATAAGGTATTAAGAATACCTGTAGCAGTGGGCGACCATCCAAACCCCTGCTTCGAGTCCCAACCACATATTTCTCAACCTTCCTGAGTTGTTTCCCCAAAGCAACCATGTAGGAGGTCATGATTTCATCCCCGACTTGTGTGGACATCCCTTTTTGTATTCTATAGGGTCGTCCATACAAGATTTCAAAAGGGGTCAGTCCTTCCTTTGCTCTTGGCCTAGTTCGTATGCGCAAAAGTGCCAAAGGAAGAGACTAAGGCCAGGCCAAGTTAGTTTCCTATCCCAATTTCACAATCTGCTGTTTAATTAAGTGGTTCATTTTTCTACTTGGCCACTCGACTGAGGGCGATATGGGGTATGAAGCTGCCAATCTATGCCCAAATAGCGGCTAATTTGTTGTACTACTTTGGAGATGAAATGTGGTCCTCTGTCAGAAGATATGGTTGCTGGAACCCCAAAACGTGGTATTATTTCTTGTATTAATGTTCTAGTTACCTCCCGAGCCTTGGCTGTCCTGGTAGGGAATGCCTCTGGCCAACCTGAAAAGGAGTCAGTTAATACCAATAAATATCGATACCCCCCTTTTCTTGGGAGTTCTGAAAAATCGATCTGCCACTGTTGCCCAGGCCCATTACCTTTACCAATTTGGCCCATTTCTGGTTTGGGGTATTCTTGGGATTTGTCTGGAGGCAGAGATCACTTGCCTTACAGTAGGGCCTCCGCTTTCTGTGCCGAGGTATTTAGGGGCAAAGGCCTTAATTCTATTATCTCTTGACGAGTGGTAATAGCGTATCCCACGTATCTTTTACCACTCAGGACATAGCTGCTTCCATCTGTGAACCAGTTTTCTCCGTCTTCTATGGGGCTGTCTTTCAAATCTGGTCGGCTTGCGTATGTTGCTTCAATGGTTTCTAAGCAGTCACGATGCACTGGTTCTCCTGTGTTTCCCTCTAGGAAGGAAGCTGGGTTGGCAATGTTAGTGACTGTTATTTCTACATCATCCTGTTCTACCAATATAGCCTGATATCTTAGAAATCTTTGTTGAGAAAGCCAATGTCTACCCTTCGCTTCCAGTACTGCAGATACTGTATGGGACATCAGCACAGTCATTTTCTGACCCAGAGTGAATTTTTGGGCTTCTTGTATGTTTAGTATTACAGCTGCGACTGCCCGCAAGCATCCAGGCCAGCCCTTCGCAGTTGTATCCCACTGTTTGGAAAAGTAGGTAACTGCTCGTCGATCGGGACCCAAATTCTGTGCTAGTATCCCCAGTGCAACCCCTTGTTTTTCGTGGGAAAAGAGGAGAAATGGCTTACTCACATCTGGGAGCCCCAAAGCTGGAGCTGACATCAAGGCTTTCTTTAGTTTCTCAAAGGCTCGTACGGCCTGGTTGTTCCATTCAAGGTGTCCCTGGCTGGTAGTTATTAGGGCATATAATGGTTTAACAAGCAGTCCATAATTATAAATCCACAGCTGACACCACCCAGTCATTCCCAAGAAAGTCCGTAACTCTTTCACTGTTCGAGGTCTCTGGGTTTGGCAGATTGCCTCTTTGCGGGCTTGTCCCAAAGTTCTTTCCCCAGCACTGATTTCATAGCCTAAATAAATCACTTTGCGCTGTATTACTTGGGCTTTCTTCTTAGACACCCGGTACCCTTGGAGCCCCAAGAAATTTAATAGACTCACCGTCCAGGTGACACAATCGTTCTCTGTTTCGGTGGCAATCAGGATATCATCCACATATTGTAGCAGTTTTCCCTTTTCAGACGGGATTTCCCATGATTCCAAGTCCTTTGCAAGCTGATTGCCAAAAATGGTAGGGCTATTTTTGAATCCTTGTGGCAACACCGTCCAGGTGAGTTGAGTCTTGCGACCAGTTTTGGGGTTTTCCCATTCGAATGCAAACAATCTTTGGCTGGATTCATGGAGAGGGAGGCAAAAGAAGGCATCTTTCAAGTCTATAACAGTAAACCAGGCTAATTCAGGTGTTAGTGTAGTCAACAGAGTATATGGATTTGCCACCACGGGGTAGAGATCCTCAGTTACCTTGTTTACGGCCCGTAGATCCTGGACTACACGATACGACTCGTCAGGTTTCCGAACTGGTAATATGGGTGTGTTAAAATTAGACTCACATTCTTTTAATAGTCCGAATTGTAAAAATTTTTCAATTATCGGCCGAATCCCTTCTCTATCTTCTCTCTTTAGGGGATATTGCTTAATCCTTACTGGTTGTTGGTTTCCCTTTTTAAGTTTAACTTCAATAGGTAATGCATTCTTTGCTCTTCCTGGTACATCGGTAGCCCATACCCCAGGGTATACCTGATTTAAGACTTCCTCCCTAATTTCTCCTTTTATGGAAGGACTGGTTAAGAATAAACTTAGGATTTGAATGTATTCTTGATCTTTTACTTTCAGAGAAATTTCTCCTTTTTCGAATATAATTTTTGCACCTAATTGTTCTAGTAAGTCTCTTCCCAATAGGGCCTTTGGAGAGTCGGGCATATATAGAAATCTGTGAATTCCCCATTGTTTTCCCAGTTTATATTTCAAAGGTTTACAGAAATACGCCTTTTCACTTTGGCCAGTTGCCCCCTTTACCATGATGTAATCGTTCTCCAGGGGCATCAAGTCTTGATTCAGTTTATTGGACATTCCCTTTTCCAATGACCAAATTCCTTGCACAGTGCACATTGATCCTTGCCTAACCGAGATGGTTCTCGTCTAGGCCTCCTTTCTTCCTCTTCCCTGACAGCTGCTATTATTCTCCTTCGTACCTGTTTGTATGCTTCTTCCCTGTTACTAAATACTCTCCATGCTTCATCTAGCAACACCTCCAAATTTCTACTTTCTGTAGTACGTAGCTTCTGGAGCTTGCGCCTAATGTCCCCTGTGGACTGACCCAAAAACAGAGAGACTAGTTGTTGTATTCCTACCTCGGATCCAGGATCCAGCGGTGTGTTACGGCGCATTGCATCCCTCAGTCGATCCAGGAATTCAGATGGGGACTCGGAGGGACCTTGCTTAATTGCATATAGAGCCGACCAGTTTATGGTTTTGGGTATAGCCTTTTCCATTCCTCTGGAAATCCACTCCTGATACCCCTGTAGTTTTACCATTTCTGCAGATCTGTTCGCATCCCATTTTGGATCTTGTAGAGGGAAATATTCCGTAACATCCCCTCCTGTAGTCCTATAGTATTCATCAGCCAAACTCCCTGCTGTTTTTAAAATCAATTGCTTTTCTGTTTCAGTCATATAGTCTAATAATAATTGTATGTCCTTCCAATCAGGGTTATGTTGTTTCACAATAAACTGAAAATGTTTAGCTACACCGATCGGATCGCTCCTATAATCTTTTGCAACCCTTTTCCATTCCCCTAAATCAGTAGTGGAAAAAGGTACCTTGATTAGCATCGTCCCGCCATCAGGTGCCACCGCCTCTCGAAGAGGTGCCTGTAAGGCTACTGGGGCAGTTTTCTTTCTGGTGCGGGAAGATACAGGGCTGTCCGGGGGGGTGGAAGTTTCGTCCGAGTCCGCATCCTGTTCCTGTGGTCGAGGGGGAGGCTTAAACAGGTCAGTTAGATATGGTTCCGGCACCTGGTGAATTTTGTTTGCTTTCAAACACCTCTGTCCAATACTGCATGCCGAGCAACACCGCTTCAGTTTACCTTTAAATTCTTTATTTTCTCGCTCAAGTGCGAGTACCATAGGGTCCTGTGGTGGTGCCATTCCACAGTCCCTTTGCACTCCGGATGGTTTCGGAGGGTGAAAAACATATCTGCATATGAAACTTCATCCCACTTCCCTTCTCTCCTTAGAAATAGCATCAATTGTAGGAGAGTATTGTAGTCTATTGATCCATTAAGTGGCCATTTAGCCTCACTTTCCAATTTATACAATGGCCACCATTGATTACAATATTTAATAAGAATTTTTCTATTTTCCGTCCCTCCGATCCCAACGATATCTCTCCAATGAGCAAGCACACAGCCCAAGGGGCTTTTCTTCAAGACTCCCTTTTGAGTGTTACCCATTTAGTATCTTCCCTTTATTGATCTTTTCTTTTAACCTTTAATAAGATGCCGGGACTGGTTTTCCTTCCCGCACTGTCTTAGTGACTTTATCGGAGGTTTTCTTATCATAGAACCCTCTAGATATACAATACTGCTTTCTCACAAAATTCTACAATGTTTTTGTACACAAAAGACAAAGGCTCGATCCTATCATTCACTTCGTTCGTCTCCGGCTGCTCTCCTTGCGGAGATTACGGAACCGCGGATCAGAACTCCACACTCGCTTCGCAGCTGTGCTGCGTCTCACTCATACAACACAGACACTCAGTCACACAATAAATTGTTGCAACAGATAATATATGGCCATGCCACGTACAACTCCTCAGACTAGTTGTACTCCCACCGAGCAGCTGCAACCGTAAATTGCAAGGAGGTCCGCTTACCCTTCTCCTGCTTCTTATATACCAGTCATTAGCAGGTCCGTCCTGGCTCCCAACACTGGGATACAGCAGAAACCTCGGATTCACTCGATCTACTCCCAAGATCGCTAGCGGCCGCTCTATCGGTCAGCGAATCCCCCCTATTACCGTGCAGGGTACCCTCCTACCATATGGGGACTATGCTGCACGCCAGACGTCTCTGTGCGATTTACCAGCAGCCCCAGCCATGCGTACGACTTACAGGCCCCTCTCCTCAAACATACCTTTCCTTTCCGCGGACTCAGGAGGTTCTTGTCTACTCCCACGGTGAGCGGCTGGCAGCGGAGTCCCCTCCGAGGAAATGCTCGGGGCGCGCCCAGGGGCGTCCGCTCCCCAGCCGATCCTGCGGTGAAGCAGAGAGTCTCCTGGCTGGCTCGCCAAAACTGACTTGCGGAAACCGGACTCCACAATCTATGAGATTGTAAAGTAGGTATGTTTATTCAGCGCTGGGCGGCACGGGGGGTAGTCCCACCAAAATCGTGCGCGCCTCAATGCGGCACTCACCATAAATATATACAGTAAAATATTACATATTCATAAAGTTTTGTAATATGCCTATACATATGCATGACCTGTCCCCGCTTTGTATTAAAATGAGTTCCAAGAAGTCATTTCCATAGACCCCTCCCATCTGCGCTTGCGCATTGCCTCCTAGTGGTGGTCGTCAGGGGTCGTGGGGATGAAGGCTGATAGTTCCTCTTCGTCACCGCTAGTAACCTTTTGTTCTTGCGCAGGCTCAGTTGTCTTCTTACTTTTGTCCATACCGCAGGGTCAGTTTTAGCTGGCTTCTTGAGACAAGTTTTTAGTCTTTATCGGGAGCTGTCCTTGTGAGGCGCCTCAGTTAATTTACACCATAGCTAAGTCGGCCTTATCAGGCTGAGCCGGCCTTGTGAGGAACAAAGTATCTAGCCCCTACCTACTGATTCAATCTTCTAACTACTATTAATCATTCAACTACTAAAATTCCTTAATCCCTTGTCTCAGTTACGCTGGAGGCTCGTTACGACAACCTCCATGGCCTCTCGTATCATGGCCTCAGGGTTGCTACAAGGATATCATCCATATAATGATAAATTACGACTTCAGGCAATTGGGCACGGGCTGGACTAAGGGCCCAAGCCACGAACCATTGACATATGGTGGGACTATTTTTCATGCCTTGCGGGAGCACCGTCCAATGGTACCGTTGACTCAGCTGGGCTACATTGGTCGCGGGTACAGTAAAAACAAACCTTGGCGCGTCATCTGGGTGTAGCGGAATGGTAAAAAAACAGTCCTTAAGGTCTATTATAGTGATGTGCCAGTTCATAGATATCATGGTTGGTGAAGGGAGGCCTGGCTATAGAGCTCCCATGTCCTCTATAGCCTCATTTATACGTCTTAGATCGTGAAGGAGCCTCCACTTTCCTGATTTCTTCTGGATGACAAAAACTGGTGAGTTCCATGGGCTCGTGGATGGCACAATGTGCCCAGCGCACAGCTGCTCAGCAACAAGGTCCTGCAAGTGATGCAGCTTATCCGTGGGGAGGGGCCACTGATCCACCCATATAGGCTTTTCACAGGACCATTGCAACTTCAGGGTGTGCTGCCCTGAATCAGTAGCCCCTAGGATAAATTTGTCCCCAGCATGATTCCCCATTGTGACAAACAGTCTCGTCCCCACAGCGTGAGAGGGGCCGGAAGAACGAACGGTCGGACATTGGCCCGCCGACCCTCCGGTCCCTCGATTTGAATTAATTGAACACTCTGCAGTGGTGCTGTTTGCCCTCTGATACCTGTAAGGGCAATCGGGACCTGTTTCGTCGGCCATTGAGCTGGCCAGTGTAACTGCGCAATGACTGTCACGTCAGCTCCGGTATCAATAGGGCCGCTGATGCGCACAGACTGCTGAGGGCCACCGCCTGACAGGCAGCAAGTCAGCTGCGGTCGCCCCGCAGCGACAGGCTGCGCCCACCACAGTTGTGGCGTGCCGGTGGAACCAAAACCTTCACCCCTCCGTTCCTGAGGCTCCGCTGCAGGAGGGACAGCTCGAAAGTAGACGAGCTGTGCTATTCGTGCTCCTGCCGGCACGTAACAGGGCGGAGTAGGCGTCCACAACATGATTTTAATTTCTTCTGTATAGTCTGCATCAATAACCCCAGGGAGAACAAACAAGCCCTGTAACGTGGCGGATGAACGTCGCAGTAAGAGTGCGCTGTAACCGCCACCTAGCGGCCCCCGCGCTCCGGCGGGCACCGCTTGAACAGCCGTAGAAGTCAGGTTCGCTGGGTGGGAGGAGGCCAAGTCCATGCTGGCACTTCCCCATGTTTGGGCTGATAATTCGGAGGCACGGATGCCAGCAGGGGGCTGGGGGCAGTTTCCGTCATCGCATGGGGGGCTACTTGTATCATCGCGCGGCCCCTCCCCACGGTCCTGCAACCGTTTCCCTGGATAGGCTGACCGTCTTTATCATACCGCGACCGGCATTGATTCGCAACTTGCCGGCCCTTCCTACATTTTGGACACGTTCCCAGTTGTGAGTCAGCCAGTTCCCGCCTCCGCCTGCCTGCCTGCGGGCACTGTCTCTTAAAGTGACCGGGATGGCCACAGGTGAAGCACATCTGTTGGCTAAACTTAAAGTTTGCAAAAGCAGTAGCCATCGCCACAGCCAGGTGCTCCGTGGTCCCCACACGGTTGCATTCCTCTATCATTTCAACTACCGTAGGGTTTTTTAACGGACGGAGCACCTTCTGGCAATCTGCATTAGCATTTTCAATCACCAATTTTTGTAATAATATTTTCCGCGCTTCCTCATTCTCTACTTGTTTGTCCAAAGCATCTTTTAATGTCTCGATAAATTTCATATACGGTTGCTGCGGTCCCTGCCTAATATTAGTAAACGAGCGTTGGCGCTTCCCTACATCGGGGACCTTCATAAATGCTAGGTAGGCAAGATTCTTTGAATCATTTAGGGCTTCCATTGGGAGTTGTGCCTGGACATGGGCAGTGGCATATCGACCCTCTCTTACCAATGCGTCAACTCCCAAGAATCTCACTGGATCTGTCGCGAGATGCTCCAAATATTCCAGTGCTTTTGCCTCACAGAGTCGCTGCCACTCCCCATTCCAGAGCATAAACTGAGCAGAGGAGAGCAACAATTGCGCCAGCGTTTTGCAATCAAGCGGGCATAACGTATAACTCCTCATGACCGACCCTAGCATGTTCGCAGAGTAAGGGGCACTGAGGCCAAATTCAATCACTCCCCTTCTCAACTCCTTCACTACTTGGAAACTCAGAGTCTCCCACCGGGGCTTTTGATGAGCTTCATAAAACACCGGGAACACCCGGACCTCACGGAGCTTAGCCGCGAGGTCAGAGTCCCCTTCTTTCTCTGCCTCCCTTTGAATCCCCTTGCACACATCATGCACATGCGGGGGATATAAATCTGGCTCTTTCTCTGGGTCGACCAGTCCCGGATCAAATGGATTGGGATCATCACTGCCACTACCCTGCTCCCCGCAGGCAGCCACCGCTCCAGCCTCAGTGGCCAGGGGCGCAGAAGGCGCTTTGGCCACAGGTGCACTCCCTCCTGAGTTTTCACCTCTCAGCTTGTCTTTAGTACTGACATGCTTTTTTAGGGTCTCATTCAGAGTCCTCCAAGGCGCTAGCAGTCCTGCAGCCACCGAGTCCGAACAAGTGGCAGCATCCCAAAGCTGGGTGCCTGCTTCATTCCAAATTTTTGGATCATAAATGTTAGTAGAATCGAATCCCTTAACGGTGGTTTTCACCCACTTCAGGAGTCGTCTCAAGTCCCCATTATCCATGGTTACTTGATATTTTTTCAGGATCAATTCCATGGTCCTGCAAACAGTTTTTTCCTTCTTTGTCATGTTTAAACCCATGATTACCGCCCCCCGCTGCTCACCTCTGTTCTGCAGAGACGATTCGATGTCACTATCCTGTTTCCTTTCAACAGCTTTTCTCCCGTTTCCTTTCAACGGCTTTCTTCCTGTCTCTTTTCAACGGCTTTTTTTCCTGTTTCTTTTCAACAGCTTTTGTTCCTGTTTCTTTTCAACAGCTTCTATCCCGTTTCCTTCCAACAGCTTTTTTCCTGTTCTTTTTCAACGGCTTTGGCAGTTCAGCGGGGCTCGCCAACAGATTGGCAATTGTCGACTTTATGGCCCTTCAGACAGAATGTCCCCGTCCCTGTTCGGGTGCCATTTGTGGCAAATAAGGACACGGACTCGGTCTGAGAGGGCACAAAGACAAAGACAAAAAAAAACCCTTTATTATACAGCACAAGCGCCTTTTTATACCTCACATTATGCCACATATACACTTCAAAGAATTCCCTAGTACATCCCCTAATCAAAGGTCATCTCGACACTCTTCCGTTAATTTCCTTATCTTTGTCACGCTCTCAGAACCGTTAACTGCCACCTCTTATCTGCCTTTTTCCCACGGCTTCTTTCACTTCCCATCTTCCCATGGCTTCTTCTTTAGCAACGCTATGATACTGCTTGTACTCTCAGACATTGATTCCTCCATACCCAGCACCCCGACATGCCCAGCACCCAGACATGCCCAGTGCCCAACGCACCAGAACACAGCAAACCAGCCCCAAATAAACCCAGTGATCAGCACATAGCACCTGGACATGCCCAGCACCTGCAGCACTCAGCACCCAGCACCCCAAACACCCACCATACAGCACCCCCACAGGTCTCACACCCAGCACCTCCAGTGCTCGGAAATCAGCATACCCAACACTCAGTATCCAGCAACCCCACCCCCCAGCACCCAGTGCCCTGCACCTGGCCAGCACCCAGACATGCTCAGCACCCAGCAACACAGGGGCAAAGAACCCAGCACCTCCAGCACCCAGAAACCAACCACCCCAGCGTCCAGCACCCCCACCACCCAGCACAGGGACATGCCCAGCACCCAGCACACCCAAAGACCATCAACCCCAGCGCCATGCACCCAGCACCGCCATTGCCTAGCACCCGGAAATGCCCAGCACTCAGACATGCCTAGCAGGCAGCTTCCCTGCTCCCCATTGCCCAGAACCTCCAGTGCCCATCACCCAGCACCCGGACATGCCCAGCACCCACCACACAGCACCCACACTGCCCAACACACAGCACCCACACACACCCAGCACAACCAGGGGCCAGCACACAGCACACACACGCACCTAGAAACAAGCACCCCCAGAGCACAGCACCCAGCAACCCCAGAGCACAGGCCCAGCACCGGATATGCCCAGCACCTCCAGCACCAAGAGATACCCTGCACTCAGTTATGCATATTACCCAGCAATACCAGGGCCCAGCACCCCCAGTACCTAGCCCCCAGCAACCCCACCGCCCAACATCCACCACCCGGACATGCCCAGCACACAACACCCCCACCCGCAGTGCCCAGAACTCAGCACCCACGCATGTCCAGCACCCAAACATGCGCAGGAGCCAACACACCAGAACGCAGGAAATCAGCAACCAACATCCCCAAGGATCAGGATATAGCACCCGGACATATCCAGCACCCAGCACCTGCAGCACTCAGCACCCAGCACCCCCAGTGCCCGGAAACCAGCACACCAAACACCTGACATCCAGCACCTCCACAGGTCTCATACCCACCACCCCCATTGCCCAGAAACGAGCATACCCAACAACCAGCATCCGGCCCTCCCACCACCCAGCAGCCCCAGGGCCCACCACCCAGCACCCTCACTGCCCACCACCCAGAACCCCAAGTGCCAAGCACACAGCATCCAAACATGACCAACATCCGGACATGCCCAGCATCCACAAAACTCAGCACGCGGTCATGACCAGCAACTGAAATGCCCACAGCCAGCAACTCTAGCTCTCAGCAGCTACCACCCCCAGTGCCCAGCACCCGGTCATGCCAAGCACCTGGACATGCCCGGCACCCAACACCTCAGTGCCCAGCACACAATACGCCCAGCTCCCAGTAACCCCAGCACACAGCAGCAAGACATACCCTGCACCCGCTTATGCATCGTACCCAGCACTCCCAGGGCCCAGCAACCAGCAACCCCAGGACATAGACCCCAGCAACCGCACCGGCCAGCAACCAGCAACCCGAGTGCCCAGCCTCCAGCAACCTCAGGGCCCAGCCCCCAGCACCCGCACATTCCCAGCACCCAGCAACCCCACTGCCCAACCCACCCCCCGGACATGCCCAGCACACAGCACCCCCAGGGACCACCACCCCCAGCGCCCAGTACCCAGCACCTGGACATGCCCAGCACCCAAACATGCCCAGCACGCTACACACCAGAACACAGCAAACCAGCCCCCAACATCCCCAGTGATCAGCACGTAGCACCCGGACATGCCCAGCACGCCCAGTGCCCTGCACCCAGTACACCAAACACCCACCACCATACAGGTCTCGCAGCCAGCACCTCCCCAGTGCCCAGAAACCAGCATACCCAACACCCCCACAGCCCAAGAACCCGTTTACCCAGCATCCAGACATGCCCAGCACTCGGACATACACAGCACCCCCAGGGCCCAGCACTAACTCCCGGACAGGCGCGCAACCCAGCACCCCAACCGCCAACAAACAGCACCTGGACATGCCCACCACTCAGCAGTCCCAGTGCCCAGCACCCAGCACCGCAACAGCCAGCATCCCCAGCGTCCAGCACCCTCACTGCCGACCACCCAGAACCCCAAGTGCCGAGCACACAGCATCCACACATGCCCAGCACCTGGACACGCCCAGCACCTGGTCATGTCCAGCAACTGAAATGCCCACAGCCAGCACCCCTAGCTCCCAGCAGCCAGCACCCCCAGTGCCCAGCATCAGTCATGCCAAGGACGAGGACATGCCCAGCACCCAACACCCCAGTGGCCAACACCCAATACCCCAGCACCCAGCAGCAAGACATACCCTGCACCCGCTTATGCATAGTACCCAGCACTCCCAGGGCCCAGCAACCAGCACCCACAGGACTTAGCACCCAGCAACCCCAGTGCCCAGCTCCCAATATCCCCAGCTCCCAGTAGCCCCAGAACCCACCATCCAGCAGCAAGACATACCCTGCACCCGCTTATGCATAGTACCCAGCACTCCCAGCCCCCAGCAGTCGCGCCGCCCAGCACCCAGCAATCCCAGTGCACAGCACCCACTAACCCCAGTGCCCAGCATCCCCAGCGCACAGCATCCGGCATATGGACATACCCAGCACACGGACATACCCACTAGCCAGCACCCCTAGTGCCCAGCACCCAAAACTCCCTCCATCCATCACCCAGACATGCCCAGTGCTCAGCGCCCCCAACAACCAGGATCAGAAAATGCCCAGCAACAAGCACTCCCATGCCTACCACCGCCAGTGCCCAATAACCAGCACACAGACAATGCCCACCAGCCAGCATCCAGAACCCAGCGCCAAGCACTCAGTACACAGGCATGCCCAGCACCCTGATATGCATAGTCCCCAGCACCCCCACTGCCCAGCAGTCCCAGTGCCCCGGTCCCATCACGTGGACATGCTCAGCACCCAGAGATGTCCAGCACCCCGCACGCCCAGTGCCTAGAACCCAGTACCCCCAATGACCAGCACCCAGCGCAGCCAGTGCCCAGCACTGCCTGTAGCCAGCATCCACCACCCAGACACGATCATCACCTGCCCATTCCCAGCACCAAATCCTCCCAGTGCCCAGCACAGGGACATGGCGAGCACCCAGATATGCCCAACACCCAGCAACCACAGCACCCAGACCTGTCCAGAACCCACTCCACTCAGGGCCTAGCACACAGTACCCCCACGACCCAGCACCGACACATGCCCAGCACCAAGCACTGCCAAAGATCCCAAGGGGTGCTAGGTGTGCTGGATGTTGCGCATTTGCGGTGCTGGAGATGGCTGGGTGCTGGGCAGCTGAGAAGGGGCTGCAAAGGGAAGGTGAGCGCCGCGAACATATTTCAGCCCTGGCTAAATGTGTGTGGGAGCTCCACGGGGCGCTTGTCTGCTTTGCAGTTGGGCTGCGGCAAGGTTGACGGTTGAGTGCTACGGCAAGCGCCTAGCCCCGGTGGTGGTGGAGACCTCAAAGGGCTGCCGGGGCAGGCGAGTGCGACGAACACCCATCATCTTGGTTCCCTCTGTGTTGGAGCGCCATCTGGTGGGTAGACGTTTCAGAGCCTGGCTCTGATGAAGGTAAGATGTAGGTTGATGTTTAGATGGGAGACCAAAGAGAAGGGAGCAGGGGTTGGTGGGGCTGCCAAGAGATCGTGAGGGCCAGCACCAGCCTTCATTCCTGGCCACATCTGCCCCTGAGCCCCATGTGGTTGGTGGCCGCTTCGGAGCTTGTCCCTGATGAGGGTCAGGGCTAGGTTGAGGTTAGGTGGGAGAACCGGCACAGAGCCACGGTGTTGATGGGGCTGCCTAGGGACTGCAAACGGAAGGCGAGGTCCAGCATCAGCCTTGATTCCTGGCTATCTCAGTGCCTAGGGCCCTCGTGGAGGGTGGCCGCTTGGGAGCTTGGCTCTGATGAGGGTAAGGGATGTGTCGAGGATAATAAGGAGAACAGACACAGAGCCCCAGTGTTGGTGGGGCTGAGAAGGGGCTGCCAAGAGATCGTGAGGGCCAGCATGAACCTTGATTCCTAGCTACCTCAGTGCCTAAGACCCACGTGGAGGGTGGCCGCTTCGTAGCTTGGCCCTAATGAGGGTCAGGGCTAGGGTGAGGTTAGTTGGGAGAACAAACACAGAGCCCCGGTGTTGGTGGGGCTGAGAAGGGGCTGCCAAGAGATCATGAGGGCCAGCGTCAACCTTGATTCCTGGCTACTTCTGTGCCTTGAGCCCCATAAGGTGGGTGGCCGCTTCGGAGCTTAGCTGTGGTAAGGATAAGGGATGTCTCGAGGATAATTGGGAGAACAGACAGAGAGCCCCGCTGTTGGTTGGGAACTCAAAGGGCTGCCAGGGCACGCGAGTTCAACAAACATTCAATCTTAGTTCCATCTGTGTGGAAGTGCCATCTAGTGGGCCGACGTTTTAGACCCTGGATCTGATGAAGGTAAGATGTAGGTTGATGTTTAGGTGGAAGACCAAAGAGAAGGGAGCAGGGGTTGGTGGGGCTGCCAAGGGAAGGTGAGGGCCAGCGTGAACCTTGATTCCTGGCTACCTCAGTGCCTAAGGCCCACGTGGAGGATGGTTGCTTCGGAGCTTGGCTCTGATGAGGGTAAGGGATATGTCGAGGTTAGCTGAGAGAGCAGACACAGAGCCCCGGTATTGGTAGGGCTGAGAAGGGGCTGCCAAGAGATCGTGAGGGCCAGCATCAACCTGGATTCCTGGCTACCTCAGTGCCAAAGCCCTATGAGGCGGGTTGTTGCTTCAGAGCCTGTCATTGAAGCGAGTAACTGCTAGATAGAGGTTAGTTGAGAGAACAGACACAGAGCCCCAGTTTTGGTAGGGCCGCCAAGGGAAGGTGAGAGCTATCCTCAACCTTGATTCCTGGCTACCTCAGTGCCAAGCCCCATGGGGTGGGTGGCTGCTTCGAAACTTGGCTCTGAGGCGGGTAAGTGATAGGCCGAGGTTAGATGGAAGATCAGACAGAGAGCAACGATGCTGGTGGGGCTGAGAAGGGGCTGCCAAGGGAAGGTGAGGGCCAGCATCAGCCTTGATTCCTCGCTACCTCAGTGCCAAGTCCCATGTGGAGGGTGGCCACTGGAGCTTGGCTCTCATGAGGGTAAGGGATACGTCGAGGTTAGCTGAGAGAAAAGACACAGAGCCCCGGTGTTGGTGGGGCTGAGAAGGGGCGGATAAGAGATCGTGAGGGCCAGCATCAACTTGATTCCTGGATACTTCTGTGCCTGAGCCCCATGTGGTAGGTGGCCTCTTCGGAGCTTGGCCCTGATGACGGTCAGGGCTAGGTTGAGGTTAGGTGGGAGAACAGAGACAGAGCCCCGGCATTGGTGCGACTGAGAAGGGGCTGCGCAGTGACCGTGAGGGCAGCATCAACCTTGATTCTTGGCTGCCTCAGTGCCTAAGCCCCACATGAAGAGTGGTCGCTTCGGAGCTTGGCTCCGATGAGGGTAAGGGATAGGTCGCTGTTAGGTGCGAGCAAAGACACAGAGGCCCAGTATTGGTGCGGCTGAGAAGGGGCTGCCAAGAGACCGTGAGGGCTAGCATCAGCCTTGGTTCCTGGCTACTTCAGTGCCTAGCTCCATGTGGCCGGTGGCCACTTCGGAGCTTGGCCCTGATGAGGGTCTGGGCTAGGCTGAGGTTAGGACGGAGAACAGAGACAGAGCCACGGTGTTGGTGGGGCTGCCTAGGGACTGCAAATGGAAGGGGAGGGCCAGCACCACCCTTGATTCCTGGCTATCTCAGTGCCAAACCCCATGTGGAGGGTGGCCGCTGCGGAGCTTTGCCCTGATGAGAATAAGGGATATGTCGAGGATACGTGGGAGAACAGATACAGAGCCCCGGTAATGGTGGGACTGAGAAGGGGCTGCAAAGAGATCGTGAGGGTCAGCATCAACCTTGATTCCTGGCTATCTCAGTGCCAAGCCCCACGTGGAGGGTGGCCGCTCCGGAGCTTGGCTCCGATGAGGGTAAGTGATAGGTCGCTGTTAGGTGCGAGCAGAGACACAGAGCCCCGGTATTGGTCGGGCTGAGACGGGGCTGCCCTTCAGTGCCTGATCCCCACGTTGAGGGTGGTCTCTTCGGAGCTTTGCCCTGATGAGGGTAAGGGATAGGTCGAGGCTAAGTGGGAGAACAGAGACAGAGCCCCGGTTTTGGCGGGGCTGAGAAGGGGCCACGAAGAGATCGTGAGGGCCAGCATCAACCTTGGTTCCTGGCTACTTCAGTGCCTGAGCGCCATGTCGAGGGTGGCCGCTGCAGAGCTTTGCCCTGATGAGCGTAAGGGATATGTCGAGGATACGTGGGAGAACAGATACAGAGCCCCGGTATTGGTGGGACTGAGAAGGGGCTGCAAAGAGATCGTGAGGGTCAGCATCAACCTTGATTCCTGGCTATCTCAGTGCCAAGCCCCACGTGGAGGGTGGCCGCTCCGGAGCTTGGCTCCGATGAGGGTAAGGGCTAGGTCGCTGTTAGGTGCGAGCAGAGACACAGAGCCCCGGTATTGGTGGGGCTGAGACGGGGCTGCCCTTCAGTGCCTGAGCCCCATGTTGAGGGAGGCCTCTTCGGAGCTTTGCCCTGATGAGGGTAAGGGATAGGTCGAGGCTAAGTGGGAGAACAGAGACAGAGCCCCGGTTTTGGTAGGGCATCCAAGGCAAGAGGAGAGCCAGCATCAGCCTTGATTTCTGCTTACCTTAGTGCCAAGCTCCACGTGGAGGGTGGCCGCTGCGGAGCTTTGCCCTGATGAGGGTAAGGGATAGGTCGAGGCTAAGTGGGAGAACAGAGACAGAGCCCCGGTTTTGGTGGGGCTGAGAAGGGGCTGCAAAGAGATCGTGAGGGCCAGCATCAACCTTGGTTCCTGGCTACTTCCGTACCTAAGCCCCACGTGGAGAGTGGTCGCTTCGGAGCTTGGCTCCGATGAGGGTAAGGGCTAGGTCGCTGTTAGGTGCGAGCAGAGACACAGAGCCCCGGTATTGGTGGGGCTGAGACGGGGCTTCCCTTCAGTGCCTGATCCCCACGTTGAGGGTGGTCTCTTCGGAGCTTTGCCCTGATGAGGGTAAGGGATAGGTCGAGGCTAAGTGGGAGAACAGAGACAGAGCCCCGGTTTTGGCGGGGCTGAGAAGGGGCCACGAAGAGATCGTGAGGGCCAGCATCAACCTTGGTTCCTGGCTACTTCAGTGCCTGAGCCCCATGTCGATGGTGGCCTCTTCGGAGCTTGGCTCCGATGAGGGTAAGGGATATGTGGAGGCTAAGTGGGAGAACAGAGACAGAGCCCCGGTTTTGGTAGGGCGTCCAAGGGAAGATGAGAGCCAGCATCAGCCTTAATTTCTGCTTACCTTAGTGCCAAGCTCCACGTGGAGGGTGGCCGGTTCGGAAGCTTGGCCCTGATGAGGGTCAGGACTAGGTTGAGGTGAGGTGAGAGAACAGGCACAGAGACCCGGTGTTGGTGGGGCTGAGAAGGGGCTGCCAAGGGATCGTGAGGGCCAGCATCAGCCTTGGTTTCTGGCTACTTCAGTGCCTAGCTCCATGTGGCCGGTGGCCACTTCGGAGCTTGGCCCTGATGAGGGTCTGGGCTAGGCTGAGGTTAGGACGGAGAACAGAGACAGAGCCACGGTGTTGGTGGGGCTGCCTAGGGACTGCAAATGGAAGGGGAGGGCCAGCACCACCCTTGATTCCTGGCTATCTCAGTGCCAAGCCCCATGTGGAGGGTGGCCGCTGCGGAGCTTTGCCCTGATGAGGGTAAGGGATATGTCGAGGATACGTGGGAGAACAGATACAGAGCCCCGGTATTGGTGGGACTGAGAAGGGGCTGCAAAGAGATCGTGAGGGCCAGCATCAATCTTGATTCCTGGCTATCTCAGTGCCAAGCCCCACGTGGAGGGTGGCCGCTCCGGAGCTTGGCTCCGATGAGGGTAAGGGCTAGGTCGCTGTTAGGTGCGAGCAGAGACACAGAGCCCCGGTATTGGTGGGGCTGAGACGGGGCTGCCCTTCAGTGCCTGAGCCCCATGTTGAGGGAGGCCTCTTCGGAGCTTTCCCCTGATGAGGGTAAGGGATAGGTCGAGGCTAAGTGGGAGAACAGAGACAGAGCCCCGGTTTTGGTAGGGCGTCCAAGGCAAGAGGAGAGCCAGCATCAGCCTTGATTTCTGCTTACCTTAGTGCCAAGCTCCACGTGGAGGGTGGCCGCTGCGGAGCTTTGCCCTGATGAGGGTAAGGGAAATGTCGAGGCTAAGTGGGAGAACAGAGACAGAGCCCCGGTTTTGGTGGGGCTGAGAAGGGGCTGCAAAGAGATCGTGAGGGCCAGCATCAACCTTGGTTCCTGGCTACTTCCGTACCTAAGCCCCACGTGGAGAGTGGTCGCTTCGGAGCTTGGCTCCGATGAGGGTAAGGGCTAGGTCGCTGTTAGGTGCGAGCAGAGACACAGAGCCCCGGTATTGGTGGGGCTGAGACGGGGCTTCCCTTCAGTGCCTGATCCCCACGTTGAGGGTGGTCTCTTCGGAGCTTTGCCCTGATGAGGGTAAGGGATAGGTCGAGGCTAAGTGGGAGAACAGAGACAGAGCCCCGGTTTTGGCGGGGCTGAGAAGGGGCCACGAAGAGATCGTGAGGGCCAGCATCAACCTTGGTTCCTGGCTACTTCAGTGCCTGAGCGCCATGTCGAGGGTGGCCGCTGCAGAGCTTTGCCCTGATGAGGGTAAGGGATATGTCGAGGATACGTGGGAGAACAGATACAGAGCCCCGGTATTGGTGGGACTGAGAAGGGGCTGCAAAGAGATCGTGAGGGTCAGCATCAACCTTGATTCCTGGCTATCTCAGTGCAAGCCCCACGTGGAGGGTGGCCGCTCCGGAGCTTGGCTCCGATGAGGGTAAGGGATAGGTCGCTGTTAGGTGCGAGCAGAGACACAGAGCCCCGGTATTGGTGGGGCTGAGACGGGGCTGCCCTTCAGTGCCTGAGCCCCATGTTGAGGGAGGCCTCTTCGGAGCTTTCCCCTGATGAGGGTAAGGGATAGGTCGAGGCTAAGTGGGAGAACAGAGACAGAGCCCCGGTTTTGGTAGGGCATCCAAGGCAAGAGGAGAGCCAGCATCAGCCTTGATTTCTGCTTACCTTAGTGCCAAGCTCCACGTGGAGGGTGGCCGCTGCGGAGCTTTGCCCTGATGAGGGTAAGGGATATGTCGAGGCTAAGTGGGAGAACAGAGACAGAGCCCCGGTTTTGGTGGGGCTGAGAAGGGGCTGCAAAGAGATCGTGAGGGCCAGCATCAACCTTGGTTCCTGGCTACTTCCGTACCTAAGCCCCACGTGGAGAGTGGTCGCTTCGGAGCTTGGCTCCGATGAGGGTAAGGGCTAGGTCGCTGTTAGGTGCGAGCAGAGACACAGAGCCCCGGTATTGGTGGGGCTGAGACGGGGCTTCCCTTCAGTGCCTGATCCCCACGTTGAGGGTGGTCTCTTCGGAGCTTTGCCCTGATGAGGGTAAGGGATAGGTCGAGGCTAAGTGGGAGAACAGAGACAGAGCCCCGGTTTTGGCGGGGCTGAGAAGGGGCCACGAAGAGATCGTGAGGGCCAGCATCAACCTTGGTTCCTGGCTACTTCAGTGCCTGAGCCCCATGTCGATGGTGGCCTCTTCGGAGCTTGGCTCCGATGAGGGTAAGGGATATGTGGAGGCTAAGTGGGAGAACAGAGACAGAGCCCCGGTTTTGGTAGGGCGTCCAAGGGAAGATGAGAGCCAGCATCAGCCTTAATTTCTGCTTACCTTAGTGCCAAGCTCCACGTGGAGGGTGGCCGGTTCGGAAGCTTGGCCCTGATGAGGGTCAGGACTAGGTTGAGGTGAGGTGAGAGAACAGGCACAGAGGCCCGGTGTTGGTGGGGCTGAGAAGGGAGTGTCAAGGGACTGTGAGGGCCAGCATCAGCCTTGGTTTCTGGCTACTTCAGTGCCTAGCTCCATGTGGCCGGTGGCCATTTCGAAGCTTGGCCCTGATGAGGGTCTGGGCTAGGTTGAGGTTAGGACGGAGAACAGAGACAGAGCCCCGGTGTTAGTGGCGCTGTCTAGGGACTGCAAATGGAAGGGGAGGGCCAGCACCACCCTTGATTCCTGGCTATCTCAGTGCCAAACCCCATGTGGAGGGTGGCCGCTGCGGAGCTTTACCGTGATTAGGGTAAGGGATATGTCGAGGATACGTGGGAGAACAGAGACAGAGCCGCGGTATTGGTGGGACTGAGAAGGAGCTGCAAAGAGATCGTTAGGGCCAGCGTCAACCTTGATTCCTGGCTACTTCCGTACCTAAGCCCCACGTGGAGAGTGGTCGCTTCGGAGCTTGGCTCCGATGAGGGTAAGGGATAGGTCGCGAGCAGAGACACAGAGCCCCTATATTGGTCGGGCTGAGACGGGGCTTCCCTTCAGTGCCTGATCCCCACGTTGAGGGTGGTCTCTTCGGAGCTTTGCCCTGATGAGGGTAAGGGATAGGTCGAGGCTAAGTGGGAGAACAGAGACAGAGCCCCGGTTTTGGCGGGGCTGAGAAGGGGCCACGAAGAGATCGTGAGGGCCAGCATCAACCTTGGTTCCTGGCTACTTCAGTGCCTGAGCGCCATGTCGAGGGTGGCCGCTGCAGAGCTTTGCCCTGATGAGCGTAAGGGATATGTCGAGGATACGTGGGAGAACAGATACAGAGCCCCGGTATTGGTGGGACTGAGAAGGGGCTGCAAAGAGATCGTGAGGGTCAGCATCAACCTTGATTCCTGGCTATCTCAGTGCCAAGCCCCACGTGGAGGGTGGCCGCTCCGGAGCTTGGCTCCGATGAGGGTAAGGGATAGGTCGCTGTTAGGTGCGAGCAGAGACACAGAGCCCCGGTATTGGTGGGGCTGAGACGGGGCTGCCCTTCAGTGCCTGAGCCCCATGTTGAGGGAGGCCTCTTCGGAGCTTTCCCCTGATGAGGGTAAGGGATAGGTCGAGGCTAAGTGGGAGAACAGAGACAGAGCCCCGGTTTTGGTAGGGCATCCAAGGCAAGAGGAGAGCCAGCATCAGCCTTGATTTCTGCTTACCTTAGTGCCAAGCTCCACGTGGAGGGTGGCCGCTGCGGAGCTTTGCCCTGATGAGGGTAAGGGATATGTCGAGGCTAAGTGGGAGAACAGAGACAGAGCCCCGGTTTTGGTGGGGCTGAGAAGGGGCTGCAAAGAGATCGTGAGGGCCAGCATCAACCTTGGTTCCTGGCTACTTCCGTACCTAAGCCCCACGTGGAGAGTGGTCGCTTCGGAGCTTGGCTCCGATGAGGGTAAGGGCTAGGTCGCTGTTAGGTGCGAGCAGAGACACAGAGCCCCGGTATTGGTGGGGCTGAGACGGGGCTGCCCTTCAGTGCCTGATCCCCACGTTGAGGGTGGTCTCTTCGGAGCTTTGCCCTGATGAGGGTAAGGGATAGGTCGAGGCTAAGTGGGAGAACAGAGACAGAGCCCCGGTTTTGGCGGGGCTGAGAAGGGGCCACGAAGAGATCGTGAGGGCCAGCATCAACCTTGGTTCCTGGCTACTTCAGTGCCTGAGCGCCATGTCGAGGGTGGCCGCTGCAGAGCTTTGCCCTGATGAGGGTAAGGGATATGTCGAGGATACGTGGGAGAACAGATACAGAGCCCCGGTATTGGTGGGACTGAGAAGGGGCTGCAAAGAGATCGTGAGGGTCAGCATCAACCTTGATTCCTGGCTATCTCAGTGCCAAGCCCCACGTGGAGGGTGGCCGCTCCGGAGCTTGGCTCCGATGAGGGTAAGGGCTAGGTCGCTGTTAGGTGCGAGCAGAGACACAGAGCCCCGGTATTGGTGGGGCTGAGACGGGGCTGCCCTTCAGTGCCTGAGCCCCATGTTGAGGGAGGCCTCTTCGGAGCTTTCCCCTGATGAGGGTAAGGGATAGGTCGAGGCTAAGTGGGAGAACAGAGACAGAGCCCCGGTTTTGGTAGGGCGTCCAAGGCAAGAGGAGAGCCAGCATCAGCCTTGATTTCTGCTTACCTTAGTGCCAAGCTCCACGTGGAGGGTGGCCGCTGCGGAGCTTTGCCCTGATGAGGGTAAGGGAAATGTCGAGGCTAAGTGGGAGAACAGAGACAGAGCCCCGGTTTTGGTGGGGCTGAGAAGGGGCTGCAAAGAGATCGTGAGGGCCAGCATCAACCTTGGTTCCTGGCTACTTCCGTACCTAAGCCCCACGTGGAGAGTGGTCGCTTCGGAGCTTGGCTCCGATGAGGGTAAGGGCTAGGTCGCTGTTAGGTGCGAGCAGAGACACAGAGCCCCGGTATTGGTGGGGCTGAGACGGGGCTTCCCTTCAGTGCCTGATCCCCACGTTGAGGGTGGTCTCTTCGGAGCTTTGCCCTGATGAGGGTAAGGGATAGGTCGAGGCTAAGTGGGAGAACAGAGACAGAGCCCCGGTTTTGGCGGGGCTGAGAAGGGGCCACGAAGAGATCGTGAGGGCCAGCATCAACCTTGGTTCCTGGCTACTTCAGTGCCTGAGCGCCATGTCGAGGGTGGCCGCTGCAGAGCTTTGCCCTGATGAGGGTAAGGGATATGTCGAGGATACGTGGGAGAACAGATACAGAGCCCCGGTATTGGTGGGACTGAGAAGGGGCTGCAAAGAGATCGTGAGGGTCAGCATCAACCTTGATTCCTGGCTATCTCAGTGCCAAGCCCCACGTGGAGGGTGGCCGCTCCGGAGCTTGGCTCCGATGAGGGTAAGGGATAGGTCGCTGTTAGGTGCGAGCAGAGACACAGAGCCCCGGTATTGGTGGGGCTGAGACGGGGCTGCCCTTCAGTGCCTGAGCCCCATGTTGAGGGAGGCCTCTTCGGAGCTTTCCCCTGATGAGGGTAAGGGATAGGTCGAGGCTAAGTGGGAGAACAGAGACAGAGCCCCGGTTTTGGTAGGGCGTCCAAGGGAAGATGAGAGCCAGCATCAGCCTTAATTTCTGCTTACCTTAGTGCCAAGCTCCACGTGGAGGGTGGCCGGTTCGGAAGCTTGGCCCTGATGAGGGTCAGGACTAGGTTGAGGTGAGGTGAGAGAACAGGCACAGAGGCCCGGTGTTGGTGGGGCTGAGAAGGGAGTGTCAAGGGACTGTGAGGGCCAGCATCAGCCTTGGTTTCTGGCTACTTCAGTGCCTAGCTCCATGTGGCCGGTGGCCATTTCGAAGCTTGGCCCTGATGAGGGTCTGGGCTAGGTTGAGGTTAGGACGGAGAACAGAGACAGAGCCCCGGTGTTAGTGGCGCTGTCTAGGGACTGCAAATGGAAGGGGAGGGCCAGCACCACCCTTGATTCCTGGCTATCTCAGTGCCAAACCCCATGTGGAGGGTGGCCGCTGCGGAGCTTTACCGTGATTAGGGTAAGGGATATGTCGAGGATACGTGGGAGAACAGAGACAGAGCCGCGGTATTGGTGGGACTGAGAAGGAGCTGCAAAGAGATCGTTAGGGCCAGCGTCAACCTTGATTCCTGGCTACTTCCGTACCTAAGCCCCACGTGGAGAGTGGTCGCTTCGGAGCTTGGCTCCGATGAGGGTAAGGGATAGGTCGCGAGCAGAGACACAGAGCCCCTATATTGGTCGGGCTGAGACGGGGCTTCCCTTCAGTGCCTGATCCCCACGTTGAGGGTGGTCTCTTCGGAGCTTTGCCCTGATGAGGGTAAGGGATAGGTCGAGGCTAAGTGGGAGAACAGAGACAGAGCCCCGGTTTTGGCGGGGCTGAGAAGGGGCCACGAAGAGATCGTGAGGGCCAGCATCAACCTTGGTTCCTGGCTACTTCAGTGCCTGAGCCCCATGTCGATGGTGGCCTCTTCGGAGCTTGGCTCCGATGAGGGTAAGGGATATGTGGAGGCTAAGTGGGAGAACAGAGACAGAGCCCCGGTTTTGGTGGGGCTACCAAGGGAAGGTAAGGGCCAGCATCAACCTGGATTTCTGGTTACTTTAGTGCCAAGCCCCACGTGGAGGGTGGCCGCTCCGGAGCTTGGCTCCGATGAGGGTAAGGGATAGGTCGCTGTTAGGTGCGAGCAGAGACACAGAGCCCCGGTATTGGTGGGGCTGAGACGGGGCTGCCCTTCAGTGCCTGAGCCCCATGTTGAGGGAGGCCTCTTCGGAGCTTTCCCCTGATGAGGGTAAGGGATAGGTCGAGGCTAAGTGGGAGAACAGAGACAGAGCCCCGGTTTTGGTAGGGCGTCCAAGGCAAGAGGAGAGCCAGCATCAGCCTTGATTTCTGCTTACCTTAGTGCCAAGCTCCACGTGGAGGGTGGCCGCTGCGGAGCTTTGCCCTGATGAGGGTAAGGGAAATGTCGAGGCTAAGTGGGAGAACAGAGACAGAGCCCCGGTTTTGGTGGGGCTGAGAAGGGGCTGCAAAGAGATCGTGAGGGCCAGCATCAACCTTGGTTCCTGGCTACTTCCGTACCTAAGCCCCACGTGGAGAGTGGTCGCTTCGGAGCTTGGCTCCGATGAGGGTAAGGGCTAGGTCGCTGTTAGGTGCGAGCAGAGACACAGAGCCCCGGTATTGGTGGGGCTGAGACGGGGCTTCCCTTCAGTGCCTGATCCCCACGTTGAGGGTGGTCTCTTCGGAGCTTTGCCCTGATGAGGGTAAGGGATAGGTCGAGGCTAAGTGGGAGAACAGAGACAGAGCCCCGGTTTTGGCGGGGCTGAGAAGGGGCCACGAAGAGATCGTGAGGGCCAGCATCAACCTTGGTTCCTGGCTACTTCAGTGCCTGAGCCCCATGTCGATGGTGGCCTCTTCGGAGCTTGGCTCCGATGAGGGTAAGGGATATGTGGAGGCTAAGTGGGAGAACAGAGACAGAGCCCCGGTTTTGGTAGGGCGTCCAAGGGAAGATGAGAGCCAGCATCAGCCTTAATTTCTGCTTACCTTAGTGCCAAGCTCCACGTGGAGGGTGGCCGGTTCGGAAGCTTGGCCCTGATGAGGGTCAGGACTAGGTTGAGGTGAGGTGAGAGAACAGGCACAGAGGCCCGGTGTTGGTGGGGCTGAGAAGGGGGTGTCAAGGGACTGTGAGGGCCAGCATCAGCCTTGGTTTCTGGCTACTTCAGTGCCTAGCTCCATGTGGCCGGTGGCCATTTCGAAGCTTGGCCCTGATGAGGGTCTGGGCTAGGTTGAGGTTAGGACGGAGAACAGAGACAGAGCCCCGGTGTTAGTGGCGCTGTCTAGGGACTGCAAATGGAAGGGGAGGGCCAGCACCACCCTTGATTCCTGGCTATCTCAGTGCCAAGCCCCATGTGGAGGGTGTCCGCTGCGGAGCTTTACCGTGATTAGGGTAAGGGATATGTCGAGGATACGTGGGAGAACAGAGACAGAGCCGCGGTATTGGTGGGACTGAGAAGGGGCTGCAAAGAGATCGTTAGGGCCAGCGTCAACCTTGATTCCTGGCTACTTCCGTACCTAAGCCCCACGTGGAGAGTGGTCGCTTAGGAGCTTGGCTCCGATGAGGGTAAGGGATAGGTCGCGAGCAGAGACACAGAGCCCCGGTATTGGTGGGGCTGAGACGGGGCTGCCCTTCAGTGCCTGAGCCCCATGTTGAGGGAGGCCTCTTCGGAGCTTTGCCCTGATGAGGGTAAGGGATAGGTCGAGGCTAAGTGGGAGAACAGAGACAGAGCCCCGGTTTTGGCGGGGCTGAGAAGGGGCCATGAAGAGATCGTGAGGGCCAGCATCAACCTTGGTTCCTGGCTACTTCAGTGCCTGAGCCCCATGTCGAGGGTGGCCTCTTCGGAGCTTGGCTCCGATGAGGGTAAGGGATATGTGGAGGATAAGTGGGAGAACAGAGACAGAGCCCCGGTTTTGGTGGGGCTACCAAGGGAAGGTAAGGGCCAGCATCAACCTGGATTTCTGGTTACTTTAGTGCCAAGCTCCACGTGGAGGGTGGCCGCTTCGGAAGCTTGGCCCTGATGAGGGTCAGGGCTAGGTTGAGGTGTGGTGGGAGAACAGGCAAAGAGACCCGGTGTTGGTGGGGCTGAGAAGGGGCTGCCAAGGGACCGTGAGGGCCAGCATCAGCCTTGGTTTCTGGCTACCTCAGTGCCTAGCTCCATGTGGCCAGTGGCCACTTCGGAGCTTGGCCCTGATGAGGGTCTGGGCTAGGCTGAGGTTAGGACGGAGAACAGAGACAGAGCCCCGGTGTTGGTGGGGCTGCCTAGGGACTGCAAATGGAAGGGGAGGGCCAGCACCACCCTTGATTCCTGGCTATCTCAGTGCCAAGCCCCATGTGGAGGGTGGCCGCTGCGGAGCTTTGCCCTGATGAGGGTAAGGGATATGTCGAGGATACGTGGGAGAACAGATACAGAGCCCCGGTATTGGTGGGACTGAGAAGGGGCTGCAAAGAGATCGTGAGGGCCAGCATCAATCTTGATTCCTGGCTATCTCAGTGCCAAGCCCCACGTGGAGGGTGGCCGCTCCGGAGCTTGGCTCCGATGAGGGTAAGGGATAGGTCGCTGTTAGGTGCGAGCAGAGACACAGAGCCCCGGTATTGGTGGGGCTGAGACGGGGCTGCCCTTCAGTGCCTGAGCCCCATGTTGAGGGAGGCCTCTTCGGAGCTTTCCCCTGATGAGGGTAAGGGATAGGTCGAGGCTAAGTGGGAGAACAGAGACAGAGCCCCGGTTTTGGTAGGGCGTCCAAGGCAAGAGGAGAGCCAGCATCAGCCTTGATTTCTGCTTACCTTAGTGCCAAGCTCCACGTGGAGGGTGGCCGCTGCGGAGCTTTGCCCTGATGAGGGTAAGGGAAATGTCGAGGCTAAGTGGGAGAACAGAGACAGAGCCCCGGTTTTGGTGGGGCTGAGAAGGGGCTGCAAAGAGATCGTGAGGGCCAGCATCAACCTTGGTTCCTGGCTACTTCCGTACCTAAGCCCCACGTGGAGAGTGGTCGCTTCGGAGCTTGGCTCCGATGAGGGTAAGGGCTAGGTCGCTGTTAGGTGCGAGCAGAGACACAGAGCCCCGGTATTGGTGGGGCTGAGACGGGGCTTCCCTTCAGTGCCTGATCCCCACGTTGAGGGTGGTCTCTTCGGAGCTTTGCCCTGATGAGGGTAAGGGATAGGTCGAGGCTAAGTGGGAGAACAGAGACAGAGCCCCGGTTTTGGCGGGGCTGAGAAGGGGCCACGAAGAGATCGTGAGGGCCAGCATCAACCTTGGTTCCTGGCTACTTCAGTGCCTGAGCGCCATGTCGAGGGTGGCCGCTGCAAAGCTTTGCCCTGATGAGGGTAAGGGATATGTCGAGGATACGTGGGAGAACAGATACAGAGCCCCGGTATTGGTGGGACTGAGAAGGGGCTGCAAAGAGATCGTGAGGGTCAGCATCAACCTTGATTCCTGGCTATCTCAGTGCCAAGCCCCACGTGGAGGGTGGCCGCTCCGGAGCTTGGCTCCGATGAGGGTAAGGGATAGGTCGCTGTTAGGTGCGAGCAGAGACACAGAGCCCCGGTATTGGTGGGGCTGAGACGGGGCTGCCCTTCAGTGCCTGAGCCCCATGTTGAGGGAGGCCTCTTCGGAGCTTTCCCCTGATGAGGGTAAGGGATAGGTCGAGGCTAAGTGGGAGAACAGAGACAGAGCCCCGGTTTTGGTAGGGCATCCAAGGCAAGAGGAGAGCCAGCATCAGCCTTGATTTCTGCTTACCTTAGTGCCAAGCTCCACGTGGAGGGTGGCCGCTGCGGAGCTTTGCCCTGATGAGGGTAAGGGATATGTCGAGGCTAAGTGGGAGAACAGAGACAGAGCCCCGGTTTTGGTGGGGCTGAGAAGGGGCTGCAAAGAGATCGTGAGGGCCAGCATCAACCTTGGTTCCTGGCTACTTCCGTACCTAAGCCCCACGTGGAGAGTGGTCGCTTCGGAGCTTGGCTCCGATGAGGGTAAGGGCTAGGTCGCTGTTAGGTGCGAGCAGAGACACAGAGCCCCGGTATTGGTGGGGCTGAGACGGGGCTTCCCTTCAGTGCCTGATCCCCACGTTGAGGGTGGTCTCTTCGGAGCTTTGCCCTGATGAGGGTAAGGGATAGGTCGAGGCTAAGTGGGAGAACAGAGACAGAGCCCCGGTTTTGGCGGGGCTGAGAAGGGGCCACGAAGAGATCGTGAGGGCCAGCATCAACCTTGGTTCCTGGCTACTTCAGTGCCTGAGCCCCATGTCGATGGTGGCCTCTTCGGAGCTTGGCTCCGATGAGGGTAAGGGATATGTGGAGGCTAAGTGGGAGAACAGAGACAGAGCCCCGGTTTTGGTAGGGCGTCCAAGGGAAGATGAGAGCCAGCATCAGCCTTAATTTCTGCTTACCTTAGTGCCAAGCTCCACGTGGAGGGTGGCCGGTTCGGAAGCTTGGCCCTGATGAGGGTCAGGACTAGGTTGAGGTGAGGTGAGAGAACAGGCACAGAGGCCCGGTGTTGGTGGGGCTGAGAAGGGGGTGTCAAGGGACTGTGAGGGCCAGCATCAGCCTTGGTTTCTGGCTACTTCAGTGCCTAGCTCCATGTGGCCGGTGGCCATTTCGAAGCTTGGCCCTGATGAGGGTCTGGGCTAGGTTGAGGTTAGGACGGAGAACAGAGACAGAGCCCCGGTGTTAGTGGCGCTGTCTAGGGACTGCAAATGGAAGGGGAGGGCCAGCACCACCCTTGATTCCTGGCTATCTCAGTGCCAAGCCCCATGTGGAGGGTGTCCGCTGCGGAGCTTTACCGTGATTAGGGTAAGGGATATGTCGAGGATACGTGGGAGAACAGAGACAGAGCCGCGGTATTGGTGGGACTGAGAAGGGGCTGCAAAGAGATCGTTAGGGCCAGCGTCAACCTTGATTCCTGGCTACTTCCGTACCTAAGCCCCACGTGGAGAGTGGTCGCTTCGGAGCTTGGCTCCGATGAGGGTAAGGGATAGGTCGCGAGCAGAGACACAGAGCCCCGGTATTGGTGGGGCTGAGACGGGGCTGCCCTTCAGTGCCTGAGCCCCATGTTGAGGGAGGCCTCTTCGGAGCTTTGCCCTGATGAGGGTAAGGGATAGGTCGAGGCTAAGTGGGAGAACAGAGACAGAGCCCCGGTTTTGGCGGGGCTGAGAAGGGGCCATGAAGAGATCGTGAGGGCCAGCATCAACCTTGGTTCCTGGCTACTTCAGTGCCTGAGCCCCATGTCGAGGGTGGCCTCTTCGGAGCTTGGCTCCGATGAGGGTAAGGGATATGTGGAGGATAAGTGGGAGAACAGAGACAGAGCCCCGGTTTTGGTGGGGCTACCAAGGGAAGGTAAGGGCCAGCATCAACCTGGATTTCTGGTTACTTTAGTGCCAAGCTCCACGTGGAGGGTGGCCGCTTCGGAAGCTTGGCCCTGATGAGGGTCAGGGCTAGGTTGAGGTGTGGTGGGAGAACAGGCAAAGAGACCCGGTGTTGGTGGGGCTGAGAAGGGGCTGCCAAGGGACCGTGAGGGCCAGCATCAACCTTGGTTTCTGGCTACCTCAGTGCCTAGCTCCATGTGGCCGGTGGCCACTTCGGAGCTTGGCCCTGATGAGGGTCTGGGCTAGGCTGAGGTTAGGACGGAGAACAGAGACAGAGCCACGGTGTTGGTGGGGCTGCCTAGGGACTGCAAATGGAAGGGGAGGGCCAGCACCACCCTTGATTCCTGGCTATCTCAGTGCCAAGCCCCATGTGGAGGGTGGCCGCTGCGGAGCTTTGCCCTGATGAGGGTAAGGGATATGTCGAGGATACGTGGGAGAACAGATACAGAGCCCCGGTATTGGTGGGACTGAGAAGGGGCTGCAAAGAGATCGTGAGGGCCAGCATCAATCTTGATTCCTGGCTATCTCAGTGCCAAGCCCCACGTGGAGGGTGGCCGCTCCGGAGCTTGGCTCCGATGAGGGTAAGGGATAGGTCGCTGTTAGGTGCGAGCAGAGACACAGAGCCCCGGTATTGGTGGGGCTGAGACGGGGCTGCCCTTCAGTGCCTGAGCCCCATGTTGAGGGAGGCCTCTTCGGAGCTTTCCCCTGATGAGGGTAAGGGATAGGTCGAGGCTAAGTGGGAGAACAGAGACAGAGCCCCGGTTTTGGTAGGGCGTCCAAGGCAAGAGGAGAGCCAGCATCAGCCTTGATTTCTGCTTACCTTAGTGCCAAGCTCCACGTGGAGGGTGGCCGCTGCGGAGCTTTGCCCTGATGAGGGTAAGGGAAATGTCGAGGCTAAGTGGGAGAACAGAGACAGAGCCCCGGTTTTGGTGGGGCTGAGAAGGGGCTGCAAAGAGATCGTGAGGGCCAGCATCAACCTTGGTTCCTGGCTACTTCCGTACCTAAGCCCCACGTGGAGAGTGGTCGCTTCGGAGCTTGGCTCCGATGAGGGTAAGGGCTAGGTCGCTGTTAGGTGCGAGCAGAGACACAGAGCCCCGGTATTGGTGGGGCTGAGACGGGGCTTCCCTTCAGTGCCTGATCCCCACGTTGAGGGTGGTCTCTTCGGAGCTTTGCCCTGATGAGGGTAAGGGATAGGTCGAGGCTAAGTGGGAGAACAGAGACAGAGCCCCGGTTTTGGCGGGGCTGAGAAGGGGCCACGAAGAGATCGTGAGGGCCAGCATCAATCTTGGTTCCTGGCTACTTCAGTGCCTGAGCGCCATGTCGAGGGTGGCCGCTGCAGAGCTTTGCCCTGATGAGGGTAAGGGATATGTCGAGGATACGTGGGAGAACAGAGACAGAGCCCCGGTATTGGTGGGACTGAGAAGGGGCTGCAAAGAGATCGTGAGGGTCAGCATCAACCTTGATTCCTGGCTATCTCAGTGCCAAGCCCCACGTGGAGGGTGGCCGCTCCGGAGCTTGGCTCCGATGAGGGTAAGGGATAGGTCGCTGTTAGGTGCGAGCAGAGACACAGAGCCCCGGTATTGGTGGGGCTGAGACGGGGCTGCCCTTCAGTGCCTGAGCCCCATGTTGAGGGAGGCCTCTTCGGAGCTTTCCCCTGATGAGGGTAAGGGATAGGTCGAGGCTAAGTGGGAGAACAGAGACAGAGCCCCGGTTTTGGTAGGGCATCCAAGGCAAGAGGAGAGCCAGCATCAGCCTTGATTTCTGCTTACCTTAGTGCCAAGCTCCACGTGGAGGGTGGCCGCTGCGGAGCTTTGCCCTGATGAGGGTAAGGGATATGTCGAGGCTAAGTGGGAGAACAGAGACAGAGCCCCGGTTTTGGTGGGGCTGAGAAGGGGCTGCAAAGAGATCGTGAGGGCCAGCATCAACCTTGGTTCCTGGCTACTTCCGTACCTAAGCCCCACGTGGAGAGTGGTCGCTTCGGAGCTTGGCTCCGATGAGGGTAAGGGCTAGGTCGCTGTTAGGTGCGAGCAGAGACACAGAGCCCCGGTATTGGTGGGGCTGAGACGGGGCTTCCCTTCAGTGCCTGATCCCCACGTTGAGGGTGGTCTCTTCGGAGCTTTGCCCTGATGAGGGTAAGGGATAGGTCGAGGCTAAGTGGGAGAACAGAGACAGAGCCCCGGTTTTGGCGGGGCTGAGAAGGGGCCACGAAGAGATCGTGAGGGCCAGCATCAACCTTGGTTCCTGGCTACTTCAGTGCCTGAGCCCCATGTCGATGGTGGCCTCTTCGGAGCTTGGCTCCGATGAGGGTAAGGGATATGTGGAGGCTAAGTGGGAGAACAGAGACAGAGCCCCGGTTTTGGTAGGGCGTCCAAGGGAAGATGAGAGCCAGCATCAGCCTTAATTTCTGCTTACCTTAGTGCCAAGCTCCACGTGGAGGGTGGCCGGTTCGGAAGCTTGGCCCTGATGAGGGTCAGGACTAGGTTGAGGTGAGGTGAGAGAACAGGCACAGAGGCCCGGTGTTGGTGGGGCTGAGAAGGGGGTGTCAAGGGACTGTGAGGGCCAGCATCAGCCTTGGTTTCTGGCTACTTCAGTGCCTAGCTCCATGTGGCCGGTGGCCATTTCGAAGCTTGGCCCTGATGAGGGTCTGGGCTAGGTTGAGGTTAGGACGGAGAACAGAGACAGAGCCCCGGTGTTAGTGGCGCTGTCTAGGGACTGCAAATGGAAGGGGAGGGCCAGCACCACCCTTGATTCCTGGCTATCTCAGTGCCAAGCCCCATGTGGAGGGTGTCCGCTGCGGAGCTTTACCGTGATTAGGGTAAGGGATATGTCGAGGATACGTGGGAGAACAGAGACAGAGCCGCGGTATTGGTGGGACTGAGAAGGGGCTGCAAAGAGATCGTTAGGGCCAGCGTCAACCTTGATTCCTGGCTACTTCCGTACCTAAGCCCCACGTGGAGAGTGGTCGCTTAGGAGCTTGGCTCCGATGAGGGTAAGGGATAGGTCGCGAGCAGAGACACAGAGCCCCGGTATTGGTGGGGCTGAGACGGGGCTGCCCTTCAGTGCCTGAGCCCCATGTTGAGGGAGGCCTCTTCGGAGCTTTGCCCTGATGAGGGTAAGGGATAGGTCGAGGCTAAGTGGGAGAACAGAGACAGAGCCCCGGTTTTGGCGGGGCTGAGAAGGGGCCATGAAGAGATCGTGAGGGCCAGCATCAACCTTGGTTCCTGGCTACTTCAGTGCCTGAGCCCCATGTCGAGGGTGGCCTCTTCGGAGCTTGGCTCCGATGAGGGTAAGGGATATGTGGAGGATAAGTGGGAGAACAGAGACAGAGCCCCGGTTTTGGTGGGGCTACCAAGGGAAGGTAAGGGCCAGCATCAACCTGGATTTCTGGTTACTTTAGTGCCAAGCTCCACGTGGAGGGTGGCCGCTTCGGAAGCTTGGCCCTGATGAGGGTCAGGGCTAGGTTGAGGTGTGGTGGGAGAACAGGCAAAGAGACCCGGTGTTGGTGGGGCTGAGAAGGGGCTGCCAAGGGACCGTGAGGGCCAGCATCAGCCTTGGTTTCTGGCTACCTCAGTGCCTAGCTCCATGTGGCCAGTGGCCACTTCGGAGCTTGGCCCTGATGAGGGTCTGGGCTAGGCTGAGGTTAGGACGGAGAACAGAGACAGAGCCCCGGTGTTGGTGGGGCTGCCTAGGGACTGCAAATGGAAGGGGAGGGCCAGCACCACCCTTGATTCCTGGCTATCTCAGTGCCAAGCCCCATGTGGAGGGTGGCCGCTGCGGAGCTTTGCCCTGATGAGGGTAAGGGATATGTCGAGGATACGTGGGAGAACAGATACAGAGCCCCGGTATTGGTGGGACTGAGAAGGGGCTGCAAAGAGATCGTGAGGGCCAGCATCAATCTTGATTCCTGGCTATCTCAGTGCCAAGCCCCACGTGGAGGGTGGCCGCTCCGGAGCTTGGCTCCGATGAGGGTAAGGGATAGGTCGCTGTTAGGTGCGAGCAGAGACACAGAGCCCCGGTATTGGTGGGGCTGAGACGGGGCTGCCCTTCAGTGCCTGAGCCCCATGTTGAGGGAGGCCTCTTCGGAGCTTTCCCCTGATGAGGGTAAGGGATAGGTCGAGGCTAAGTGGGAGAACAGAGACAGAGCCCCGGTTTTGGTAGGGCGTCCAAGGCAAGAGGAGAGCCAGCATCAGCCTTGATTTCTGCTTACCTTAGTGCCAAGCTCCACGTGGAGGGTGGCCGCTGCGGAGCTTTGCCCTGATGAGGGTAAGGGAAATGTCGAGGCTAAGTGGGAGAACAGAGACAGAGCCCCGGTTTTGGTGGGGCTGAGAAGGGGCTGCAAAGAGATCGTGAGGGCCAGCATCAACCTTGGTTCCTGGCTACTTCCGTACCTAAGCCCCACGTGGAGAGTGGTCGCTTCGGAGCTTGGCTCCGATGAGGGTAAGGGCTAGGTCGCTGTTAGGTGCGAGCAGAGACACAGAGCCCCGGTATTGGTGGGGCTGAGACGGGGCTTCCCTTCAGTGCCTGATCCCCACGTTGAGGGTGGTCTCTTCGGAGCTTTGCCCTGATGAGGGTAAGGGATAGGTCGAGGCTAAGTGGGAGAACAGAGACAGAGCCCCGGTTTTGGCGGGGCTGAGAAGGGGCCACGAAGAGATCGTGAGGGCCAGCATCAATCTTGGTTCCTGGCTACTTCAGTGCCTGAGCGCCATGTCGAGGGTGGCCGCTGCAGAGCTTTGCCCTGATGAGGGTAAGGGATATGTCGAGGATACGTGGGAGAACAGATACAGAGCCCCGGTATTGGTGGGACTGAGAAGGGGCTGCAAAGAGATCGTGAGGGTCAGCATCAACCTTGATTCCTGGCTATCTCAGTGCCAAGCCCCACGTGGAGGGTGGCCGCTCCGGAGCTTGGCTCCGATGAGGGTAAGGGATAGGTCGCTGTTAGGTGCGAGCAGAGACACAGAGCCCCGGTATTGGTGGGGCTGAGACGGGGCTGCCCTTCAGTGCCTGAGCCCCATGTTGAGGGAGGCCTCTTCGGAGCTTTCCCCTGATGAGGGTAAGGGATAGGTCGAGGCTAAGTGGGAGAACAGAGACAGAGCCCCGGTTTTGGTAGGGCATCCAAGGCAAGAGGAGAGCCAGCATCAGCCTTGATTTCTGCTTACCTTAGTGCCAAGCTCCACGTGGAGGGTGGCCGCTGCGGAGCTTTGCCCTGATGAGGGTAAGGGATATGTCGAGGCTAAGTGGGAGAACAGAGACAGAGCCCCGGTTTTGGTGGGGCTGAGAAGGGGCTGCAAAGAGATCGTGAGGGCCAGCATCAACCTTGGTTCCTGGCTACTTCCGTACCTAAGCCCCACGTGGAGAGTGGTCGCTTCGGAGCTTGGCTCCGATGAGGGTAAGGGCTAGGTCGCTGTTAGGTGCGAGCAGAGACACAGAGCCCCGGTATTGGTGGGGCTGAGACGGGGCTTCCCTTCAGTGCCTGATCCCCACGTTGAGGGTGGTCTCTTCGGAGCTTTGCCCTGATGAGGGTAAGGGATAGGTCGAGGCTAAGTGGGAGAACAGAGACAGAGCCCCGGTTTTGGCGGGGCTGAGAAGGGGCCACGAAGAGATCGTGAGGGCCAGCATCAACCTTGGTTCCTGGCTACTTCAGTGCCTGAGCCCCTTGTCGATGGTGGCCTCTTCGGAGCTTGGCTCCGATGAGGGTAAGGGATATGTGGAGGCTAAGTGGGAGAACAGAGACAGAGCCCCGGTTTTGGTAGGGCGTCCAAGGGAAGATGAGAGCCAGCATCAGCCTTAATTTCTGCTTACCTTAGTGCCAAGCTCCACGTGGAGGGTGGCCGGTTCGGAAGCTTGGCCCTGATGAGGGTCAGGACTAGGTTGAGGTGAGGTGAGAGAACAGGCACAGAGGCCCGGTGTTGGTGGGGCTGAGAAGGGGGTGTCAAGGGACTGTGAGGGCCAGCATCAGCCTTGGTTTCTGGCTACTTCAGTGCCTAGCTCCATGTGGCCGGTGGCCATTTCGAAGCTTGGCCCTGATGAGGGTCTGGGCTAGGTTGAGGTTAGGACGGAGAACAGAGACAGAGCCCCGGTGTTAGTGGCGCTGTCTAGGGACTGCAAATGGAAGGGGAGGGCCAGCACCACCCTTGATTCCTGGCTATCTCAGTGCCAAGCCCCATGTGGAGGGTGTCCGCTGCGGAGCTTTACCGTGATTAGGGTAAGGGATATGTCGAGGATACGTGGGAGAACAGAGACAGAGCCGCGGTATTGGTGGGACTGAGAAGGGGCTGCAAAGAGATCGTTAGGGCCAGCGTCAACCTTGATTCCTGGCTACTTCCGTACCTAAGCCCCACGTGGAGAGTGGTCGCTTCGGAGCTTGGCTCCGATGAGGGTAAGGGATAGGTCGCGAGCAGAGACACAGAGCCCCGGTATTGGTGGGGCTGAGACGGGGCTGCCCTTCAGTGCCTGAGCCCCATGTTGAGGGAGGCCTCTTCGGAGCTTTGCCCTGATGAGGGTAAGGGATAGGTCGAGGCTAAGTGGGAGAACAGAGACAGAGCCCCGGTTTTGGCGGGGCTGAGAAGGGGCCATGAAGAGATCGTGAGGGCCAGCATCAACCTTGGTTCCTGGCTACTTCAGTGCCTGAGCCCCATGTCGAGGGTGGCCTCTTCGGAGCTTGGCTCCGATGAGGGTAAGGGATATGTGGAGGATAAGTGGGAGAACAGAGACAGAGCCCCGGTTTTGGTGGGGCTACCAAGGGAAGGTAAGGGCCAGCATCAACCTGGATTTCTGGTTACTTTAGTGCCAAGCTCCACGTGGAGGGTGGCCGCTTCGGAAGCTTGGCCCTGATGAGGGTCAGGGCTAGGTTGAGGTGTGGTGGGAGAACAGGCAAAGAGACCCGGTGTTGGTGGGGCTGAGAAGGGGCTGCCAAGGGACCGTGAGGGCCAGCATCAGCCTTGGTTTCTGGCTACCTCAGTGCCTAGCTCCATGTGGCCAGTGGCCACTTCGGAGCTTGGCCCTGATGAGGGTCTGGGCTAGGCTGAGGTTAGGACGGAGAACAGAGACAGAGCCCCGGTGTTGGTGGGGCTGCCTAGGGACTGCAAATGGAAGGGGAGGGCCAGCACCACCCTTGATTCCTGGCTATCTCAGTGCCAAGCCCCATGTGGAGGGTGGCCGCTGCGGAGCTTTGCCCTGATGAGGGTAAGGGATATGTCGAGGATACGTGGGAGAACAGATACAGAGCCCCAGTTTTGGTGGGGCTGAGAAGGGGCTGCAAAGAGATCGTGAGGGCCAGCATCAACCTTGGTTCCTGGCTACTTCCGTACCTAAGCCCCACGTGGAGAGTGGTCGCTTCGGAGCTTGGCTCCGATGAGGGTAAGGGCTAGGTCGCTGTTAGGTGCGAGCAGAGACACAGAGCCCCGGTATTGGTGGGGCTGAGACGGGGCTTCCCTTCAGTGCCTGATCCCCACGTTGAGGGTGGTCTCTTCGGAGCTTTGCCCTGATGAGGGTAAGGGATAGGTCGAGGCTAAGTGGGAGAACAGAGACAGAGCCCCGGTTTTGGCGGGGCTGAGAAGGGGCCACGAAGAGATCGTGAGGGCCAGCATCAACCTTGGTTCCTGGCTACTTCCGTACCTAAGCCCCACGTGGAGAGTGGTCGCTTCGGAGCTTGGCTCCGATGAGGGTAAGGGCTAGGTCGCTGTTAGGTGCGAGCAGAGACACAGAGCCCCGGTATTGGTGGGGCTGAGACGGGGCTTCCCTTCAGTGCCTGATCCCCACGTTGAGGGTGGTCTCTTCGGAGCTTTGCCCTGATGAGGGTAAGGGATAGGTCGAGGCTAAGTGGGAGAACAGAGACAGAGCCCCGGTTTTGGCGGGGCTGAGAAGGGGCCACGAAGAGATCGTGAGGGCCAGCATCAACCTTGGTTCCTGGCTACTTCAGTGCCTGAGCCCCTTGTCGATGGTGGCCTCTTCGGAGCTTGGCTCCGATGAGGGTAAGGGATATGTGGAGGCTAAGTGGGAGAACAGAGACAGAGCCCCGGTTTTGGTAGGGCGTCCAAGGGAAGATGAGAGCCAGCATCAGCCTTAATTTCTGCTTACCTTAGTGCCAAGCTCCACGTGGAGGGTGGCCGGTTCGGAAGCTTGGCCCTGATGAGGGTCAGGACTAGGTTGAGGTGAGGTGAGAGAACAGGCACAGAGGCCCGGTGTTGGTGGGGCTGAGAAGGGGGTGTCAAGGGACTGTGAGGGCCAGCATCAGCCTTGGTTTCTGGCTACTTCAGTGCCTAGCTCCATGTGGCCGGTGGCCATTTCGAAGCTTGGCCCTGATGAGGGTCTGGGCTAGGTTGAGGTTAGGACGGAGAACAGAGACAGAGCCCCGGTGTTAGTGGCGCTGTCTAGGGACTGCAAATGGAAGGGGAGGGCCAGCACCACCCTTGATTCCTGGCTATCTCAGTGCCAAGCCCCATGTGGAGGGTGTCCGCTGCGGAGCTTTACCGTGATTAGGGTAAGGGATATGTCGAGGATACGTGGGAGAACAGAGACAGAGCCGCGGTATTGGTGGGACTGAGAAGGGGCTGCAAAGAGATCGTTAGGGCCAGCGTCAACCTTGATTCCTGGCTACTTCCGTACCTAAGCCCCACGTGGAGAGTGGTCGCTTCGGAGCTTGGCTCCGATGAGGGTAAGGGATAGGTCGCGAGCAGAGACACAGAGCCCCGGTATTGGTGGGGCTGAGACGGGGCTGCCCTTCAGTGCCTGAGCCCCATGTTGAGGGAGGCCTCTTCGGAGCTTTGCCCTGATGAGGGTAAGGGATAGGTCGAGGCTAAGTGGGAGAACAGAGACAGAGCCCCGGTTTTGGCGGGGCTGAGAAGGGGCCATGAAGAGATCGTGAGGGCCAGCATCAACCTTGGTTCCTGGCTACTTCAGTGCCTGAGCCCCATGTCGAGGGTGGCCTCTTCGGAGCTTGGCTCCGATGAGGGTAAGGGATATGTGGAGGATAAGTGGGAGAACAGAGACAGAGCCCCGGTTTTGGTGGGGCTACCAAGGGAAGGTAAGGGCCAGCATCAACCTGGATTTCTGGTTACTTTAGTGCCAAGCTCCACGTGGAGGGTGGCCGCTTCGGAAGCTTGGCCCTGATGAGGGTCAGGGCTAGGTTGAGGTGTGGTGGGAGAACAGGCAAAGAGACCCGGTGTTGGTGGGGCTGAGAAGGGGCTGCCAAGGGACCGTGAGGGCCAGCATCAGCCTTGGTTTCTGGCTACCTCAGTGCCTAGCTCCATGTGGCCAGTGGCCACTTCGGAGCTTGGCCCTGATGAGGGTCTGGGCTAGGCTGAGGTTAGGACGGAGAACAGAGACAGAGCCCCGGTGTTGGTGGGGCTGCCTAGGGACTGCAAATGGAAGGGGAGGGCCAGCACCACCCTTGATTCCTGGCTATCTCAGTGCCAAGCCCCATGTGGAGGGTGGCCGCTGCGGAGCTTTGCCCTGATGAGGGTAAGGGATATGTCGAGGATACGTGGGAGAACAGATACAGAGCCCCAGTTTTGGTGGGGCTGAGAAGGGGCTGCAAAGAGATCGTGAGGGCCAGCATCAACCTTGGTTCCTGGCTACTTCCGTACCTAAGCCCCACGTGGAGAGTGGTCGCTTCGGAGCTTGGCTCCGATGAGGGTAAGGGCTAGGTCGCTGTTAGGTGCGAGCAGAGACACAGAGCCCCGGTATTGGTGGGGCTGAGACGGGGCTTCCCTTCAGTGCCTGATCCCCACGTTGAGGGTGGTCTCTTCGGAGCTTTGCCCTGATGAGGGTAAGGGATAGGTCGAGGCTAAGTGGGAGAACAGAGACAGAGCCCCGGTTTTGGCGGGGCTGAGAAGGGGCCACGAAGAGATCGTGAGGGCCAGCATCAACCTTGGTTCCTGGCTACTTCAGTGCCTGAGCGCCATGTCGAGGGTGGCCGCTGCAAAGCTTTGCCCTGATGAGGGTAAGGGATATGTCGAGGATACGTGGGAGAACAGATACAGAGCCCCGGTATTGGTGGGACTGAGAAGGGGCTGCAAAGAGATCGTGAGGGTCAGCATCAACCTTGATTCCTGGCTATCTCAGTGCCAAGCCCCACGTGGAGGGTGGCCGCTCCGGAGCTTGGCTCCGATGAGGGTAAGGGATAGGTCGCTGTTAGGTGCGAGCAGAGACACAGAGCCCCGGTATTGGTGGGGCTGAGACGGGGCTGCCCTTCAGTGCCTGAGCCCCATGTTGAGGGAGGCCTCTTCGGAGCTTTCCCCTGATGAGGGTAAGGGATAGGTCGAGGCTAAGTGGGAGAACAGAGACAGAGCCCCGGTTTTGGTAGGGCATCCAAGGCAAGAGGAGAGCCAGCATCAGCCTTGATTTCTGCTTACCTTAGTGCCAAGCTCCACGTGGAGGGTGGCCGCTGCGGAGCTTTGCCCTGATGAGGGTAAGGGATATGTCGAGGCTAAGTGGGAGAACAGAGACAGAGCCCCGGTTTTGGTGGGGCTGAGAAGGGGCTGCAAAGAGATCGTGAGGGCCAGCATCAACCTTGGTTCCTGGCTACTTCCGTACCTAAGCCCCACGTGGAGAGTGGTCGCTTCGGAGCTTGGCTCCGATGAGGGTAAGGGCTAGGTCGCTGTTAGGTGCGAGCAGAGACACAGAGCCCCGGTATTGGTGGGGCTGAGACGGGGCTTCCCTTCAGTGCCTGATCCCCACGTTGAGGGTGGTCTCTTCGGAGCTTTGCCCTGATGAGGGTAAGGGATAGGTCGAGGCTAAGTGGGAGAACAGAGACAGAGCCCCGGTTTTGGCGGGGCTGAGAAGGGGCCACGAAGAGATCGTGAGGGCCAGCATCAACCTTGGTTCCTGGCTACTTCAGTGCCTGAGCCCCATGTCGATGGTGGCCTCTTCGGAGCTTGGCTCCGATGAGGGTAAGGGATATGTGGAGGCTAAGTGGGAGAACAGAGACAGAGCCCCGGTTTTGGTAGGGCGTCCAAGGGAAGATGAGAGCCAGCATCAGCCTTAATTTCTGCTTACCTTAGTGCCAAGCTCCACGTGGAGGGTGGCCGGTTCGGAAGCTTGGCCCTGATGAGGGTCAGGACTAGGTTGAGGTGAGGTGAGAGAACAGGCACAGAGGCCCGGTGTTGGTGGGGCTGAGAAGGGGGTGTCAAGGGACTGTGAGGGCCAGCATCAGCCTTGGTTTCTGGCTACTTCAGTGCCTAGCTCCATGTGGCCGGTGGCCATTTCGAAGCTTGGCCCTGATGAGGGTCTGGGCTAGGTTGAGGTTAGGACGGAGAACAGAGACAGAGCCCCGGTGTTAGTGGCGCTGTCTAGGGACTGCAAATGGAAGGGGAGGGCCAGCACCACCCTTGATTCCTGGCTATCTCAGTGCCAAGCCCCATGTGGAGGGTGTCCGCTGCGGAGCTTTACCGTGATTAGGGTAAGGGATATGTCGAGGATACGTGGGAGAACAGAGACAGAGCCGCGGTATTGGTGGGACTGAGAAGGGGCTGCAAAGAGATCGTTAGGGCCAGCGTCAACCTTGATACCTGGCTACTTCCGTACCTAAGCCCCACGTGGAGAGTGGTCGCTTCGGAGCTTGGCTCCGATGAGGGTAAGGGATAGGTCGCGAGCAGAGACACAGAGCCCCTATATTGGTCGGGCTGAGACGGGGCTTCCCTTCAGTGCCTGATCCCCACCTTCAGGGTGGTCTCTTCGGAGCTTTGCCCTGATGAGGGTAAGGGATAGGTCGAGGCTAAGTGGGAGAACAGAGACAGAGCCCCGGTTTTGGCGGGGCTGAGAAGGGGCCATGAAGAGATCGTGAGGGCCAGCATCAACCTTGGTTCCTGGCTACTTCAGTGCCTGAGCCCCATGTCGAGGGTGGCCTCTTCGGAGCTTGGCTCCGATGAGGGTAAGGGATATGTGGAGGATAAGTGGGAGAACAGAGACAGAGCCCCGGTTTTGGTGGGGCTACCAAGGGAAGGTAAGGGCCAGCATCAACCTGGATTTCTGGTTACTTTAGTGCCAAGCTCCACGTGGAGGGTGGCCGCTTCGGATGCTTGGCCCTGATGAGGGTCAGGGCTAGGTTGAGGTGTGGTGGGAGAACAGGCAAAGAGACCCGGTGTTGGTGGGGCTGAGAAGGGGCTGCCAAGGGACCGTGAGGGCCAGCATCAGCCTTGGTTTCTGGCTACCTCAGTGCCTAGCTCCATGTGGCCGGTGGCCACTTCGGAGCTTGGCCCTGATGAGGGTCTGGGCTAGGCTGAGGTTAGGACGGAGAACAGAGACAGAGCCCCGGTGTTGGTGGGGCTGCCTAGGGACTGCAAATGGAAGGGGAGGGCCAGCACCACCCTTGATTCCTGGCTATCTCAGTGCCAAGCCCCATGTGGAGGGTGGCCGCTGCGGAGCTTTGCCCTGATGAGGGTAAGGGATATGTCGAGGATACGTGGGAGAACAGATACAGAGCCCCGGTATTGGTGGGACTGAGAAGGGGCTGCAAAGAGATCGTGAGGGCCAGCATCAATCTTGATTCCTGGCTATCTCAGTGCCAAGCCCCACGTGGAGGGTGGCCGCTCCGGAGCTTGGCTCCGATGAGGGTAAGGGATAGGTCGCTGTTAGGTGCGAGCAGAGACACAGAGCCCCGGTATTGGTGGGGCTGAGACGGGGCTTCCCTTCAGTGCCTGAGCCCCATGTTGAGGGAGGCCTCTTCGGAGCTTTCCCCTGATGAGGGTAAGGGATAGGTCGAGGCTAAGTGGGAGAACAGAGACAGAGCCCCGGTTTTGGTAGGGCGTCCAAGGCAAGAGGAGAGCCAGCATCAGCCTTGATTTCTGCTTACCTTAGTGCCAAGCTCCACGTGGAGGGTGGCCGCTGCGGAGCTTTGCCCTGATGAGGGTAAGGGAAATGTCGAGGCTAAGTGGGAGAACAGAGACAGAGCCCCGGTTTTGGTGGGGCTGAGAAGGGGCTGCAAAGAGATCGTGAGGGCCAGCATCAACCTTGGTTCCTGGCTACTTCCGTACCTAAGCCCCACGTGGAGAGTGGTCGCTTCGGAGCTTGGCTCCGATGAGGGTAAGGGCTAGGTCGCTGTTAGGTGCGAGCAGAGACACAGAGCCCCGGTATTGGTGGGGCTGAGACGGGGCTTCCCTTCAGTGCCTGATCCCCACGTTGAGGGTGGTCTCTTCGGAGCTTTGCCCTGATGAGGGTAAGGGATAGGTCGAGGCTAAGTGGGAGAACAGAGACAGAGCCCCGGTTTTGGCGGGGCTGAGAAGGGGCCACGAAGAGATCGTGAGGGCCAGCATCAACCTTGGTTCCTGGCTACTTCAGTGCCTGAGCGCCATGTCGAGGGTGGCCGCTGCAGAGCTTTGCCCTGATGAGGGTAAGGGATATGTCGAGGATACGTGGGAGAACAGATACAGAGCCCCGGTATTGGTGGGACTGAGAAGGGGCTGCAAAGAGATCGTGAGGGTCAGCATCAACCTTGATTCCTGGCTATCTCAGTGCCAAGCCCCACGTGGAGGGTGGCCGCTCCGGAGCTTGGCTCCGATGAGGGTAAGGGATAGGTCGCTGTTAGGTGCGAGCAGAAACACAGAGCCCCGGTATTGGTGGGGCTGAGACGGGGCTGCCCTTCAGTGCCTGAGCCCCATGTTGAGGGAGGCCTCTTCGGAGCTTTCCCCTGATGAGGGTAAGGGATAGGTCGAGGCTAAGTGGGAGAACAGAGACAGAGCCCCGGTTTTGGTAGGGCGTCCAAGGCAAGAGGAGAGCCAGCATCAGCCTTGATTTCTGCTTACCTTAGTGCCAAGCTCCACGTGGAGGGTGGCCGCTGCGGAGCTTTGCCCTGATGAGGGTAAGGGATATGTCGAGGCTAAGTGGGAGAACAGAGACAGAGCCCCGGTTTTGGTGGGGCTGAGAAGGGGCTGCAAAGAGATCGTGAGGGCCAGCATCAACCTTGGTTCCTGGCTACTTCCGTACCTAAGCCCCACGTGGAGAGTGGTCGCTTCGGAGCTTGGCTCCGATGAGGGTAAGGGCTAGGTCGCTGTTAGGTGCGAGCAGAGACACAGAGCCCCGGTATTGGTGGGGCTGAGACGGGGCTTCCCTTCAGTGCCTGATCCCCACGTTGAGGGTGGTCTCTTCGGAGCTTTGCCCTGATGAGGGTAAGGGATAGGTCGAGGCTAAGTGGGAGAACAGAGACAGAGCCCCGGTTTTGGCGGGGCTGAGAAGGGGCCACGAAGAGATCGTGAGGGCCAGCATCAACCTTGGTTCCTGGCTACTTCAGTGCCTGAGCGCCATGTCGAGGGTGGCCGCTGCAAAGCTTTGCCCTGATGAGGGTAAGGGATATGTCGAGGATACGTGGGAGAACAGATACAGAGCCCCGGTATTGGTGGGACTGAGAAGGGGCTGCAAAGAGATCGTGAGGGTCAGCATCAACCTTGATTCCTGGCTATCTCAGTGCCAAGCCCCACGTGGAGGGTGGCCGCTCCGGAGCTTGGCTCCGATGAGGGTAAGGGATAGGTCGCTGTTAGGTGCGAGCAGAGACACAGAGCCCCGGTATTGGTGGGGCTGAGACGGGGCTGCCCTTCAGTGCCTGAGCCCCATGTTGAGGGAGGCCTCTTCGGAGCTTTCCCCTGATGAGGGTAAGGGATAGGTCGAGGCTAAGTGGGAGAACAGAGACAGAGCCCCGGTTTTGGTAGGGCATCCAAGGCAAGAGGAGAGCCAGCATCAGCCTTGATTTCTGCTTACCTTAGTGCCAAGCTCCACGTGGAGGGTGGCCGCTGCGGAGCTTTGCCCTGATGAGGGTAAGGGATATGTCGAGGCTAAGTGGGAGAACAGAGACAGAGCCCCGGTTTTGGTGGGGCTGAGAAGGGGCTGCAAAGAGATCGTGAGGGCCAGCATCAACCTTGGTTCCTGGCTACTTCCGTACCTAAGCCCCACGTGGAGAGTGGTCGCTTCGGAGCTTGGCTCCGATGAGGGTAAGGGCTAGGTCGCTGTTAGGTGCGAGCAGAGACACAGAGCCCCGGTATTGGTGGGGCTGAGACGGGGCTTCCCTTCAGTGCCTGATCCCCACGTTGAGGGTGGTCTCTTCGGAGCTTTGCCCTGATGAGGGTAAGGGATAGGTCGAGGCTAAGTGGGAGAACAGAGACAGAGCCCCGGTTTTGGCGGGGCTGAGAAGGGGCCACGAAGAGATCGTGAGGGCCAGCATCAACCTTGGTTCCTGGCTACTTCAGTGCCTGAGCCCCATGTCGATGGTGGCCTCTTCGGAGCTTGGCTCCGATGAGGGTAAGGGATATGTGGAGGCTAAGTGGGAGAACAGAGACAGAGCCCCGGTTTTGGTAGGGCGTCCAAGGGAAGATGAGAGCCAGCATCAGCCTTAATTTCTGCTTACCTTAGTGCCAAGCTCCACGTGGAGGGTGGCCGGTTCGGAAGCTTGGCCCTGATGAGGGTCAGGACTAGGTTGAGGTGAGGTGAGAGAACAGGCACAGAGGCCCGGTGTTGGTGGGGCTGAGAAGGGGGTGTCAAGGGACTGTGAGGGCCAGCATCAGCCTTGGTTTCTGGCTACTTCAGTGCCTAGCTCCATGTGGCCGGTGGCCATTTCGAAGCTTGGCCCTGATGAGGGTCTGGGCTAGGTTGAGGTTAGGACGGAGAACAGAGACAGAGCCCCGGTGTTAGTGGCGCTGTCTAGGGACTGCAAATGGAAGGGGAGGGCCAGCACCACCCTTGATTCCTGGCTATCTCAGTGCCAAGCCCCATGTGGAGGGTGGCCGCTGCGGAGCTTTACCGTGATTAGGGTAAGGGATATGTCGAGGATACGTGGGAGAACAGAGACAGAGCCGCGGTATTGGTGGGACTGAGAAGGGGCTGCAAAGAGATCGTTAGGGCCAGCGTCAACCTTGATTCCTGGCTACTTCCGTACCTAAGCCCCACGTGGAGAGTGGTCGCTTCGGAGCTTGGCTCCGATGAGGGTAAGGGATAGGTCGCGAGCAGAGACACAGAGCCCCTATATTGGTCGGGCTGAGACGGGGCTTCCCTTCAGTGCCTGATCCCCACCTTCAGGGTGGTCTCTTCGGAGCTTTGCCCTGATGAGGGTAAGGGATAGGTCGAGGCTAAGTGGGAGAACAGAGACAGAGCCCCGGTTTTGGCGGGGCTGAGAAGGGGCCATGAAGAGATCGTGAGGGCCAGCATCAACCTTGGTTCCTGGCTACTTCAGTGCCTGAGCCCCATGTCGAGGGTGGCCTCTTCGGAGCTTGGCTCCGATGAGGGTAAGGGATATGTGGAGGATAAGTGGGAGAACAGAGACAGAGCCCCGGTTTTGGTGGGGCTACCAAGGGAAGGTAAGGGCCAGCATCAACCTGGATTTCTGGTTACTTTAGTGCCAAGCTCCACGTGGAGGGTGGCCGGTTCGGAAGCTTGGCCCTGATGAGGGTCAGGGCTAGGTTGAGGTGTGGTGGGAGAACAGGCAAAGAGACCCGGTGTTGGTGGGGCTGAGAAGGGGCTGCCAAGGGACCGTGAGGGCCAGCATCAGCCTTGGTTTCTGGCTACCTCAGTGCCTAGCTCCATGTGGCCGGTGGCCACTTCGGAGCTTGGCCCTGATGAGGGTCTGGGCTAGGCTGAGGTTAGGACGGAGAACAGAGACAGAGCCCCGGTGTTGGTGGGGCTGCCTAGGGACTGCAAATGGAAGGGGAGGGCCAGCACCACCCTTGATTCCTGGCTATCTCAGTGCCAAGCCCCATGTGGAGGGTGGCCGCTGCGGAGCTTTGCCCTGATGAGGGTAAGGGATATGTCGAGGATACGTGGGAGAACAGAGACAGAGCCCCGGTATTGGTGGGGCTGAGAAGGGGCTGCAAAGAGATCGTGAGGGCCAGCATCAACCTTGGTTCCTGGCTACTTCCGTACCTAAGCCCCACGTGGAGAGTGGTCGCTTCGGAGCTTGGCTCCGATGAGGGTAAGGGCTAGGTCGCTGTTAGGTGCGAGCAGAGACACAGAGCCCCGGTATTGGTGGGGCTGAGACGGGGCTTCCCTTCAGTGCCTGATCCCCACGTTGAGGGTGGTCTCTTCGGAGCTTTGCCCTGATGAGGGTAAGGGATAGGTCGAGGCTAAGTGGGAGAACAGAGACAGAGCCCCGGTTTTGGCGGGGCTGAGAAGGGGCCACGAAGAGATCGTGAGGGCCAGCATCAACCTTGGTTCCTGGCTACTTCAGTGCCTGAGCGCCATGTCGAGGGTGGCCGCTGCAGAGCTTTGCCCTGATGAGGGTAAGGGATATGTCGAGGATACGTGGGAGAACAGATACAGAGCCCCTGTATTGGTGGGACTGAGAAGGGGCTGCAAAGAGATCGTGAGGGTCAGCATCAACCTTGATTCCTGGCTATCTCAGTGCCAAGCCCCACGTGGAGGGTGGCCGCTCCGGAGCTTGGCTCCGATGAGGGTAAGGGCTAGGTCGCTGTTAGGTGCGAGCAGAGACACAGAGCCCCGGTATTGGTGGGGCTGAGACGGGGCTGCCCTTCAGTGCCTGAGCCCCATGTTGAGGGAGGCCTCTTCGGAGCTTTCCCCTGATGAGGGTAAGGGATAGGTCGAGGCTAAGTGGGAGAACAGAGACAGAGCCCCGGTTTTGGTAGGGCGTCCAAGGCAAGAGGAGAGCCAGCATCAGCCTTGATTTCTGCTTACCTTAGTGCCAAGCTCCACGTGGAGGGTGGCCGCTGCGGAGCTTTGCCCTGATGAGGGTAAGGGATATGTCGAGGCTAAGTGGGAGAACAGAGACAGAGCCCCGGTTTTGGTGGGGCTGAGAAGGGGCTGCAAAGAGATCGTGAGGGCCAGCATCAACCTTGGTTCCTGGCTACTTCCGTACCTAAGCCCCACGTGGAGAGTGGTCGCTTCGGAGCTTGGCTCCGATGAGGGTAAGGGCTAGGTCGCTGTTAGGTGCGAGCAGAGACACAGAGCCCCGGTATTGGTGGGGTTGAGACGGGGCTTCCCTTCAGTGCCTGATCCCCACGTTGAGGGTGGTCTCTTCGGAGCTTTGCCCTGATGAGGGTAAGGGATAGGTCGAGGCTAAGTGGGAGAACAGAGACAGAGCCCCGGTTTTGGCGGGGCTGAGAAGGGGCCACGAAGAGATCGTGAGGGCCAGCATCAACCTTGGTTCCTGGCTACTTCAGTGCCTGAGCCCCATGTCGATGGTGGCCTCTTCGGAGCTTGGCTCCGATGAGGGTAAGGGATATGTGGAGGCTAAGTGGGAGAACAGAGACAGAGCCCCGGTTTTGGTAGGGCGTCCAAGGGAAGATGAGAGCCAGCATCAGCCTTAATTTCTGCTTACCTTAGTGCCAAGCTCCACGTGGAGGGTGGCCGGTTCGGAAGCTTGGCCCTGATGAGGGTCAGGACTAGGTTGAGGTGAGGTGAGAGAACAGGCACAGAGGCCCGGTGTTGGTGGGGCTGAGAAGGGGGTGTCAAGGGACTGTGAGGGCCAGCATCAGCCTTGGTTTCTGGCTACTTCAGTGCCTAGCTCCATGTGGCCGGTGGCCATTTCGAAGCTTGGCCCTGATGAGGGTCTGGGCTAGGTTGAGGTTAGGACGGAGAACAGAGACAGAGCCCCGGTGTTAGTGGCGCTGTCTAGGGACTGCAAATGGAAGGGGAGGGCCAGCACCACCCTTGATTCCTGGCTATCTCAGTGCCAAGCCCCATGTGGAGGGTGGCCGCTGCGGAGCTTTACCGTGATTAGGGTAAGGGATATGTCGAGGATACGTGGGAGAACAGAGACAGAGCCGCGGTATTGGTGGGACTGAGAAGGGGCTGCAAAGAGATCGTTAGGGCCAGCGTCAACCTTGATTCCTGGCTACTTCCGTACCTAAGCCCCACGTGGAGAGTGGTCGCTTCGGAGCTTGGCTCCGATGAGGGTAAGGGATAGGTCGCGAGCAGAGACACAGAGCCCCTATATTGGTCGGGCTGAGACGGGGCTTCCCTTCAGTGCCTGATCCCCACCTTCAGGGTGGTCTCTTCGGAGCTTTGCCCTGATGAGGGTAAGGGATAGGTCGAGGCTAAGTGGGAGAACAGAGACAGAGCCCCGGTTTTGGCGGGGCTGAGAAGAGGCCACGAAGAGATCGTGAGGGCCAGCATCAACCTTGGTTCCTGGCTACTTCAGTGCCTGAGCCCCATGTCGAGGGTGGCCTCTTCGGAGCTTGGCTCCGATGAGGGTAAGGGATATGTGGAGGATAAGTGGGAGAACAGAGACAGAGCCCCGGTTTTGGTGGGGCTACCAAGGGAAGGTAAGGGCCAGCATCAACCTGGATTTCTGGTTACTTTAGTGCCAAGCTCCACGTGGAGGGTGGCCGCTTCGGAAGCTTGGCCCTGATGAGGGTCAGGGCTAGGTTGAGGTGTGGTGGGAGAACAGGCAAAGAGACCCGGTGTTGGTGGGGCTGAGAAGGGGCTGCCAAGGGACCGTGAGGGCCAGCATCAGCCTTGGTTTCTGGCTACTTCAGTGCCTAGCTCCATGTGGCCGGTGGCCACTTCGGAGCTTGGCCCTGATGAGGGTCTGGGCTAGGCTGAGGTTAGGACGGAGAACAGAGACAGAGCCCCGGTGTTGGTGGGGCTGCCTAGGGACTGCAAATGGAAGGGGAGGGCCAGCACCACCCTTGATTCCTGGCTATCTCAGTGCCAAGCCCCATGTGGAGGGTGGCCGCTGCGGAGCTTTGCCCTGATGAGGGTAAGGGATATGTCGAGGATACGTGGGAGAACAGATACAGAGCCCCGGTAATGGTGGGACTGAGAAGGGGCTGCAAAGAGATCGTGAGGGCCAGCATCAATCTTGATTCCTGGCTATCTCAGTGCCAAGCCCCACGTGGAGGGTGGCCGCTCCGGAGCTTGGCTCCGATGAGGGTAAGGGCTAGGTCGCTGTTAGGTGCGAGCAGAGACACAGAGCCCCGGTATTGGTGGGGCTGAGACGGGGCTGCCCTTCAGTGCCTGAGCCCCATGTTGAGGGAGGCCTCTTCGGAGCTTTCCCCTGATGAGGGTAAGGGATAGGTCGAGGCTAAGTGGGAGAACAGAGACAGAGCCCCGGTTTTGGTAGGGCGTCCAAGGCAAGAGGAGAGCCAGCATCAGCCTTGATTTCTGCTTACCTTAGTGCCAAGCTCCACGTGGAGGGTGGCCGCTGCGGAGCTTTGCCCTGATGAGGGTAAGGGAAATGTCGAGGCTAAGTGGGAGAACAGAGACAGAGCCCCGGTTTTGGTGGGGCTGAGAAGGGGCTGCAAAGAGATCGTGAGGGCCAGCATCAACCTTGGTTCCTGGCTACTTCCGTACCTAAGCCCCACGTGGAGAGTGGTCGCTTCGGAGCTTGGCTCCGATGAGGGTAAGGGCTAGGTCGCTGTTAGGTGCGAGCAGAGACACAGAGCCCCGGTATTGGTGGGGCTGAGACGGGGCTTCCCTTCAGTGCCTGATCCCCACGTTGAGGGTGGTCTCTTCGGAGCTTTGCCCTGATGAGGGTAAGGGATAGGTCGAGGCTAAGTGGGAGAACAGAGACAGAGCCCCGGTTTTGGCGGGGCTGAGAAGGGGCCACGAAGAGATCGTGAGGGCCAGCATCAACCTTGGTTCCTGGCTACTTCAGTGCCTGAGCCCCATGTCGAGGGAGGCCTCCTCGGAGCTTGGCTCCGATGAGGGTAAGGGATATGTGGAGGCTAAGTGGGAGAACAGAGACAGAGCCCCGGTTTTGGTAGGGCGTCCAAGGGAAGGTAAGGGCCAGCATCAACCTGGATTTCTGGTTACTTTAGTGCCAAGCTCCACGTGGAGGGTGGCCGCTTCGGAAGCTTGGCCCTGATGAGGGTCAGGGCTAGGTTGAGGTGAGGTGAGAGAACAGGCACAGAGGCCCGGTGTTGGTGGGGCTGAGAAGGGGCTGCCAAGGGACCGTGAGGGCCAGCATCAGCCTTGGTTTCTGGCTACTTCAGTGCCTAGCTCCATGTGGCCGGTGGCCACTTCGGAGCTTGGCCCTGATGAGGGTCTGGGCTAGGCTGAGGTTAGGACGGAGAACAGAGACAGAGCCCCGGTGTTGGTGGGGCTGCCTAGGGACTGCAAATGGAAGGGGAGGGCCAGCACCACCCTTGATTCCTGGCTATCTCAGTGCCAAGCCCCATGTGGTGGGTGGCCGCTGCGGAGTTTTGCCCTGATGAGGGTAAGGGATATGTCGAGGATAAGTGGGAGAATAGATGCAGAGACAATGTGTTGGTGGTGCTGAGAAGGAGCTGCAAATAGATCGTGAGGGTCAGCGTCAACCTTGCTTTTGGCTACTTCCGTACCTAAGCCCCACGTGGAGAGTGGTCACTGCGGAGCTGGGCCCTGATGAGGGTCAGGGCTAGGTTGAGGTTAGGTGGGAGAACAGAGACAGAGCCCCTGCTTTGGTGCCACTGAGAAGGGGCTTCGAAGTGATCGTGAGGGCAGCATCAACCTTGATTCTTAGCTGCCTCAGTGCCTAAGCCCCACATGAAGAGTTCTCGCTTCGGAGCTTGGCTCCGGTGAGGGTAAGGGATAGGTCGCTGTTAGGTGCGAGGACAGACACAGAGCCCCGGTATTGGTGGGGCTGAGCGGGGCCGACAAGAGACCGTGAGGGCCAGCATCAACCTTGGTTCCTGGCTACTTCAGTGCCAAGCCGCATGTGGAGGGTGGACGCTTCGGAGGTGGCCCTGGTGAGAGTCAGCGTTAGGTTGATGTTAGGCGAGGGAACAGACTCAGAGCCCCGGTGTTGGCGTGGCTGCCAAGGAAGGTGTGGGGCAGCATCATCCGCGAGTCCTGGCTCTTCAGTGCCTAGCCCTATGTGGAGTTTGGCCGCTTAGGAAGCTTGACTCTGAGGAGGGTAAGGGATATGTAGAGGATGAATGACAGAACAGAGACCGAGCCCCGGTGTTGGTGGGGCTGAGAAGGGGCTGCCAAGAGATCGTGAGGGCCAGCATCATCCTTGACTCCTGGCTATTTCTGTGCCTGAGCCGGAGGAGGTGGTTGGCCGTTTCGGAGCTTGCCTCTGAGGAGGATAAGGGATAGTTTGAGGTTCTGCGTAGATAACGAGACCCTTCTGCATAAGATAACGCCACCCACCACATGGACTCCAAACGAGGAGTAGCCACTTCCCGGTCCCACTACCCCTCTCCCTCATTCTCTAACCTAAATATCAACCTTTGCCTTACCATCTCTCAAGCCCATTTCCTAAACGGCTTCCCACCAGAGGGCGCTCCAACACACAAAGAACCAGCTGTTCTGGTTGAAAGCTGTTTCTGGCTCTTGCCTTTCGTGGCAGCCCTTTCCGAGGGAGCTGCTCTCGCTCTACCACCCAACCAGCAACCTTACCACAGCCCAACTGCAAAGCAGTCGATCCCCTCTTCGGGCTCCCATAAACTAACGGGCAGGACTGAAAGATGTTGGTGGCTCTCACCTTCCCTTGATAGACCCTTCTCAGCTGCCCAACACCCAGCCAGCTCCAGCACCCAAATGCCCCCCAAATATCCACCACACCTAGCACTCCTTGCTACACATTGGTGGTGCCTGGTGCTAGGCATGTTCCGTTGCTGAGTCGTGGGGGTGTTGGGGGGTGGGCACTGCGAGGACTGGCTTCTTGTCATGTCCTGGTGCTGGGGATGCTGGGTGCTGGGCTCCGGGGCTGCTGGGCATGTCGAGGTGCTGTGCATTGGTGGTGGGTGTGCTGGGTTGTGTGCATGTGTGGGATTCAGTGCTGGGCCATGGGAGTGCTGGGCCCTGGCAGTGCTGGGTGGAGGGTATGATGGGTGCATGTGTTGGTTTAACCCCAGCCTGCAAATAAACCCCACGCAGCCACTGGCTCACCTCCCCCCCCACCCCGTGGGATTGGGGAGAGAATCGAGAAGGCACAAGTAGGAAAGCTCCCGTGTTGAGATAAAAACAGTTTAATGATTGAAATAAAACGAAGTAGAACAGTAATAATAACAATGAGAACAACAACAGACGATACAAAGCAGGCAATGCACAATGCAACTGCTCACCGCTGTCGACCGTGTGTCGCGAGCGGGAGGGGGGCAGAGCCCCCTCCCCCGCCCACTCCCATTTTTTATGCTGAGCAGGATGTCACATGCTATAGAATACCCCAGTGGCCAGCTGGGTCAACTACCCCGGCTGTGCTCCCCATCCCGCCACCCCCCCCCAACCCACCCCCCCCGAGCTTCCTGTGGGAGGCCGAAAAGAGAAAACAAAAGTCTCCCGGTGCAAGCACCACCCAGCAACAGCCAAAGCATTAAGGGGCCATCAACGCTCCTCTCACACCAAACCCAAAAGCCAGCACACCCCCCCCAAGCTACTGGGAAGAAAGTTAACTCTGTCCCAGCCGGAAGCAGGACAGTGCAGTGCACTGGAGTTCTGAGTGCTGGGTCCTAGGGGTACTGTGTATGTTCGGGTGCTGGGCATATCCGCGTGCGGGTACTGGGCAGCTGGGGTGGTGGTACTGGATGCTGGGCATTGGGTATGCTGGTTTCTGGGCACTGGGGGTGGTGGGTGCTGAGCGCAGCGTGTGCTGGGTGCTATGTGCAGATCACTGGGGATGGTGGGGGCTGGTTTGCTGCTTTCTGGTGTGTTGAGCGCTGGGCATGTTTGGGTGCTGGGCATGTCTGGGTGCTGGGCACGGGCAGTGGGGGTGCTGGGTATGTCCGGGTGGTGGGTATTGGGCAGTGGGAGTGCTGGGTGCTACGTACTGGGGATGCTGGGCCCTGGCATTGCTTGGTACTATGCATAACTGAGTGCAGGGTATGTCTTGGCGCTGGCCATATCCGGTGCTGGCCATATCCGGTGCTAGGTGTGTGCTCTGGGTTTGCTGGGTGCTGTGATGTGAGGGTGCTGGATTCCTGGCATGTGCGTGTGCTGTGCCCTGGTTGTGCTGGGTATGTGGGGGTGCTGGGCAGTATGGGTGCTGCGTGGTGGGCATGTCCCAGTGCTGGGTGATGGGCACTGGAGGTCCTGGGCGATGGGGAGCAGGGAAGCTGCCTGGTAGGAATGTCTCAGTGCTGGGCATATCCGGGTGCTTGGTACTGTGCACTGATGGTGGTGGTACTGAGTGCTGGGCATGTCCTGGTGCTAGGCAATGGCGGTGCTGGGTGCTTGGCGCTGGGCGTGATAGTCTTTGGGTGTGCTGGGTGGTAGGGGTGCTGGGCATGTGCGAGTGTTGGTTGCTGGGCCCTGGGTGTACTGGGTGCTGGACACTGGGGTGGTTGGTTTCTGGGCACTGGGGCTTCTGGGTTCTGTGCACTGGGGTTGCTGGGTGCTGGGCATGGCTGGGTGCTGGGCAATGGCTGGCTGCTGGGTTCTGGGCCCTGAGGTTGCTGGGTGCTGGGCACCGGCCTTGCTGGGTGCTGGCTGGTGTGGGTGCTGGGGGCTAAGTGCTGGTTGCTGGGCCATGGGAGTGCTGGGTATTATGCATGAGCATTTGCAGGGTATCTCTTGCTCCTGGGCGCTGGGGCTGCTGGGCATATCCAGGGGCTGTGTGTTGGTGGTGGTTGTGCGCATGTCCGGGAATGAGTGCTGGGCCATGGGGGTGCTGGGTGGAGGGTATGATGGGTGCATGTCATGGTTTAACCTGGCGTGTGTGTGCTGGGCCCTGGTTGTGCTGGGTATGTGTGGGTGCTGGGTGTTGGGCTGTGTGGCGGGGCCTGGGCATGTCCAGGTGCTGGGCAGTCGGGGTGCTGGGCGGTCGCGATGCTGGGCGGTGGGCAGCAGGGAAGCTGCCTGCTGGGCACATCTGGGTGCTGGGCAGTGGTAGTGCTGGGTGCAAGGTGCTGGGGGTGGTGGTCCCTGGTGGTGCTGCATGCTGGGCATGTCCGGGTGCTGGGTGGTTGGAGTGTTGCGTGCATGTGAGTGTTGGTTTCTGACCTCTGGGAGTGCTGGGCACTGGGGCTGTTGGTTTCTGGGCACTGGGGCTTCTGGGTTGTGTGCACTGGGGTTGCTGGGTGCTGGGCATGGCTGGGTGCTGGGCAATGGCTGGCTGCTGGGTTCTGGGCCCTGAGGTTGCTGGGTGCTGGGCACCGGCCTTGCTGGGTGCTGGCTGGTGTGGGTGCTGGGGGCTAAGTGCTGGTTGCTGGGCCATGGGAGTGCTGGGTATTATGCATAAGCAGGTGCAGGGTATCTCTTGCTGCTGGATGCTGGGTGCTGGGGATACTGGGTGCTGGGCATTGGGGCTGCTGGGCATGTCCAGGGGCTGTGTGTTGGTGGTGGGTGTGCTAGGTTGTGCGCGTGTCCGGGAATGAGTGCTGGGCCATGGGGGTGCTGGGTGGAGGGTACGATGGGTGCATGTCGTAGTTTAACCCCAGCCTGCAAATAAACCCCACGCAGCCGCTGGCTCTCCTCCCCCCCCACCCCGTGGGATGGGGGAGAGAATCGGGAGGGCACAAGTAGGAAAACTCCCAGGTTGAGATAAAAACGGTTTAATGATTGAAATAAAACGAAGTAGAACAGTAATAATAACAATGAGAACAACAACAACAACAGACGATACAAAGCAGGCAATGCACAATGCAACTGCTCACCGCTGCCGACCGCCTGTCATGAACTGGGGGGGGGAGGGGGGGAGAGTCGCTTCCCCCCCCCCGCCCCCTCCCATTTTTTATACTGAGCATGATGTTACATGCTATAGAATACCCCATTGGCCAGCTAGGTCAACTACCCCGGCTGTGCTCCCCACCCCCGCCCCCCAACCCCCCCCCCCGAGCTTCCTGTGGGAGGCCGAAAAGAGAAAACAAAAGTCTCCCGGTGCAAGCACCGCCCAGCAACAGCCAAAGCATTAAGGGGCCATCAACGCTCCTCTCACACCAAACCCGAAAGCCAGCACACCCCCCCAAGCTACTGGGAAGAAAGTTAACTCTGTCCCAGCAGGAAGAAGGACAGTGCTGAGTGCTGTGTATGTCCGGGTGCTGGGCATGTCTGGGTGCGGGGTACTGCGCACTGGGGGTGCTGGGTATGAGACGTGTGGGGGTGCTGGATGGTGGGTGTTTGGTGTGCTGGGTACAGAGCACTGGGGATGGTAGCTGCTGAGCACTGTGGGTACTATGCGTAAGCGGGTGAAGGGTATCTCTTGCTGCTGGGTGCTGGGGCTACTGGGTGCTGGGGATATTGTGTGCTGGGCACAGGCGTGCTTGGTGCTGGGCATGTCCAGATGCTTGGAATGACCGGGTGCTGGGCGCTGGGGATGCTGGTTGCTGCGGTGCTGGCTGCTGGTCCCTGGGGGTGCTGGGTGCTGAGCGCTGCGGGTGCTGGGCATTCCAGGTGCTATGTGCTGATCACTGGCGATGTTGGGGGCTGGTTTGCTGGGATCTGGGCAGTGGTGTGTTGAGTGCTGGGCATGTTTGGGTGCTGGGCATGTCTGGGTGCTGCATACGGGGCGCTGGCGGTGTGGGGTGGTGGGGGTGCTGTGTGCTGGGCATGTCCGGGTGGTGGGTGTTGGGTGCTAGGTACTGGGGTACTGGGCCCGGTATTGCTAGGTACTCTGCATAACTGAGTGCAGGGTATGTCTTGGTGCTGGATGCCTGGTGCTGGAGCTACTGGGTGCTGGGTTGTGGGCATATGCGGTGCTTCATGCTGGGCATATGCAGTGCTGGGTGGCTGTGCTGGGGTTGCTGGGTGCTGTGCTCTGGGTATGCTGGATTCCTGGCACGTGCGTGGGCTGTGTGCTGGGCCCTGGTTGTGCCGGGTATGTGTGGGTGCTGGGTGTTGGGCAGTGTGGGGGGCCCTGGACACGACCAGGTGCAGGGTGCTGAGCACCAGGGTGTTGGGTGCTTGGCACGACTGGGTGCTGAGTGCTAGGCACTGGGGTTGGTGGCTGCTGGGAGCTAGAGGTGCTGGCTGTGGGCATTTCCAGTTGCTGGTCATGACCGGATGCTGGGTCTTGTGGGTGCTGGGTGTGCCCCGGTGCTGGGCATGTCCGGATGCTGTGTGCTCGGCACTTGTTGTTCTGGGTGGTGGGCAGTGAGGGTGCTGGGCGCTGGGGATGCTGGGCAATGCGGTGCTGGACAGTGGGGCTGCTGGGTGCTGGGCACGTCCAGGGGCTGTGTGTTGGCGGTGGGTGTGCTAGGTTGTGCGCATGTCCGGGAATGAGTGCTGGGCCATGGGGGTGCTGGGTGGAGGGTACGATGGGTGCATGTCGTGGTTTAACCCCAGCCTGCAAATAAACCCCACGCAGCCGCTGGCTCTCCTCCCCCCCCACCCCGTGGGATGGGGGAGAGAATCGGGAGGGCACAAGTAGGAAAACTCCCAGGTTGAGATAAAAAGTTTAATGATTGAAATAAAACGAAGTAGAACAGTAATAATAACAATGAGAACAACAACAACAACAGACGATACAAACCAGGCAATGCACAATGCAACTGCTCACCGCTGTCGACCGCCTGTCATGAACTGGGGGGGGGAGGGGGGGAGAGTCGTTTCCCCCCCCCCGCCCCCTCCCATTTTTTATACTGAGCATGATGTTACATGCTATAGAATACCCCATTGGCCAGTTAGGTCAACTACCCCGGCTGTGCTCCCCACCCCCGCCCCCCAACCCCCCCCCCCCGAGCTTCCTGTGGGAGGCCGAAAAGAGAGAACAAAAGTCTCCCGGTGCAAGCACCGCCCAGCAACAGCCAAAGCATTAAGGGGCCATCAACGCTCCTCTCACACCAAACCCAAAAGCCAGCACACCCCCCCAAGCTACTGGGAAGAAAGTTAACTCTGTCCCAGCAGGAAGAAGGACACTGCTGAGTGCTGTGTATGTCCGGGTGCTGGGCATGTCTGGGTGCAGGGTACAGGGCAGTGGGGGTACTGGGTGGTGGGGAAGCTGGATGGTGGGTGTTGGGTATGCTGGTTGCTGGGCACTGGGCGTGCTGGGTGTGAGACGTGTGGGGGTGCTGGATGGTAGGTGTTTGGTGTGCTGAGTACAGAGCACTGGGGGTGCTGGGTGCTGAGCGCTGCGGGTGCTGGGCATGTCCGGGTGCTATGTGCTGATCACTGGAGATGTTGGGGGCTGGTTTGCTGGGATCTGGGCAGTGGTGTGTTGAGTGCTGGGCATGTTTGGGTGCTGGCCATGTCTGGGTGCTGGGTACTGGGCGCTGGCTGGGTGGGGCAGTGGGGGTGCTGTGTGCTGGGCACGTCCGGGTGGTGGGTGTTGGGCAGTGGGAGTGTTGGGTTCTAGGTACTGGGGTGCTGGGCTCTGGTATTGCTGGCTACTATACATAACTGAGTGCAGGGTATGTCTTGGTGCTGGATGCTGGGTACTGGAGGTACTGGGTGCTGGGTGTTGGGTATATGCGGTGCTAGGTGCTGGGCATATGCGGTGCTGGGTGGCTGTGCTGGGGTTGCTGGGTGCTGTGCTGTGAGGGTGCTGGATTCCTGACATGTGCGTGTGCTGTGTGCTGGGCCCTGGTTGTGCCGGGTATGTGTGGGTGCTGGGTGTTGGGCAGTGTGGGTGCTGTGTGGCGGGGCCTGGGCATGTCTGGGTGCTGGGCGGTCGGGATGCTGGGCGGTGGGCAGCAGAGAAGCTGCCTGCTGGGCATGTCTGAGTGCTGGGCATGTCTGAGTGCTGGGCATGTGTGGGTGCTGGGTACTGGGCAGTGGGCGGTGGTGGTGCTGTGTGCTGGGCATGTGTGGGTGCTGGGCATGTGTGGGTGCTGGGTATTGGGCAGTGGGGGTGGTGGCGGTGGTGGTGCTGTGTGCTGGGCATGTTGGGCTGCTGGGTTTTGGGCGGTGGGCGTGCTGGCTGTGTGCGTGTGTTGGTTTCTGGGCGCTGGGGGTGCTGGGTGCTGTGCACTGGGGTTGCTGGGTGCTGGGCATGTCCGGGTGGCGGGCATGGCTGGGTGCTGGGCCCTGAGGTTGCTGCGTGCTGGGCACTGGGCTTGCTGGTGCTGCTGGTGTGGGTGCTGGGGGCTAGTTGTTGTCCGAAAAGCGGATTCGTGCCCGGCGTGGAAGGAACCAATTCCACACGCTCAGGAGAGAGGTTGTTTTATTCAGGCCTGGGTGCTCGGTGGACGTGCCACAAATGAAGCACACCGGGTCTAATCACCTTTCTGTTTGTATCCATGCTTCTCATACATATTTTAAGTTTCTCTTTTACATATTCCTTAAATTTCCGAGAACCGATTATAATATTACATCATCCTAGACACATGCGCACTAAAACCTTTAGGGTCTCCTTGAGGGTCTCGGGTGGTCTGTGGTGGTCGGTGGGGTAGTGAACTCTTCGTGAACCTGTTCCTTTCTTTCCTTATAAGGGCGAGGTTTGTCTCCGAGCCACGTCTGGACTACGTTTGTTTACGGTTCTCGTTTCCAAGGTTACTCTTCACTAGAGTCTAACACTGCTTCCAGGAGACACGATTTAGACTATAATTCTACACGCCTGCAAACACCACACCTGCTAGTTCCCTAACTTCTAAGCCACAAGTCTTCATTGTGTAGAATTACAGAAGCGAGCCGAGGTACTGGGGCTCCTGGTTGCTGGGCCCTGGGAGTGCTGGGTACCATGCATAATTGGGTGCAGGGTATGTCTTGCTGGTGGATGCTGGGCACTGGGGCTGCTGGGTGCTGGGCATGTCTCGATGCTGTGTGTTGGCGGTGGGTGTGCTGGGTTGTGCGCATGTCCGGGAATTAGTGCTGGGCCCTGGGAGTGCTGGGTGCGGGGAGCTAGGGGTGCTGGCTGTGGGCATTTCCAGGTACTGGTCATGACCAGTGCTGGTTGTTGGGTCTTGTGGGTGCTGGGCGTGTGCAGGTGCTGGGCACGTCCGGATGCTGTGTGCTCGGCACTTGGGGTTCTGGGTGGTGGGCAGTGAGGGTGCGCACCAAACACCCACCATCCAGCACGCCCACAAGTCTCACACCCAGCACCCGCAGTGGCAGGAACCAGCATACCCAACACCCAGCTTCCAGCACACCCACTGCCCAGGACCTGCATACGCTGCATTGAACCCAGCACCCCCAGCACCCAGTAACCGATAGCCCCAGCGCCCAGCACGCCAGGGTCCAGTAACCAACACACGCACACGCCCAGCACCCAGCACCCTCACCGCCCAAAACCCAGCATCCCGACGTGCCCAGCACACAGCAGCCCCAGGGACCACCACCCCCAGCGCCAAGCACCCAGCACCACCATTGCTCAGCACCTGGACATGCCCAGCACCTAGCACCACCCCCCCCAGTGCCCAACACCCAGCACCCACACATACCCAGCACAACCAGGGCCCAGCACACAGTACACGCACATGCCAGGAATCCAGCACCCTCACAGCACAGCACCCAGCAACCCCAGCACAGCCACCCAGCACCGGATATGCCCAACACCCAGCACTGCATATGCCCAGCACCCGGTACTTCCAGCACCAAGCATCCAGCACCAAGACATACCCTGCACTCAGTTTTGCATATTGCCGAGCAATGCCAGGGCCCAGCACCCCCAGTACCTAGCACCCAGCACTCCCACTGCCCAGTACCCAGCACCCCGACATGCCCAGCACACAGCACCCGCACCGCCCCGCACTGCCAGTTCCCAGTACCCAGCACCCAGACATGCCCAGCACTCAGACATGCCTAGCAGGCAGCTTCCCTGCTCCCCATCGCCCAGAACCTCCAGTGCCCATCACCCATGTCGTGGTTTAACCCCAGCCGGCAAAAATAAACGCCACGCAGCCGCTCGATCACCCCCCCCCGGTGGGATGGGGGAGGGAATCGGGAGGGCACAAGTAGGAAAGCTCCCGGGTTGAGATAAAAACAGTTTAATAATTGAAATAAAACTAAGTAGAACAGTAGTAATAACAATGAGAACAACAACAATAACAGAATACACAAAGCAGGCAATGCACAACACAACCGCTCACCGACCGCCGACCGCGTGTCACGAACGGGGGCGAGCCCCCCCCCCACACCTGGTTTTTCTACTGAGCATGATGTCACATGGTATAGAATACCCCATTGGCCAGCTCAGTCCACCACCCCGGCTGTGCTCCCCCCTCCCGGTGCAAGCATCACCCAGCAACAGCCAAAGCATCAATGGGCCATCAACGCTTCTTTCACACTAAACCCAAAACACAGCACACCCCCCAAGCTACTGGGAAGAAAGTTAACCCTGTCCCAGCTGGAACCAGGACAATATCCACCCCTTATTCTATACCATCTACATCATGCCCAGGTCTCACATTTTCCATACATTCCAATTAGTCACCGCTACTGTTTCCTGCCTTTTGATATATACACACAGAGATATCATTCCCTTAGTCCATGGGCCATCCCTCTAAAACGTCCGTTGAGTTCATTTAGTCCATGACTTCGGGTTCCACCTGTCATAACGGTCTTGCAGGGCAGGAGAGATGGTGTGTGGTGTCGGGCTCTTGCATACGGAGGCCAGTTCTGGGCGCTCGTCCGGTTCATTGTTGCACCTTGCTCAGTTTCATCGGAGTTCATCCTACATTAATCTGGGTGATTCTTACTGTAATACTGTTAATATGGCATATGGTAACCATAGAAGTGATGACATACAGTACTGTGTAATAACTAACATCGTACAATTCAGTTCATTGTCTATTTTCACCCAAAATTAAATCCCCCTGAGGTACACACCGGACTTCCCCATCCTTTCTCATCACCCACCAAGTGCACCCAGGTCCCTGAGCAAAAGTAACCCCACGGATGGGTTTTCCCTTGCCAGAGGCAGGAGCAACCCAGACTGTCTTCCCCAGCATATTTCTCATATGCACGACAGGGACTTTATCCCCCTCCACAGTACGTAAGGGTTTGGACTGGGCAGGGCCAGCTCGAGTGACAGATCCCCTAGTGTTGACTAACCAGGTGGCCTTTGCTAAATGTGTGTCCCAATGCTTGAATGTCCCACCACCCATTGCCCTCAGTGTTGTCTTTAACAGCTCGTTGTATCGTTCAATTTTTCCAGAGGCTGGTGCATGGTAGGGGATGTGATAGACCCACTCAATGCCGTGCTCTTTGGCCCAGGTGTCTATGAGGGTGTTTCGGAAGTGAGTCCCGTTGTCTGACTCAATTCTTTCTGGGGTGCCATGTCGCCACAGGACTTGCTTTTCAAGGCCCAGGATGGTGTTCCGGGCGGTGGCATGGGGCACAGGGTATGTTTCCAGCCATCCTGTAGTTACTTCTACCATGGTGAGCACATAGCGCTTGCCCTGTCGGGTTCGTGGGAGTGTGATATAATCAATCTGCCAGGCCTCCCCCTATTTATACTTCAACCATCATCCTCCATACCAAAGAGGCTTTACTCGCTTGGCTTGCTTGATTGCAGCGCATGTTTCACATTCGTGGATAACTTGTGCAATAGCGTCCATGGTTAAGTCCACCCCTCGATCACGAGCCCATCTATATGTTGCATCTCTCCCTTGGTGGCCTGAAGTGTCATGGGCCCACCGAGCTATAAATAATTCACCCTTATGTTGCCAGTCCAGATCTACCTGAGCTACTTCGATCTTGGCAGCCTGATCCGCCTGCTTGTTGTTTTGGTGCTCTTCACTGGCCCGACTCTTGGGTACGTGCGCATCTACGTGACGTACTTTTACAGTCAGGTTCTCTACCCGGGCAGCGATATCTTGCCACAACGTGGCAGCCCAGATGGGTTTACCTCTGCGCTGCCAGTTGTTCTGCTTCCACTGCTGCAACCACCCCCACAGGGCATTTGCCACCATCCATGAGTCAGTATAGAGATAAAGTACTGGCCATTTTTCTCGTTCAGCAATGTTCAAGGCCAGCTGGATGGCTTTCACCTCTGCAGACTGACTCGATTCACCTTCTCCTTCAGCAGTTTCTGCAACTTGGCGTATAGGACTCCATACCGCAGCCTTCCATCTCCGATGTTTTCCCACAAGGCGACAGGACCCATCCGTGAACAGGCCATATTGCTTCTCATTTTCTGGTAGTTTGTTATATGGTGGGGCCTCTTCAGCACGTGTCACCTCCTCCTCTGGGGATATTCCAAAATCTTTGCCTTCTGGCCAGTTCGTGATCACCTCCAAGATTCCTGGGCGACTGGGGTTTCCTATTCGGGCCTGTTGTGTGATCAGCGCGACCCACTTACTCCACGTAGCATCAGTTGCATGACGTGTAGAGGGAACGCTCCCTTTGAACATCCAGCCCAGCACCGGCAGTCGGGGTGCCAGGAGGAGCTGTGCTTCAGTGCCAACCACTTCCGAAGCAGCTTGAACCCCTTCATATGCTGCCAATATCTCCTTCTCAGTTGGAGTGTAGCGGGCCTCGGATCCTCTGTATCCCCGACTCCAGAACCCTAAGGGTCGACCTCGAGTCTCCCCTGGTGCTTTCTGCCAGAGGCTCCAGGTAGGACCATTCTCCCCGGCTGCGGTGCAGAGCACATTCTTCACATCTTGTCCTGCCCGGACTGGCCCAAGGGCTACTGCCTGAACTGTCTCCTGTTTAATTTGCTCAAATGCTTGTCGTTGCTCAGGGCCCCATCTGAAGTCGTTCTTCTTCCTGGTCACTTGATAGAGAGGGCTTACGATCTGACTGTAATTTGGAATATGCATTCTCCAAAAGCCCACAACGCCTAAGAAAGCTTGCGTTTCCTTTTTGTTAGTTGGTGGAGACATGGCTGTTATTGTATTGATCACATCTGTTGGGATCTGACGATGTCCATCTTGCCATTTTATTCCTAAAAACTGGATCTCCTGTGCAGCTCCCTTGACCTTACTTCGTTTTATTGCAAAGCCGGCCTTCAGAAGGATTTGGACTATTCTCTCCCCTTTCTTGAAAACTTCCTCTGCTGTGTTGCCCCACACGATGATGTCATCAATGTATTGCAGGTGTTCTGGAGCCTCACCCTGTTCCAGTGCGGTGTGGATCAGTCCATGGCAAATGGTAGGGCTGCGTTTCCACCCCTGGGGCAGTCGGTTCCAGGTGTACTGGACACCCCTCCAAGTGAAAGCAAACTGTGGCCTGCACTCTGCCGCCAAAGGGATGGAGAAGAAGGCATTAGCGATATCAATGGTGGCGTACCACTTGGCTGCCTTTGACTCCAGTTCATATTGAAGTTCCAGCATGTCCGGCACGGCAGCACTCAGTGGTGGCGTCACTTCGTTCAGGCCACGGTAGTCTACTGTTAGCCTCCACTCTCCATTGGACTTTCGCACTGGCCATATGGGACTGTTGAAGGGTGAGCGAGTCTTACTGATCACTCCTTGGCTCTCCAGTCGACGAATCAGCTCATGGATGGGGATCAGGGAGTCTCGGTTGGTGCGGTATTGCTGCCGGTGCACTGTTGTGGTAGCAATTGGTACCTGTTGTTCTTGGACCTTCAACAACCCCACAACAGAAGGATCCTCTGAGAGACCGGGCAAGGTGGACAGCTGTTTAATTTCCTCCGTCTCCAGGGCAGCTATACCAAAAGCCCACCGGTACCCTTTTGGGTCCTTGAAATACCCTCTCCTGAGGTAGTCTATGCCAAGGATGCACGGAGCTTCTGGGCCAGTCACAATGGGGTGCTTCTGCCACTCATTCCCGGTTAGACTTACTTCCGCCTCCAACACAGTTAACTCTTGGGATCCCCCTGTCACTCCAGCAATACAAATGGGTTCTGCCCCTTTATAGCCTGATGGCATCAGGGTACACTGTGCACCGGTGTCTACGAGAGCCTTATATTCTTGTGGATCTGATGTGCCAGGCCACCGAATCCACACAGTCCAGTAAACCCGGTTGTCCCTTTCCTCCACCTGGCTGGAGGCAGGGCCCCTCTAGTCCTGGTCATCATATTCGCTATCTACTTCTTGTAAGTATGAGTCAGAAGTCCCTTTGTTAAGGTCGGAAGTGGAATCAGCCCTTCTACTCTGTCTGGGGAACTCACTGGAGACTGGAGCAGCAGTTTTCCTGGAAGAATCCCCTTTTGTGGTTGTTTTCCCTTGCAACTCATGTACCCGTGCCTGTAGGACTGAGGTAGGTTTTCCATCCCACTTCCTCATGTCCTCTCCGTGGTCACGCAGGTAAAACCACAGGGTGCCCCGGGGTGTGTACCCACGATGTCTCCTCTCTTGAGCAGAGGGACGCTTGCTCCTAATGGCTGAGACAGTGGCCCGTGCAGGGGGGGAGCAGGACATATCCTCTTTGAGTTGCTGGACCTCCTGAGACAGTTTCTCCACAGCAGAGACACAGGCTCGTAGGGAGGAAGAGAGACTTTCTTCATATTGCCGGAGTTGGCCAGCCAGTTCATCCACTGTTTGTTCCTCTCCATCTCTCCAGGTCATTATTGCCAATGAGTTTGCATGTGACGCTGGTGCGCTCCGTACAAACTTCCGCCACATGGGTCGGGTGCATTTGACTTCATCTGGGTCTTTGGATAACTGCTCGTTGTTCAGCTCATCATAAATCACTTCCAGCACGGCTAATTCTCTCAGGTACTGGATACCTCTCTCCATGGTGGTCCACTTGCCTGGGTGGCATATAACATCTTCCTTGAAGGGATACCTTTCCTTCACACCTGACAGGAGTCGCCTCCAGAGGCTGAGGCCTTGTGCCCCTTGTCCAAACGCTTTGTCAATGCCCCCTTCCCTAGAAAGGGATCCCAGCTGCTTGGCTTCCCTACCCTCTAATTCCAGGCTACTGGCCCCGTTATCCCAGCATCGGAGCAGCCAGGTGACAATGTGCTCGCCTGGACGACGGCTGAAGTCTTTTCGCATATCTCGCAGCTCACCCAGAGATAGGGATCGGGTGGTCACCATCTCATTTACGGGTTCTGCCTCCCCCTCCTCCTGTTCCCGTGATGGCCCTCGTTCATCTTCATCCCTTACTAGACGAGCTGATTTTCTTGTGCATTTTCTTTTTTGTATAGGGGCGACTGATACCGGCATGGGTTGGTTCTCTGTCGCAGGGGGTGGAGTAGCTGCCGTGCCTGCCCTGGGGGGCGAGGGAGCCGCTGTGCTTGCTGTGGGGGGTGGGGTAGCCACAGGGCCTGTTGCTTTGTCATCAGCTGCAGAGACGTTTCCTTCCCCTTGGGGGTTCTGAGTGGTGTTAAATAGGGCTCGGTAGGCGTGGGCCAGGCCCCAGCACATTGTAGTAATTTGCGTCTCCCTGGAATGGCCAGGGTGACAGCATACTTCTTCCAAATATTCTACTAATTTTTCAGGGTTCTGCACTTGTTCAGGGGTAAAGTTCCAGAACACTGGGGGTGCCCATCGCCCTAGGCATTTGCCCATGCTATCCCACTCGCCCTGCCACTCATAACTATCCAGCCTTGGGGCAGATCTCTGGATGACGTTCTTAAATTGCTTACTAACCTTGGATAAAACCGCAACAATATTCCCAAGGAGTACCAATAGATATATCTTAACTACCCAGGGATGTTCAAGGTACTGGCAAGTTATTTTAACAAAGGAGATGAAGGTAGCGAGGGTGCCATTCTCTATTTCCTCCATAAAAAATCTCTCGGAGGAAAAGGTATAATTGCTAATGGTCTCCATGAAGTGGTACCCGAAATGCAGAAACGGCTTCATTACGAATCCCAAATACCAAATAACCCCCAATGCCAGCGTTTTAGTAACAAATCTCCCAGGCAAAACATCATTAATCACTGCAGAGCACAACAGACTACAAAACCCAACTCCAATTTTTAACAGGTACAGTAAAAACAAGAGCATGGTGCAGAACAAATTAATATGTTACCAGATATAAATTGCTTAATATGCTCTAAATAATCTGTCGTTATCTCAACCCTTCGTGCCCCACGTTGGGCGCCAAAAAGGACTGTCATGGTTTAACCCCAGCCGGCAAAAATAAACGCCATGCAGCCGCTCGATCACCCCCCCCCGGTGGGATGGGGGAGAGAATCGGGAGGGCACAAGTAGGAAAGCTCCCGGGTTGAGATAAAAACAGTTTAATAATTGAAATAAAAGTAGAACAGTAGTAATAACAATGAGAACAACAACAATAACAGAATACACAAAACAGGCAATGCACAACACAACCGATCACCGACCGCCGACCGCGTGTCACGAACGGGGGCGAGCCCCCCCCCACCTGGTTTTTCTACTGAGCATGATGTCACATGGTATAGAATACCCCATTGGCCAGCTCGGTCCACCACCCCGGCTGTGCTCCCCCCTCCCGGTGCAAGCATCACCCAGCAACAGCCAAAGCATCAATGGGCCATCAACGCTCCTTTCACACTAAACCCAAAACACAGCACACCCCCCAAGCTACTGGGAAGAAAGTTAACCCTGTCCCAGCTGGAACCAGGACAACCCAGCACCCAGACATGCCCAACGCCCACCACACAGCACCCACACTGCCCAACACCCACACATACCCAGCACAACCAGGGCAGAGCACACAGCACATGCACGTGCCAAGAAACAAGCACCCCCAGAGCACAGAACCCAGCACCGGATATGCCCAGCACCCAGCACCTCCAGCACCAAGAGATGCCCTGCACTCAGTTATGCATAGTACCCAGCAATACCAGGGCCCCGCAACCGCACCAGCCAGCACCCAGCAACCCGAGTGCCCAGCCCCCAGCAACCTCAGGGCCCAGCCCCCAGCACCCGCACATTCCCAGCACCCAGCAACCCCACTGCCCAACCCACCCCCCGGACATGCCCAGCACACAGCACCCCCAGGGACCACCACCCCCAGCGCCCAGTACCCAGCACCTGGACATGCCCAGCACCCAAACATGCCCAGCACGCTACACACCAGAACACAGCAAACCAGCCCCCAACATCCCCAGTGATCAGCACGTAGCACCCGGACATGCCCAGCACCCTGCACCCAGTACACCAAACACCCACCACCATACAGGTCTCGCAGCCAGCACCTCCCCAGTGCCCAGAAACCAGCATACCCAACACCCCCACAGCCCAAGAACCCGTTTACCCAGCATCCAGACATGCCCAGCACTCGGACATACACAGCACCCCCAGGGCCCAGCACTAACTCCCGGACAGGCGCGCAACCCAGCACCCCAACCGCCAACAAACAGCACCTGGACATGCCCACCACTCAGCAGCCCCAGTGCCCAGCACCCAGCACCGCAACAGCCAGCATCCCCAGCGTCCAGCACCCTCACTGCCGACCACCCAGAACCCCAAGTGCCGAGCACACAGCATCCGCACATGCCCAGCACCTGGACACGCCCAGCACCTGGTCATGTCCAGCAACTGAAATGCCCACAGCCAGCACCCCTAGCTCCCAGCAGCCAGCACCCCCAGTGCCCAGCATCAGTCATGCCAAGGACGAGGACATGCCCAGCACCCAACACCCCAGTGGCCAACACCCAATACCCCCAGCACTCAGCAGCAAGACATACCCTGCACCCGCTTATGCATAGTACCCAGCACTCCCAGGGCCCAGCAACCAGCACCCACAGGACTTAGCACCCAGCAACCCCAGTGCCCAGCTCCCAATATCCCCAGCTCCCAGTAGCCCCAGAACCCACCATCCAGCAGCAAGACATACCCTGCACCCGCTTATGCATAGTACCCAGCACTCCCAGCCCCCAGCAGTCGCGCCGCCCAGCACCCAGCAACCCCAGTGCACAGCACCCACTAACCCCAGTGCCCAGCATCCCCAGCGCACAGCATCCGGCATATGGACATACCCAGCACACGGACATACCCACTAGCCAGCACCCCTAGTGCCCAGCACCCAAAACTCCCTCCATCCATCACCCAGACATGCCCAGTGCTCAGCGCCCCCAACAGCCAGGATCAGAAAATGCCCAGCAACAAGCACTCCCATGCCTACCACCGCCAGTGCCCAATAACCAGCACACAGACAATGCCCACCAGCCAGCATCCAGAACCCAGCGCCAAGCACTCAGTACACAGGCATGCCCAGCACCCTGAAATGCATAGTCCCCAGCACCCCCACTGCCCAGCAGTCCCAGTGCCCCGGACCCATCACTTGGACATGCTCAGCACCCAGAGATGTCCAGCACCCCGCATGCCCAGTGCCTAGAACCCAGTACCCCCAATGACCAGCACCCAGCGCAGCCAGTGCCCAGCACTGCCTGTAGCCCGCATCCACCACCCAGACACGATCATCACCTGCCCATTCCCAGCACCAAATCCTCCCAGTGCCCAGCACAGGGACATGGCGAGCACCCAGATATGCCCAACACCCAGCAACCACAGCACCCAGACCTGTCCAGAACCCACTCCATTCAGGGCCTAGCACACAGTACCCCCACGACCCAGCACCGACACATGCCCAGCACCAAGCACTGCCAAAGATCCCAAGGGGTGCTAGGTGTGCTGGATGTTGCGCATTTGCGGTGCTGCAGATGGCTGGGTGCTGGGCAGCTGAGAAGGGGCTGTAAAGGGAAGGTGAGCGCCGCGAACATATTTCAGCCCTGGCTAAATGTGTGTGGGAGCTCCACGGGGCGCTTGTCTGCTTTGCAGTTGGGCTGCGGCAAGGTTGACGGTTGAGTGCTACGGCAAGCGCCTAGCCCCGGTGGTGGTGGGGACCTCAAAGGGCTGCCAGGGCAGGCGAGTGCAACGAACACCCATCATCTTGTTCCCTCTGTGTTGGAGCGCCATCTGGTGGGTAGACGTTTCAGAGCCTGGCTCTGATGAAGGTAAGATGTCGGTTGATGTTTAGATGGGAGACCAAAGAGAAGGGAGTAGGGGTTGGTGGGGCTGCCAAGAGATCGTGAGTGCCAGCACCAGCCTTCATTCCTGGCCACATCTGCCCCTGAGCCCCATGCGGTGGGAGGCCGCTTCGGAGCTTGGCTCTGAAGTGGGTAAGTGCTAGGGTGAGGTTAGGTGGGAGAAGAGACACAGAGCCCCGGTGTTGGTGGGGCTGAGAAGGTGCTGCCAAGAGATCGTGAGGGCCAGCATGAACCTTGATTCCTGGCTACTTCAGTGCCTAAGCCCCCTGTGGAGAGTGGCCTCTTCGGAGCTTGGCTCCGATGAAGGTAAGGGATACGTCGAAGATAACTGGGAGAACCGACAGAGAGCCCCGGTGGTGGTGGGGACCTCAAAGGGCTGCCAGGGCAGGCGAGTGCAACGAACACCCGTCACCTTGGTTCCCTCTGTGTTGGAGCGCCATCTGGTGGGTAGACGTTTCAGAGCCTGGCTCTGATGAAGGTAAGATGTAGGTTGATGTTTAGTTGGGAGACCAAAGAGAAGGGAGCAGGGGTTGGTGGGGCTGAGGAGGGGCTGACAAGAGATCGTGAGTGCCAGCACCAGCCTTCATTCCTGGCCATGTCTGCCCCTGAGCCCCATGTGGAGGGTGGCCGCTTCGGAGCTTGTCCCTGATGAGGGTCAGGGCTAGGTTGAGGTTAGGTGGGAGAACCGGCACAGAGCCACGGTGTTGATGGGGCTGCCTAGGGACTGCAAACGGAAGGCGAGGTCCAGCATCAGCCTTGATTCCTGGCTATCTCAGTGCCTAGGGCCCTCGTGGAGGGTGGCCGCTTGGGAGCTTGGCTCTGATGAGGGTAAGGGATGTGTCGAGGATAATAAGGAGAACAGACACAGAGCCCCAGTGTTGGTGGGGCTGAGAAGGGGCTGCCAAGAGATCGTGAGGGCCAGCATGAACCTTGATTCCTGGCTACCTCAGTGCCTAAGACCCACGTGGAGGGTGGCCGCTCCGAAGTTTGGCCCTGAGGAGGGTAAGGGGTAGCTTGATGTTAGGTGCGAGCAGAGGCACAGAGCCCCGGTGTTGGTGGGGCTGCCAAGAGATCGTGAGGGCCAGCATCAACCTTGATTCCGGGCTACCTCAGTGCCAAGCCCCATGTGGAGGGTGGCCGCTGCGGAGCTTTGCCCTGATGAGGGTAATCGATATGTCGAGGATACGTGGGAGAATAGATACAGAGCCCCTGTATTGGTGGGACTGAGAAGGGGCTGCAAAGAGATCGTGAGGGTCAGCATCAACCTTCATTCCTGGCTAGTACAGTGCCAAGCCCCACGTGGAGGGTGGCTGCTCCGGAGCTTGGCTCCGATGTGGGTAAGGGATAGGTCGCTGTTAGGTGCGAGCAGAGACACAGAGACCCGCTATTGGCGGTGCTAAGATGGGGCTGCCCTTCAGTGCCTGAGGCCCATGTCGAGGTTGGCCTCTTCGGAGCTTTCCCCTGATGAGGGTAAGGGATATGTGGAGGATAAGTGGGAGAACAGAGACAGAGCCCCGGTTTTTGTGGGGCTACCAAGGGAAGGTAAGGGCCAGCATCAACCTGGATTTCTGGTTACTTTAGTGCCAAGCACCACGTGGAGGGTGGCCGCTTCGGAAGCTTGGCCCTGATGAGGGTCAGGGCTCGGTAGAGGTTAGGTGGGAGAACAGGCAAAGAGACCCGGTGCTGGTGGGGCTGAGAAGGGGCTGCCAAGGGACCGTGAGGGCCAGCATCAGCCTTGGTTCCTGGCTACTTCAGTGCCTAGCTCCATGTGGCCGGTGGCCACTTCGGAGCTTGGCCCTGATGAGGGTCAGGGCTAGGTTGAGGTTAGGTGGGAGAACCGGAACAGAGCCACGGTGTTCATGGGGCTGCCTAGGGACTGCAAACGGAAGGCGAGGTCCAGCATCAGCCTTGATTCCTGGCTATCTCAGTGCCTAGGGCCCTCGTGGAGGGTGGCCGCTTGGGAGCTTGGCTCTGATGAGGGTAAGGGATGTGTCGAGGATAATAAGGAGAACAGACACAGAGCCCCAGTGTTGGTGGGGCTGAGAAGGGGCTGCCAAGAGATCGTGAGGGCCAGCATGAACCTTGATTCCTGGCTACCTCAGTGCCTAAGACCCACGTGGAGGGTGGCCGCTCCGAAGTTTGGCCCTGAGGAGGGTAAGGGGTAGCTTGATGTTAGGTGCGAGCAGCGAAACAGAGCCCCGGTGTTGGTGGCCCTGCCAAGAGATCGTGAAGGCCAGCATCAACCTTGATTCCGGGCTACCTCAGTGCCAAGCCCCATGCGGTGCGTGGCTGCTTCAGAGCTTGGCTCTGCTGAGGATAAGGGATATATCGAGGATAGGTGGAAGAACAGACACAGAACCCCGGTGTTGGTGGGGCTGAGAAGGGGCTGCCAAGAAATCGTGAGGGCCAGCATCAGCCTTGATTCCTGGCTACTTCTGTGCCTGAGCCCCATGAGGTGGGTGGCCGCTTCGGAGCTTGGCTCTGATGAGGGTAAGGGATGTGTCGAGGATAATTGGGAGAAGAGACACAGAGCCCTAGTGTTGGTGGGGCTGAGAAGGTGCTGCCAAGAGATCGTGAGGGCCAGCATCAGTCTTGGTTCCTGGCTACTTCAGTGCCAAGCCCCATGTGGAGGGTGGCCACTTCGAAGCTTGGCTCCGATGAGGGTCAGGGCTAGGTTGAGGTTAGGTGGGAGAACAGGCAGAGAGCCCCGGTGTTAGTGGGGATTTCAAAGGGCTGCCAGGGCAGGCGAGTTCAACAGTCAGTCAATCTTGGTTCCATCTGTGTTGGAGCGCCATCTAGTGGGTAGACGTTTTAGACCCTGAATCTGATGAAGGTAAGATGTAGGTTGATGTTTAGGTGGGAGACCATAGAGATGGGGGCAGTTGTTGGTGGGGCTGAGGAGGGGCTGCCAAGGGAAGGTGAGGGCCAGCGTGAACCTTGGTTCCTGGCTACCTCAGTGCCTAAGGCCCACGTGGAGGATGGTTGCTTCGGAGCTTGGCTCTGATGAGGGTAAGGGATATGTCGAGGTTAGCTGAGAGAACAGACACAGAGCCCCGGTTTTGGTGGGGCTGAGAAGGGGCTGCCAAGAGATCGTGAGGGCCAGCATCAACCTGGATTCATGGCTACCTCAGTGCCAAAGCCCTATGAGGTGGGTTGTTGCTTCAGAGCTTGTCTCTGAAGCGAGTAACTGCTAGGTCGAGGTTAGTTGAGAGAACAGACACAGAGCCCCGGTTTTGGTGGGGCCGCCAAGGGAAGGTGAGAGCTAGCCTCAACCTTGATTCCTGGCTACCTCTGTGCTTAGGCCCATGTGGAGGGTGGCCGCTCCGAAGTTTGGCCCTGGGGAGGGTAAGGGATAGCTTGATGTTAGGTGCGAGCAGAGGCACAGAGCCCCGGTGTTGGTGGGGCTGCCAAGAGATCGTGAGGGCCAGCATCAACCTTGATTCCTGGCTACCTCAGTGCCAAGCCCCATGCGGTGGGTGGCTGCTTTGAAGCTTGGCTCTGAGGCGGGTAAGTGATAGGCCGAGGTTAGATGGAAGATCAGACAGAGAGCAACGATGCTGGTGGGGCTGAGAAGGGGCTGCCAAGGGAAGGTGAGGGCCAGCATCAGCCTTGATTCCTGGCTACCTCAGTGCCAAGTCCCATGTGGAGGGTGGCCACTGGAGCTTGGCTCTCATGAGAGGGTAAGGGATACGTCGAGGTTAGCTGAGAGAACAGACACAGAGCCCCGGTGTTGGTGGGGCTGAGAAGGGGCGGACAAGAGATCGTGAGGGCCAGCATCAACTTGATTCCTGGCTACTTCTGTGCCTGAGCCCCATGAGGTGGGTGGCCGCTTCGGAGCTTAGCTCTGATGAGGGTAAGGGATGTGTCGAGGATAATTGGGAGAATAGACACAGAACCCCGGTGTTGGTGGGGCTGCCAAGTGAAGGTGAGGGCCAGTATCAACCTTGATTCCTGGCTACCTCAGCGCTTAGGCCCATGTGGTGGATAGCCGCGTCGGAGCGTGGCCCTGATGGGGATAAGGGATATGTCGAGCATAGGTGGAAGAAGAGACAGAGCCCCGGTGTTGATGGGGCTGAGAAGGGGCTGCCAAGAGATCGTGAGGGCCAGCATCAGCCTTGATTCCTGGCTACCTCAGCGCCAAGCCCCATGAGGTGGGTGGCCGCTTCGGAGCTTAGCTCTGATGAGGATAAGGCATGTGTCGAGGATAATTGGGAGAACAAACAGAGAGCCCCGCTGTTGGTGGGGACCTCAAAGGGCTGCCAGGGCAGGCGAGGTCAACAAACAGTCAATCTTGGTTCCATCTGTGTTGGAGCGCCATCTAGTGGGTAGACGTTTTAGACCCTGGATCTGATGAAGGTAAGATGTAGGTTGATGTTTAGGTGGGAGACCAAAGAGAAGGGGGCAGTTGTTGGTGGGGCTGAGGAGGGGCTGCCAAGGGAAGGTGAGGGCCAGCATGAAGCTTGGTTCCTGGCTACCTCAGTGCCTAAGGCCCACGTGGAGGGTGGTCGCTTCGGAGCTTGTCTGTGAAGCGGGTAAGTGCTAGGTCGAGGTTAGTTGAGAGAACAGACACAGAGCCCCGGTTTGGTGGGGCTGCCAAGGGAAGGTGAGAGCCAGCATCAACCTTGATTCCTGGCTACCTCAGTGCTTAGGCCCATGTGGTTGTTGGCTGCTTCAGGCTTGGCTCTGCTGAGGATAAGGGATATGTCGAGGATAGATGGAAGAACAGACTCAGAGCCCCGGTGTTGGTGGGGCTGAGAAGGGACTGCTAAGAAATCGTGACGGCCAGCGTCAACCTTGATTCCTGGCTACTTCTGTGCCTGAGCCCCATGCGGTGGGAGGCCGCTTCGGAGCTTGGCTCTGAAGTGGGTAAGTGCTAGGGTGAGGTTAGGTGGGAGAAGAGACACAGAGCCCCGGTGTTGGTGGGGCTGAGAAGGTGCTGCCAAGAGATCGTGAGGGCCAGCATCAACCTTGATTCCTGGCTACTTCAGTGCCTAAGCCCCCCGTGGAGAGTGGCCTCTTCGGAGCTTGGCTCCGATGAAGGTAAGGGATACGTCGAAGATAACTGGGAGAACCGACAGAGAGCCCCGGTGGTGGTGGGGACCTCAAAGGGCTGCCAGGGCAGGCGAGTGCAACGAACACCCGTCACCTTGGTTCCCTCTGTTTTGGAGCGCCATCTGGTGTGTAGACGTTTTAGAGCCTGGCTCTGATGAAGGTAAGATGTAGGTTGATGTTTAGGTGGGAGACCAAAGAGAAGGGAGCAGGGGTTGGTGGGGCTGAGGAGGGGCTGACAAGAGATCGTGAGTGCCAGCACCAGCCTTCATTCCTGGCCATGTCTGCCCCTGAGCCCCATGTGGAGGGTGGCCGCTTCGGAGCTTGTCCCTGATGAGGGTCAGGGCTAGGTTGAGGTTAGGTGGGAGAACCGGCACAGAGCCACGGTGTTGATGGGGCTGCCTAGGGACTGCAAACGGAAGGCGAGGTCCAGCATCAGCCTTGATTCCTGGCTATCTCAGTGCCTAGGGCCCTCGTGGAGGGTGGTCGCTTGGGAGCTTGGCTCTGATGAGGGTAAGGGATGTGTCGAGGATAATAAGGAGAACAGACACAGAGCCCCAGTGTTGGTGGGGCTGAAAAGGGGCTGCCAAGAGATCGTGAGGGCCAGCATCAACCTTGATTCCGGGCTACCTCAGTGCCTAAGACCCACGTGGAGGGTGGCCGCTCCGAAGTTTGGCCCTGAGGAGGGTAAGGGGTAGCTTGATGTTAGGTGCGAGCAGAGGCACAGAGCCCCGGTGTTGGTGGGGCTGCCAAGAGATCGTGAGGGCCAGCATCAACCTTGATTCCGGGCTACCTCAGTGCCAAGCCCCATGCGGTGCGTGGCTGCTTCAGAGCTTGGCTCTGCTGAGGATAAGGGATATGTCGAGGATAGGTGGAAGAACAGACTCAGAACCCCGGTGTTGGTGGGGCTGAGAAGGGACTGCCAAGAAATCGTGAGGGCCAGCATCAGCCTTGATTCCTGGTTGCTTCTGTGCCTGAGCCCCATGAGGTGGGTGGCCGCTTCGGAGCTTGGCTCTGATGAGGGATGTGTCGAGGATAATTGGGAGAACAGACAGAGAGCCCCGCTGTTGGTGGGGACCTCAAAGGGCTGCCAGGGCACACGAGTTCAACAAACATTCAATCTTAGTTCCATCTGTGTGGAAGTGCCATCTAGTGGGTCGAAGTTTTAGACCCTGGATCTGATGAAGGTAAGATGTAGGTTGATGTTTAGGTGGGAGACCAAAGAGAAGGGGGCACGTGTTGGTGGGGCTGAGGAGGGGCTGCCAAGGGAAGGTGAGGGCCAGCGTGAACCTTGGTTCCTGGCTACCTCAGTGCCTAAGGCCCACGTGGAGGATGGTTGCTTCGGAGCTTGGCTCTAATGAGGGTAAGGGATATGTCGATGTTAGCTGAGAGAGCAGACACAGAGCCCCGGTATTGGTAGGGCTGAGAAGGGGCTGCCAAGAGATCGTGAGGGCCAGCATCAACCTGGATTCATGGCTACCTCAGTGCCAAAGCCCTATGAGGCGGGTTGTTGCTTCAGAGCTTGTCTCTGAAGCGGTTAACTGCTAGGTCGAGGTTAGTTGAGAGAACAGACACAGAGCCCCGGTTTTGGTGGGGCCGCCAAGGGAAGGTGAGAGCTAGCCTCAACCTTGATTCCTGGCTACCTCTGTGCTTAGGCCCACGTGGAGGGTGGCCGCTCCGAAGTTTGGCCCTGAGGAGGGTAAGGGGTAGCTTGATGTTAGGTGCGAGCAGAGGCACAGAGCCCCGGTGTTGGTGGGGCTGCCAAGAGATCGTGAGGGCCAGCATCAACCTTGATTCCGGGCTACTTCTGTGCCTGAGCCCCATGAGGTGCGTGGCCGCTTCGGAGCTTAGCTCTGATGAGGGTAAGGGATGTGTCGAGGATAATTGGGAGAACAGACACAGAACCCCGGTGTTGGTGGGGCTGCCAAGTGAAGGTGAGGGCCAGTATCAATCTTGATTCCTGGCTACCTCAGTGCTTAGGCCCATGTGGTGGATAGCCGCGTCGGAGCGTGGCCCTGATGGGGATAAGGGATATGTCGAGCATAGGTGGAAGAAGAGACAGAGCCCCGGTGTTGATGGGGCTGAGAAGGGGCTGCCAAGAGATCGTGAGGGCCAGCATCAGCCTTGATTCCTGGCTACCTCAGCGCCAAGCCCCATGAGGTGGGTGGCCGCTTTGGAGCTTAGCTCTGATGAGGATAAGGCATGTGTCGAGTATAATTGGGAGAACAAACAGAGAGCCCCGCTGTTGGTGGGGACCTCAAAGGGCTGCCAGGGCAGGCGAGGTCAACAAACAGTCAATCTTGGTTCCATCTGTGTTGGAGCGCCATCTAGTGGGTAGACGTTTTAGACCCTGGATCTGATGAAGGTAAGATGTAGGTTGATGTTTAGGTGGGAGACCAAAGAGAAGGGGGCAGTTGTTGGTGGGGCTGAGGAGGGGCTGCCAAGGGAAGGTGAGGGCCAGCATGAAGCTTGGTTCCTGGCTACCTCAGTGCCTAAGGCCCACGTGGAGGGTGGTCGCTTCGGAGCTTGTCTGTGAAGCGGGTAAGTGCTAGGTCGAGGTTAGTTGAGAGAACAGACACAGAGCCCCGGTTTGGTGGGGCTGCCAAGGGAAGGTGAGAGCCAGCATCAACCTTGATTCCTGGCTACCTCAGTGCTTAGGCCCATGTGGTTGTTGGCTGCTTCAGGCTTGGCTCTGCTGAGGATAAGGGATATGTCGAGGATAGATGGAAGAACAGACTCAGAGCCCCGGTGTTGGTGGGGCTGAGAAGGGACTGCTAAGAAATCGTGACGGCCAGCGTCAACCTTGATTCCTGGCTACTTCTGTGCCTGAGCCCCATGCGGTGGGAGGCCGCTTCGGAGCTTGGCTCTGAAGTGGGTAAGTGCTAGGGTGAGGTTAGGTGGGAGAAGAGACACAGAGCCCCGGTGTTGGTGGGGCTGAGAAGGTGCTGCCAAGAGATCGTGAGGGCCAGCATCAACCTTGATTCCTGGCTACTTCAGTGCCTAAGCCCCCCGTGGAGAGTGGCCTCTTCGGAGCTTGGCTCCGATGAAGGTAAGGGATACGTCGAAGATAACTGGGAGAACCGACAGAGAGCCCCGGTGGTGGTGGGGACCTCAAAGGGCTGCCAGGGCAGGCGAGTGCAACGAACACCCGTCACCTTGGTTCCCTCTGTGTTGGAGCGCCATCTGGTGGGTAGACGTTTCAGAGCCTGGCTCTGATGAAGGTAGGATGTAGGTTGATGTTTAGGTGGGAGACCAAAGAGAAGGGAGCAGTTGTTGGTGGGGCTGAGGAGGGGCTGAGAAGAGATCGTGAGGGCCAGCACCAGCCTTCATTCCTGGCCATGTCTGCCCCTGAGCCCCATGTGGAGGGTGGCCGCTTCGGAGCTTGTCCCTGATGAGGGTCAGGGCTAGGTTGAGGTTAGGTGGGAGAACCGGCACAGAGCCACGGTGTTGATGGGGCTGCCTAGGGACTGCAAACGGAAGGCGAGGTCCAGCATCAGCCTTGATTCCTGGCTATCTCAGTGCCTAGGGCCCTCGTGGAGGGTGGTCGCTTGGGAGCTTGGCTCTGATGAGGGTAAGGGATGTGTCGAGGATAACTGGGAGAAGAGACACAGAGCCCTAGTGTTGGTGGGGCTGAGAAAGTGCTGCCAAGAGATCGTGAGGGCCAGCATCAGTCTTGGTTCCTGGCTACTTCAGTGCCAAGCCCCATGTGGAGGGTGGCCACTTCGAAGCTTGGCTCCGATGAGGGTCAGGGCTAGGTTGAGGTTAGGTGGGAGAACAGGCAGAGAGCCCCGGTGTTAGTGGGGATTTCAAAGGGCTGCCAGGGCAGGCGAGTTCAACGGTCAGTCAATCTTGGTTCCATCTGTGTTGGAGCGCCATCTAGAGGGTAGACGTTTTAGACCCTGAATCTGATGAAGGTAAGATGTAGGTTGATGTTTAGGTGGGAGACCATAGAGATGGGGGCAGTTGTTGGTGGGGCTGAGGAGGGGCTGCCAAGGGAAGGTGAGGGCCAGCGTGAACCTTGGTTCCTGGCTACCTCAGTGCCTAAGGCCCACGTGGAGGAAGGTTGCTTCAGAGCTTGGCTCTGATGAGGGTAAGGGATATGTCAAGGTTAGCTGAGAGAACAGACACAGAGCCCCGGTATTGGTAGGGCTGAGAAGGGGCTGCCAAGAGATCGTGAGGGCCAGCATCAACCTTGATTCCTGGCTACCTCAGTGCCAAAGCCCTATGAGGCGGGTTGTTGCTTCAGAGCTTGTCTCTGAAGCGGGTAACTGCTAGGTCGAGGTTAGTTGAGAGAACAGACACAGAGCCCCGGTTTTGGTGGGGCCGCCAAGGGAAGGTGAGAGCTAGCCTCAACCTTGATTCCTGGCTACCTCTGTGCTTAGGCCCATGTGGAGGGTGGCCGCTCCGAAGTTTGGCCCTGGGGAGGGTAAGGGATAGCTTGATGTTAGGTGCGAGCAGAGGCACAGAGCCCCGGTGTTGGTGGGGCTGCCAAGAGATCGTGAGGGCCAGCATCAACCTTGATTCCGGGCTACCTCAGTGCCAAGCCCATGCGGTGGGTGGCTGCTTCGAAGCTTGGCTCTGAGGCGGGTAAGTGATAGGCCGAGGTTAGATGGAAGATCAGACAGAGAGCAACGATGCTGGTGGGGCTGAGAAGGGGCTGCCAAGGGAAGGTGAGGGCCAGCATCAGCCTTGATTCCTGGCTACCTCAGCGCTTAGGCCCATGTGGTGGATAGCCGCGTCGGAGCGTGGCCCTGATGGGGTTAAGGGATATGTCGAGCATAGGTGGAAGAAGAGACAGAGCCCCGGTGTTGATGGGGCTGAGAAGGGGCTGCCAAGAGATCGTGAGGGCCAGCATCAGCCTTGATTCCTGGCTACCTCAGCGCCAAGCCCCATGAGGTGGGTGGCCGCTTTGGAGCTTAGCTCTGATGAGGATAAGGCATGTGTCGAGTATAATTGGGAGAACAAACAGAGAGCCCCGCTGTTGGTGGGGACCTCAAAGGGCTGCCAGGGCAGGCGAGGTCAACAAACAGTCAATCTTTGTTCCATCTGTGTTGGAGCGCCATCTAGTGGGTAGACGTTTTAGACCCTGGATCTGATGAAGGTAAGATGTAGGTTGATGTTTAGGTGGGAGACCAAAGAGAAGGGGGCAGTTGTTGGTGGGGCTGAGGAGGGGCTGCCAAGGGAAGGTGAGGGCCAGCGTGAACCTTGGTTCCTGGCTACCTCAGTGCCTAAGGCCCACGTGGAGGGTGGTCGCTTCGGAGCTTGTCTGTGAAGCGGGTAAGTGCTAGGTCGAGGTTAGTTGAGAGAACAGACACAGAGCCCCGGTTTGGTGGGGCTGCCAAGGGAAGGTGAGAGCCAGCATCAACCTTGATTCCTGGCTACCTCAGTGCTTAGGCCCATGTGGTTGTTGGCTGCTTCAGGCTTGGCTCTGCTGAGGATAAGGGATATGTCGAGGATAGATGGAAGAACAGACTCAGAGCCCCGGTGTTGGTGGGGCTGAGAAGGGACTGCTAAGAAATCGTGACGGCCAGCGTCAACCTTGATTCCTGGCTACTTCTGTGCCTGAGCCCCATGCGGTGGGAGGCCGCTTCGGAGCTTGGCTCTGAAGTGGGTAAGTGCTAGGGTGAGGTTAGGTGGGAGAAGAGACACAGAGCCCCGGTGTTGGTGGGGCTGAGAAGGTGCTGCCAAGAGATCGTGAGGGCCAGCATCAACCTTGATTCCTGGCTACTTCAGTGCCTAAGCCCCCCGTGGAGAGTGGCCTCTTCGGAGCTTGGCTCCGATGAAGGTAAGGGATACGTCGAAGATAACTGGGAGAACCGACAGAGAGCCCCGGTGGTGGTGGGGACCTCAAAGGGCTGCCAGGGCAGCGAGTGCAACGAACACCCGTCACCTTGGTTCCCTCTGTGTTGGAGCGCCATCTGGTGGGTAGACGTTTCAGAGCCTGGCTCTGATGAAGGTAGGATGTAGGTTGATGTTTAGGTGGGAGACCAAAGAGAAGGGAGCAGTTGTTGGTGGGGCTGAGGAGGGGCTGAGAAGAGATCGTGAGGGCCAGCACCAGCCTTCATTCCTGGCCATGTCTGCCCCTGAGCCCCATGTGGAGGGTGGCCGCTTCGGAGCTTGTCCCTGATGAGGGTCAGGGCTAGGTTGAGGTTAGGTGGGAGAACCGGCACAGAGCCACGGTGTTGATGGGGCTGCCTAGGGACTGCAAACGGAAGGCGAGGTCCAGCATCAGCCTTGATTCCTGGCTATCTCAGTGCCTAGGGCCCTCGTGGAGGGTGGTCGCTTGGGAGCTTGGCTCTGATGAGGGTAAGGGATGTGTCGAGGATAATAAGGAGAACAGACACAGAGCCCCAGTGTTGGTGGGGCTGAGAAGGGGCTGCCAAGAGATCGTGAGGGCCAGCATGAACCTTGATTCCTGGCTACCTCAGTGCCTAAGACCCACGTGGAGGGTGGCCGCTCCGAAGTTTGGCCCTGAGGAGGGTAAGGGGTAGCTTGATGTTAGGTGCGAGCAGAGGCACAGAGCCCCGGTGTTGGTGGGGCTGCCAAGAGATCGTGAGGGCCAGCATCAACCTTGATTCCGGGCTACTTCTGTGCCTGAGCCCCATGAGGTGGGTGGCCGCTTCGGAGCTTAGCTCTGATGAGGGTAAGGGATGTGTCGAGGATAATTGGGAGAACAGACACAGAACCCCGGTGTTGGTGGGGCTGCCAAGTGAAGGTGAGGGCCAGTATCAATCTTGATTCCTGGCTACCTCAGCGCTTAGGCCCATGTGGTGGATAGCCGCGTCGGAGCGTGGCCCTGATGGGGATAAGGGATATGTCGAGCATAGGTGGAAGAAGAGACAGAGCCCCGGTGTTGATGGGGCTGAGAAGGGGCTGCCAAGAGATTGTGAGGGCCAGCATCAACCTTGATTCCTGGCTACTTCAGTGCCTAAGCCCCCCGTGGAGAGTGGCCTCTTCGGAGCTTGGCTCCGATGAAGGTAAGGGATACGTCGAAGATAACTGGGAGAACCGACAGAGAGCCCCGGTGGTGGTGGGGACCTCAAAGGGCTGCCAGGGCAGCGAGTGCAACGAACACCCGTCACCTTGGTTCCCTCTGTGTTGGAGCGCCATCTGGTGGGTAGACGTTTCAGAGCCTGGCTCTGATGAAGGTAAGATGTAGGTTGATGTTTAGGTGGGAGACCAAAGAGAAGGGAGCAGGGGTTGGTGGGGCTGAGGAGGGGCTGAGAAGAGATCGTGAGGGCCAGCACCAACCGTCATTCCTGGCCATGTCTGCCCCTGAGCCCCATGTGGAGGGTGGCCGCTTCGGAGCTTGTCCCTGATGAGGGTCAGGGCTAGGTTGAGGTTAGGTGGGAGAACCGGCACAGAGCCACGGTGTTGATGGGGCTGCCTAGGGACTGCAAACGGAAGGCGAGGTCCAGCATCAGCCTTGATTCCTGGCTATCTCAGTGCCTAGGGCCCTCGTGGAGGGTGGTCGCTTGGGAGCTTGGCTCTGATGAGGGTAAGGGATGTGTCGAGGATAATAAGGAGAACAGACACAGAGCCCCAGTGTTGGTGGGGCTGAGAAGGGGCTGCCAAGAGATCGTGAGGGCCAGCATGAACCTTGATTCCTGGCTACCTCAGTGCCTAAGACCCACGTGGAGGGTGGCCGCTCCGAAGTTTGGCCCTGAGGAGGGTAAGGGGTAGCTTGATGTTAGGTGCGAGCAGAGGCACAGAGCCCCGGTGTTGGTGGGGCTGCTAAGAGATCGTGAGGGCCAGCATCAACCTTGATTCCGGGCTACCTCAGTGCCAAGCCCCATGCGGTGCGTGGCTGCTTCAGAGCTTGGCTCTGCTGAGGATAAGGGATATGTCGAGGATAGGTGGAAGAACAGACTCAGAACCCCGGTGTTGGTGGGGCTGAGAAGGGACTGCCAAGAAATCGTGAGGGCCAGCATCAGCCTTGATTCCTGGTTGCTTCTGTGCCTGAGCCCCATGAGGTGGGTGGCCGCTTCGGAGCTTGGCTCTGATGAGGGTAAGGGATGTGTCGAGGATAACTGGGAGAAGAGACACAGAGCCCTAGTGTTGGTGGGGCTGAGAAAGTGCTGCCAAGAGATCGTGAGGGCCAGCATCAGTCTTGGTTCCTGGCTACTTCAGTGCCAAGCCCCATGTGGAGGGTGGCCACTTCGAAGCTTGGCTCCGATGAGGGTCAGGGCTAGGTTGAGGTTAGGTGGGAGAACAGGCAGAGAGCCCCGGTGTTAGTGGGGATTTCAAAGGGCTGCCAGGGCAGGCGAGTTCAACGGTCAGTCAATCTTGGTTCCATCTGTGTTGGAGCGCCATCTAGTGGGTAGACGTTTTAGACCCTGAATCTGATGAAGGTAAGATGTAGGTTGATGTTTAGGTGGGAGACCATAGAGATGGGGGCAGTTGTTGGTGGGGCTGAGGAGGGGCTGCCAAGGGAAGGTGAGGGCCAGCGTGAACCTTGGTTCCTGGCTACCTCAGTGCCTAAGGCCCACGTGGAGGATGGTTGCTTCGGAGCTTGGCTCTGATGAGGGTAAGGGATATGTCAAGGTTAGCTGAGAGAACAGACACAGAGCCCCGGTATTGGTAGGGCTGAGAAGGGGCTGCCAAGAGATCGTGAGGGCCAGCATCAACCTTGATTCCTGGCTACCTCAGTGCCAAAGCCCTATGAGGCGGGTTGTTGCTTCAGAGCTTGTCTCTGAAGCGGGTAACTGCTAGGTCGAGGTTAGTTGAGAGAACAGACACAGAGCCCCGGTTTTGGTGGGGCCGCCAAGGGAAGGTGAGAGCTAGCCTCAACCTTGATTCCTGGCTACCTCTGTGCTTAGGCCCATGTGGAGGGTGGCCGCTCCGAAGTTTGGCCCTGGGGAGGGTAAGGGATAGCTTGATGTTAGGTGCGAGCAGAGGCACAGAGCCCCGGTGTTGGTGGGGCTGCCAAGAGATCGTGAGGGCCAGCATCAACCTTGATTCCGGGCTACCTCAGTGCCAAGCCCCATGCGGTGGGTGGCTGCTTCGAAGCTTGGCTCTGAGGCGGGTAAGTGATAGGCCGAGGTTAGATGGAAGTTCAGACAGAGAGCAACGACGCTGGTGGGGCTGAGAAGGGGCTGCCAAGGGAAGGTGAGAGCCAGCATCAACCTTGATTCCTGGCTACCTCAGTGCTTAGGCCCATGTGGTTGTTGGCTGCTTCAGGCTTGGCTCTGCTGAGGATAAGGGATATGTCGAGGATAGATGGAAGAACAGACTCAGAGCCCCGGTGTTGGTGGGGCTGAGAAGGGACTGCTAAGAAATCGTGACGGCCAGCGTCAACCTTGATTCCTGGCTACTTCTGTGCCTGAGCCCCATGCGGTGGGAGGCCGCTTCGGAGCTTGGCTCTGAAGTGGGTAAGTGCTAGGGTGAGGTTAGGTGGGAGAAGAGACACAGAGCCCCGGTGTTGGTGGGGCTGAGAAGGTGCTGCCAAGAGATCGTGAGGGCCAGCATCAACCTTGATTCCTGGCTACTTCAGTGCCTAAGCCCCCCGTGGAGAGTGGCCTCTTCGGAGCTTGGCTCCGATGAAGGTAAGGGATACGTCGAAGATAACTGGGAGAACCGACAGAGAGCCCCGGTGGTGGTGGGGACCTCAAAGGGCTGCCAGGGCAGGCGAGTGCAACGAACACCCGTCACCTTGGTTCCCTCTGTGTTGGAGCGCCATCTGGTGGGTAGACGTTTCAGAGCCTGGCTCTGATGAAGGTAGGATGTAGGTTGATGTTTAGGTGGGAGACCAAAGAGAAGGGAGCAGTTGTTGGTGGGGCTGAGGAGGGGCTGAGAAGAGATCGTGAGGGCCAGCACCAGCCTTCATTCCTGGCCATGTCTGCCCCTGAGCCCCATGTGGAGGGTGGCCGCTTCGGAGCTTGTCCCTGATGAGGGTCAGGGCTAGGTTGAGGTTAGGTGGGAGAACCGGCACAGAGCCACGGTGTTGATGGGGCTGCCTAGGGACTGCAAACGGAAGGCGAGGTCCAACATCAGCCTTGATTCCTGGCTATCTCAGTGCCTAGGGCCCTCGTGGAGGGTGGTCGCTTGGGAGCTTGGCTCTGATGAGGGTAAGGGATGTGTCGAGGATAATAAGGAGAACAGACACAGAGCCCCAGTGTTGGTGGGGCTGAGAAGGGGCTGCCAAGAGATCGTGAGGGCCAGCATGAACCTTGATTCCTGGCTACCTCAGTGCCTAAGACCCACGTGGAGGGTGGCCGCTCCGAAGTTTGGCCCTGAGGAGGGTAAGGGGTAGCTTGATGTTAGGTGCGAGCAGAGGCACAGAGCCCCGGTGTTGGTGGGGCTGCCAAGAGATCGTGAGGGCCAGCATCAACCTTGATTCCGGGCTACCTCAGTGCCAAGCCCCATGCGGTGCGTGGCTGCTTCAGAGCTTGGCTCTGCTGAGGATAAGGGATATGTCGAGGATAGGTGGAAGAACAGACTCAGAACCCCGGTGTTGGTGGGGCTGAGAAGGGACTGCCAAGAAATCGTGAGGGCCAGCATCAGCCTTGATTCCTGGTTGCTTCTGTGCCTGAGCCCCATGAGGTGGGTGGCCGCTTCGGAGCTTGGCTCTGATGAGGGTAAGGGATGTGTCGAGGATAACTGGGAGAAGAGACACAGAGCCCTAGTGTTGGTGGGGCTGAGAAAGTGCTGCCAAGAGATCGTGAGGGCCAGCATCAGTCTTGGTTCCTGGCTACTTCAGTGCCAAGCCCCATGTGGAGGGTGGCCACTTCGAAGCTTGGCTCCGATGAGGGTCATGGCTAGGTTGAGGTTAGGTGGAAGAACAGGCAGAGAGCCCCGGTGTTAGTGGGGATTTCAAAGGGCTGCCAGGGCAGGCGAGTTCAACGGTCAGTCAATCTTGGTTCCATCTGTGTTGGAGCGCCATCTAGAGGGTAGACGTTTTAGACCCTGAATCTGATGAAGGTAAGATGTAGGTTGATGTTTAGGTGGGAGACCATAGAGATGGGGGCAGTTGTTGGTGGGGCTGAGGAGGGGCTGCCAAGGGAAGGTGAGGGCCAGCGTGAACCTTGGTTCCTGGCTACCTCAGTGCCTAAGGCCCACGTGGAGGATGGTTGCTTCGGAGCTTGGCTCTGATGAGGGTAAGGGATATGTCAAGGTTAGCTGAGAGAACAGACACAGAGCCCCGGTATTGGTAGGGCTGAGAAGGGGCTGCCAAGAGATCGTGAGGGCCAGCATCAACCTTGATTCCTGGCTACCTCAGTGCCAAAGCCCTATGAGGCGGGTTGTTGCTTCAGAGCTTGTCTCTGAAGCGGGTAACTGCTAGGTCGAGGTTAGTTGAGAGAACAGACACAGAGCCCCGGTTTTGGTGGGGACGCCAAGGGAAGGTGAGAGCTAGCCTCAACCTTGATTCCTGGCTACCTCTGTGCTTAGGCCCATGTGGAGGGTGGCCGCTCCGAAGTTTGGCCCTGGGGAGGGTAAGGGATAGCTTGATGTTAGGTGCGAGCAGAGGCACAGAGCCCCGGTGTTGGTGGGGCTGCCAAGAGATCGTGAGGGCCAGCATCAACCTTGATTCCGGGCTACCTCAGTGCCAAGCCCCATGCGGTGGGTGGCTGCTTCGAAGCTTGGCTCTGAGGCGGGTAAGTGATAGGCCGAGGTTAGATGGAAGATCAGACAGAGAGCAACGATGCTGGTGGGGCTGAGAAGGGGCTGCCAAGGGAAGGTGAGGGCCAGCATCAGCCTTGATTCCTGGCTACCTCAGCGCTTAGGCCCATGTGGTGGATAGCCGCGTCGGAGCGTGGCCCTGATGGGGTTAAGGGATATGTCGAGCATAGGTGGAAGAAGAGACAGAGCCCCGGTGTTGATGGGGCTGAGAAGGGGCTGCCAAGAGATCGTGAGGGCCAGCATCAGCCTTGATTCCTGGCTACCTCAGCGCCAAGCCCCATGAGGTGGGTGGCCGCTTTGGAGCTTAGCTCTGATGAGGATAAGGCATGTGTCGAGGATAATTGGGAGAACAAACAGAGAGCCCCGCTGTTGGTGGGGACCTCAAAGGGCTGCCAGGGCAGGCGAGGTCAACAAACAGTCAATCTTTGTTCCATCTGTGTTGGAGCGCCATCTAGTGGGTAGACGTTTTAGACCCTGGATCTGATGAAGGTAAGATGTAGGTTGATGTTTAGGTGGGAGACCAAAGAGAAGGGGGCAGTTGTTGGTGGGGCTGAGGAGGGGCTGCCAAGGGAAGGTGAGGGCCAGCGTGAACCTTGGTTCCTGGCTACCTCAGTGCCTAAGGCCCACGTGGAGGGTGGTCGCTTCGGAGCTTGTCTGTGAAGCGGGTAAGTGCTAGGTCGAGGTTAGTTGAGAGAACAGACACAGAGCCCCGGTTTGGTGGGGCTGCCAAGGGAAGGTGAGAGCCAGCATCAACCTTGATTCCTGGCTACCTCAGTGCTTAGGCCCATGTGGTTGTTGGCTGCTTCAGGCTTGGCTCTGCTGAGGATAAGGGATATGTCGAGGATAGATGGAAGAACAGACTCAGAGCCCCGGTGTTGGTGGGGCTGAGAAGGGACTGCTAAGAAATCGTGACGGCCAGCGTCAACCTTGATTCCTGGCTACTTCTGTGCCTGAGACCCATGCGGTGGGAGGCCGCTTCGGAGCTTGGCTCTGAAGTGGGTAAGTGCTAGGGTGAGGTTAGGTGGGAGAAGAGACACAGAGCCCCGGTGTTGGTGGGGCTGAGAAGGTGCTGCCAAGAGATCGTGAGGGCCAGCATCAACCTTGATTCCTGGCTACTTCAGTGCCTAAGCCCCCCGTGGAGAGTGGCCTCTTCGGAGCTTGGCTCCGATGAAGGTAAGGGATACGTCGAAGATAACTGGGAGAACCGACAGAGAGCCCCGGTGGTGGTGGGGACCTCAAAGGGCTGCCAGGGCAGCGAGTGCAACGAACACCCGTCACCTTGGTTCCCTCTGTGTTGGAGCGCCATCTGGTGGGTAGACGTTTCAGAGCCTGGCTCTGATGAAGGTAAGATGTAGGTTGATGTTTAGGTGGGAGACCAAAGAGAAGGGAGCAGTTGTTGGTGGGGCTGAGGAGGGGCTGAGAAGAGATCGTGAGGGCCAGCACCAGCCTTCATTCCTGGCCATGTCTGCCCCTGAGCCCCATGTGGAGGGTGGCCGCTTCGGAGCTTGTCCCTGATGAGGGTCAGGGCTAGGTTGAGGTTAGGTGGGAGAACCGGCACAGAGCCACGGTGTTGATGGGGCTGCCTAGGGACTGCAAACGGAAGGCGAGGTCCAGCATCAGCCTTGATTCCTGGCTATCTCAGTGCCTAGGGCCCTCGTGGAGGGTGGTCGCTTGGGAGCTTGGCTCTGATGAGGGTAAGGGATGTGTCGAGGATAATAAGGAGAACAGACACAGAGCCCCAGTGTTGGTGGGGCTGAGAAGGGGCTGCCAAGAGATCGTGAGGGCCAGCATGAACCTTGATTCCTGGCTACCTCAGTGCCTAAGACCCACGTGGAGGGTGGCCGCTCCGAAGTTTGGCCCTGAGGAGGGTAAGGGGTAGCTTGATGTTAGGTGCGAGCAGAGGCACAGAGCCCCGGTGTTGGTGGGGCTGCCAAGAGATCGTGAGGGCCAGCATCAACCTTGATTCCGGGCTACCTCAGTGCCAAGCCCCATGCGGTGCGTGGCTGCTTCAGAGCTTGGCTCTGCTGAGGATAAGGGATATGTCGAGGATAGGTGGAAGAACAGACTCAGAACCCCGGTGTTGGTGGGGCTGAGAAGGGACTGCCAAGAAATCGTGAGGGCCAGCATCAGCCTTGATTCCTGGTTGCTTCTGTGCCTGAGCCCCATGAGGTGGGTGGCCGCTTCGGAGCTTGGCTCTGATGAGGGTAAGGGATGTGTCGAGGATAACTGGGAGAAGAGACACAGAGCCCTAGTGTTGGTGGGGCTGAGAAAGTGCTGCCAAGAGATCGTGAGGGCCAGCATCAGTCTTGGTTCCTGGCTACTTCAGTGCCAAGCCCCATGTGGAGGGTGGCCACTTCGAAGCTTGGCTCCGATGAGGGTCAGGGCTAGGTTGAGGTTAGGTGGGAGAACAGGCAGAGAGCCCCGGTGTTAGTGGGGATTTCAAAGGGCTGCCAGGGCAGGCGAGTTCAACGGTCAGTCAATCTTGGTTCCATCTGTGTTGGAGCGCCATCTAGAGGGTAGACGTTTTAGACCCTGAATCTGATGAAGGTAAGATGTAGGTTGATGTTTAGGTGGGAGACCATAGAGATGGGGGCAGTTGTTGGTGGGGCTGAGGAGGGGCTGCCAAGGGAAGGTGAGGGCCAGCGTGAACCTTGGTTCCTGGCTACCTCAGTGCCTAAGGCCCACGTGGAGGATGGTTGCTTCGGAGCTTGGCTCTGATGAGGGTAAGGGATATGTCAAGGTTAGCTGAGAGAACAGACACAGAGCCCCGGTATTGGTAGGGCTGAGAAGGGGCTGCCAAGAGATCGTGAGGGCCAGCATCAACCTTGATTCCTGGCTACCTCAGTGCCAAAGCCCTATGAGGCGGGTTGTTGCTTCAGAGCTTGTCTCTGAAGCGGGTAACTGCTAGGTCGAGGTTAGTTGAGAGAACAGACACAGAGCCCCGGTTTTGGTGGGGCCGCCAAGGGAAGGTGAGAGCTAGCCTCAACCTTGATTCCTGGCTACCTCTGTGCTTAGGCCCATGTGGAGGGTGGCCGCTCCGAAGTTTGGCCCTGGGGAGGGTAAGGGATAGCTTGATGTTAGGTGCGAGCAGAGGCACAGAGCCCCGGTGTTGGTGGGGCTGCCAAGAGATCGTGAGGGCCAGCATCAACCTTGATTCCGGGCTACCTCAGTGCCAAGCCCCATGTGGTGGGTGGCTGCTTCGAAGCTTGGCTCTGAGGCGGGTAAGTGATAGGCCGAGGTTAGATGGAAGATCAGACAGAGAGCAACGATGCTGGTGGGGCTGAGAAGGGGCTGCCAAGGGAAGGTGAGGGCCAGCATCAGCCTTGATTCCTGGCTACCTCAGCGCTTAGGCCCATGTGGTGGATAGCCGCGTCGGAGCGTGGCCCTGATGGGGTTAAGGGATATGTCGAGCATAGGTGGAAGAAGAGACAGAGCCCCGGTGTTGATGGGGCTGAGAAGGGGCTGCCAAGAGATCGTGAGGGCCAGCATCAGCCGTGATTCCTGGCTACCTCAGCGCCAAGCCCCATGAGGTGGGTGGCCGCTTTGGAGCTTAGCTCTGATGAGGATAAGGCATGTGTCGAGGATAATTGGGAGAACAAACAGAGAGCCCCGCTGTTGGTGGGGACCTCAAAGGGCTGCCAGGGCAGGCGAGGTCAACAAACAGTCAATCTTGGTTCCATCTGTGTTGGAGCGCCATCTAGTGGGTAGACGTTTTAGACCCTGGATCTGATGAAGGTAAGATGTAGGTTGATGTTTAGGTGGGAGACCAAAGAGAAGGGAGCAGGGGTTGGTGGGGCTGAGGAGGGGCTGAGAAGAGATCGTGAGGGCCAGCACCAACCTTCATTCCTGGCCATGTCTGCCCCTGAGCCCCATGTGGAGGGTGGCCGCTTCGGAGCTTGTCCCTGATGAGGGTCAGGGCTAGGTTGAGGTTAGGTGGGAGAACCGGCACAGAGCCACGGTGTTGATGGGGCTGCCTAGGGACTGCAAACGGAAGGCGAGGTCCAGCATCAGCCTTGATTCCTGGCTATCTCAGTGCCTAGGGCCCTCGTGGAGGGTGGTCGCTTGGGAGCTTGGCTCTGATGAGGGTAAGGGATGTGTCGAGGATAATAAGGAGAACAGACACAGAGCCCCAGTGTTGGTGGGGCTGAGAAGGGGCTGCCAAGAGATCGTGAGGGCCAGCATGAACCTTGATTCCTGGCTACCTCAGTGCCTAAGACCCACGTGGAGGGTGGCCGCTCCGAAGTTTGGCCCTGAGGAGGGTAAGGGGTAGCTTGATGTTAGGTGCGAGCAGAGGCACAGAGCCCCGGTGTTGGTGGGGCTGCCAAGAGATCGTGAGGGCCAGCATCAACCTTGATTCCGGGCTACTTCTGTGCCTGAGCCCCATGAGGTGGGTGGCCGCTTCGGAGCTTAGCTCTGATGAGGGTAAGGGATGTGTCGAGGATAATTGGGAGAACAGACACAGAACCCCGGTGTTGGTGGGGCTGCCAAGTGAAGGTGAGGGCCAGTATCAATCTTGATTCCTGGCTACCTCAGCGCTTAGGCCCATGTGGTGGATAGCCGCGTCGGAGCGTGGCCCTGATGGGGATAAGGGATATGTCGAGCATAGGTGGAAGAAGAGACAGAGCCCCGGTGTTGATGGGGCTGAGAAGGGGCTGCCAAGAGATCGTGAGGGCCAGCATCAACCTTGATTCCTGGCTACTTCAGTGCCTAAGCCCCCCGTGGAGAGTGGCCTCTTCGGAGCTTGGCTCCGATGAAGGTAAGGGATACGTCGAAGATAACTGGGAGAACCGACAGAGAGCCCCGGTGGTGGTGGGGACCTCAAAGGGCTGCCAGGGCAGCGAGTGCAACGAACACCCGTCACCTTGGTTCCCTCTGTGTTGGAGCGCCATCTGGTGGGTAGACGTTTCAGAGCCTGGCTCTGATGAAGGTAAGATGTAGGTTGATGTTTAGGTGGGAGACCAAAGAGAAGGGAGCAGGGGTTGGTGGGGCTGAGGAGGGGCTGACAAGAGATCGTGAGGGCCAGCACCAACCTTCATTCCTGGCCATGTCTGCCCCTGAGCCCCATGTGGAGGGTGGCCGCTTCGGAGCTTGTCCCTGATGAGGGTCAGGGCTAGGTTGAGGTTAGGTGGGAGAACCGGCACAGAGCCACGGTGTTGATGGGGCTGCCTAGGGACTGCAAACGGAAGGCGAGGTCCAGCATCAGCCTTGATTCCTGGCTATCTCAGTGCCTAGGGCCCTCGTGGAGGGTGGTCGCTTGGGAGCTTGGCTCTGATGAGGGTAAGGGATGTGTCGAGGATAATAAGGAGAACAGACACAGAGCCCCAGTGTTGGTGGGGCTGAGAAGGGGCTGCCAAGAGATCGTGAGGGCCAGCATGAACCTTGATTCCTGGCTACCTCAGTGCCTAAGACCCACGTGGAGGGTGGCCGCTCCGAAGTTTGGCCCTGAGGAGGGTAAGGGGTAGCTTGATGTTAGGTGCGAGCAGAGGCACAGAGCCCCGGTGTTGGTGGGGCTGCCAAGAGATCGTGAGGGCCAGCATCAACCTTGATTCCGGGCTACCTCAGTGCCAAGCCCCATGCGGTGCGTGGCTGCTTCAGAGCTTGGCTCTGCTGAGGATAAGGGATATGTCGAGGATAGGTGGAAGAACAGACTCAGAACCCCGGTGTTGGTGGGGCTGAGAAGGGACTGCCAAGAAATCGTGAGGGCCAGCATCAGCCTTGATTCCTGGTTGCTTCTGTGCCTGAGCCCCATGAGGTGGGTGGCCACTTCGAAGCTTGGCTCCGATGAGGGTCAGGGCTAGGTTGAGGTTAGGTGGGAGAACAGGCAGAGAGCCCCGGTGTTAGTGGGGATTTCAAAGGGCTGCCAGGGCAGGCGAGTTCAACGGTCAGTCAATCTTGGTTCCATCTGTGTTGGAGCGCCATCTAGTGGGTAGACGTTTTAGACCCTGAATCTGATGAAGGTAAGATGTAGGTTGATGTTTAGGTGGGAGACCATAGAGATGGGGGCAGTTGTTGGTGGGGCTGAGGAGGGGCTGCCAAGGGAAGGTGAGGGCCAGCGTGAACCTTGGTTCCTGGCTACCTCAGTGCCTAAGGCCCACGTGGAGGATGGTTGCTTCGGAGCTTGGCTCTGATGAGGGTAAGGGATATGTCAAGGTTAGCTGAGAGAACAGACACAGAGCCCCGGTATTGGTAGGGCTGAGAAGGGGCTGCCAAGAGATCGTGAGGGCCAGCATCAACCTTGATTCCTGGCTACCTCAGTGCCAAAGCCCTATGAGGCGGGTTGTTGCTTCAGAGCTTGTCTCTGAAGCGGGTAACTGCTAGGTCGAGGTTAGTTGAGAGAACAGACACAGAGCCCCGGTTTTGGTGGGGACGCCAAGGGAAGGTGAGAGCTAGCCTCAACCTTGATTCCTGGCTACCTCTGTGCTTAGGCCCATGTGGAGGGTGGCCGCTCCGAAGTTTGGCCCTGGGGAGGGTAAGGGATAGCTTGATGTTAGGTGCGAGCAGAGGCACAGAGCCCCGGTGTTGGTGGGGCTGCCAAGAGATCGTGAGGGCCAGCATCAACCTTGATTCCGGGCTACCTCAGTGCCAAGCCCCATGCGGTGGGTGGCTGCTTCGAAGCTTGGCTCTGAGGCGGGTAAGTGATAGGCCGAGGTTAGATGGAAGATCAGACAGAGAGCAACGATGCTGGTGGGGCTGAGAAGGGGCTGCCAAGGGAAGGTGAGAGCCAGCATCAACCTTGATTCCTGGCTACCTCAGTGCTTAGGCCCATGTGGTTGTTGGCTGCTTCAGGCTTGGCTCTGCTGAGGATAAGGGATATGTCGAGGATAGATGGAAGAACAGACTCAGAGCCCCGGTGTTGGTGGGGCTGAGAAGGGACTGCTAAGAAATCGTGACGGCCAGCGTCAACCTTGATTCCTGGCTACTTCTGTGCCTGAGCCCCATGCGGTGGGAGGCCGCTTCGGAGCTTGGCTCTGAAGTGGGTAAGTGCTAGGGTGAGGTTAGGTGGGAGAAGAGACACAGAGCCCCGGTGTTGGTGGGGCTGAGAAGGTGCTGCCAAGAGATCGTGAGGGCCAGCATCAACCTTGATTCCTGGCTACTTCAGTGCCTAAGCCCCCCGTGGAGAGTGGCCTCTTCGGAGCTTGGCTCCGATGAAGGTAAGGGATACGTCGAAGATAACTGGGAGAACCGACAGAGAGCCCCGGTGGTGGTGGGGACCTCAAAGGGCTGCCAGGGCAGGCGAGTGCAACGAACACCCGTCACCTTGGTTCCCTCTGTGTTGGAGCGCCATCTGGTGGGTAGACGTTTCAGAGCCTGGCTCTGATGAAGGTAGGATGTAGGTTGATGTTTAGGTGGGAGACCAAAGAGAAGGGAGCAGGGGTTGGTGGGGCTGAGGAGGGGCTGAGAAGAGATCGTGAGGGCCAGCACCAGCCTTCATTCCTGGCCATGTCTGCCCCTGAGCCCCATGTGGAGGGTGGCCGCTTCGGAGCTTGTCCCTGATGAGGGTCAGGGCTAGGTTGAGGTTAGGTGGGAGAACCGGCACAGAGCCACGGTGTTGATGGGGCTGCCTAGGGACTGCAAACGGAAGGCGAGGTCCAGCATCAGCCTTGATTCCTGGCTATCTCAGTGCCTAGGGCCCTCGTGGAGGGTGGTCGCTTGGGAGCTTGGCTCTGATGAGGGTAAGGGATGTGTCGAGGATAATAAGGAGAACAGACACAGAGCCCCAGTGTTGGTGGGGCTGAGAAGGGGCTGCCAAGAGATCGTGAGGGCCAGCATGAACCTTGATTCCTGGCTACCTCAGTGCCTAAGACCCACGTGGAGGGTGGCCGCTCCGAAGTTTGGCCCTGAGGAGGGTAAGGGGTAGCTTGATGTTAGGTGCGAGCAGAGGCACAGAGCCCCGGTGTTGGTGGGGCTGCCAAGAGATCGTGAGGGCCAGCATCAACCTTGATTCCGGGCTACCTCAGTGCCAAGCCCCATGCGGTGGGTGGCTGCTTCGAAGCTTGGCTCTGAGGCGGGTAAGTGATAGGCCGAGGTTAGATGGAAGATCAGACAGAGAGCAACGATGCTGGTGGGGCTGAGAAGGGGCTGCCAAGGGAAGGTGAGGGCCAGCATCAGCCTTGATTCCTGGCTACCTCAGTGCCAAGTCCCATGTGGAGGGTGGCCACTGGAGCTTGGCTCTCATGAGGGTAAGGGATACGTCGAGGTTAGCTGAGAGAACAGACACAGAGCCCCGGTGTTGGTGGGGCTGAGAAGGGGCGGACAAGAGATCGTGAGGGCCAGCATCAACTTGATTCCTGGCTACTTCTGTGCCTGAGCCCCATGAGGTGGGTGGCCGCTTCGGAGCTTAGCTCTGATGAGGGTAAGGGATGTGTCGAGGATAATTGGGAGAACAGACACAGAACCCCGGTGTTGGTGGGGCTGCCAAGTGAAGGTGAGGGCCAGTATCAATCTTGATTCCTGGCTACCTCAGCGCTTAGGCCCATGTGGTGGATAGCCGCGTCGGAGCGTGGCCCTGATGGGGATAAGGGATATGTCGAGCATAGGTGGAAGAAGAGACAGAGCCCCGGTGTTGATGGGGCTGAGAAGGGGCTGCCAAGAGATCGTGAGGGCCAGCATCAACCTTGATTCCTGGCTACCTCAGCGCCAAGCCCCATGAGGTGGATGGCCGCTTCGGAGCTTAGCTCTGATGAGGATAAGGCATGTGTCGAGGATAATTGGGAGAACAAACAGAGAGCCCCGCTGTTGGTGGGGACCTCAAAGGGCTGCCAGGGCAGGCGAGGTCAACAAACAGTCAATCTTGGTTCCATCTGTGTTGGAGCGCCATCTAGTGGGTAGACGTTTTAGACCCTGGATCTGATGAAGGTAAGATGTAGGTTGATGTTTAGGTGGGAGACCAAAGAGAAGGGGGCAGTTGTTGGTGGGGCTGAGGAGGGGCTGCCAAGGGAAGGTGAGGGCCAGCATGAAGCTTGGTTCCTGGCTACCTCAGTGCCTAAGGCCCACGTGGAGGGTGGTCGCTTCGGAGCTTGTCTGTGAAGCGGGTAAGTGCTAGGTCGAGGTTAGTTGAGAGAACAGACACAGAGCCCCGGTTTGGTGGGGCTGCCAAGGGAAGGTGAGAGCCAGCATCAACCTTGATTCCTGGCTACCTCAGTGCTTAGGCCCATGTGGCGGGTGGCTGCTTCAGGCTTGGCTCTGCTGAGGATAAGGGATATGTCGAGGATAGATGGAAGAACAGACTCAGAGCCCCGGTGTTGGTGGGGCTGAGAAGGGACTGCTAAGAAATCGTGACGGCCAGCGTCAACCTTGATTCCTGGCTACTTCTGTGCCTTGAGCCCCATGCGGTGGGAGGCCGCTTCGGAGCTTGGCTCTGAAGTGGGTAAGTGCTAGGGTGAGGTTAGGTGGGAGAAGAGACACAGAGCCCCGGTGTTGGTGGGGCTGAGAAGGTGCTGCCAAGAGATCGTGAGGGCCAGCATCAACCTTGATTCCTGGCTACTTCAGTGCCTAAGCCCCCCGTGGAGAGTGGCCTCTTCGGAGCTTGGCTCCGATGAAGGTAAGGGATACGTCGAAGATAACTGGGAGAACCGACAGAGAGCCCCGGTGGTGGTGGGGACCTCAAAGGGCTGCCAGGGCAGCGAGTGCAACGAACACCCGTCACCTTGGTTCCCTCTGTGTTGGAGCGCCATCTGGTGGGTAGACGTTTCAGAGCCTGGCTCTGATGAAGGTAAGATGTAGGTTGATGTTTAGGTGGGAGACCAAAGAGAAGGGAGCAGGGGTTGGTGGGGCTGAGGAGGGGCTGAGAAGAGATCGTGAGGGCCAGCACCAGCCTTCATTCCTGGCCATGTCTGCCCCTGAGCCCCATGTGGAGGGTGGCCGCTTCGGAGCTTGTCCCTGATGAGGGTCAGGGCTAGGTTGAGGTTAGGTGGGAGAACCGGCACAGAGCCACGGTGTTGATGGGGCTGCCTAGGGACTGCAAACGGAAGGCGAGGTCCAGCATCAGCCTTGATTCCTGGCTATCTCAGTGCCTAGGGCCCTCGTGGAGGGTGGTCGCTTGGGAGCTTGGCTCTGATGAGGGTAAGGGATGTGTCGAGGATAATAAGGAGAACAGACACAGAGCCCCAGTGTTGGTGGGGCTGAGAAGGGGCTGCCAAGAGATCGTGAGGGCCAGCATGAACCTTGATTCCTGGCTACCTCAGTGCCTAAGACCCACGTGGAGGGTGGCCGCTCCGAAGTTTGGCCCTGAGGAGGGTAAGGGGTAGCTTGATGTTAGGTGCGAGCAGAGGCACAGAGCCCCGGTGTTGGTGGGGCTGCCAAGAGATCGTGAGGGCCAGCATCAACCTTGATTCCGGGCTACCTCAGTGCCAAGCCCCATGCGGTGGGTGGCTGCTTCGAAGCTTGGCTCTGAGGCGGGTAAGTGATAGGCCGAGGTTAGATGGAAGATCAGACAGAGAGCAACGATGCTGGTGGGGCTGAGAAGGGGCTGCCAAGGGAAGGTGAGGGCCAGCATCAGCCTTGATTCCTGGCTACCTCAGTGCCAAGTCCCATGTGGAGGGTGGCCACTGGAGCTTGGCTCTCATGAGGGTAAGGGATACGTCGAGGTTAGCTGAGAGAACAGACACAGAGCCCCGGTGTTGGTGGGGCTGAGAAGGGGCGGACAAGAGATCGTGAGGGCCAGCATCAACTTGATTCCTGGCTACTTCTGTGCCTGAGCCCCATGAGGTGGGTGGCCGCTTCGGAGCTTAGCTCTGATGAGGGTAAGGGATGTGTCGAGGATAATTGTGAGAACAGACACAGAACCCCGGTGTTGGTGGGGCTGCCAAGTGAAGGTGAGGGCCAGTATCAATCTTGATTCCTGGCTACCTCAGCGCTTAGGCCCATGTGGTGGATAGCCGCGTCGGAGCGTGGCCCTGATGGGGATAAGGGATATGTCGAGCATAGGTGGAAGAAGAGACAGAGCCCCGGTGTTGATGGGGCTGAGAAGGGGCTGCCAAGAGATCGTGAGGGCCAGCATCAGCCTTGATTCCTGGCTACCTCAGCGCCAAGCCCCATGAGGTGGGTGGCCGCTTTGGAGCTTAGCTCTGATGAGGATAAGGCATGTGTCGAGGATAATTGGGAGAACAAACAGAGAGCCCCGCTGTTGGTGGGGACCTCAAAGGGCTGCCAGGGCAGGCGAGGTCAACAAACAGTCAATCTTGGTTCCATCTGTGTTGGAGCGCCATCTAGTGGGTAGACGTTTTAGACCCTGGATCTGATGAAGGTAAGATGTAGGTTGATGTTTAGGTGGGAGACCAAAGAGAAGGGGGCAGTTGTTGGTGGGGCTGAGGAGGGGCTGCCAAGGGAAGGTGAGGGCCAGCATGAAGCTTGGTTCCTGGCTACCTCAGTGCCTAAGGCCCACGTGGAGGGTGGTCGCTTCGGAGCTTGTCTGTGAAGCGGGTAAGTGCTAGGTTGAGGTTAGTTGAGAGAACAGACACAGAGCCCCGGTTTGGTGGGGCTGCCAAGGGAAGGTGAGAGCCAGCATCAACCTTGATTCCTGGCTACCTCAGTGCTTAGGCCCATGTGGCGGGTGGCTGCTTCAGGCTTGGCTCTGCTGAGGATAAGGGATATGTCGAGGATAGATGGAAGAACAGACTCAGAGCCCCGGTGTTGGTGGGGCTGAGAAGGGGCGGACAAGAGATCGTGAGGGCCAGCATCAACTTGATTCCTGGCTACTTCTGTGCCTGAGCCCCATGAGGTGGGTGGCCGCTTCGGAGCTTAGCTCTGATGAGGGTAAGGGATGTGTCGAGGATAATTGTGAGAACAGACACAGAACCCCGGTGTTGGTGGGGCTGCCAAGGGAAGGTGAGGGCCAGCATCAACCTTGATTCCTGGCTACCTCAGTGCTTAGGCCCATGTGGTGGGTTGCTGCTTCAGGCTTGGCTCTGCTGAGGATAAGGGATATGTCGAGGATAGATGGAAGAACAGACTCAGAGCCCCGGTGTTGGTGGGGCTGAGAAGGGACTGCTAAGAAATCGTGACGGCCAGCGTCAACCTTGATTCCTGGCTACTTCTGTGCCTTGAGCCCCATGCGGTGGGAGGCCGCTTCGGAGCTTGGCTCTGAAGTGGGTAAGTGCTAGGGTGAGGTTAGGTGGGAGAAGAGACACAGAGCCCCGGTGTTGGTGGGGCTGAGAAGGTGCTGCCAAGAGATCGTGAGGGCCAGCATCAACCTTGATTCCTGGCTACTTCAGTGCCTAAGCCCCCCGTGGAGAGTGGCCTCTTCGGAGCTTGGCTCCGATGAAGGTAAGGGATACGTCGAAGATAACTGGGAGAACCGACAGAGAGCCCCGGTGGTGGTGGGGACCTCAAAGGACTGCCAGGGCAGCGAGTGCAACGAACACCCGTCACCTTGGTTCCCTCTGTGTTGGAGCGCCATCTGGTGGGTAGACGTTTCAGAGCCTGGCTCTGATGAAGGTAAGATGTAGGTTGATGTTTAGGTGGGAGACCAAAGAGAAGGGAGCAGGGGTTGGTGGGGCTGAGGAGGGGCTGAGAAGAGATCGTGAGGGCCAGCACCAGCCTTCATTCCTGGCCATGTCTGCCCCTGAGCCCCATGTGGAGGGTGGCCGCTTCGGAGCTTGTCCCTGATGAGGGTCAGGGCTAGGTTGAGGTTAGGTGGGAGAACCGGCACAGAGCCACGGTGTTGATGGGGCTGCCTAGGGACTGCAAACGGAAGGCGAGGTCCAGCATCAGCCTTGATTCCTGGCTATCTCAGTGCCTAGGGCCCTCGTGGAGGGTGGTCGCTTGGGAGCTTGGCTCTGATGAGGGTAAGGGATGTGTCGAGGATAATAAGGAGAACAGACACAGAGCCCCAGTGTTGGTGGGGCTGAGAAGGGGCTGCCAAGAGATCGTGAGGGCCAGCATGAACCTTGATTCCTGGCTACCTCAGTGCCTAAGACCCACGTGGAGAGTGGCCGCTCCGAAGTTTGGCCCTGAGGAGGGTAAGGGGTAGCTTGATGTTAGGTGCGAGCAGAGGCACAGAGCCCCGGTGTTGGTGGGGCTGCCAAGAGATCGTGAGGGCCAGCATCAACCTTGATTCCGGGCTACCTCAGTGCCAAGCCCCATGCGGTGCGTGGCTGCTTCAGAGCTTGGCTCTGCTGAGGATAAGGGATATGTCGAGGATAGGTGGAAGAACAGACTCAGAACCCCGGTGTTGGTGGGGCTGAGAAGGGACTGCCAAGAAATCGTGAGGGCCAGCATCAGCCTTGATTCCTGGTTGCTTCTGTGCCTGAGCCCCATGAGGTGGGTGGCCGCTTCGGAGCTTGGCTCTGATGAGGGTAAGGGATGTGTCGAGGATAACTGGGAGAAGAGACACAGAGCCCTAGTGTTGGTGGGGCTGAGAAAGTGCTGCCAAGAGATCGTGAGGGCCAGCATCAGTCTTGGTTCCTGGCTACTTCAGTGCCAAGCCCCATGTGGAGGGTGGCCACTTCGAAGCTTGGCTCCGATGAGGGTCAGGGCTAGGTTGAGGTTAGGTGGGAGAACAGGCAGAGAGCCCCGGTGTTAGTGGGGATTTCAAAGGGCTGCCAGGGCAGGCGAGTTCAACGGTCAGTCAATCTTGGTGCCATCTGTGTTGGAGCGCCATCTAGTGGGTAGACGTTTTAGACCCTGAATCTGATGAAGGTAAGATGTAGGTTGATGTTTAGGTGGGAGACCATAGAGATGGGGGCAGTTGTTGGTGGGGCTGAGGAGGGGCTGCCAAGGGAACGTGAGGGCCAGCGTGAACCTTGGTTCCTGGCTACCTCAGTGCCTAAGGCCCACGTGGAGGATGGTTGCTTCGGAGCTTGGCTCTGATGAGGGTAAGGGATATGTCGAGGTTAGCTGAGAGAACAGACACAGAGGCCCGGTATTGGTAGGGCTGAGAAGGGGCTGCCAAGAGATCGAGAGGGCCAGCATCAACCTGGATTCCTGGCTACCTCAGTGCCAAAGCCCTATGAGGCGGGTTGTTGCTTCAGAGCTTGTCTCTGAAGCGGGTAACTGCTAGGTCGAGGTTAGTTGAGAGAACAGACACAGAGCCCCGGTTTTGGTGGGGCCGCCAAGGGAAGGTGAGAGCTAGCCTCAACCTTGATTCCTGGCTACCTCTGTGCTTAGGCCCATGTGGAGGGTGGCCGCTCCGAAGTTTGGCCCTGGGGAGGGTAAGGGATAGCTTGATGTTAGGTGCGAGCAGAGGCACAGAGCCCCGGTGTTGGTGGGGCTGCCAAGAGATCGTGAGGGCCAGCATCAACCTTGATTCCGGGCTACCTCAGTGCCAAGCCCCATGCGGTGGGTGGCTGCTTCGAAGCTTGGCTCTGAGGCGGGTAAGTGATAGGCCGAGGTTAGATGGAAGATCAGACAGAGAGCAACGATGCTGGTGGGGCTGAGAAGGGGCTGCCAAGGGAAGGTGAGAGCCAGCATCAACCTTGATTCCTGGCTACCTCAGTGCTTAGGCCCATGTGGTTGTTGGCTGCTTCAGGCTTGGCTCTGCTGAGGATAAGGGATATGTCGAGGATAGATGGAAGAACAGACTCAGAGCCCCGGTGTTGGTGGGGCTGAGAAGGGACTGCTAAGAAATCGTGACGGCCAGCGTCAACCTTGATTCCTGGCTACTTCTGTGCCTGAGCCCCATGCGGTGGGAGGCCGCTTCGGAGCTTGGCTCTGAAGTGGGTAAGTGCTAGGGTGAGGTTAGGTGGGAGAAGAGACACAGAGCCCCGGTGTTGGTGGGGCTGAGAAGGTGCTGCCAAGAGATCGTGAGGGCCAGCATCAACCTTGATTCCTGGCTACTTCAGTGCCTAAGCCCCCCGTGGAGAGTGGCCTCTTCGGAGCTTGGCTCCGATGAAGGTAAGGGATACGTCGAAGATAACTGGGAGAACCGACAGAGAGCCCCGGTGGTGGTGGGGACCTCAAAGGGCTGCCAGGGCAGGCGAGTGCAACGAACACCCGTCACCTTGGTTCCCTCTGTGTTGGAGCGCCATCTGGTGGGTAGACGTTTCAGAGCCTGGCTCTGATGAAGGTAGGATGTAGGTTGATGTTTAGGTGGGAGACCAAAGAGAAGGGAGCAGTTGTTGGTGGGGCTGAGGAGGTGCTGAGAAGAGATCGTGAGGGCCAGCACCAACCTTCATTCCTGGCCATGTCTGCCCCTGAGCCCCATGTGGAGGGTGGCCGCTTCGGAGCTTGTCCCTGATGAGGGTCAGGGCTAGGTTGAGGTTAGGTGGGAGAACCGGCACAGAGCCACGGTGTTGATGGGGCTGCCTAGGGACTGCAAACGGAAGGCGAGGTCCAGCATCAGCCTTGATTCCTGGCTATCTCAGTGCCTAGGGCCCTCGTGGAGGGTGGTCGCTTGGGAGCTTGGCTCTGATGAGGGTAAGGGATGTGTCGAGGATAATAAGGAGAACAGACACAGAGCCCCAGTGTTGGTGGGGCTGAAAAGGGGCTGCCAAGAGATCGTGAGGGCCAGCATGAACCTTGATTCCTGGCTACCTCAGTGCCTAAGACCCACGTGGAGGGTGGCCGCTCCGAAGTTTGGCCCTGAGGAGGGTAAGGGGTAGCTTGATGTTAGGTGCGAGCAGAGGCACAGAGCCCCGGTGTTGGTGGGGCTGCCAAGAGATCGTGAGGGCCAGCATCAACCTTGATTCCGGGCTACCTCAGTGCCAAGCCCCATGCGGTGCGTGGCTGCTTCAGAGCTTGGCTCTGCTGAGGATAAGGGATATGTCGAGGATAGGTGGAAGAACAGACTCAGAACCCCGGTGTTGGTGGGGCTGAGAAGGGACTGCCAAGAAATCGTGAGGGCCAGCATCAGCCTTGATTCCTGGTTGCTTCTGTGCCTGAGCCCCATGAGGTGGGTGGCCGCTTCGGAGCTTGGCTCTGATGAGGGTAAGGGATGTGTCGAGGATAATTGGGAGAAGAGACACAGAGCCCTAGTGTTGGTGGGGCTGAGAAAGTGCTGCCAAGAGATCGTGAGGGCCAGCATCAGTCTTGGTTCCTGGCTACTTCAGTGCCAAGCCCCATGTGGAGGGTGGCCACTTCGAAGCTTGGCTCCGATGAGGGTCAGGGCTAGGTTGAGGTTAGGTGGGAGAACAGGCAGAGAGCCCCGGTGTTAGTGGGGATTTCAAAGGGCTGCCAGGGCAGGCGAGTTCAACGGTCAGTCAATCTTGGTTCCATCTGTGTTGGAGCGCCATCTAGTGGGTAGACGTTTTAGACCCTGAATCTGATGAAGGTAAGATGTAGGTTGATGTTTAGGTGGGAGACCATAGAGATGGGGGCAGTTGTTGGTGGGGCTGAGGAGGGGCTGCCAAGGGAAGGTGAGGGCCAGCATGAAGCTTGGTTCCTGGCTACCTCAGTGCCTAAGGCCCACGTGGAGGGTGGTCGCTTCGGAGCTTGTCTGTGAAGCGGGTAAGTGCTAGGTCGAGGTTAGTTGAGAGAACAGACACAGAGCCCCGGTTTGGTGGGGCTGCCAAGGGAAGGTGAGAGCCAGCATCAACCTTGATTCCTGGCTACCTCAGTGCTTAGGCCCATGTGGCGGGTGGCTGCTTCAGGCTTGGCTCTGCTGAGGATAAGGGATATGTCGAGGATAGATGGAAGAACAGACTCAGAGCCCCGGTGTTGGTGGGGCTGAGAAGGGACTGCTAAGAAATCGTGACGGCCAGCGTCAACCTTGATTCCTGGCTACTTCTGTGCCTTGAGCCCCATGCGGTGGGAGGCCGCTTCGGAGCTTGGCTCTGAAGTGGGTAAGTGCTAGGGTGAGGTTAGGTGGGAGAAGAGACACAGAGCCCCGGTGTTGGTGGGGCTGAGAAGGTGCTGCCAAGAGATCGTGAGGGCCAGCATCAACCTTGATTCCTGGCTACTTCAGTGCCTAAGCCCCCCGTGGAGAGTGGCCTCTTCGGAGCTTGGCTCCGATGAAGGTAAGGGATACGTCGAAGATAACTGGGAGAACCGACAGAGAGCCCCGGTGGTGGTGGGGACCTCAAAGGGCTGCCAGGGCAGCGAGTGCAACGAACACCCGTCACCTTGGTTCCCTCTGTGTTGGAGCGCCATCTGGTGGGTAGACGTTTCAGAGCCTGGCTCTGATGAAGGTAAGATGTAGGTTGATGTTTAGGTGGGAGACCAAAGAGAAGGGAGCAGGGGTTGGTGGGGCTGAGGAGGGGCTGACAAGAGATCGTGAGGGCCAGCACCAGCCTTCATTCCTGGCCATGTCTGCCCCTGAGCCCCATGTGGAGGGTGGCCACTTCGGAGCTTGTCCCTGATGAGGGTCAGGGCTAGGTTGAGGTTAGGTGGGAGAACCGGCACAGAGCCACGGTGTTGATGGGGCTGCCTAGGGACTGCAAACGGAAGGCGAGGTCCAGCATCAGCCTTGATTCCTGGCTATCTCAGTGCCTAGGGCCCTCGTGGAGGGTGGTCGCTTGGGAGCTTGGCTCTGATGAGGGTAAGGGATGTGTCGAGGATAATAAGGAGAACAGACACAGAGCCCCAGTGTTGGTGGGGCTGAGAAGGGGCTGCCAAGAGATCGTGAGGGCCAGCATGAACCTTGATTCCTGGCTACCTCAGTGCCTAAGACCCACGTGGAGGGTGGCCGCTCCGAAGTTTGGCCCTGAGGAGGGTAAGGGGTAGCTTGATGTTAGGTGCGAGCAGAGGCACAGAGCCCCGGTGTTGGTGGGGCTGCCAAGAGATCGTGAGGGCCAGCATCAACCTTGATTCCGGGCTACCTCAGTGCCAAGCCCCATGCGGTGGGTGGCTGCTTCGAAGCTTGGCTCTGAGGCGGGTAAGTGATAGGCCGAGGTTAGATGGAAGATCAGACAGAGAGCAACGATGCTGGTGGGGCTGAGAAGGGGCTGCCAAGGGAAGGTGAGGGCCAGCATCAGCCTTGATTCCTGGCTACCTCAGTGCCAAGTCCCATGTGGAGGGTGGCCACTGGAGCTTGGCTCTCATGAGGGTAAGGGATACGTCGAGGTTAGCTGAGAGAACAGACACAGAGCCCCGGTGTTGGTGGGGCTGAGAAGGGGCGGACAAGAGATCGTGAGGGCCAGCATCAACTTGATTCCTGGCTACTTCTGTGCCTGAGCCCCATGAGGTGGGTGGCCGCTTCGGAGCTTAGCTCTGATGAGGGTAAGGGATGTGTCGAGGATAATTGGGAGAACAGACACAGAACCCCGGTGTTGGTGGGGCTGCCAAGTGAAGGTGAGGGCCAGTATCAATCTTGATTCCTGGCTACCTCAGCGCTTAGGCCCATGTGGTGGATAGCCGCGTCGGAGCGTGGCCCTGATGGGGATAAGGGATATGTCGAGCATAGGTGGAAGAAGAGACAGAGCCCCGGTGTTGATGGGGCTGAGAAGGGGCTGCCAAGAGATCGTGAGGGCCAGCATCAGCCTTGATTCCTGGCTACCTCAGCGCCAAGCCCCATGAGGTGGGTGGCCGCTTCGGAGCTTAGCTCTGATGAGGATAAGGCATGTGTCGAGGATAATTGGGAGAACAAACAGAGAGCCCCGCTGTTGGTGGGGACCTCAAAGGGCTGCCAGGGCAGGCGAGGTCAACAAACAGTCAATCTTGGTTCCATCTGTGTTGGAGCGCCATCTAGTGGGTAGACGTTTTAGACCCTGGATCTGATGAAGGTAAGATGTAGGTTGATGTTTAGGTGGGAGACCAAAGAGAAGGGGGCAGTTGTTGGTGGGGCTGAGGAGGGGCTGCCAAGGGAAGGTGAGGGCCAGCATGAAGCTTGGTTCCTGGCTACCTCAGTGCCTAAGGCCCACGTGGAGGGTGGTCGCTTCGGAGCTTGTCTGTGAAGCGGGTAAGTGCTAGGTCGAGGTTAGTTGAGAGAACAGACACAGAGCCCCGGTTTGGTGGGGCTGCCAAGGGAAGGTGAGAGCCAGCATCAACCTTGATTCCTGGCTACCTCAGTGCTTAGGCCCATGTGGTTGTTGGCTGCTTCAGGCTTGGCTCTGCTGAGGATAAGGGATATGTCGAGGATAGATGGAAGAACAGACTCAGAGCCCCGGTGTTGGTGGGGCTGAGAAGGGACTGCTAAGAAATCGTGACGGCCAGCGTCAACCTTGATTCCTGGCTACTTCTGTGCCTTGAGCCCCATGCGGTGGGAGGCCGCTTCGGAGCTTGGCTCTGAAGTGGGTAAGTGCTAGGGTGAGGTTAGGTGGGAGAAGAGACACAGAGCCCCGGTGTTGGTGGGGCTGAGAAGGTGCTGCCAAGAGATCGTGAGGGCCAGCATCAACCTTGATTCCTGGCTACTTCAGTGCCTAAGCCCCCCGTGGAGAGTGGCCTCTTCGGAGCTTGGCTCCGATGAAGGTAAGGGATACGTCGAAGATAACTGGGAGAACCGACAGAGAGCCCCGGTGGTGGTGGGGACCTCAAAGGGCTGCCAGGGCAGCGAGTGCAACGAACACCCGTCACCTTGGTTCCCTCTGTGTTGGAGCGCCATCTGGTGGGTAGACGTTTCAGAGCCTGGCTCTGATGAAGGTAGGATGTAGGTTGATGTTTAGGTGGGAGACCAAAGAGAAGGGAGCAGTTGTTGGTGGGGCTGAGGAGGGGCTGACAAGAGATCGTGAGGGCCAGCACCAACCTTCATTCCTGGCCATGTCTGCCCCTGAGCCCCATGTGGAGGGTGGCCGCTTCGGAGCTTGTCCCTGATGAGGGTCAGGGCTAGGTTGAGGTTAGGTGGGAGAACCGGCACAGAGCCACGGTGTTGATGGGGCTGCCTAGGGACTGCAAACGGAAGGCGAGGTCCAGCATCAGCCTTGATTCCTGGCTATCTCAGTGCCTAGGGCCCTCGTGGAGGGTGGTCGCTTGGGAGCTTGGCTCTGATGAGGGTAAGGGATGTGTCGAGGATAATAAGGAGAACAGACACAGAGCCCCAGTGTTGGTGGGGCTGAGAAGGGGCTGCCAAGAGATCGTGAGGGCCAGCATGAACCTTGATTCCTGGCTACCTCAGTGCCTAAGACCCACGTGGAGGGTGGCCGCTCCGAAGTTTGGCCCTGAGGAGGGTAAGGGGTAGCTTGATGTTAGGTGCGAGCAGAGGCACAGAGCCCCGGTGTTGGTGGGGCTGCCAAGAGATCGTGAGGGCCAGCATCAACCTTGATTCCGGGCTACCTCAGTGCCAAGCCCCATGCGGTGGGTGGCTGCTTCGAAGCTTGGCTCTGAGGCGGGTAAGTGATAGGCCGAGGTTAGATGGAAGATCAGACAGAGAGCAACGATGCTGGTGGGGCTGAGAAGGGGCTGCCAAGGGAAGGTGAGGGCCAGCATCAGCCTTGATTCCTGGCTACCTCAGTGCCAAGTCCCATGTGGAGGGTGGCCACTGGAGCTTGGCTCTCATGAGGGTAAGGGATACGTCGAGGTTAGCTGAGAGAACAGACACAGAGCCCCGGTGTTGGTGGGGCTGAGAAGGGGCGGACAAGAGATCGTGAGGGCCAGCATCAACTTGATTCCTGGCTACTTCTGTGCCTGAGCCCCATGAGGTGGGTGGCCGCTTCGGAGCTTAGCTCTGATGAGGGTAAGGGATGTGTCGAGGATAATTGTGAGAACAGACACAGAACCCCGGTGTTGGTGGGGCTGCCAAGTGAAGGTGAGGGCCAGTATCAATCTTGATTCCTGGCTACCTCAGCGCTTAGGCCCATGTGGTGGATAGCCGCGTCGGAGCGTGGCCCTGATGGGGATAAGGGATATGTCGAGCATAGGTGGAAGAAGAGACAGAGCCCCGGTGTTGATGGGGCTGAGAAGGGGCTGCCAAGAGATCGTGAGGGCCAGCATCAGCCTTGATTCCTGGCTACCTCAGCGCCAAGCCCCATGAGGTGGGTGGCCGCTTTGGAGCTTAGCTCTGATGAGGATAAGGCATGTGTCGAGGATAATTGGGAGAACAAACAGAGAGCCCCGCTGTTGGTGGGGACCTCAAAGGGCTGCCAGGGCAGGCGAGGTCAACAAACAGTCAATCTTGGTTCCATCTGTGTTGGAGCGCCATCTAGTGGGTAGACGTTTTAGACCCTGGATCTGATGAAGGTAAGATGTAGGTTGATGTTTAGGTGGGAGACCAAAGAGAAGGGGGCAGTTGTTGGTGGGGCTGAGGAGGGGCTGCCAAGGGAAGGTGAGGGCCAGCATGAAGCTTGGTTCCTGGCTACCTCAGTGCCTAAGGCCCACGTGGAGGGTGGTCGCTTCGGAGCTTGTCTGTGAAGCGGGTAAGTGCTAGGTTGAGGTTAGTTGAGAGAACAGACACAGAGCCCCGGTTTGGTGGGGCTGCCAAGGGAAGGTGAGAGCCAGCATCAACCTTGATTCCTGGCTACCTCAGTGCTTAGGCCCATGTGGCGGGTGGCTGCTTCAGGCTTGGCTCTGCTGAGGATAAGGGATATGTCGAGGATAGATGGAAGAACAGACTCAGAGCCCCGGTGTTGGTGGGGCTGAGAAGGGGCGGACAAGAGATCGTGAGGGCCAGCATCAACTTGATTCCTGGCTACTTCTGTGCCTGAGCCCCATGAGGTGGGTGGCCGCTTCGGAGCTTAGCTCTGATGAGGGTAAGGGATGTGTCGAGGATAATTGTGAGAACAGACACAGAACCCCGGTGTTGGTGGGGCTGCCAAGGGAAGGTGAGGGCCAGCATCAACCTTGATTCCTGGCTACCTCAGTGCTTAGGCCCATGTGGTGGGTTGCTGCTTCAGGCTTGGCTCTGCTGAGGATAAGGGATATGTCGAGGATAGATGGAAGAACAGACTCAGAGCCCCGGTGTTGGTGGGGCTGAGAAGGGGCTGCTAAGAAATCGTGACGGCCAGCGTCAACCTTGATTCCTGGCTACTTCTGTGCCTTGAGCCCCATGCGGTGGGAGGCCGCTTCGGAGCTTGGCTCTGAAGTGGGTAAGTGCTAGGGTGAGGTTAGGTGGGAGAAGAGACACAGAGCCCCGGTGTTGGTGGGGCTGAGAAGGTGCTGCCAAGAGATCGTGAGGGCCAGCATCAACCTTGATTCCTGGCTACTTCAGTGCCTAAGCCCCCCGTGGAGAGTGGCCTCTTCGGAGCTTGGCTCCGATGAAGGTAAGGGATACGTCGAAGATAACTGGGAGAACCGACAGAGAGCCCCGGTGGTGGTGGGGACCTCAAAGGACTGCCAGGGCAGCGAGTGCAACGAACACCCGTCACCTTGGTTCCCTCTGTGTTGGAGCGCCATCTGGTGGGTAGACGTTTCAGAGCCTGGCTCTGATGAAGGTAAGATGTAGGTTGATGTTTAGGTGGGAGACCAAAGAGAAGGGAGCAGGGGTTGGTGGGGCTGAGGAGGGGCTGAGAAGAGATCGTGAGGGCCAGCACCAGCCTTCATTCCTGGCCATGTCTGCCCCTGAGCCCCATGTGGAGGGTGGCCGCTTCGGAGCTTGTCCCTGATGAGGGTCAGGGCTAGGTTGAGGTTAGGTGGGAGAACCGGCACAGAGCCACGGTGTTGATGGGGCTGCCTAGGGACTGCAAACGGAAGGCGAGGTCCAGCATCAGCCTTGATTCCTGGCTATCTCAGTGCCTAGGGCCCTCGTGGAGGGTGGTCGCTTGGGAGCTTGGCTCTGATGAGGGTAAGGGATGTGTCGAGGATAATAAGGAGAACAGACACAGAGCCCCAGTGTTGGTGGGGCTGAGAAGGGGCTGCCAAGAGATCGTGAGGGCCAGCATGAACCTTGATTCCTGGCTACCTCAGTGCCTAAGACCCACGTGGAGAGTGGCCGCTCCGAAGTTTGGCCCTGAGGAGGGTAAGGGGTAGCTTGATGTTAGGTGCGAGCAGAGGCACAGAGCCCCGGTGTTGGTGGGGCTGCCAAGAGATCGTGAGGGCCAGCATCAACCTTGATTCCGGGCTACCTCAGTGCCAAGCCCCATGCGGTGCGTGGCTGCTTCAGAGCTTGGCTCTGCTGAGGATAAGGGATATGTCGAGGATAGGTGGAAGAACAGACTCAGAACCCCGGTGTTGGTGGGGCTGAGAAGGGACTGCCAAGAAATCGTGAGGGCCAGCATCAGCCTTGATTCCTGGTTGCTTCTGTGCCTGAGCCCCATGAGGTGGGTGGCCGCTTCGGAGCTTGGCTCTGATGAGGGTAAGGGATGTGTCGAGGATAACTGGGAGAAGAGACACAGAGCCCTAGTGTTGGTGGGGCTGAGAAAGTGCTGCCAAGAGATCGTGAGGGCCAGCATCAGTCTTGGTTCCTGGCTACTTCAGTGCCAAGCCCCATGTGGAGGGTGGCCACTTCGAAGCTTGGCTCCGATGAGGGTCAGGGCTAGGTTGAGGTTAGGTGGGAGAACAGGCAGAGAGCCCCGGTGTTAGTGGGGATTTCAAAGGGCTGCCAGGGCAGGCGAGTTCAACGGTCAGTCAATCTTGGTGCCATCTGTGTTGGAGCGCCATCTAGTGGGTAGACGTTTTAGACCCTGAATCTGATGAAGGTAAGATGTAGGTTGATGTTTAGGTGGGAGACCATAGAGATGGGGGCAGTTGTTGGTGGGGCTGAGGAGGGGCTGCCAAGGGAACGTGAGGGCCAGCGTGAACCTTGGTTCCTGGCTACCTCAGTGCCTAAGGCCCACGTGGAGGATGGTTGCTTCGGAGCTTGGCTCTGATGAGGGTAAGGGATATGTCGAGGTTAGCTGAGAGAACAGACACAGAGGCCCGGTATTGGTAGGGCTGAGAAGGGGCTGACAAGAGATCGAGAGGGCCAGCATCAACCTGGATTCCTGGCTACCTCAGTGCCAAAGCCCTATGAGGCGGGTTGTTGCTTCAGAGCTTGTCTCTGAAGCGGGTAACTGCTAGGTCGAGGTTAGTTGAGAGAACAGACACAGAGCCCCGGTTTTGGTGGGGCCGCCAAGGGAAGGTGAGAGCTAGCCTCAACCTTGATTCCTGGCTACCTCTGTGCTTAGGCCCATGTGGAGGGTGGCCGCTCCGAAGTTTGGCCCTGGGGAGGGTAAGGGATAGCTTGATGTTAGGTGCGAGCAGAGGCACAGAGCCCCGGTGTTGGTGGGGCTGCCAAGAGATCGTGAGGGCCAGCATCAACCTTGATTCCGGGCTACCTCAGTGCCAAGCCCCATGCGGTGGGTGGCTGCTTCGAAGCTTGGCTCTGAGGCGGGTAAGTGATAGGCCGAGGTTAGATGGAAGATCAGACAGAGAGCAACGATGCTGGTGGGGCTGAGAAGGGGCTGCCAAGGGAAGGTGAGAGCCAGCATCAACCTTGATTCCTGGCTACCTCAGTGCTTAGGCCCATGTGGTTGTTGGCTGCTTCAGGCTTGGCTCTGCTGAGGATAAGGGATATGTCGAGGATAGATGGAAGAACAGACTCAGAGCCCCGGTGTTGGTGGGGCTGAGAAGGGACTGCTAAGAAATCGTGACGGCCAGCGTCAACCTTGATTCCTGGCTACTTCTGTGCCTGAGCCCCATGCGGTGGGAGGCCGCTTCGGAGCTTGGCTCTGAAGTGGGTAAGTGCTAGGGTGAGGTTAGGTGGGAGAAGAGACACAGAGCCCCGGTGTTGGTGGGGCTGAGAAGGTGCTGCCAAGAGATCGTGAGGGCCAGCATCAACCTTGATTCCTGGCTACTTCAGTGCCTAAGCCCCCCGTGGAGAGTGGCCTCTTCGGAGCTTGGCTCCGATGAAGGTAAGGGATACGTCGAAGATAACTGGGAGAACCGACAGAGAGCCCCGGTGGTGGTGGGGACCTCAAAGGGCTGCCAGGGCAGGCGAGTGCAACGAACACCCGTCACCTTGGTTCCCTCTGTGTTGGAGCGCCATCTGGTGGGTAGACGTTTCAGAGCCTGGCTCTGATGAAGGTAGGATGTAGGTTGATGTTTAGGTGGGAGACCAAAGAGAAGGGAGCAGTTGTTGGTGGGGCTGAGGAGGTGCTGAGAAGAGATCGTGAGGGCCAGCACCAGCCTTCATTCCTGGCCATGTCTGCCCCTGAGCCCCATGTGGAGGGTGGCCGCTTCGGAGCTTGTCCCTGATGAGGGTCAGGGCTAGGTTGAGGTTAGGTGGGAGAACCGGCACAGAGCCACGGTGTTGATGGGGCTGCCTAGGGACTGCAAACGGAAGGCGAGGTCCAGCATCAGCCTTGATTCCTGGCTATCTCAGTGCCTAGGGCCCTCGTGGAGGGTGGTCGCTTGGGAGCTTGGCTCTGATGAGGGTAAGGGATGTGTCGAGGATAATAAGGAGAACAGACACAGAGCCCCAGTGTTGGTGGGGCTGAAAAGGGGCTGCCAAGAGATCGTGAGGGCCAGCATGAACCTTGATTCCTGGCTACCTCAGTGCCTAAGACCCACGTGGAGGGTGGCCGCTCCGAAGTTTGGCCCTGAGGAGGGTAAGGGGTAGCTTGATGTTAGGTGCGAGCAGAGGCACAGAGCCCCGGTGTTGGTGGGGCTGCCAAGAGATCGTGAGGGCCAGCATCAACCTTGATTCCGGGCTACCTCAGTGCCAAGCCCCATGCGGTGCGTGGCTGCTTCAGAGCTTGGCTCTGCTGAGGATAAGGGATATGTCGAGGATAGGTGGAAGAACAGACTCAGAACCCCGGTGTTGGTGGGGCTGAGAAGGGACTGCCAAGAAATCGTGAGGGCCAGCATCAGCCTTGATTCCTGGTTGCTTCTGTGCCTGAGCCCCATGAGGTGGGTGGCCGCTTCGGAGCTTGGCTCTGATGAGGGTAAGGGATGTGTCGAGGATAATTGGGAGAAGAGACACAGAGCCCTAGTGTTGGTGGGGCTGAGAAAGTGCTGCCAAGAGATCGTGAGGGCCAGCATCAGTCTTGGTTCCTGGCTACTTCAGTGCCAAGCCCCATGTGGAGGGTGGCCACTTCGAAGCTTGGCTCCGATGAGGGTCAGGGCTAGGTTGAGGTTAGGTGGGAGAACAGGCAGAGAGCCCCGGTGTTAGTGGGGATTTCAAAGGGCTGCCAGGGCAGGCGAGTTCAACGGTCAGTCAATCTTGGTTCCATCTGTGTTGGAGCGCCATCTAGTGGGTAGACGTTTTAGACCCTGAATCTGATGAAGGTAAGATGTAGGTTGATGTTTAGGTGGGAGACCATAGAGATGGGGGCAGTTGTTGGTGGGGCTGAGGAGGGGCTGCCAAGGGAAGGTGAGGGCCAGCATGAAGCTTGGTTCCTGGCTACCTCAGTGCCTAAGGCCCACGTGGAGGGTGGTCGCTTCGGAGCTTGTCTGTGAAGCGGGTAAGTGCTAGGTCGAGGTTAGTTGAGAGAACAGACACAGAGCCCCGGTTTGGTGGGGCTGCCAAGGGAAGGTGAGAGCCAGCATCAACCTTGATTCCTGGCTACCTCAGTGCTTAGGCCCATGTGGCGGGTGGCTGCTTCAGGCTTGGCTCTGCTGAGGATAAGGGATATGTCGAGGATAGATGGAAGAACAGACTCAGAGCCCCGGTGTTGGTGGGGCTGAGAAGGGACTGCTAAGAAATCGTGACGGCCAGCGTCAACCTTGATTCCTGGCTACTTCTGTGCCTTGAGCCCCATGCGGTGGGAGGCCGCTTCGGAGCTTGGCTCTGAAGTGGGTAAGTGCTAGGGTGAGGTTAGGTGGGAGAAGAGACACAGAGCCCCGGTGTTGGTGGGGCTGAGAAGGTGCTGCCAAGAGATCGTGAGGGCCAGCATCAACCTTGATTCCTGGCTACTTCAGTGCCTAAGCCCCCCGTGGAGAGTGGCCTCTTCGGAGCTTGGCTCCGATGAAGGTAAGGGATACGTCGAAGATAACTGGGAGAACCGACAGAGAGCCCCGGTGGTGGTGGGGACCTCAAAGGGCTGCCAGGGCAGCGAGTGCAACGAACACCCGTCACCTTGGTTCCCTCTGTGTTGGAGCGCCATCTGGTGGGTAGACGTTTCAGAGCCTGGCTCTGATGAAGGTAAGATGTAGGTTGATGTTTAGGTGGGAGACCAAAGAGAAGGGAGCAGGGGTTGGTGGGGCTGAGGAGGGGCTGACAAGAGATCGTGAGGGCCAGCACCAGCCTTCATTCCTGGCCATGTCTGCCCCTGAGCCCCATGTGGAGGGTGGCCACTTCGGAGCTTGTCCCTGATGAGGGTCAGGGCTAGGTTGAGGTTAGGTGGGAGAACCGGCACAGAGCCACGGTGTTGATGGGGCTGCCTAGGGACTGCAAACGGAAGGCGAGGTCCAGCATCAGCCTTGATTCCTGGCTATCTCAGTGCCTAGGGCCCTCGTGGAGGGTGGTCGCTTGGGAGCTTGGCTCTGATGAGGGTAAGGGATGTGTCGAGGATAATAAGGAGAACAGACACAGAGCCCCAGTGTTGGTGGGGCTGAGAAGGGGCTGCCAAGAGATCGTGAGGGCCAGCATGAACCTTGATTCCTGGCTACCTCAGTGCCTAAGACCCACGTGGAGGGTGGCCGCTCCGAAGTTTGGCCCTGAGGAGGGTAAGGGGTAGCTTGATGTTAGGTGCGAGCAGAGGCACAGAGCCCCGGTGTTGGTGGGGCTGCCAAGAGATCGTGAGGGCCAGCATCAACCTTGATTCCGGGCTACCTCAGTGCCAAGCCCCATGCGGTGGGTGGCTGCTTCGAAGCTTGGCTCTGAGGCGGGTAAGTGATAGGCCGAGGTTAGATGGAAGATCAGACAGAGAGCAACGATGCTGGTGGGGCTGAGAAGGGGCTGCCAAGGGAAGGTGAGGGCCAGCATCAGCCTTGATTCCTGGCTACCTCAGTGCCAAGTCCCATGTGGAGGGTGGCCACTGGAGCTTGGCTCTCATGAGGGTAAGGGATACGTCGAGGTTAGCTGAGAGAACAGACACAGAGCCCCGGTGTTGGTGGGGCTGAGAAGGGGCGGACAAGAGATCGTGAGGGCCAGCATCAACTTGATTCCTGGCTACTTCTGTGCCTGAGCCCCATGAGGTGGGTGGCCGCTTCGGAGCTTAGCTCTGATGAGGGTAAGGGATGTGTCGAGGATAATTGTGAGAACAGACACAGAACCCCGGTGTTGGTGGGGCTGCCAAGTGAAGGTGAGGGCCAGTATCAATCTTGATTCCTGGCTACCTCAGCGCTTAGGCCCATGTGGTGGATAGCCGCGTCGGAGCGTGGCCCTGATGGGGATAAGGGATATGTCGAGCATAGGTGGAAGAAGAGACAGAGCCCCGGTGTTGATGGGGCTGAGAAGGGGCTGCCAAGAGATCGTGAGGGCCAGCATCAGCCTTGATTCCTGGCTACCTCAGCGCCAAGCCCCATGAGGTGGGTGGCCGCTTCGGAGCTTAGCTCTGATGAGGATAAGGCATGTGTCGAGGATAATTGGGAGAACAAACAGAGAGCCCCGCTGTTGGTGGGGACCTCAAAGGGCTGCCAGGGCAGGCGAGGTCAACAAACAGTCAATCTTGGTTCCATCTGTGTTGGAGCGCCATCTAGTGGGTAGACGTTTTAGACCCTGGATCTGATGAAGGTAAGATGTAGGTTGATGTTTAGGTGGGAGACCAAAGAGAAGGGGGCAGTTGTTGGTGGGGCTGAGGAGGGGCTGCCAAGGGAAGGTGAGGGCCAGCATGAAGCTTGGTTCCTGGCTACCTCAGTGCCTAAGGCCCACGTGGAGGGTGGTCGCTTCGGAGCTTGTCTGTGAAGCGGGTAAGTGCTAGGTCGAGGTTAGTTGAGAGAACAGACACAGAGCCCCGGTTTGGTGGGGCTGCCAAGGGAAGGTGAGAGCCAGCATCAACCTTGATTCCTGGCTACCTCAGTGCTTAGGCCCATGTGGTTGTTGGCTGCTTCAGGCTTGGCTCTGCTGAGGATAAGGGATATGTCGAGGATAGATGGAAGAACAGACTCAGAGCCCCGGTGTTGGTGGGGCTGAGAAGGGACTGCTAAGAAATCGTGACGGCCAGCGTCAACCTTGATTCCTGGCTACTTCTGTGCCTTGAGCCCCATGCGGTGGGAGGCCGCTTCGGAGCTTGGCTCTGAAGTGGGTAAGTGCTAGGGTGAGGTTAGGTGGGAGAAGAGACACAGAGCCCCGGTGTTGGTGGGGCTGAGAAGGTGCTGCCAAGAGATCGTGAGGGCCAGCATCAACCTTGATTCCTGGCTACTTCAGTGCCTAAGCCCCCCGTGGAGAGTGGCCTCTTCGGAGCTTGGCTCCGATGAAGGTAAGGGATACGTCGAAGATAACTGGGAGAACCGACAGAGAGCCCCGGTGGTGGTGGGGACCTCAAAGGGCTGCCAGGGCAGCGAGTGCAACGAACACCCGTCACCTTGGTTCCCTCTGTGTTGGAGCGCCATCTGGTGGGTAGGCGTTTCAGAGCCTGGCTCTGATGAAGGTAGGATGTAGGTTGATGTTTAGGTGGGAGACCAAAGAGAAGGGAGCAGTTGTTGGTGGGGCTGAGGAGGGGCTGACAAGAGATCGTGAGGGCCAGCACCAACCTTCATTCCTGGCCATGTCTGCCCCTGAGCCCCATGTGGAGGGTGGCCGCTTCGGAGCTTGTCCCTGATGAGGGTCAGGGCTAGGTTGAGGTTAGGTGGGAGAACCGGCACAGAGCCACGGTGTTGATGGGGCTGCCTAGGGACTGCAAACGGAAGGCGAGGTCCAGCATCAGCCTTGATTCCTGGCTATCTCAGTGCCTAGGGCCCTCGTGGAGGGTGGTCGCTTGGGAGCTTGGCTCTGATGAGGGTAAGGGATGTGTCGAGGATAATAAGGAGAACAGACACAGAGCCCCAGTGTTGGTGGGGCTGAGAAGGGGCTGCCAAGAGATCGTGAGGGCCAGCATGAACCTTGATTCCTGGCTACCTCAGTGCCTAAGACCCACGTGGAGGGTGGCCGCTCCGAAGTTTGGCCCTGAGGAGGGTAAGGGGTAGCTTGATGTTAGGTGCGAGCAGAGGCACAGAGCCCCGGTGTTGGTGGGGCTGCCAAGAGATCGTGAGGGCCAGCATCAACCTTGATTCCGGGCTACCTCAGTGCCAAGCCCCATGCGGTGCGTGGCTGCTTCAGAGCTTGGCTCTGCTGAGGATAAGGGATATGTCGAGGATAGGTGGAAGAACAGACTCAGAACCCCGGTGTTGGTGGGGCTGAGAAGGGGCGGACAAGAGATCGTGAGGGCCAGCATCAACTTGATTCCTGGCTACTTCTGTGCCTGAGCCCCATGAGGTGGGTGGCCGCTTCGGAGCTTAGCTCTGATGAGGGTAAGGGATGTGTCGAGGATAATTGTGAGAACAGACACAGAACCCCGGTGTTGGTGGGGCTGCCAAGTGAAGGTGAGGGCCAGTATCAATCTTGATTCCTGGCTACCTCAGCGCTTAGGCCCATGTGGTGGATAGCCGCGTCGGAGCGTGGCCCTGATGGGGATAAGGGATATGTCGAGCATAGGTGGAAGAAGAGACAGAGCCCCGGTGTTGATGGGGCTGAGAAGGGGCTGCCAAGAGATCGTGAGGGCCAGCATCAGCCTTGATTCCTGGCTACCTCAGCGCCAAGCCCCATGAGGTGGGTGGCCGCTTCGGAGCTTAGCTCTGATGAGGATAAGGCATGTGTCGAGGATAATTGGGAGAACAAACAGAGAGCCCCGCTGTTGGTGGGGACCTCAAAGGGCTGCCAGGGCAGGCGAGGTCAACAAACAGTCAATCTTGGTTCCATCTGTGTTGGAGCGCCATCTAGTGGGTAGACGTTTTAGACCCTGGATCTGATGAAGGTAAGATGTAGGTTGATGTTTAGGTGGGAGACCAAAGAGAAGGGGGCAGTTGTTGGTGGGGCTGAGGAGGGGCTGCCAAGGGAAGGTGAGGGCCAGCATGAAGCTTGGTTCCTGGCTACCTCAGTGCCTAAGGCCCACGTGGAGGGTGGTCGCTTCGGAGCTTGTCTGTGAAGCGGGTAAGTGCTAGGTTGAGGTTAGTTGAGAGAACAGACACAGAGCCCCGGTTTGGTGGGGCTGCCAAGGGAAGGTGAGAGCCAGCATCAACCTTGATTCCTGGCTACCTCAGTGCTTAGGCCCATGTGGTTGTTGGCTGCTTCAGGCTTGGCTCTGCTGAGGATAAGGGATATGTCGAGGATAGATGGAAGAACAGACTCAGAGCCCCGGTGTTGGTGGGGCTGAGAAGGGACTGCTAAGAAATCGTGACGGCCAGCGTCAACCTTGATTCCTGGCTACTTCTGTGCCTTGAGCCCCATGCGGTGGGAGGCCGCTTCGGAGCTTGGCTCTGAAGTGGGTAAGTGCTAGGGTGAGGTTAGGTGGGAGAAGAGACACAGAGCCCCGGTGTTGGTGGGGCTGAGAAGGTGCTGCCAAGAGATCGTGAGGGCCAGCATCAACCTTGATTCCTGGCTACTTCAGTGCCTAAGCCCCCCGTGGAGAGTGGCCTCTTCGGAGCTTGGCTCCGATGAAGGTAAGGGATACGTCGAAGATAACTGGGAGAACCGACAGAGAGCCCCGGTGGTGGTGGGGACCTCAAAGGGCTGCCAGGGCAGCGAGTGCAACGAACACCCGTCACCTTGGTTCCCTCTGTGTTGGAGCGCCATCTGGTGGGTAGACGTTTCAGAGCCTGGCTCTGATGAAGGTAGGATGTAGGTTGATGTTTAGGTGGGAGACCAAAGAGAAGGGAGCAGTTGTTGGTGGGGCTGAGGAGGGGCTGACAAGAGATCGTGAGGGCCAGCACCAACCTTCATTCCTGGCCATGTCTGCCCCTGAGCCCCATGTGGAGGGTGGCCGCTTCGGAGCTTGTCCCTGATGAGGGTCAGGGCTAGGTTGAGGTTAGGTGGGAGAACCGGCACAGAGCCACGGTGTTGATGGGGCTGCCTAGGGACTGCAAACGGAAGGCGAGGTCCAGCATCAGCCTTGATTCCTGGCTATCTCAGTGCCTAGGGCCCTCGTGGAGGGTGGTCGCTTGGGAGCTTGGCTCTGATGAGGGTAAGGGATGTGTCGAGGATAATAAGGAGAACAGACACAGAGCCCCAGTGTTGGTGGGGCTGAGAAGGGGCTGCCAAGAGATCGTGAGGGCCAGCATGAACCTTGATTCCTGGCTACCTCAGTGCCTAAGACCCACGTGGAGGGTGGCCGCTCCGAAGTTTGGCCCTGAGGAGGGTAAGGGGTAGCTTGATGTTAGGTGCGAGCAGAGGCACAGAGCCCCGGTGTTGGTGGGGCTGCCAAGAGATCGTGAGGGCCAGCATCAACCTTGATTCCGGGCTACCTCAGTGCCAAGCCCCATGCGGTGCGTGGCTGCTTCAGAGCTTGGCTCTGCTGAGGATAAGGGATATGTCGAGGATAGGTGGAAGAACAGACTCAGAACCCCGGTGTTGGTGGGGCTGAGAAGGGACTGCCAAGAAATCATGAGGGCCAGCATCAGCCTTGATTCCTGGTTGCTTCTGTGCCTGAGCCCCATGAGGTGGGTGGCCGCTTCGGAGCTTGGCTCTGATGAGGGTAAGGGATGTGTCGAGGATAATTGGGAGAAGAGACACAGAGCCCTAGTGTTGGTGGGGCTGAGAAAGTGCTGCCAAGAGATCGTGAGGGCCAGCATCAGTCTTGGTGCCTGGCTACTTCAGTGCCAAGCCCCATGTGGAGGGTGGCCACTTCGAAGCTTGGCTCCGATGAGGGTCAGGGCTAGGTTGAGGTTAGGTGGGAGAACAGGCAGAGAGCCCCGGTGTTAGTGGGGATTTCAAAGGGCTGCCAGGGCAGGCGAGTTCAACGGTCAGTCAATCTTGGTTCCATCTGTGTTGGAGCGCCATCTAGTGGGTAGACGTTTTAGACCCTGAATCTGATGAAGGTAAGATGTAGGTTGATGTTTAGGTGGGAGACCATAGAGATGGGGGCAGTTGTTGGTGGGGCTGAGGAGGGGCTGCCAAGGGAAGGTGAGGGCCAGCATGAAGCTTGGTTCCTGGCTACCTCAGTGCCTAAGGCCCACGTGGAGGGTGGTCGCTTCGGAGCTTGTCTGTGAAGCGGGTAAGTGCTAGGTCGAGGTTAGTTGAGAGAACAGACACAGAGCCCCGGTTTGGTGGGGCTGCCAAGGGAAGGTGAGAGCCAGCATCAACCTTGATTCCTGGCTACCTCAGTGCTTAGGCCCATGTGGTTGTTGGCTGCTTCAGGCTTGGCTCTGCTGAGGATAAGGGATATGTCGAGGATAGATGGAAGAACAGACTCAGAGCCCCGGTGTTGGTGGGGCTGAGAAGGGACTGCTAAGAAATCGTGACGGCCAGCGTCAACCTTGATTCCTGGCTACTTCTGTGCCTGAGCCCCATGCGGTGGGAGGCCGCTTCGGAGCTTGGCTCTGAAGTGGGTAAGTGCTAGGGTGAGGTTAGGTGGGAGAAGAGACACAGAGCCCCGGTGTTGGTGGGGCTGAGAAGGTGCTGCCAAGAGATCGTGAGGGCCAGCATCAACCTTGATTCCTGGCTACTTCAGTGCCTAAGCCCCCCGTGGAGAGTGGCCTCTTCGGAGCTTGGCTCCGATGAAGGTAAGGGATACGTCGAAGATAACTGGGAGAACCGACAGAGAGCCCCGGTGGTGGTGGGGACCTCAAAGGGCTGCCAGGGCAGCGAGTGCAACGAACACCCGTCACCTTGGTTCCCTCTGTGTTGGAGCGCCATCTGGTGGGTAGACGTTTCAGAGCCTGGCTCTGATGAAGGTAAGATGTAGGTTGATGTTTAGGTGGGAGACCAAAGAGAAGGGAGCAGGGGTTGGTGGGGCTGAGGAGGGGCTGACAAGAGATCGTGAGGGCCAGCACCAGCCTTCATTCCTGGCCATGTCTGCCCCTGAGCCCCATGTGGAGGGTGGCCGCTTCGGAGCTTGTCCCTGATGAGGGTCAGGGCTAGGTTGAGGTTAGGTGGGAGAACCGGCACAGAGCCACGGTGTTGATGGGGCTGCCTAGGGACTGCAAACGGAAGGCGAGGTCCAGCATCAGCCTTGATTCCTGGCTATCTCAGTGCCTAGGGCCCTCGTGGAGGGTGGTCGCTTGGGAGCTTGGCTCTGATGAGGGTAAGGGATGTGTCGAGGATAATAAGGAGAACAGACACAGAGCCCCAGTGTTGGTGGGGCTGAGAAGGGGCTGCCAAGAGATCGTGAGGGCCAGCATGAACCTTGATTCCTGGCTACCTCAGTGCCTAAGACCCACGTGGAGGGTGGCCGCTCCGAAGTTTGGCCCTGAGGAGGGTAAGGGGTAGCTTGATGTTAGGTGCGAGCAGAGGCACAGAGCCCCGGTGTTGGTGGGGCTGCCAAGAGATCGTGAGGGCCAGCATCAACCTTGATTCCGGGCTACCTCAGTGCCAAGCCCCATGCGGTGGGTGGCTGCTTCGAAGCTTGGCTCTGAGGCGGGTAAGTGATAGGCCGAGGTTAGATGGAAGATCAGACAGAGAGCAACGATGCTGGTGGGGCTGAGAAGGGGCTGCCAAGGGAAGGTGAGGGCCAGCATCAGCCTTGATTCCTGGCTACCTCAGTGCCAAGTCCCATGTGGAGGGTGGCCACTGGAGCTTGGCTCTCATGAGGGTAAGGGATACGTCGAGGTTAGCTGAGAGAACAGACACAGAGCCCCGGTGTTGGTGGGGCTGAGAAGGGGCGGACAAGAGATCGTGAGGGCCAGCATCAACTTGATTCCTGGCTACTTCTGTGCCTGAGCCCCATGAGGTGGGTGGCCGCTTCGGAGCTTAGCTCTGATGAGGGTAAGGGATGTGTCGAGGATAATTGTGAGAACAGACACAGAACCCCGGTGTTGGTGGGGCTGCCAAGTGAAGGTGAGGGCCAGTATCAATCTTGATTCCTGGCTACCTCAGCGCTTAGGCCCATGTGGTGGATAGCCGCGTCGGAGCGTGGCCCTGATGGGGATAAGGGATATGTCGAGCATAGGTGGAAGAAGAGACAGAGCCCCGGTGTTGATGGGGCTGAGAAGGGGCGGACAAGAGATCGTGAGGGCCAGCATCAGCCTTGATTCCTGGCTACCTCAGCGCCAAGCCCCATGAGGTGGATGGCCGCTTCGGAGCTTAGCTCTGATGAGGATAAGGCATGTGTCGAGGATAATTGGGAGAACAAACAGAGAGCCCCGGTGTTGGTGGGGACCTCAAAGGGCTGCCAGGGCAGGCGAGGTCAACAAACAGTCAATCTTGGTTCCATCTGTGTTGGAGCGCCATCTAGTGGGTAGACGTTTTAGACCCTGGATCTGATGAAGGTAAGATGTAGGTTGATGTTTAGGTGGGAGACCAAAGAGAAGGGGGCAGTTGTTGGTGGGGCTGAGGAGGGGCTGCCAAGGGAAGGTGAGGGCCAGCATGAAGCTTGGTTCCTGGCTACCTCAGTGCCTAAGGCCCACGTGGAGGGTGGTCGCTTCGGAGCTTGTCTGTGAAGCGGGTAAGTGCTAGGTCGAGGTTAGTTGAGAGAACAGACACAGAGCCCCGGTTTGGTGGGGCTGCCAAGGGAAGGTGAGAGCCAGCATCAACCTTGATTCCTGGCTACCTCAGTGCTTAGGCCCATGTGGTTGTTGGCTGCTTCAGGCTTGGCTCTGCTGAGGATAAGGGATATGTCGAGGATAGATGGAAGAACAGACTCAGAGCCCCGGTGTTGGTGGGGCTGAGAAGGGACTGCTAAGAAATCGTGACGGCCAGCGTCAACCTTGATTCCTGGCTACTTCTGTGCCTTGAGCCCCATGCGGTGGGAGGCCGCTTCGGAGCTTGGCTCTGAAGTGGGTAAGTGCTAGGGTGAGGTTAGGTGGGAGAAGAGACACAGAGCCCCGGTGTTGGTGGGGCTGAGAAGGTGCTGCCAAGAGATCGTGAGGGCCAGCATCAACCTTGATTCCTGGCTACTTCAGTGCCTAAGCCCCCCGTGGAGAGTGGCCTCTTCGGAGCTTGGCTCCGATGAAGGTAAGGGATACGTCGAAGATAACTGGGAGAACCGACAGAGAGCCCCGGTGGTGGTGGGGACCTCAAAGGGCTGCCAGGGCAGCGAGTGCAACGAACACCCGTCACCTTGGTTCCCTCTGTGTTGGAGCGCCATCTGGTGGGTAGACGTTTCAGAGCCTGGCTCTGATGAAGGTAGGATGTAGGTTGATGTTTAGGTGGGAGACCAAAGAGAAGGGAGCAGTTGTTGGTGGGGCTGAGGAGGGGCTGACAAGAGATCGTGAGGGCCAGCACCAACCTTCATTCCTGGCCATGTCTGCCCCTGAGCCCCATGTGGAGGGTGGCCGCTTCGGAGCTTGTCCCTGATGAGGGTCAGGGCTAGGTTGAGGTTAGGTGGGAGAACCGGCACAGAGCCACGGTGTTGATGGGGCTGCCTAGGGACTGCAAACGGAAGGCGAGGTCCAGCATCAGCCTTGATTCCTGGCTATCTCAGTGCCTAGGGCCCTCGTGGAGGGTGGTCGCTTGGGAGCTTGGCTCTGATGAGGGTAAGGGATGTGTCGAGGATAATAAGGAGAACAGACACAGAGCCCCAGTGTTGCTGGGGCTGAGAAGGGGCTGCCAAGAGATCGTGAGGGCCAGCATGAACCTTGATTCCTGGCTACCTCAGTGCCTAAGACCCACGTGGAGGGTGGCCGCTCCGAAGTTTGGCCCTGAGGAGGGTAAGGGGTAGCTTGATGTTAGGTGCGAGCAGAGGCACAGAGCCCCGGTGTTGGTGGGGCTGCCAAGAGATCGTGAGGGCCAGCATCAACCTTGATTCCGGGCTACCTCAGTGCCAAGCCCCATGCGGTGCGTGGCTGCTTCAGAGCTTGGCTCTGCTGAGGATAAGGGATATGTCGAGGATAGGTGGAAGAACAGACTCAGAACCCCGGTGTTGGTGGGGCTGAGAAGGGACTGCCAAGAAATCGTGAGGGCCAGCATCAGCCTTGATTCCTGGTTGCTTCTGTGCCTGAGCCCCATGAGGTGGGTGGCCGCTTCGGAGCTTGGCTCTGATGAGGGTAAGGGATGTGTCGAGGATAATTGGGAGAAGAGACACAGAGCCCTAGTGTTGGTGGGGCTGAGAAAGTGCTGCCAAGAGATCGTGAGGGCCAGCATCAACCTTGATTCCGGGCTACCTCAGTGCCAAGCCCCATGCGGTGGGTGGCTGCTTCGAAGCTTGGCTCTGAGGCGGGTAAGTGATAGGCCGAGGTTAGATGGAAGATCAGACAGAGAGCAACGATGCTGGTGGGGCTGAGAAGGGGCTGCCAAGGGAAGGTGAGGGCCAGCATCAGCCTTGATTCCTGGCTACCTCAGTGCCAAGTCCCATGTGGAGGGTGGCCACTGGAGCTTGGCTCTCATGAGGGTAAGGGATACGTCGAGGTTAGCTGAGAGAACAGACACAGAGCCCCGGTGTTGGTGGGGCTGAGAAGGGGCGGACAAGAGATCGTGAGGGCCAGCATCAACTTGATTCCTGGCTACTTCTGTGCCTGAGCCCCATGAGGTGGGTGGCCGCTTCGGAGCTTAGCTCTGATGAGGGTAAGGGATGTGTCGAGGATAATTGTGAGAACAGACACAGAACCCCGGTGTTGGTGGGGCTGCCAAGTGAAGGTGAGGGCCAGTATCAATCTTGATTCCTGGCTACCTCAGCGCTTAGGCCCATGTGGTGGATAGCCGCGTCGGAGCGTGGCCCTGATGGGGATAAGGGATATGTCGAGCATAGGTGGAAGAAGAGACAGAGCCCCGGTGTTGATGGGGCTGAGAAGGGGCTGCCAAGAGATCGTGAGGGCCAGCATCAGCCTTGATTCCTGGCTACCTCAGCGCCAAGCCCCATGAGGTGGGTGGCCGCTTCGGAGCTTAGCTCTGATGAGGATAAGGCATGTGTCGAGGATAATTGGGAGAACAAACAGAGAGCCCCGCTGTTGGTGGGGACCTCAAAGGGCTGCCAGGGCAGGCGAGGTCAACAAACAGTCAATCTTGGTTCCATCTGTGTTGGAGCGCCATCTAGTGGGTAGACGTTTTAGACCCTGGATCTGATGAAGGTAAGATGTAGGTTGATGTTTAGGTGGGAGACCAAAGAGAAGGGGGCAGTTGTTGGTGGGGCTGAGGAGGGGCTGCCAAGGGAAGGTGAGGGCCAGCATGAAGCTTGGTTCCTGGCTACCTCAGTGCCTAAGGCCCACGTGGAGGGTGGTCGCTTCGGAGCTTGTCTGTGAAGCGGGTAAGTGCTAGGTTGAGGTTAGTTGAGAGAACAGACACAGAGCCCCGGTTTGGTGGGGCTGCCAAGGGAAGGTGAGAGCCAGCATCAACCTTGATTCCTGGCTACCTCAGTGCTTAGGCCCATGTGGTTGTTGGCTGCTTCAGGCTTGGCTCTGCTGAGGATAAGGGATATGTCGAGGATAGATGGAAGAACAGACTCAGAGCCCCGGTGTTGGTGGGGCTGAGAAGGGACTGCTAAGAAATCGTGACGGCCAGCGTCAACCTTGATTCCTGGCTACTTCTGTGCCTTGAGCCCCATGCAGTGGGAGGCCGCTTCGGAGCTTGGCTCTGAAGTGGGTAAGTGCTAGGGTGAGGTTAGGTGGGAGAAGAGACACAGAGCCCCGGTGTTGGTGGGGCTGAGAAGGTGCTGCCAAGAGATCGTGAGGGCCAGCATCAACCTTGATTCCTGGCTACTTCAGTGCCTAAGCCCCCCGTGGAGAGTGGCCTCTTCGGAGCTTGGCTCCGATGAAGGTAAGGGATACGTCGAAGATAACTGGGAGAACCGACAGAGAGCCCCGGTGGTGGTGGGGACCTCAAAGGGCTGCCAGGGCAGCGAGTGCAACGAACACCCGTCACCTTGGTTCCCTCTGTGTTGGAGCGCCATCTGGTGGGTAGACGTTTCAGAGCCTGGCTCTGATGAAGGTAGGATGTAGGTTGATGTTTAGGTGGGAGACCAAAGAGAAGGGAGCAGTTGTTGGTGGGGCTGAGGAGGGGCTGACAAGAGATCGTGAGGGCCAGCACCAACCTTCATTCCTGGCCATGTCTGCCCCTGAGCCCCATGTGGAGGGTGGCCACTTCGGAGCTTGTCCCTGATGAGGGTCAGGGCTAGGTTGAGGTTAGGTGGGAGAACCGGCACAGAGCCACGGTGTTGATGGGGCTGCCTAGGGACTGCAAACGGAAGGCGAGGTCCAGCATCAGCCTTGATTCCTGGCTATCTCAGTGCCTAGGGCCCTCGTGGAGGGTGGTCGCTTGGGAGCTTGGCTCTGATGAGGGTAAGGGATGTGTCGAGGATAATAAGGAGAACAGACACAGAGCCCCAGTGTTGGTGGGGCTGAGAAGGGGCTGCCAAGAGATCGTGAGGGCCAGCATGAACCTTGATTCCTGGCTACCTCAGTGCCTAAGACCCACGTGGAGGGTGGCCGCTCCGAAGTTTGGCCCTGAGGAGGGTAAGGGGTAGCTTGATGTTAGGTGCGAGCAGAGGCACAGAGCCCCGGTGTTGGTGGGGCTGCCAAGAGATCGTGAGGGCCAGCATCAACCTTGATTCCGGGCTACCTCAGTGCCAAGCCCCATGCGGTGCGTGGCTGCTTCGAAGCTTGGCTCTGCTGAGGATAAGGGATATGTCGAGGATAGGTGGAAGAACAGACTCAGAACCCCGGTGTTGGTGGGGCTGAGAAGGGACTGCCAAGAAATCGTGAGGGCCAGCATCAGCCTTGATTCCTGGTTGCTTCTGTGCCTGAGCCCCATGAGGTGGGAGGCCGCTTCGGAGCTTGGCTCTGATGAGGGTAAGGGATGTGTCGAGGATAATTGTGAGAACAGACACAGAACCCCGGTGTTGGTGGGGCTGCCAAGTGAAGGTGAGGGCCAGTATCAATCTTGATTCCTGGCTACCTCAGCGCTTAGGCCCATGTGGTGGATAGCCGCGTCGGAGCGTGGCCCTGATGGGGATAAGGGATATGTCGAGCATAGGTGGAAGAAGAGACAGAGCCCCGGTGTTGATGGGGCTGAGAAGGGGCTGCCAAGAGATCGTGAGGGCCAGCATCAGCCTTGATTCCTGGCTACCTCAGCGCCAAGCCCCATGAGGTGGATGGCCGCTTCGGAGCTTAGCTCTGATGAGGATAAGGCATGTGTCGAGGATAATTGGGAGAACAAACAGAGAGCCCCGCTGTTGGTGGGGACCTCAAAGGGCTGCCAGGGCAGGCGAGGTCAACAAACAGTCAATCTTGGTTCCATCTGTGTTGGAGCGCCATCTAGTGGGTAGACGTTTTAGACCCTGGATCTGATGAAGGTAAGATGTAGGTTGATGTTTAGGTGGGAGACCAAAGAGAAGGGGGCAGTTGTTGGTGGGGCTGAGGAGGGGCTGCCAAGGGAAGGTGAGGGCCAGCATGAAGCTTGGTTCCTGGCTACCTCAGTGCCTAAGGCCCACGTGGAGGGTGGTCGCTTCGGAGCTTGTCTGTGAAGCGGGTAAGTGCTAGGTTGAGGTTAGTTGAGAGAACAGACACAGAGCCCCGGTTTGGTGGGGCTGCCAAGGGAAGGTGAGAGCCAGCATCAACCTTGATTCCTGGCTACCTCAGTGCTTAGGCCCATGTGGTTGTTGGCTGCTTCAGGCTTGGCTCTGCTGAGGATAAGGGATATGTCGAGGATAGATGGAAGAACAGACTCAGAGCCCCGGTGTTGGTGGGGCTGAGAAGGGACTGCTAAGAAATCGTGACGGCCAGCGTCAACCTTGATTCCTGGCTACTTCTGTGCCTTGAGCCCCATGCGGTGGGAGGCCGCTTCGGAGCTTGGCTCTGAAGTGGGTAAGTGCTAGGGTGAGGTTAGGTGGGAGAAGAGACACAGAGCCCCGGTGTTGGTGGGGCTGAGAAGGTGCTGCCAAGAGATCGTGAGGGCCAGCATCAACCTTGATTCCTGGCTACTTCAGTGCCTAAGCCCCCCGTGGAGAGTGGCCTCTTCGGAGCTTGGCTCCGATGAAGGTAAGGGATACGTCGAAGATAACTGGGAGAACCGACAGAGAGCCCCGGTGGTGGTGGGGACCTCAAAGGGCTGCCAGGGCAGCGAGTGCAACGAACACCCGTCACCTTGGTTCCCTCTGTGTTGGAGCGCCATCTGGTGGGTAGACGTTTCAGAGCCTGGCTCTGATGAAGGTAGGATGTAGGTTGATGTTTAGGTGGGAGACCAAAGAGAAGGGAGCAGTTGTTGGTGGGGCTGAGGAGGGGCTGACAAGAGATCGTGAGGGCCAGCACCAACCTTCATTCCTGGCCATGTCTGCCCCTGAGCCCCATGTGGAGGGTGGCCGCTTCGGAGCTTGTCCCTGATGAGGGTCAGGGCTAGGTTGAGGTTAGGTGGGAGAACCGGCACAGAGCCACGGTGTTGATGGGGCTGCCTAGGGACTGCAAACGGAAGGCGAGGTCCAGCATCAGCCTTGATTCCTGGCTATCTCAGTGCCTAGGGCCCTCGTGGAGGGTGGTCGCTTGGGAGCTTGGCTCTGATGAGGGTAAGGGATGTGTCGAGGATAATAAGGAGAACAGACACAGAGCCCCAGTGTTGGTGGGGCTGAGAAGGGGCTGCCAAGAGATCGTGAGGGCCAGCATGAACCTTGATTCCTGGCTACCTCAGTGCCTAAGACCCACGTGGAGGGTGGCCGCTCCGAAGTTTGGCCCTGAGGAGGGTAAGGGGTAGCTTGATGTTAGGTGCGAGCAGAGGCACAGAGCCCCGGTGTTGGTGGGGCTGCCAAGAGATCGTGAGGGCCAGCATCAACCTTGATTCCGGGCTACCTCAGTGCCAAGCCCCATGCGGTGGGTGGCTGCTTCGAAGCTTGGCTCTGAGGCGGGTAAGTGATAGGCCGAGGTTAGATGGAAGATCAGACAGAGAGCAACGATGCTGGTGGGGCTGAGAAGGGGCTGCCAAGGGAAGGTGAGGGCCAGCATCAGCCTTGATTCCTGGCTACCTCAGTGCCAAGTCCCATGTGGAGGGTGGCCACTGGAGCTTGGCTCTCATGAGGGTAAGGGATACGTCGAGGTTAGCTGAGAGAACAGACACAGAGCCCCGGTGTTGGTGGGGCTGAGAAGGGGCGGACAAGAGATCGTGAGGGCCAGCATCAACTTGATTCCTGGCTACTTCTGTGCCTGAGCCCCATGAGGTGGGTGGCCGCTTCGGAGCTTAGCTCTGATGAGGGTAAGGGATGTGTCGAGGATAATTGTGAGAACAGACACAGAACCCCGGTGTTGGTGGGGCTGCCAAGTGAAGGTGAGGGCCAGTATCAATCTTGATTCCTGGCTACCTCAGCGCTTAGGCCCATGTGGTGGATAGCCGCGTCGGAGCGTGGCCCTGATGGGGATAAGGGATATGTCGAGCATAGGTGGAAGAAGAGACAGAGCCCCGGTGTTGATGGGGCTGAGAAGGGGCTGCCAAGAGATCGTGAGGGCCAGCATCAGCCTTGATTCCTGGCTACCTCAGCGCCAAGCCCCATGAGGTGGATGGCCGCTTCGGAGCTTAGCTCTGATGAGGATAAGGCATGTGTCGAGGATAATTGGGAGAACAAACAGAGAGCCCCGCTGTTGGTGGGGACCTCAAAGGGCTGCCAGGGCAGGCGAGGTCAACAAACAGTCAATCTTGGTTCCATCTGTGTTGGAGCGCCATCTAGTGGGTAGACGTTTTAGACCCTGGATCTGATGAAGGTAAGATGTAGGTTGATGTTTAGGTGGGAGACCAAAGAGAAGGGGGCAGTTGTTGGTGGGGCTGAGGAGGGGCTGCCAAGGGAAGGTGAGGGCCAGCATGAAGCTTGGTTCCTGGCTACCTCAGTGCCTAAGGCCCACGTGGAGGGTGGTCGCTTCGGAGCTTGTCTGTGAAGCGGGTAAGTGCTAGGTTGAGGTTAGTTGAGAGAACAGACACAGAGCCCCGGTTTGGTGGGGCTGCCAAGGGAAGGTGAGAGCCAGCATCAACCTTGATTCCTGGCTACCTCAGTGCTTAGGCCCATGTGGTTGTTGGCTGCTTCAGGCTTGGCTCTGCTGAGGATAAGGGATATGTCGAGGATAGATGGAAGAACAGACTCAGAGCCCCGGTGTTGGTGGGGCTGAGAAGGGACTGCTAAGAAATCGTGACGGCCAGCGTCAACCTTGATTCCTGGCTACTTCTGTGCCTTGAGCCCCATGCGGTGGGAGGCCGCTTCGGAGCTTGGCTCTGAAGTGGGTAAGTGCTAGGGTGAGGTTAGGTGGGAGAAGAGACACAGAGCCCCGGTGTTGGTGGGGCTGAGAAGGTGCTGCCAAGAGATCGTGAGGGCCAGCATCAACCTTGATTCCTGGCTACTTCAGTGCCTAAGCCCCCCGTGGAGAGTGGCCTCTTCGGAGCTTGGCTCCGATGAAGGTAAGGGATACGTCGAAGATAACTGGGAGAACCGACAGAGAGCCCCGGTGGTGGTGGGGACCTCAAAGGGCTGCCAGGGCAGCGAGTGCAACGAACACCCGTCACCTTGGTTCCCTCTGTGTTGGAGCGCCATCTGGTGGGTAGACGTTTCAGAGCCTGGCTCTGATGAAGGTAGGATGTAGGTTGATGTTTAGGTGGGAGACCAAAGAGAAGGGAGCAGTTGTTGGTGGGGCTGAGGAGGGGCTGACAAGAGATCGTGAGGGCCAGCACCAACCTTCATTCCTGGCCATGTCTGCCCCTGAGCCCCATGTGGAGGGTGGCCGCTTCGGAGCTTGTCCCTGATGAGGGTCAGGGCTAGGTTGAGGTTAGGTGGGAGAACCGGCACAGAGCCACGGTGTTGATGGGGCTGCCTAGGGACTGCAAACGGAAGGCGAGGTCCAGCATCAGCCTTGATTCCTGGCTATCTCAGTGCCTAGGGCCCTCGTGGAGGGTGGTCGCTTGGGAGCTTGGCTCTGATGAGGGTAAGGGATGTGTCGAGGATAATAAGGAGAACAGACACAGAGCCCCAGTGTTGGTGGGGCTGAGAAGGGGCTGCCAAGAGATCGTGAGGGCCAGCATGAACCTTGATTCCTGGCTACCTCAGTGCCTAAGACCCACGTGGAGGGTGGCCGCTCCGAAGTTTGGCCCTGAGGAGGGTAAGGGGTAGCTTGATGTTAGGTGCGAGCAGAGGCACAGAGCCCCGGTGTTGGTGGGGCTGCCAAGAGATCGTGAGGGCCAGCATCAACCTTGATTCCGGGCTACCTCAGTGCCAAGCCCCATGCGGTGGGTGGCTGCTTCGAAGCTTGGCTCTGAGGCGGGTAAGTGATAGGCCGAGGTTAGATGGAAGATCAGACAGAGAGCAACGATGCTGGTGGGGCTGAGAAGGGGCTGCCAAGGGAAGGTGAGGGCCAGCATCAGCCTTGATTCCTGGCTACCTCAGTGCCAAGTCCCATGTGGAGGGTGGCCACTGGAGCTTGGCTCTCATGAGGGTAAGGGATACGTCGAGGTTAGCTGAGAGAACAGACACAGAGCCCCGGTGTTGGTGGGGCTGAGAAGGGGCGGACAAGAGATCGTGAGGGCCAGCATCAACTTGATTCCTGGCTACTTCTGTGCCTGAGCCCCATGAGGTGGGTGGCCGCTTCGGAGCTTAGCTCTGATGAGGGTAAGGGATGTGTCGAGGATAATTGTGAGAACAGACACAGAACCCCGGTGTTGGTGGGGCTGCCAAGTGAAGGTGAGGGCCAGTATCAATCTTGATTCCTGGCTACCTCAGCGCTTAGGCCCATGTGGTGGATAGCCGCGTCGGAGCGTGGCCCTGATGGGGATAAGGGATATGTCGAGCATAGGTGGAAGAAGAGACAGAGCCCCGGTGTTGATGGGGCTGAGAAGGGGCTGCCAAGAGATCGTGAGGGCCAGCATCAGCCTTGATTCCTGGCTACCTCAGCGCCAAGCCCCATGAGGTGGGTGGCCGCTTCGGAGCTTAGCTCTGATGAGGATAAGGCATGTGTCGAGGATAATTGGGAGAACAAACAGAGAGCCCCGCTGTTGGTGGGGACCTCAAAGGGCTGCCAGGGCAGGCGAGGTCAACAAACAGTCAATCTTGGTTCCATCTGTGTTGGAGCGCCATCTAGTGGGTAGACGTTTTAGACCCTGGATCTGATGAAGGTAAGATGTAGGTTGATGTTTAGGTGGGAGACCAAAGAGAAGGGGGCAGTTGTTGGTGGGGCTGAGGAGGGGCTGCCAAGGGAAGGTGAGGGCCAGCATGAAGCTTGGTTCCTGGCTACCTCAGTGCCTAAGGCCCACGTGGAGGGTGGTCGCTTCGGAGCTTGTCTGTGAAGCGGGTAAGTGCTAGGTCGAGGTTAGTTGAGAGAACAGACACAGAGCCCCGGTTTGGTGGGGCTGCCAAGGGAAGGTGAGAGCCAGCATCAACCTTGATTCCTGGCTACCTCAGTGCTTAGGCCCATGTGGTTGTTGGCTGCTTCAGGCTTGGCTCTGCTGAGGATAAGGGATATGTCGAGGATAGATGGAAGAACAGACTCAGAGCCCCGGTGTTGGTGGGGCTGAGAAGGGACTGCTAAGAAATCGTGACGGCCAGCGTCAACCTTGATTCCTGGCTACTTCTGTGCCTTGAGCCCCATGCGGTGGGAGGCCGCTTCGGAGCTTGGCTCTGAAGTGGGTAAGTGCTAGGGTGAGGTTAGGTGGGAGAAGAGACACAGAGCCCCGGTGTTGGTGGGGCTGAGAAGGTGCTGCCAAGAGATCGTGAGGGCCAGCATCAACCTTGATTCCTGGCTACTTCAGTGCCTAAGCCCCCCGTGGAGAGTGGCCTCTTCGGAGCTTGGCTCCGATGAAGGTAAGGGATACGTCGAAGATAACTGGGAGAACCGACAGAGAGCCCCGGTGGTGGTGGGGACCTCAAAGGGCTGCCAGGGCAGCGAGTGCAACGAACACCCGTCACCTTGGTTCCCTCTGTGTTGGAGCGCCATCTGGTGGGTAGACGTTTCAGAGCCTGGCTCTGATGAAGGTAGGATGTAGGTTGATGTTTAGGTGGGAGACCAAAGAGAAGGGAGCAGTTGTTGGTGGGGCTGAGGAGGGGCTGACAAGAGATCGTGAGGGCCAGCACCAACCTTCATTCCTGGCCATGTCTGCCCCTGAGCCCCATGTGGAGGGTGGCCGCTTCGGAGCTTGTCCCTGATGAGGGTCAGGGCTAGGTTGAGGTTAGGTGGGAGAACCGGCACAGAGCCACGGTGTTGATGGGGCTGCCTAGGGACTGCAAACGGAAGGCGAGGTCCAGCATCAGCCTTGATTCCTGGCTATCTCAGTGCCTAGGGCCCTCGTGGAGGGTGGTCGCTTGGGAGCTTGGCTCTGATGAGGGTAAGGGATGTGTCGAGGATAATAAGGAGAACAGACACAGAGCCCCAGTGTTGGTGGGGCTGAGAAGGGGCTGCCAAGAGATCGTGAGGGCCAGCATGAACCTTGATTCCTGGCTACCTCAGTGCCTAAGACCCACGTGGAGGGTGGCCGCTCCGAAGTTTGGCCCTGAGGAGGGTAAGGGGTAGCTTGATGTTAGGTGCGAGCAGAGGCACAGAGCCCCGGTGTTGGTGGGGCTGCCAAGAGATCGTGAGGGCCAGCATCAACCTTGATTCCGGGCTACCTCAGTGCCAAGCCCCATGCGGTGGGTGGCTGCTTCGAAGCTTGGCTCTGAGGCGGGTAAGTGATAGGCCGAGGTTAGATGGAAGATCAGACAGAGAGCAACGATGCTGGTGGGGCTGAGAAGGGGCTGCCAAGGGAAGGTGAGGGCCAGCATCAGCCTTGATTCCTGGCTACCTCAGTGCCAAGTCCCATGTGGAGGGTGGCCACTGGAGCTTGGCTCTCATGAGGGTAAGGGATACGTCGAGGTTAGCTGAGAGAACAGACACAGAGCCCCGGTGTTGGTGGGGCTGAGAAGGGGCGGACAAGAGATCGTGAGGGCCAGCATCAACTTGATTCCTGGCTACTTCTGTGCCTGAGCCCCATGAGGTGGGTGGCCGCTTCGGAGCTTAGCTCTGATGAGGGTAAGGGATGTGTCGAGGATAATTGTGAGAACAGACACAGAACCCCGGTGTTGGTGGGGCTGCCAAGTGAAGGTGAGGGCCAGTATCAATCTTGATTCCTGGCTACCTCAGCGCTTAGGCCCATGTGGTGGATAGCCGCGTCGGAGCGTGGCCCTGATGGGGATAAGGGATATGTCGAGCATAGGTGGAAGAAGAGACAGAGCCCCGGTGTTGATGGGGCTGAGAAGGGGCTGCCAAGAGATCGTGAGGGCCAGCATCAGCCTTGATTCCTGGCTACCTCAGCGCCAAGCCCCATGAGGTGGGTGGCCGCTTCGGAGCTTAGCTCTGATGAGGATAAGGCATGTGTCGAGGATAATTGGGAGAACAAACAGAGAGCCCCGCTGTTGGTGGGGACCTCAAAGGGCTGCCAGGGCAGGCGAGGTCAACAAACAGTCAATCTTGGTTCCATCTGTGTTGGAGCGCCATCTAGTGGGTAGACGTTTTAGACCCTGGATCTGATGAAGGTAAGATGTAGGTTGATGTTTAGGTGGGAGACCAAAGAGAAGGGGGCAGTTGTTGGTGGGGCTGAGGAGGGGCTGCCAAGGGAAGGTGAGGGCCAGCATGAAGCTTGGTTCCTGGCTACCTCAGTGCCTAAGGCCCACGTGGAGGGTGGTCGCTTCGGAGCTTGTCTGTGAAGCGGGTAAGTGCTAGGTCGAGGTTAGTTGAGAGAACAGACACAGAGCCCCGGTTTGGTGGGGCTGCCAAGGGAAGGTGAGAGCCAGCATCAACCTTGATTCCTGGCTACCTCAGTGCTTAGGCCCATGTGGTTGTTGGCTGCTTCAGGCTTGGCTCTGCTGAGGATAAGGGATATGTCGAGGATAGATGGAAGAACAGACTCAGAGCCCCGGTGTTGGTGGGGCTGAGAAGGGACTGCTAAGAAATCGTGACGGCCAGCGTCAACCTTGATTCCTGGCTACTTCTGTGCCTTGAGCCCCATGCGGTGGGAGGCCGCTTCGGAGCTTGGCTCTGAAGTGGGTAAGTGCTAGGGTGAGGTTAGGTGGGAGAAGAGACACAGAGCCCCGGTGTTGGTGGGGCTGAGAAGGTGCTGCCAAGAGATCGTGAGGGCCAGCATCAACCTTGATTCCTGGCTACTTCAGTGCCTAAGCCCCCCGTGGAGAGTGGCCTCTTCGGAGCTTGGCTCCGATGAAGGTAAGGGATACGTCGAAGATAACTGGGAGAACCGACAGAGAGCCCCGGTGGTGGTGGGGACCTCAAAGGGCTGCCAGGGCAGCGAGTGCAACGAACACCCGTCACCTTGGTTCCCTCTGTGTTGGAGCGCCATCTGGTGGGTAGACGTTTCAGAGCCTGGCTCTGATGAAGGTAGGATGTAGGTTGATGTTTAGGTGGGAGACCAAAGAGAAGGGAGCAGTTGTTGGTGGGGCTGAGGAGGGGCTGACAAGAGATCGTGAGGGCCAGCACCAACCTTCATTCCTGGCCATGTCTGCCCCTGAGCCCCATGTGGAGGGTGGCCGCTTCGGAGCTTGTCCCTGATGAGGGTCAGGGCTAGGTTGAGGTTAGGTGGGAGAACCGGCACAGAGCCACGGTGTTGATGGGGCTGCCTAGGGACTGCAAACGGAAGGCGAGGTCCAGCATCAGCCTTGATTCCTGGCTATCTCAGTGCCTAGGGCCCTCGTGGAGGGTGGTCGCTTGGGAGCTTGGCTCTGATGAGGGTAAGGGATGTGTCGAGGATAATAAGGAGAACAGACACAGAGCCCCAGTGTTGCTGGGGCTGAGAAGGGGCTGCCAAGAGATCGTGAGGGCCAGCATCAACCTTGATTCCGGGCTACCTCAGTGCCAAGCCCCATGCGGTGGGTGGCTGCTTCGAAGCTTGGCTCTGAGGCGGGTAAGTGATAGGCCGAGGTTAGATGGAAGATCAGACAGAGAGCAACGATGCTGGTGGGGCTGAGAAGGGGCTGCCAAGGGAAGGTGAGGGCCAGCATCAGCCTTGATTCCTGGCTACCTCAGTGCCAAGTCCCATGTGGAGGGTGGCCACTGGAGCTTGGCTCTCATGAGGGTAAGGGATACGTCGAGGTTAGCTGAGAGAACAGACACAGAGCCCCGGTGTTGGTGGGGCTGAGAAGGGGCGGACAAGAGATCGTGAGGGCCAGCATCAACTTGATTCCTGGCTACTTCTGTGCCTGAGCCCCATGAGGTGGGTGGCCGCTTCGGAGCTTAGCTCTGATGAGGGTAAGGGATGTGTCGAGGATAATTGTGAGAACAGACACAGAACCCCGGTGTTGGTGGGGCTGCCAAGTGAAGGTGAGGGCCAGTATCAATCTTGATTCCTGGCTACCTCAGCGCTTAGGCCCATGTGGTGGATAGCCGCGTCGGAGCGTGGCCCTGATGGGGATAAGGGATATGTCGAGCATAGGTGGAAGAAGAGACAGAGCCCCGGTGTTGATGGGGCTGAGAAGGGGCTGCCAAGAGATCGTGAGGGCCAGCATCAGCCTTGATTCCTGGCTACCTCAGCGCCAAGCCCCATGAGGTGGGTGGCCGCTTCGGAGCTTAGCTCTGATGAGGATAAGGCATGTGTCGAGGATAATTGGGAGAACAAACAGAGAGCCCCGCTGTTGGTGGGGACCTCAAAGGGCTGCCAGGGCAGGCGAGGTCAACAAACAGTCAATCTTGGTTCCATCTGTGTTGGAGCGCCATCTAGTGGGTAGACGTTTTAGACCCTGGATCTGATGAAGGTAAGATGTAGGTTGATGTTTAGGTGGGAGACCAAAGAGAAGGGGGCAGTTGTTGGTGGGGCTGAGGAGGGGCTGCCAAGGGAAGGTGAGGGCCAGCATGAAGCTTGGTTCCTGGCTACCTCAGTGCCTAAGGCCCACGTGGAGGGTGGTCGCTTCGGAGCTTGTCTGTGAAGCGGGTAAGTGCTAGGTTGAGGTTAGTTGAGAGAACAGACACAGAGCCCCGGTTTGGTGGGGCTGCCAAGGGAAGGTGAGAGCCAGCATCAACCTTGATTCCTGGCTACCTCAGTGCTTAGGCCCATGTGGTTGTTGGCTGCTTCAGGCTTGGCTCTGCTGAGGATAAGGGATATGTCGAGGATAGATGGAAGAACAGACTCAGAGCCCCGGTGTTGGTGGGGCTGAGAAGGGACTGCTAAGAAATCGTGACGGCCAGCGTCAACCTTGATTCCTGGCTACTTCTGTGCCTTGAGCCCCATGCGGTGGGAGGCCGCTTCGGAGCTTGGCTCTGAAGTGGGTAAGTGCTAGGGTGAGGTTAGGTGGGAGAAGAGACACAGAGCCCCGGTGTTGGTGGGGCTGAGAAGGTGCTGCCAAGAGATCGTGAGGGCCAGCATCAACCTTGATTCCTGGCTACTTCAGTGCCTAAGCCCCCCGTGGAGAGTGGCCTCTTCGGAGCTTGGCTCCGATGAAGGTAAGGGATACGTCGAAGATAACTGGGAGAACCGACAGAGAGCCCCGGTGGTGGTGGGGACCTCAAAGGGCTGCCAGGGCAGCGAGTGCAACGAACACCTGTCACCTTGGTTCCCTCTGTGTTGGAGCGCCATCTGGTGGGTAGACGTTTCAGAGCCTGGCTCTGATGAAGGTAGGATGTAGGTTGATGTTTAGGTGGGAGACCAAAGAGAAGGGAGCAGTTGTTGGTGGGGCTGAGGAGGGGCTGACAAGAGATCGTGAGGGCCAGCACCAACCTTCATTCCTGGCCATGTCTGCCCCTGAGCCCCATGTGGAGGGTGGCCGCTTCGGAGCTTGTCCCTGATGAGGGTCAGGGCTAGGTTGAGGTTAGGTGGGAGAACCGGCACAGAGCCACGGTGTTGATGGGGCTGCCTAGGGACTGCAAACGGAAGGCGAGGTCCAGCATCAGCCTTGATTCCTGGCTATCTCAGTGCCTAGGGCCCTCGTGGAGGGTGGTCGCTTGGGAGCTTGGCTCTGATGAGGGTAAGGGATGTGTCGAGGATAATAAGGAGAACAGACACAGAGCCCCAGTGTTGCTGGGGCTGAGAAGGGGCTGCCAAGAGATCGTGAGGGCCAGCATGAACCTTGATTCCTGGCTACCTCAGTGCCTAAGACCCACGTGGAGGGTGGCCGCTCCGAAGTTTGGCCCTGAGGAGGGTAAGGGGTAGCTTGATGTTAGGTGCGAGCAGAGGCACAGAGCCCCGGTGTTGGTGGGGCTGCCAAGAGATCGTGAGGGCCAGCATCAACCTTGATTCCGGGCTACCTCAGTGCCAAGCCCCATGCGGTGCGTGGCTGCTTCGAAGCTTGGCTCTGCTGAGGATAAGGGATATGTCGAGGATAGGTGGAAGAACAGACTCAGAACCCCGGTGTTGGTGGGGCTGAGAAGGGACTGCCAAGAAATCGTGAGGGCCAGCATCAGCCTTGATTCCTGGTTGCTTCTGTGCCTGAGCCCCATGAGGTGGGAGGCCGCTTCGGAGCTTGGCTCTGATGAGGGTAAGGGATGTGTCGAGGATAATTGTGAGAACAGACACAGAACCCCGGTGTTGGTGGGGCTGCCAAGTGAAGGTGAGGGCCAGTATCAATCTTGATTCCTGGCTACCTCAGCGCTTAGGCCCATGTGGTGGATAGCCGCGTCGGAGCGTGGCCCTGATGGGGATAAGGGATATGTCGAGCATAGGTGGAAGAAGAGACAGAGCCCCGGTGTTGATGGGGCTGAGAAGGGGCTGCCAAGAGATCGTGAGGGCCAGCATCAGCCTTGATTCCTGGCTACCTCAGCGCCAAGCCCCATGAGGTGGATGGCCGCTTCGGAGCTTAGCTCTGATGAGGATAAGGCATGTGTCGAGGATAATTGGGAGAACAAACAGAGAGCCCCGCTGTTGGTGGGGACCTCAAAGGGCTGCCAGGGCAGGCGAGGTCAACAAACAGTCAATCTTGGTTCCATCTGTGTTGGAGCGCCATCTAGTGGGTAGACGTTTTAGACCCTGGATCTGATGAAGGTAAGATGTAGGTTGATGTTTAGGTGGGAGACCAAAGAGAAGGGGGCAGTTGTTGGTGGGGCTGAGGAGGGGCTGCCAAGGGAAGGTGAGGGCCAGCATGAAGCTTGGTTCCTGGCTACCTCAGTGCCTAAGGCCCACGTGGAGGGTGGTCGCTTCGGAGCTTGTCTGTGAAGCGGGTAAGTGCTAGGTTGAGGTTAGTTGAGAGAACAGACACAGAGCCCCGGTTTGGTGGGGCTGCCAAGGGAAGGTGAGAGCCAGCATCAACCTTGATTCCTGGCTACCTCAGTGCTTAGGCCCATGTGGTTGTTGGCTGCTTCAGGCTTGGCTCTGCTGAGGATAAGGGATATGTCGAGGATAGATGGAAGAACAGACTCAGAGCCCCGGTGTTGGTGGGGCTGAGAAGGGACTGCTAAGAAATCGTGACGGCCAGCGTCAACCTTGATTCCTGGCTACTTCTGTGCCTTGAGCCCCATGCGGTGGGAGGCCGCTTCGGAGCTTGGCTCTGAAGTGGGTAAGTGCTAGGGTGAGGTTAGGTGGGAGAAGAGACACAGAGCCCCGGTGTTGGTGGGGCTGAGAAGGTGCTGCCAAGAGATCGTGAGGGCCAGCATCAACCTTGATTCCTGGCTACTTCAGTGCCTAAGCCCCCCGTGGAGAGTGGCCTCTTCGGAGCTTGGCTCCGATGAAGGTAAGGGATACGTCGAAGATAACTGGGAGAACCGACAGAGAGCCCCGGTGGTGGTGGGGACCTCAAAGGGCTGCCAGGGCAGCGAGTGCAACGAACACCCGTCACCTTGGTTCCCTCTGTGTTGGAGCGCCATCTGGTGGGTAGACGTTTCAGAGCCTGGCTCTGATGAAGGTAGGATGTAGGTTGATGTTTAGGTGGGAGACCAAAGAGAAGGGAGCAGTTGTTGGTGGGGCTGAGGAGGGGCTGACAAGAGATCGTGAGGGCCAGCACCAACCTTCATTCCTGGCCATGTCTGCCCCTGAGCCCCATGTGGAGGGTGGCCGCTTCGGAGCTTGTCCCTGATGAGGGTCAGGGCTAGGTTGAGGTTAGGTGGGAGAACCGGCACAGAGCCACGGTGTTGATGGGGCTGCCTAGGGACTGCAAACGGAAGGCGAGGTCCAGCATCAGCCTTGATTCCTGGCTATCTCAGTGCCTAGGGCCCTCGTGGAGGGTGGTCGCTTGGGAGCTTGGCTCTGATGAGGGTAAGGGATGTGTCGAGGATAATAAGGAGAACAGACACAGAGCCCCAGTGTTGCTGGGGCTGAGAAGGGGCTGCCAAGAGATCGTGAGGGCCAGCATGAACCTTGATTCCTGGCTACCTCAGTGCCTAAGACCCACGTGGAGGGTGGCCGCTCCGAAGTTTGGCCCTGAGGAGGGTAAGGGGTAGCTTGATGTTAGGTGCGAGCAGAGGCACAGAGCCCCGGTGTTGGTGGGGCTGCCAAGAGATCGTGAGGGCCAGCATCAACCTTGATTCCGGGCTACCTCAGTGCCAAGCCCCATGCGGTGCGTGGCTGCTTCAGAGCTTGGCTCTGCTGAGGATAAGGGATATGTCGAGGATAGGTGGAAGAACAGACTCAGAACCCCGGTGTTGGTGGGGCTGAGAAGGGACTGCCAAGAAATCGTGAGGGCCAGCATCAGCCTTGATTCCTGGTTGCTTCTGTGCCTGAGCCCCATGAGGTGGGTGGCCGCTTCGGAGCTTGGCTCTGATGAGGGTAAGGGATGTGTCGAGGATAATTGGGAGAAGAGACACAGAGCCCTAGTGTTGGTGGGGCTGAGAAAGTGCTGCCAAGAGATCGTGAGGGCCAGCATCAGTCTTGGTTCCTGGCTACTTCAGTGCCAAGCCCCATGTGGAGGGTGGCCACTTCGAAGCTTGGCTCCGATGAGGGTCAGGGCTAGGTTGAGGTTAGGTGGGAGAACAGGCAGAGAGCCCCGGTGTTAGTGGGGATTTCAAAGGGCTGCCAGGGCAGGCGAGTTCAACGGTCAGTCAATCTTGGTTCCATCTGTGTTGGAGCGCCATCTAGTGGGTAGACGTTTTAGACCCTGAATCTGATGAAGGTAAGATGTAGGTTGATGTTTAGGTGGGAGACCATAGAGATGGGGGCAGTTGTTGGTGGGGCTGAGGAGGGGCTGCCAAGGGAAGGTGAGGGCCAGCATGAAGCTTGGTTCCTGGCTACCTCAGTGCCTAAGGCCCACGTGGAGGGTGGTCGCTTCGGAGCTTGTCTGTGAAGCGGGTAAGTGCTAGGTCGAGGTTAGTTGAGAGAACAGACACAGAGCCCCGGTTTGGTGGGGCTGCCAAGGGAAGGTGAGAGCCAGCATCAACCTTGATTCCTGGCTACCTCAGTGCTTAGGCCCATGTGGCGGGTGGCTGCTTCAGGCTTGGCTCTGCTGAGGATAAGGGATATGTCGAGGATAGATGGAAGAACAGACTCAGAGCCCCGGTGTTGGTGGGGCTGAGAAGGGACTGCTAAGAAATCGTGACGGCCAGCGTCAACCTTGATTCCTGGCTACTTCTGTGCCTTGAGCCCCATGCGGTGGGAGGCCGCTTCGGAGCTTGGCTCTGAAGTGGGTAAGTGCTAGGGTGAGGTTAGGTGGGAGAAGAGACACAGAGCCCCGGTGTTGGTGGGGCTGAGAAGGTGCTGCCAAGAGATCGTGAGGGCCAGCATCAACCTTGATTCCTGGCTACTTCAGTGCCTAAGCCCCCCGTGGAGAGTGGCCTCTTCGGAGCTTGGCTCCGATGAAGGTAAGGGATACGTCGAAGATAACTGGGAGAACCGACAGAGAGCCCCGGTGGTGGTGGGGACCTCAAAGGGCTGCCAGGGCAGCGAGTGCAACGAACACCCGTCACCTTGGTTCCCTCTGTGTTGGAGCGCCATCTGGTGGGTAGACGTTTCAGAGCCTGGCTCTGATGAAGGTAAGATGTAGGTTGATGTTTAGGTGGGAGACCAAAGAGAAGGGAGCAGGGGTTGGTGGGGCTGAGGAGGGGCTGACAAGAGATCGTGAGGGCCAGCACCAGCCTTCATTCCTGGCCATGTCTGCCCCTGAGCCCCATGTGGAGGGTGGCCGCTTCGGAGCTTGTCCCTGATGAGGGTCAGGGCTAGGTTGAGGTTAGGTGGGAGAACCGGCACAGAGCCACGGTGTTGATGGGGCTGCCTAGGGACTGCAAACGGAAGGCGAGGTCCAGCATCAGCCTTGATTCCTGGCTATCTCAGTGCCTAGGGCCCTCGTGGAGGGTGGTCGCTTGGGAGCTTGGCTCTGATGAGGGTAAGGGATGTGTCGAGGATAATAAGGAGAACAGACACAGAGCCCCAGTGTTGGTGGGGCTGAGAAGGGGCTGCCAAGAGATCGTGAGGGCCAGCATGAACCTTGATTCCTGGCTACCTCAGTGCCTAAGACCCACGTGGAGGGTGGCCGCTCCGAAGTTTGGCCCTGAGGAGGGTAAGGGGTAGCTTGATGTTAGGTGCGAGCAGAGGCACAGAGCCCCGGTGTTGGTGGGGCTGCCAAGAGATCGTGAGGGCCAGCATCAACCTTGATTCCGGGCTACCTCAGTGCCAAGCCCCATGCGGTGGGTGGCTGCTTCGAAGCTTGGCTCTGAGGCGGGTAAGTGATAGGCCGAGGTTAGATGGAAGATCAGACAGAGAGCAACGATGCTGGTGGGGCTGAGAAGGGGCTGCCAAGGGAAGGTGAGGGCCAGCATCAGCCTTGATTCCTGGCTACCTCAGTGCCAAGTCCCATGTGGAGGGTGGCCACTGGAGCTTGGCTCTCATGAGGGTAAGGGATACGTCGAGGTTAGCTGAGAGAACAGACACAGAGCCCCGGTGTTGGTGGGGCTGAGAAGGGGCGGACAAGAGATCGTGAGGGCCAGCATCAACTTGATTCCTGGCTACTTCTGTGCCTGAGCCCCATGAGGTGGGTGGCCGCTTCGGAGCTTAGCTCTGATGAGGGTAAGGGATGTGTCGAGGATAATTGTGAGAACAGACACAGAACCCCGGTGTTGGTGGGGCTGCCAAGTGAAGGTGAGGGCCAGTATCAATCTTGATTCCTGGCTACCTCAGCGCTTAGGCCCATGTGGTGGATAGCCGCGTCGGAGCGTGGCCCTGATGGGGATAAGGGATATGTCGAGCATAGGTGGAAGAAGAGACAGAGCCCCGGTGTTGATGGGGCTGAGAAGGGGCTGCCAAGAGATCGTGAGGGCCAGCATCAGCCTTGATTCCTGGCTACCTCAGCGCCAAGCCCCATGAGGTGGATGGCCGCTTCGGAGCTTAGCTCTGATGAGGATAAGGCATGTGTCGAGGATAATTGGGAGAACAAACAGAGAGCCCCGCTGTTGGTGGGGACCTCAAAGGGCTGCCAGGGCAGGCGAGGTCAACAAACAGTCAATCTTGGTTCCATCTGTGTTGGAGCGCCATCTAGTGGGTAGACGTTTTAGACCCTGGATCTGATGAAGGTAAGATGTAGGTTGATGTTTAGGTGGGAGACCAAAGAGAAGGGGGCAGTTGTTGGTGGGGCTGAGGAGGGGCTGCCAAGGGAAGGTGAGGGCCAGCATGAAGCTTGGTTCCTGGCTACCTCAGTGCCTAAGGCCCACGTGGAGGGTGGTCGCTTCGGAGCTTGTCTGTGAAGCGGGTAAGTGCTAGGTCGAGGTTAGTTGAGAGAACAGACACAGAGCCCCGGTTTGGTGGGGCTGCCAAGGGAAGGTGAGAGCCAGCATCAACCTTGATTCCTGGCTACCTCAGTGCTTAGGCCCATGTGGTTGTTGGCTGCTTCAGGCTTGGCTCTGCTGAGGATAAGGGATATGTCGAGGATAGATGGAAGAACAGACTCAGAGCCCCGGTGTTGGTGGGGCTGAGAAGGGACTGCTAAGAAATCGTGACGGCCAGCGTCAACCTTGATTCCTGGCTACTTCTGTGCCTTGAGCCCCATGCGGTGGGAGGCCGCTTCGGAGCTTGGCTCTGAAGTGGGTAAGTGCTAGGGTGAGGTTAGGTGGGAGAAGAGACACAGAGCCCCGGTGTTGGTGGGGCTGAGAAGGTGCTGCCAAGAGATCGTGAGGGCCAGCATCAACCTTGATTCCTGGCTACTTCAGTGCCTAAGCCCCCCGTGGAGAGTGGCCTCTTCGGAGTTTGGCTCCGATGAAGGTAAGGGATACGTCGAAGATAACTGGGAGAACCGACAGAGAGCCCCGGTGGTGGTGGGGACCTCAAAGGGCTGCCAGGGCAGCGAGTGCAACGAACACCCGTCACCTTGGTTCCCTCTGTGTTGGAGCGCCATCTGGTGGGTAGACGTTTCAGAGCCTGGCTCTGATGAAGGTAGGATGTAGGTTGATGTTTAGGTGGGAGACCAAAGAGAAGGGAGCAGTTGTTGGTGGGGCTGAGGAGGGGCTGACAAGAGATCGTGAGGGCCAGCACCAACCTTCATTCCTGGCCATGTCTGCCCCTGAGCCCCATGTGGAGGGTGGCCGCTTCGGAGCTTGTCCCTGATGAGGGTCAGGGCTAGGTTGAGGTTAGGTGGGAGAACCGGCACAGAGCCACGGTGTTGATGGGGCTGCCTAGGGACTGCAAACGGAAGGCGAGGTCCAGCATCAGCCTTGATTCCTGGCTATCTCAGTGCCTAGGGCCCTCGTGGAGGGTGGTCGCTTGGGAGCTTGGCTCTGATGAGGGTAAGGGATGTGTCGAGGATAATAAGGAGAACAGACACAGAGCCCCAGTGTTGGTGGGGCTGAGAAGGGGCTGCCAAGAGATCGTGAGGGCCAGCATGAACCTTGATTCCTGGCTACCTCAGTGCCTAAGACCCACGTGGAGGGTGGCCGCTCCGAAGTTTGGCCCTGAGGAGGGTAAGGGGTAGCTTGATGTTAGGTGCGAGCAGAGGCACAGAGCCCCGGTGTTGGTGGGGCTGCCAAGAGATCGTGAGGGCCAGCATCAACCTTGATTCCGGGCTACCTCAGTGCCAAGCCCCATGCGGTGGGTGGCTGCTTCGAAGCTTGGCTCTGAGGCGGGTAAGTGATAGGCCGAGGTTAGATGGAAGATCAGACAGAGAGCAACGATGCTGGTGGGGCTGAGAAGGGGCTGCCAAGGGAAGGTGAGGGCCAGCATCAGCCTTGATTCCTGGCTACCTCAGTGCCAAGTCCCATGTGGAGGGTGGCCACTGGAGCTTGGCTCTCATGAGGGTAAGGGATACGTCGAGGTTAGCTGAGAGAACAGACACAGAGCCCCGGTGTTGGTGGGGCTGAGAAGGGGCGGACAAGAGATCGTGAGGGCCAGCATCAACTTGATTCCTGGCTACTTCTGTGCCTGAGCCCCATGAGGTGGGTGGCCGCTTCGGAGCTTAGCTCTGATGAGGGTAAGGGATGTGTCGAGGATAATTGTGAGAACAGACACAGAACCCCGGTGTTGGTGGGGCTGCCAAGTGAAGGTGAGGGCCAGTATCAATCTTGATTCCTGGCTACCTCAGCGCTTAGGCCCATGTGGTGGATAGCCGCGTCGGAGCGTGGCCCTGATGGGGATAAGGGATATGTCGAGCATAGGTGGAAGAAGAGACAGAGCCCCGGTGTTGATGGGGCTGAGAAGGGGCTGCCAAGAGATCGTGAGGGCCAGCATCAGCCTTGATTCCTGGCTACCTCAGCGCCAAGCCCCATGAGGTGGGTGGCCGCTTCGGAGCTTAGCTCTGATGAGGATAAGGCATGTGTCGAGGATAATTGGGAGAACAAACAGAGAGCCCCGCTGTTGGTGGGGACCTCAAAGGGCTGCCAGGGCAGGCGAGGTCAACAAACAGTCAATCTTGGTTCCATCTGTGTTGGAGCGCCATCTAGTGGGTAGACGTTTTAGACCCTGGATCTGATGAAGGTAAGATGTAGGTTGATGTTTAGGTGGGAGACCAAAGAGAAGGGGGCAGTTGTTGGTGGGGCTGAGGAGGGGCTGCCAAGGGAAGGTGAGGGCCAGCATGAAGCTTGGTTCCTGGCTACCTCAGTGCCTAAGGCCCACGTGGAGGGTGGTCGCTTCGGAGCTTGTCTGTGAAGCGGGTAAGTGCTAGGTTGAGGTTAGTTGAGAGAACAGACACAGAGCCCCGGTTTGGTGGGGCTGCCAAGGGAAGGTGAGAGCCAGCATCAACCTTGATTCCTGGCTACCTCAGTGCTTAGGCCCATGTGGTTGTTGGCTGCTTCAGGCTTGGCTCTGCTGAGGATAAGGGATATGTCGAGGATAGATGGAAGAACAGACTCAGAGCCCCGGTGTTGGTGGGGCTGAGAAGGGACTGCTAAGAAATCGTGACGGCCAGCGTCAACCTTGATTCCTGGCTACTTCTGTGCCTTGAGCCCCATGCGGTGGGAGGCCGCTTCGGAGCTTGGCTCTGAAGTGGGTAAGTGCTAGGGTGAGGTTAGGTGGGAGAAGAGACACAGAGCCCCGGTGTTGGTGGGGCTGAGAAGGTGCTGCCAAGAGATCGTGAGGGCCAGCATCAACCTTGATTCCTGGCTACTTCAGTGCCTAAGCCCCCCGTGGAGAGTGGCCTCTTCGGAGCTTGGCTCCGATGAAGGTAAGGGATACGTCGAAGATAACTGGGAGAACCGACAGAGAGCCCCGGTGGTGGTGGGGACCTCAAAGGGCTGCCAGGGCAGCGAGTGCAACGAACACCCGTCACCTTGGTTCCCTCTGTGTTGGAGCGCCATCTGGTGGGTAGACGTTTCAGAGCCTGGCTCTGATGAAGGTAGGATGTAGGTTGATGTTTAGGTGGGAGACCAAAGAGAAGGGAGCAGTTGTTGGTGGGGCTGAGGAGGGGCTGACAAGAGATCGTGAGGGCCAGCACCAACCTTCATTCCTGGCCATGTCTGCCCCTGAGCCCCATGTGGAGGGTGGCCGCTTCGGAGCTTGTCCCTGATGAGGGTCAGGGCTAGGTTGAGGTTAGGTGGGAGAACCGGCACAGAGCCACGGTGTTGATGGGGCTGCCTAGGGACTGCAAACGGAAGGCGAGGTCCAGCATCAGCCTTGATTCCTGGCTATCTCAGTGCCTAGGGCCCTCGTGGAGGGTGGTCGCTTGGGAGCTTGGCTCTGATGAGGGTAAGGGATGTGTCGAGGATAATAAGGAGAACAGACACAGAGCCCCAGTGTTGCTGGGGCTGAGAAGGGGCTGCCAAGAGATCGTGAGGGCCAGCATGAACCTTGATTCCTGGCTACCTCAGTGCCTAAGACCCACGTGGAGGGTGGCCGCTCCGAAGTTTGGCCCTGAGGAGGGTAAGGGGTAGCTTGATGTTAGGTGCGAGCAGAGGCACAGAGCCCCGGTGTTGGTGGGGCTGCCAAGAGATCGTGAGGGCCAGCATCAACCTTGATTCCGGGCTACCTCAGTGCCAAGCCCCATGCGGTGCGTGGCTGCTTCAGAGCTTGGCTCTGCTGAGGATAAGGGATATGTCGAGGATAGGTGGAAGAACAGACTCAGAACCCCGGTGTTGGTGGGGCTGAGAAGGGACTGCCAAGAAATCGTGAGGGCCAGCATCAGCCTTGATTCCTGGTTGCTTCTGTGCCTGAGCCCCATGAGGTGGGTGGCCGCTTCGGAGCTTGGCTCTGATGAGGGTAAGGGATGTGTCGAGGATAATTGGGAGAAGAGACACAGAGCCCTAGTGTTGGTGGGGCTGAGAAAGTGCTGCCAAGAGATCGTGAGGGCCAGCATCAGTCTTGGTTCCTGGCTACTTCAGTGCCAAGCCCCATGTGGAGGGTGGCCACTTCGAAGCTTGGCTCCGATGAGGGTCAGGGCTAGGTTGAGGTTAGGTGGGAGAACAGGCAGAGAGCCCCGGTGTTAGTGGGGATTTCAAAGGGCTGCCAGGGCAGGCGAGTTCAACGGTCAGTCAATCTTGGTTCCATCTGTGTTGGAGCGCCATCTAGTGGGTAGACGTTTTAGACCCTGAATCTGATGAAGGTAAGATGTAGGTTGATGTTTAGGTGGGAGACCATAGAGATGGGGGCAGTTGTTGGTGGGGCTGAGGAGGGGCTGCCAAGGGAAGGTGAGGGCCAGCATGAAGCTTGGTTCCTGGCTACCTCAGTGCCTAAGGCCCACGTGGAGGGTGGTCGCTTCGGAGCTTGTCTGTGAAGCGGGTAAGTGCTAGGTCGAGGTTAGTTGAGAGAACAGACACAGAGCCCCGGTTTGGTGGGGCTGCCAAGGGAAGGTGAGAGCCAGCATCAACCTTGATTCCTGGCTACCTCAGTGCTTAGGCCCATGTGGCGGGTGGCTGCTTCAGGCTTGGCTCTGCTGAGGATAAGGGATATGTCGAGGATAGATGGAAGAACAGACTCAGAGCCCCGGTGTTGGTGGGGCTGAGAAGGGACTGCTAAGAAATCGTGACGGCCAGCGTCAACCTTGATTCCTGGCTACTTCTGTGCCTTGAGCCCCATGCTGTGGGAGGCCGCTTCGGAGCTTGGCTCTGAAGTGGGTAAGTGCTAGGGTGAGGTTAGGTGGGAGAAGAGACACAGAGCCCCGGTGTTGGTGGGGCTGAGAAGGTGCTGCCAAGAGATCGTGAGGGCCAGCATCAACCTTGATTCCTGGCTACTTCAGTGCCTAAGCCCCCCGTGGAGAGTGGCCTCTTCGGAGCTTGGCTCCGATGAAGGTAAGGGATACGTCGAAGATAACTGGGAGAACCGACAGAGAGCCCCGGTGGTGGTGGGGACCTCAAAGGGCTGCCAGGGCAGCGAGTGCAACGAACACCCGTCACCTTGGTTCCCTCTGTGTTGGAGCGCCATCTGGTGGGTAGACGTTTCAGAGCCTGGCTCTGATGAAGGTAAGATGTAGGTTGATGTTTAGGTGGGAGACCAAAGAGAAGGGAGCAGGGGTTGGTGGGGCTGAGGAGGGGCTGACAAGAGATCGTGAGGGCCAGCACCAGCCTTCATTCCTGGCCATGTCTGCCCCTGAGCCCCATGTGGAGGGTGGCCGCTTCGGAGCTTGTCCCTGATGAGGGTCAGGGCTAGGTTGAGGTTAGGTGGGAGAACCGGCACAGAGCCACGGTGTTGATGGGGCTGCCTAGGGACTGCAAACGGAAGGCGAGGTCCAGCATCAGCCTTGATTCCTGGCTATCTCAGTGCCTAGGGCCCTCGTGGAGGGTGGTCGCTTGGGAGCTTGGCTCTGATGAGGGTAAGGGATGTGTCGAGGATAATAAGGAGAACAGACACAGAGCCCCAGTGTTGGTGGGGCTGAGAAGGGGCTGCCAAGAGATCGTGAGGGCCAGCATGAACCTTGATTCCTGGCTACCTCAGTGCCTAAGACCCACGTGGAGGGTGGCCGCTCCGAAGTTTGGCCCTGAGGAGGGTAAGGGGTAGCTTGATGTTAGGTGCGAGCAGAGGCACAGAGCCCCGGTGTTGGTGGGGCTGCCAAGAGATCGTGAGGGCCAGCATCAACCTTGATTCCGGGCTACCTCAGTGCCAAGCCCCATGCGGTGGGTGGCTGCTTCGAAGCTTGGCTCTGAGGCGGGTAAGTGATAGGCCGAGGTTAGATGGAAGATCAGACAGAGAGCAACGATGCTGGTGGGGCTGAGAAGGGGCTGCCAAGGGAAGGTGAGGGCCAGCATCAGCCTTGATTCCTGGCTACCTCAGTGCCAAGTCCCATGTGGAGGGTGGCCACTGGAGCTTGGCTCTCATGAGGGTAAGGGATACGTCGAGGTTAGCTGAGAGAACAGACACAGAGCCCCGGTGTTGGTGGGGCTGAGAAGGGGCGGACAAGAGATCGTGAGGGCCAGCATCAACTTGATTCCTGGCTACTTCTGTGCCTGAGCCCCATGAGGTGGGTGGCCGCTTCGGAGCTTAGCTCTGATGAGGGTAAGGGATGTGTCGAGGATAATTGTGAGAACAGACACAGAACCCCGGTGTTGGTGGGGCTGCCAAGTGAAGGTGAGGGCCAGTATCAATCTTGATTCCTGGCTACCTCAGCGCTTAGGCCCATGTGGTGGATAGCCGCGTCGGAGCGTGGCCCTGATGGGGATAAGGGATATGTCGAGCATAGGTGGAAGAAGAGACAGAGCCCCGGTGTTGATGGGGCTGAGAAGGGGCTGCCAAGAGATCGTGAGGGCCAGCATCAGCCTTGATTCCTGGCTACCTCAGCGCCAAGCCCCATGAGGTGGATGGCCGCTTCGGAGCTTAGCTCTGATGAGGATAAGGCATGTGTCGAGGATAATTGGGAGAACAAACAGAGAGCCCCGCTGTTGGTGGGGACCTCAAAGGGCTGCCAGGGCAGGCGAGGTCAACAAACAGTCAATCTTGGTTCCATCTGTGTTGGAGCGCCATCTAGTGGGTAGACGTTTTAGACCCTGGATCTGATGAAGGTAAGATGTAGGTTGATGTTTAGGTGGGAGACCAAAGAGAAGGGGGCAGTTGTTGGTGGGGCTGAGGAGGGGCTGCCAAGGGAAGGTGAGGGCCAGCATGAAGCTTGGTTCCTGGCTACCTCAGTGCCTAAGGCCCACGTGGAGGGTGGTCGCTTCGGAGCTTGTCTGTGAAGCGGGTAAGTGCTAGGTCGAGGTTAGTTGAGAGAACAGACACAGAGCCCCGGTTTGGTGGGGCTGCCAAGGGAAGGTGAGAGCCAGCATCAACCTTGATTCCTGGCTACCTCAGTGCTTAGGCCCATGTGGTTGTTGGCTGCTTCAGGCTTGGCTCTGCTGAGGATAAGGGATATGTCGAGGATAGATGGAAGAACAGACTCAGAGCCCCGGTGTTGGTGGGGCTGAGAAGGGACTGCTAAGAAATCGTGACGGCCAGCGTCAACCTTGATTCCTGGCTACTTCTGTGCCTTGAGCCCCATGCGGTGGGAGGCCGCTTCGGAGCTTGGCTCTGAAGTGGGTAAGTGCTAGGGTGAGGTTAGGTGGGAGAAGAGACACAGAGCCCCGGTGTTGGTGGGGCTGAGAAGGTGCTGCCAAGAGATCGTGAGGGCCAGCATCAACCTTGATTCCTGGCTACTTCAGTGCCTAAGCCCCCCGTGGAGAGTGGCCTCTTCGGAGTTTGGCTCCGATGAAGGTAAGGGATACGTCGAAGATAACTGGGAGAACCGACAGAGAGCCCCGGTGGTGGTGGGGACCTCAAAGGGCTGCCAGGGCAGCGAGTGCAACGAACACCCGTCACCTTGGTTCCCTCTGTGTTGGAGCGCCATCTGGTGGGTAGACGTTTCAGAGCCTGGCTCTGATGAAGGTAGGATGTAGGTTGATGTTTAGGTGGGAGACCAAAGAGAAGGGAGCAGTTGTTGGTGGGGCTGAGGAGGGGCTGACAAGAGATCGTGAGGGCCAGCACCAACCTTCATTCCTGGCCATGTCTGCCCCTGAGCCCCATGTGGAGGGTGGCCGCTTCGGAGCTTGTCCCTGATGAGGGTCAGGGCTAGGTTGAGGTTAGGTGGGAGAACCGGCACAGAGCCACGGTGTTGATGGGGCTGCCTAGGGACTGCAAACGGAAGGCGAGGTCCAGCATCAGCCTTGATTCCTGGCTATCTCAGTGCCTAGGGCCCTCGTGGAGGGTGGTCGCTTGGGAGCTTGGCTCTGATGAGGGTAAGGGATGTGTCGAGGATAATAAGGAGAACAGACACAGAGCCCCAGTGTTGGTGGGGCTGAGAAGGGGCTGCCAAGAGATCGTGAGGGCCAGCATGAACCTTGATTCCTGGCTACCTCAGTGCCTAAGACCCACGTGGAGGGTGGCCGCTCCGAAGTTTGGCCCTGAGGAGGGTAAGGGGTAGCTTGATGTTAGGTGCGAGCAGAGGCACAGAGCCCCGGTGTTGGTGGGGCTGCCAAGAGATCGTGAGGGCCAGCATCAACCTTGATTCCGGGCTACCTCAGTGCCAAGCCCCATGCGGTGGGTGGCTGCTTCGAAGCTTGGCTCTGAGGCGGGTAAGTGATAGGCCGAGGTTAGATGGAAGATCAGACAGAGAGCAACGATGCTGGTGGGGCTGAGAAGGGGCTGCCAAGGGAAGGTGAGGGCCAGCATCAGCCTTGATTCCTGGCTACCTCAGTGCCAAGTCCCATGTGGAGGGTGGCCACTGGAGCTTGGCTCTCATGAGGGTAAGGGATACGTCGAGGTTAGCTGAGAGAACAGACACAGAGCCCCGGTGTTGGTGGGGCTGAGAAGGGGCGGACAAGAGATCGTGAGGGCCAGCATCAACTTGATTCCTGGCTACTTCTGTGCCTGAGCCCCATGAGGTGGGTGGCCGCTTCGGAGCTTAGCTCTGATGAGGGTAAGGGATGTGTCGAGGATAATTGTGAGAACAGACACAGAACCCCGGTGTTGGTGGGGCTGCCAAGTGAAGGTGAGGGCCAGTATCAATCTTGATTCCTGGCTACCTCAGCGCTTAGGCCCATGTGGTGGATAGCCGCGTCGGAGCGTGGCCCTGATGGGGATAAGGGATATGTCGAGCATAGGTGGAAGAAGAGACAGAGCCCCGGTGTTGATGGGGCTGAGAAGGGGCTGCCAAGAGATCGTGAGGGCCAGCATCAGCCTTGATTCCTGGCTACCTCAGCGCCAAGCCCCATGAGGTGGGTGGCCGCTTCGGAGCTTAGCTCTGATGAGGATAAGGCATGTGTCGAGGATAATTGGGAGAACAAACAGAGAGCCCCGGTGTTAGTGGGGACCTCAAAGGGCTGCCAGGGCAGGCGAGGTCAACAAACAGTCAATCTTGGTTCCATCTGTGTTGGAGCGCCATCTAGTGGGTAGACGTTTTAGACCCTGGATCTGATGAAGGTAAGATGTAGGTTGATGTTTAGGTGGGAGACCAAAGAGAAGGGGGCAGTTGTTGGTGGGGCTGAGGAGGGGCTGCCAAGGGAAGGTGAGGGCCAGCATGAAGCTTGGTTCCTGGCTACCTCAGTGCCTAAGGCCCACGTGGAGGGTGGTCGCTTCGGAGCTTGTCTGTGAAGCGGGTAAGTGCTAGGTTGAGGTTAGTTGAGAGAACAGACACAGAGCCCCGGTTTGGTGGGGCTGCCAAGGGAAGGTGAGAGCCAGCATCAACCTTGATTCCTGGCTACCTCAGTGCTTAGGCCCATGTGGTTGTTGGCTGCTTCAGGCTTGGCTCTGCTGAGGATAAGGGATATGTCGAGGATAGATGGAAGAACAGACTCAGAGCCCCGGTGTTGGTGGGGCTGAGAAGGGACTGCTAAGAAATCGTGACGGCCAGCGTCAACCTTGATTCCTGGCTACTTCTGTGCCTTGAGCCCCATGCGGTGGGAGGCCGCTTCGGAGCTTGGCTCTGAAGTGGGTAAGTGCTAGGGTGAGGTTAGGTGGGAGAAGAGACACAGAGCCCCGGTGTTGGTGGGGCTGAGAAGGTGCTGCCAAGAGATCGTGAGGGCCAGCATCAACCTTGATTCCTGGCTACTTCAGTGCCTAAGCCCCCCGTGGAGAGTGGCCTCTTCGGAGCTTGGCTCCGATGAAGGTAAGGGATACGTCGAAGATAACTGGGAGAACCGACAGAGAGCCCCGGTGGTGGTGGGGACCTCAAAGGGCTGCCAGGGCAGCGAGTGCAACGAACACCCGTCACCTTGGTTCCCTCTGTGTTGGAGCGCCATCTGGTGGGTAGACGTTTCAGAGCCTGGCTCTGATGAAGGTAGGATGTAGGTTGATGTTTAGGTGGGAGACCAAAGAGAAGGGAGCAGTTGTTGGTGGGGCTGAGGAGGGGCTGACAAGAGATCGTGAGGGCCAGCACCAACCTTCATTCCTGGCCATGTCTGCCCCTGAGCCCCATGTGGAGGGTGGCCGCTTCGGAGCTTGTCCCTGATGAGGGTCAGGGCTAGGTTGAGGTTAGGTGGGAGAACCGGCACAGAGCCACGGTGTTGATGGGGCTGCCTAGGGACTGCAAACGGAAGGCGAGGTCCAGCATCAGCCTTGATTCCTGGCTATCTCAGTGCCTAGGGCCCTCGTGGAGGGTGGTCGCTTGGGAGCTTGGCTCTGATGAGGGTAAGGGATGTGTCGAGGATAATAAGGAGAACAGACACAGAGCCCCAGTGTTGGTGGGGCTGAGAAGGGGCTGCCAAGAGATCGTGAGGGCCAGCATGAACCTTGATTCCTGGCTACCTCAGTGCCTAAGACCCACGTGGAGGGTGGCCGCTCCGAAGTTTGGCCCTGAGGAGGGTAAGGGGTAGCTTGATGTTAGGTGCGAGCAGAGGCACAGAGCCCCGGTGTTGGTGGGGCTGCCAAGAGATCGTGAGGGCCAGCATCAACCTTGATTCCGGGCTACCTCAGTGCCAAGCCCCATGCGGTGGGTGGCTGCTTCGAAGCTTGGCTCTGAGGCGGGTAAGTGATAGGCCGAGGTTAGATGGAAGATCAGACAGAGAGCAACGATGCTGGTGGGGCTGAGAAGGGGCTGCCAAGGGAAGGTGAGGGCCAGCATCAGCCTTGATTCCTGGCTACCTCAGTGCCAAGTCCCATGTGGAGGGTGGCCACTGGAGCTTGGCTCTCATGAGGGTAAGGGATACGTCGAGGTTAGCTGAGAGAACAGACACAGAGCCCCGGTGTTGGTGGGGCTGAGAAGGGGCGGACAAGAGATCGTGAGGGCCAGCATCAACTTGATTCCTGGCTACTTCTGTGCCTGAGCCCCATGAGGTGGGTGGCCGCTTCGGAGCTTAGCTCTGATGAGGGTAAGGGATGTGTCGAGGATAATTGTGAGAACAGACACAGAACCCCGGTGTTGGTGGGGCTGCCAAGTGAAGGTGAGGGCCAGTATCAATCTTGATTCCTGGCTACCTCAGCGCTTAGGCCCATGTGGTGGATAGCCGCGTCGGAGCGTGGCCCTGATGGGGATAAGGGATATGTCGAGCATAGGTGGAAGAAGAGACAGAGCCCCGGTGTTGATGGGGCTGAGAAGGGGCTGCCAAGAGATCGTGAGGGCCAGCATCAGCCTTGATTCCTGGCTACCTCAGCGCCAAGCCCCATGAGGTGGGTGGCCGCTTCGGAGCTTAGCTCTGATGAGGATAAGGCATGTGTCGAGGATAATTGGGAGAACAAACAGAGAGCCCCGGTGTTAGTGGGGACCTCAAAGGGCTGCCAGGGCAGGCGAGGTCAACAAACAGTCAATCTTGGTTCCATCTGTGTTGGAGCGCCATCTAGTGGGTAGACGTTTTAGACCCTGGATCTGATGAAGGTAAGATGTAGGTTGATGTTTAGGTGGGAGACCAAAGAGAAGGGGGCAGTTGTTGGTGGGGCTGAGGAGGGGCTGCCAAGGGAAGGTGAGGGCCAGCATGAAGCTTGGTTCCTGGCTACCTCAGTGCCTAAGGCCCACGTGGAGGGTGGTCGCTTCGGAGCTTGTCTGTGAAGCGGGTAAGTGCTAGGTTGAGGTTAGTTGAGAGAACAGACACAGAGCCCCGGTTTGGTGGGGCTGCCAAGGGAAGGTGAGAGCCAGCATCAACCTTGATTCCTGGCTACCTCAGTGCTTAGGCCCATGTGGTTGTTGGCTGCTTCAGGCTTGGCTCTGCTGAGGATAAGGGATATGTCGAGGATAGATGGAAGAACAGACTCAGAGCCCCGGTGTTGGTGGGGCTGAGAAGGGACTGCTAAGAAATCGTGACGGCCAGCGTCAACCTTGATTCCTGGCTACTTCTGTGCCTTGAGCCCCATGCGGTGGGAGGCCGCTTCGGAGCTTGGCTCTGAAGTGGGTAAGTGCTAGGGTGAGGTTAGGTGGGAGAAGAGACACAGAGCCCCGGTGTTGGTGGGGCTGAGAAGGTGCTGCCAAGAGATCGTGAGGGCCAGCATCAACCTTGATTCCTGGCTACTTCAGTGCCTAAGCCCCCCGTGGAGAGTGGCCTCTTCGGAGCTTGGCTCCGATGAAGGTAAGGGATACGTCGAAGATAACTGGGAGAACCGACAGAGAGCCCCGGTGGTGGTGGGGACCTCAAAGGGCTGCCAGGGCAGCGAGTGCAACGAACACCCGTCACCTTGGTTCCCTCTGTGTTGGAGCGCCATCTGGTGGGTAGACGTTTCAGAGCCTGGCTCTGATGAAGGTAGGATGTAGGTTGATGTTTAGGTGGGAGACCAAAGAGAAGGGAGCAGTTGTTGGTGGGGCTGAGGAGGGGCTGACAAGAGATCGTGAGGGCCAGCACCAACCTTCATTCCTGGCCATGTCTGCCCCTGAGCCCCATGTGGAGGGTGGCCACTTCGGAGCTTGTCCCTGATGAGGGTCAGGGCTAGGTTGAGGTTAGGTGGGAGAACCGGCACAGAGCCACGGTGTTGATGGGGCTGCCTAGGGACTGCAAACGGAAGGCGAGGTCCAGCATCAGCCTTGATTCCTGGCTATCTCAGTGCCTAGGGCCCTCGTGGAGGGTGGTCGCTTGGGAGCTTGGCTCTGATGAGGGTAAGGGATGTGTCGAGGATAATAAGGAGAACAGACACAGAGCCCCAGTGTTGGTGGGGCTGAGAAGGGGCTGCCAAGAGATCGTGAGGGCCAGCATGAACCTTGATTCCTGGCTACCTCAGTGCCTAAGACCCACGTGGAGGGTGGCCGCTCCGAAGTTTGGCCCTGAGGAGGGTAAGGGGTAGCTTGATGTTAGGTGCGAGCAGAGGCACAGAGCCCCGGTGTTGGTGGGGCTGCCAAGAGATCGTGAGGGCCAGCATCAACCTTGATTCCGGGCTACCTCAGTGCCAAGCCCCATGCGGTGCGTGGCTGCTTCGAAGCTTGGCTCTGCTGAGGATAAGGGATATGTCGAGGATAGGTGGAAGAACAGACTCAGAACCCCGGTGTTGGTGGGGCTGAGAAGGGACTGCCAAGAAATCGTGAGGGCCAGCATCAGCCTTGATTCCTGGTTGCTTCTGTGCCTGAGCCCCATGAGGTGGGAGGCCGCTTCGGAGCTTGGCTCTGATGAGGGTAAGGGATGTGTCGAGGATAATTGTGAGAACAGACACAGAACCCCGGTGTTGGTGGGGCTGCCAAGTGAAGGTGAGGGCCAGTATCAATCTTGATTCCTGGCTACCTCAGCGCTTAGGCCCATGTGGTGGATAGCCGCGTCGGAGCGTGGCCCTGATGGGGATAAGGGATATGTCGAGCATAGGTGGAAGAAGAGACAGAGCCCCGGTGTTGATGGGGCTGAGAAGGGGCTGCCAAGAGATCGTGAGGGCCAGCATCAGCCTTGATTCCTGGCTACCTCAGCGCCAAGCCCCATGAGGTGGATGGCCGCTTCGGAGCTTAGCTCTGATGAGGATAAGGCATGTGTCGAGGATAATTGGGAGAACAAACAGAGAGCCCCGCTGTTGGTGGGGACCTCAAAGGGCTGCCAGGGCAGGCGAGGTCAACAAACAGTCAATCTTGGTTCCATCTGTGTTGGAGCGCCATCTAGTGGGTAGACGTTTTAGACCCTGGATCTGATGAAGGTAAGATGTAGGTTGATGTTTAGGTGGGAGACCAAAGAGAAGGGGGCAGTTGTTGGTGGGGCTGAGGAGGGGCTGCCAAGGGAAGGTGAGGGCCAGCATGAAGCTTGGTTCCTGGCTACCTCAGTGCCTAAGGCCCACGTGGAGGGTGGTCGCTTCGGAGCTTGTCTGTGAAGCGGGTAAGTGCTAGGTTGAGGTTAGTTGAGAGAACAGACACAGAGCCCCGGTTTGGTGGGGCTGCCAAGGGAAGGTGAGAGCCAGCATCAACCTTGATTCCTGGCTACCTCAGTGCTTAGGCCCATGTGGTTGTTGGCTGCTTCAGGCTTGGCTCTGCTGAGGATAAGGGATATGTCGAGGATAGATGGAAGAACAGACTCAGAGCCCCGGTGTTGGTGGGGCTGAGAAGGGACTGCTAAGAAATCGTGACGGCCAGCGTCAACCTTGATTCCTGGCTACTTCTGTGCCTTGAGCCCCATGCGGTGGGAGGCCGCTTCGGAGCTTGGCTCTGAAGTGGGTAAGTGCTAGGGTGAGGTTAGGTGGGAGAAGAGACACAGAGCCCCGGTGTTGGTGGGGCTGAGAAGGTGCTGCCAAGAGATCGTGAGGGCCAGCATCAACCTTGATTCCTGGCTACTTCAGTGCCTAAGCCCCCCGTGGAGAGTGGCCTCTTCGGAGCTTGGCTCCGATGAAGGTAAGGGATACGTCGAAGATAACTGGGAGAACCGACAGAGAGCCCCGGTGGTGGTGGGGACCTCAAAGGGCTGCCAGGGCAGCGAGTGCAACGAACACCCGTCACCTTGGTTCCCTCTGTGTTGGAGCGCCATCTGGTGGGTAGACGTTTCAGAGCCTGGCTCTGATGAAGGTAGGATGTAGGTTGATGTTTAGGTGGGAGACCAAAGAGAAGGGAGCAGTTGTTGGTGGGGCTGAGGAGGGGCTGACAAGAGATCGTGAGGGCCAGCACCAACCTTCATTCCTGGCCATGTCTGCCCCTGAGCCCCATGTGGAGGGTGGCCGCTTCGGAGCTTGTCCCTGATGAGGGTCAGGGCTAGGTTGAGGTTAGGTGGGAGAACCGGCACAGAGCCACGGTGTTGATGGGGCTGCCTAGGGACTGCAAACGGAAGGCGAGGTCCAGCATCAGCCTTGATTCCTGGCTATCTCAGTGCCTAGGGCCCTCGTGGAGGGTGGTCGCTTGGGAGCTTGGCTCTGATGAGGGTAAGGGATGTGTCGAGGATAATAAGGAGAACAGACACAGAGCCCCAGTGTTGGTGGGGCTGAGAAGGGGCTGCCAAGAGATCGTGAGGGCCAGCATGAACCTTGATTCCTGGCTACCTCAGTGCCTAAGACCCACGTGGAGGGTGGCCGCTCCGAAGTTTGGCCCTGAGGAGGGTAAGGGGTAGCTTGATGTTAGGTGCGAGCAGAGGCACAGAGCCCCGGTGTTGGTGGGGCTGCCAAGAGATCGTGAGGGCCAGCATCAACCTTGATTCCGGGCTACCTCAGTGCCAAGCCCCATGCGGTGCGTGGCTGCTTCAGAGCTTGGCTCTGCTGAGGATAAGGGATATGTCGAGGATAGGTGGAAGAACAGACTCAGAACCCCGGTGTTGGTGGGGCTGAGAAGGGACTGCCAAGAAATCGTGAGGGCCAGCATCAGCCTTGATTCCTGGTTGCTTCTGTGCCTGAGCCCCATGAGGTGGGTGGCCGCTTCGGAGCTTGGCTCTGATGAGGGTAAGGGATGTGTCGAGGATAATTGGGAGAAGAGACACAGAGCCCTAGTGTTGGTGGGGCTGAGAAAGTGCTGCCAAGAGATCGTGAGGGCCAGCATCAGTCTTGGTTCCTGGCTACTTCAGTGCCAAGCCCCATGTGGAGGGTGGCCACTTCGAAGCTTGGCTCCGATGAGGGTCAGGGCTAGGTTGAGGTTAGGTGGGAGAACAGGCAGAGAGCCCCGGTGTTAGTGGGGATTTCAAAGGGCTGCCAGGGCAGGCGAGGTCAACAAACAGTCAATCTTGGTTCCATCTGTGTTGGAGCGCCATCTAGTGGGTAGACGTTTTAGACCCTGAATCTGATGAAGGTAAGATGTAGGTTGATGTTTAGGTGGGAGACCATAGAGATGGGGGCAGTTGTTGGTGGGGCTGAGGAGGGGCTGCCAAGGGAACGTGAGGGCCAGCATGAAGCTTGGTTCCTGGCTACCTCAGTGCCTAAGGCCCACGTGGAGGGTGGTCGCTTCGGAGCTTGTCTGTGAAGCGGGTAAGTGCTAGGTCGAGGTTAGTTGAGAGAACAGACACAGAGCCCCGGTTTGGTGGGGCTGCCAAGGGAAGGTGAGAGCCAGCATCAACCTTGATTCCTGGCTACCTCAGTGCTTAGGCCCATGTGGCGGGTGGCTGCTTCAGGCTTGGCTCTGCTGAGGATAAGGGATATGTCGAGGATAGATGGAAGAACAGACTCAGAGCCCCGGTGTTGGTGGGGCTGAGAAGGGACTGCTAAGAAATCGTGACGGCCAGCGTCAACCTTGATTCCTGGCTACTTCTGTGCCTTGAGCCCCATGCGGTGGGAGGCCGCTTCGGAGCTTGGCTCTGAAGTGGGTAAGTGCTAGGGTGAGGTTAGGTGGGAGAAGAGACACAGAGCCCCGGTGTTGGTGGGGCTGAGAAGGTGCTGCCAAGAGATCGTGAGGGCCAGCATCAACCTTGATTCCTGGCTACTTCAGTGCCTAAGCCCCCCGTGGAGAGTGGCCTCTTCGGAGCTTGGCTCCGATGAAGGTAAGGGATACGTCGAAGATAACTGGGAGAACCGACAGAGAGCCCCGGTGGTGGTGGGGACCTCAAAGGGCTGCCAGGGCAGCGAGTGCAACGAACACCCGTCACCTTGGTTCCCTCTGTGTTGGAGCGCCATCTGGTGGGTAGACGTTTCAGAGCCTGGCTCTGATGAAGGTAAGATGTAGGTTGATGTTTAGGTGGGAGACCAAAGAGAAGGGAGCAGGGGTTGGTGGGGCTGAGGAGGGGCTGACAAGAGATCGTGAGGGCCAGCACCAGCCTTCATTCCTGGCCATGTCTGCCCCTGAGCCCCATGTGGAGGGTGGCCGCTTCGGAGCTTGTCCCTGATGAGGGTCAGGGCTAGGTTGAGGTTAGGTGGGAGAACCGGCACAGAGCCACGGTGTTGATGGGGCTGCCTAGGGACTGCAAACGGAAGGCGAGGTCCAGCATCAGCCTTGATTCCTGGCTATCTCAGTGCCTAGGGCCCTCGTGGAGGGTGGTCGCTTGGGAGCTTGGCTCTGATGAGGGTAAGGGATGTGTCGAGGATAATAAGGAGAACAGACACAGAGCCCCAGTGTTGGTGGGGCTGAGAAGGGGCTGCCAAGAGATCGTGAGGGCCAGCATGAACCTTGATTCCTGGCTACCTCAGTGCCTAAGACCCACGTGGAGGGTGGCCGCTCCGAAGTTTGGCCCTGAGGAGGGTAAGGGGTAGCTTGATGTTAGGTGCGAGCAGAGGCACAGAGCCCCGGTGTTGGTGGGGCTGCCAAGAGATCGTGAGGGCCAGCATCAACCTTGATTCCGGGCTACCTCAGTGCCAAGCCCCATGCGGTGGGTGGCTGCTTCGAAGCTTGGCTCTGAGGCGGGTAAGTGATAGGCCGAGGTTAGATGGAAGATCAGACAGAGAGCAACGATGCTGGTGGGGCTGAGAAGGGGCTGCCAAGGGAAGGTGAGGGCCAGCATCAGCCTTGATTCCTGGCTACCTCAGTGCCAAGTCCCATGTGGAGGGTGGCCACTGGAGCTTGGCTCTCATGAGGGTAAGGGATACGTCGAGGTTAGCTGAGAGAACAGACACAGAGCCCCGGTGTTGGTGGGGCTGAGAAGGGGCGGACAAGAGATCGTGAGGGCCAGCATCAACTTGATTCCTGGCTACTTCTGTGCCTGAGCCCCATGAGGTGGGTGGCCGCTTCGGAGCTTAGCTCTGATGAGGGTAAGGGATGTGTCGAGGATAATTGTGAGAACAGACACAGAACCCCGGTGTTGGTGGGGCTGCCAAGTGAAGGTGAGGGCCAGTATCAATCTTGATTCCTGGCTACCTCAGCGCTTAGGCCCATGTGGTGGATAGCCGCGTCGGAGCGTGGCCCTGATGGGGATAAGGGATATGTCGAGCATAGGTGGAAGAAGAGACAGAGCCCCGGTGTTGATGGGGCTGAGAAGGGGCTGCCAAGAGATCGTGAGGGCCAGCATCAGCCTTGATTCCTGGCTACCTCAGCGCCAAGCCCCATGAGGTGGATGGCCGCTTCGGAGCTTAGCTCTGATGAGGATAAGGCATGTGTCGAGGATAATTGGGAGAACAAACAGAGAGCCCCGCTGTTGGTGGGGACCTCAAAGGGCTGCCAGGGCAGGCGAGGTCAACAAACAGTCAATCTTGGTTCCATCTGTGTTGGAGCGCCATCTAGTGGGTAGACGTTTTAGACCCTGGATCTGATGAAGGTAAGATGTAGGTTGATGTTTAGGTGGGAGACCAAAGAGAAGGGGGCAGTTGTTGGTGGGGCTGAGGAGGGGCTGCCAAGGGAAGGTGAGGGCCAGCATGAAGCTTGGTTCCTGGCTACCTCAGTGCCTAAGGCCCACGTGGAGGGTGGTCGCTTCGGAGCTTGTCTGTGAAGCGGGTAAGTGCTAGGTCGAGGTTAGTTGAGAGAACAGACACAGAGCCCCGGTTTGGTGGGGCTGCCAAGGGAAGGTGAGAGCCAGCATCAACCTTGATTCCTGGCTACCTCAGTGCTTAGGCCCATGTGGTTGTTGGCTGCTTCAGGCTTGGCTCTGCTGAGGATAAGGGATATGTCGAGGATAGATGGAAGAACAGACTCAGAGCCCCGGTGTTGGTGGGGCTGAGAAGGGACTGCTAAGAAATCGTGACGGCCAGCGTCAACCTTGATTCCTGGCTACTTCTGTGCCTTGAGCCCCATGCGGTGGGAGGCCGCTTCGGAGCTTGGCTCTGAAGTGGGTAAGTGCTAGGGTGAGGTTAGGTGGGAGAAGAGACACAGAGCCCCGGTGTTGGTGGGGCTGAGAAGGTGCTGCCAAGAGATCGTGAGGGCCAGCATCAACCTTGATTCCTGGCTACTTCAGTGCCTAAGCCCCCCGTGGAGAGTGGCCTCTTCGGAGCTTGGCTCCGATGAAGGTAAGGGATACGTCGAAGATAACTGGGAGAACCGACAGAGAGCCCCGGTGGTGGTGGGGACCTCAAAGGGCTGCCAGGGCAGCGAGTGCAACGAACACCCGTCACCTTGGTTCCCTCTGTGTTGGAGCGCCATCTGGTGGGTAGACGTTTCAGAGCCTGGCTCTGATGAAGGTAGGATGTAGGTTGATGTTTAGGTGGGAGACCAAAGAGAAGGGAGCAGTTGTTGGTGGGGCTGAGGAGGGGCTGACAAGAGATCGTGAGGGCCAGCACCAACCTTCATTCCTGGCCATGTCTGCCCCTGAGCCCCATGTGGAGGGTGGCCGCTTCGGAGCTTGTCCCTGATGAGGGTCAGGGCTAGGTTGAGGTTAGGTGGGAGAACCGGCACAGAGCCACGGTGTTGATGGGGCTGCCTAGGGACTGCAAACGGAAGGCGAGGTCCAGCATCAGCCTTGATTCCTGGCTATCTCAGTGCCTAGGGCCCTCGTGGAGGGTGGTCGCTTGGGAGCTTGGCTCTGATGAGGGTAAGGGATGTGTCGAGGATAATAAGGAGAACAGACACAGAGCCCCAGTGTTGCTGGGGCTGAGAAGGGGCTGCCAAGAGATCGTGAGGGCCAGCATGAACCTTGATTCCTGGCTACCTCAGTGCCTAAGACCCACGTGGAGGGTGGCCGCTCCGAAGTTTGGCCCTGAGGAGGGTAAGGGGTAGCTTGATGTTAGGTGCGAGCAGAGGCACAGAGCCCCGGTGTTGGTGGGGCTGCCAAGAGATCGTGAGGGCCAGCATCAACCTTGATTCCGGGCTACCTCAGTGCCAAGCCCCATGCGGTGGGTGGCTGCTTCGAAGCTTGGCTCTGAGGCGGGTAAGTGATAGGCCGAGGTTAGATGGAAGATCAGACAGAGAGCAACGATGCTGGTGGGGCTGAGAAGGGGCTGCCAAGGGAAGGTGAGGGCCAGCATCAGCCTTGATTCCTGGCTACCTCAGTGCCAAGTCCCATGTGGAGGGTGGCCACTGGAGCTTGGCTCTCATGAGGGTAAGGGATACGTCGAGGTTAGCTGAGAGAACAGACACAGAGCCCCGGTGTTGGTGGGGCTGAGAAGGGGCGGACAAGAGATCGTGAGGGCCAGCATCAACTTGATTCCTGGCTACTTCTGTGCCTGAGCCCCATGAGGTGGGTGGCCGCTTCGGAGCTTAGCTCTGATGAGGGTAAGGGATGTGTCGAGGATAATTGTGAGAACAGACACAGAACCCCGGTGTTGGTGGGGCTGCCAAGTGAAGGTGAGGGCCAGTATCAATCTTGATTCCTGGCTACCTCAGCGCTTAGGCCCATGTGGTGGATAGCCGCGTCGGAGCGTGGCCCTGATGGGGATAAGGGATATGTCGAGCATAGGTGGAAGAAGAGACAGAGCCCCGGTGTTGATGGGGCTGAGAAGGGGCTGCCAAGAGATCGTGAGGGCCAGCATCAGCCTTGATTCCTGGCTACCTCAGCGCCAAGCCCCATGAGGTGGGTGGCCGCTTCGGAGCTTAGCTCTGATGAGGATAAGGCATGTGTCGAGGATAATTGGGAGAACAAACAGAGAGCCCCGGTGTTAGTGGGGACCTCAAAGGGCTGCCAGGGCAGGCGAGGTCAACAAACAGTCAATCTTGGTTCCATCTGTGTTGGAGCGCCATCTAGTGGGTAGACGTTTTAGACCCTGGATCTGATGAAGGTAAGATGTAGGTTGATGTTTAGGTGGGAGACCAAAGAGAAGGGGGCAGTTGTTGGTGGGGCTGAGGAGGGGCTGCCAAGGGAAGGTGAGGGCCAGCATGAAGCTTGGTTCCTGGCTACCTCAGTGCCTAAGGCCCACGTGGAGGGTGGTCGCTTCGGAGCTTGTCTGTGAAGCGGGTAAGTGCTAGGTCGAGGTTAGTTGAGAGAACAGACACAGAGCCCCGGTTTGGTGGGGCTGCCAAGGGAAGGTGAGAGCCAGCATCAACCTTGATTCCTGGCTACCTCAGTGCTTAGGCCCATGTGGTTGTTGGCTGCTTCAGGCTTGGCTCTGCTGAGGATAAGGGATATGTCGAGGATAGATGGAAGAACAGACTCAGAGCCCCGGTGTTGGTGGGGCTGAGAAGGGACTGCTAAGAAATCGTGACGGCCAGCGTCAACCTTGATTCCTGGCTACTTCTGTGCCTTGAGCCCCATGCGGTGGGAGGCCGCTTCGGAGCTTGGCTCTGAAGTGGGTAAGTGCTAGGGTGAGGTTAGGTGGGAGAAGAGACACAGAGCCCCGGTGTTGGTGGGGCTGAGAAGGTGCTGCCAAGAGATCGTGAGGGCCAGCATCAACCTTGATTCCTGGCTACTTCAGTGCCTAAGCCCCCCGTGGAGAGTGGCCTCTTCGGAGCTTGGCTCCGATGAAGGTAAGGGATACGTCGAAGATAACTGGGAGAACCGACAGAGAGCCCCGGTGGTGGTGGGGACCTCAAAGGGCTGCCAGGGCAGCGAGTGCAACGAACACCCGTCACCTTGGTTCCCTCTGTGTTGGAGCGCCATCTGGTGGGTAGACGTTTCAGAGCCTGGCTCTGATGAAGGTAGGATGTAGGTTGATGTTTAGGTGGGAGACCAAAGAGAAGGGAGCAGTTGTTGGTGGGGCTGAGGAGGGGCTGACAAGAGATCGTGAGGGCCAGCACCAACCTTCATTCCTGGCCATGTCTGCCCCTGAGCCCCATGTGGAGGGTGGCCGCTTCGGAGCTTGTCCCTGATGAGGGTCAGGGCTAGGTTGAGGTTAGGTGGGAGAACCGGCACAGAGCCACGGTGTTGATGGGGCTGCCTAGGGACTGCAAACGGAAGGCGAGGTCCAGCATCAGCCTTGATTCCTGGCTATCTCAGTGCCTAGGGCCCTCGTGGAGGGTGGTCGCTTGGGAGCTTGGCTCTGATGAGGGTAAGGGATGTGTCGAGGATAATAAGGAGAACAGACACAGAGCCCCAGTGTTGCTGGGGCTGAGAAGGGGCTGCCAAGAGATCGTGAGGGCCAGCATGAACCTTGATTCCTGGCTACCTCAGTGCCTAAGACCCACGTGGAGGGTGGCCGCTCCGAAGTTTGGCCCTGAGGAGGGTAAGGGGTAGCTTGATGTTAGGTGCGAGCAGAGGCACAGAGCCCCGGTGTTGGTGGGGCTGCCAAGAGATCGTGAGGGCCAGCATCAACCTTGATTCCGGGCTACCTCAGTGCCAAGCCCCATGCGGTGGGTGGCTGCTTCGAAGCTTGGCTCTGAGGCGGGTAAGTGATAGGCCGAGGTTAGATGGAAGATCAGACAGAGAGCAACGATGCTGGTGGGGCTGAGAAGGGGCTGCCAAGGGAAGGTGAGGGCCAGCATCAGCCTTGATTCCTGGCTACCTCAGTGCCAAGTCCCATGTGGAGGGTGGCCACTGGAGCTTGGCTCTCATGAGGGTAAGGGATACGTCGAGGTTAGCTGAGAGAACAGACACAGAGCCCCGGTGTTGGTGGGGCTGAGAAGGGGCGGACAAGAGATCGTGAGGGCCAGCATCAACTTGATTCCTGGCTACTTCTGTGCCTGAGCCCCATGAGGTGGGTGGCCGCTTCGGAGCTTAGCTCTGATGAGGGTAAGGGATGTGTCGAGGATAATTGTGAGAACAGACACAGAACCCCGGTGTTGGTGGGGCTGCCAAGTGAAGGTGAGGGCCAGTATCAATCTTGATTCCTGGCTACCTCAGCGCTTAGGCCCATGTGGTGGATAGCCGCGTCGGAGCGTGGCCCTGATGGGGATAAGGGATATGTCGAGCATAGGTGGAAGAAGAGACAGAGCCCCGGTGTTGATGGGGCTGAGAAGGGGCTGCCAAGAGATCGTGAGGGCCAGCATCAGCCTTGATTCCTGGCTACCTCAGCGCCAAGCCCCATGAGGTGGGTGGCCGCTTCGGAGCTTAGCTCTGATGAGGATAAGGCATGTGTCGAGGATAATTGGGAGAACAAACAGAGAGCCCCGCTGTTGGTGGGGACCTCAAAGGGCTGCCAGGGCAGGCGAGGTCAACAAACAGTCAATCTTGGTTCCATCTGTGTTGGAGCGCCATCTAGTGGGTAGACGTTTTAGACCCTGGATCTGATGAAGGTAAGATGTAGGTTGATGTTTAGGTGGGAGACCAAAGAGAAGGGGGCAGTTGTTGGTGGGGCTGAGGAGGGGCTGCCAAGGGAAGGTGAGGGCCAGCATGAAGCTTGGTTCCTGGCTACCTCAGTGCCTAAGGCCCACGTGGAGGGTGGTCGCTTCGGAGCTTGTCTGTGAAGCGGGTAAGTGCTAGGTTGAGGTTAGTTGAGAGAACAGACACAGAGCCCCGGTTTGGTGGGGCTGCCAAGGGAAGGTGAGAGCCAGCATCAACCTTGATTCCTGGCTACCTCAGTGCTTAGGCCCATGTGGTTGTTGGCTGCTTCAGGCTTGGCTCTGCTGAGGATAAGGGATATGTCGAGGATAGATGGAAGAACAGACTCAGAGCCCCGGTGTTGGTGGGGCTGAGAAGGGACTGCTAAGAAATCGTGACGGCCAGCGTCAACCTTGATTCCTGGCTACTTCTGTGCCTTGAGCCCCATGCGGTGGGAGGCCGCTTCGGAGCTTGGCTCTGAAGTGGGTAAGTGCTAGGGTGAGGTTAGGTGGGAGAAGAGACACAGAGCCCCGGTGTTGGTGGGGCTGAGAAGGTGCTGCCAAGAGATCGTGAGGGCCAGCATCAACCTTGATTCCTGGCTACTTCAGTGCCTAAGCCCCCCGTGGAGAGTGGCCTCTTCGGAGCTTGGCTCCGATGAAGGTAAGGGATACGTCGAAGATAACTGGGAGAACCGACAGAGAGCCCCGGTGGTGGTGGGGACCTCAAAGGGCTGCCAGGGCAGCGAGTGCAACGAACACCCGTCACCTTGGTTCCCTCTGTGTTGGAGCGCCATCTGGTGGGTAGACGTTTCAGAGCCTGGCTCTGATGAAGGTAGGATGTAGGTTGATGTTTAGGTGGGAGACCAAAGAGAAGGGAGCAGTTGTTGGTGGGGCTGAGGAGGGGCTGACAAGAGATCGTGAGGGCCAGCACCAACCTTCATTCCTGGCCATGTCTGCCCCTGAGCCCCATGTGGAGGGTGGCCGCTTCGGAGCTTGTCCCTGATGAGGGTCAGGGCTAGGTTGAGGTTAGGTGGGAGAACCGGCACAGAGCCACGGTGTTGATGGGGCTGCCTAGGGACTGCAAACGGAAGGCGAGGTCCAGCATCAGCCTTGATTCCTGGCTATCTCAGTGCCTAGGGCCCTCGTGGAGGGTGGTCGCTTGGGAGCTTGGCTCTGATGAGGGTAAGGGATGTGTCGAGGATAATAAGGAGAACAGACACAGAGCCCCAGTGTTGCTGGGGCTGAGAAGGGGCTGCCAAGAGATCGTGAGGGCCAGCATGAACCTTGATTCCTGGCTACCTCAGTGCCTAAGACCCACGTGGAGGGTGGCCGCTCCGAAGTTTGGCCCTGAGGAGGGTAAGGGGTAGCTTGATGTTAGGTGCGAGCAGAGGCACAGAGCCCCGGTGTTGGTGGGGCTGCCAAGAGATCGTGAGGGCCAGCATCAACCTTGATTCCGGGCTACCTCAGTGCCAAGCCCCATGCGGTGCGTGGCTGCTTCGAAGCTTGGCTCTGCTGAGGATAAGGGATATGTCGAGGATAGGTGGAAGAACAGACTCAGAACCCCGGTGTTGGTGGGGCTGAGAAGGGACTGCCAAGAAATCGTGAGGGCCAGCATCAGCCTTGATTCCTGGTTGCTTCTGTGCCTGAGCCCCATGAGGTGGGAGGCCGCTTCGGAGCTTGGCTCTGATGAGGGTAAGGGATGTGTCGAGGATAATTGTGAGAACAGACACAGAACCCCGGTGTTGGTGGGGCTGCCAAGTGAAGGTGAGGGCCAGTATCAATCTTGATTCCTGGCTACCTCAGCGCTTAGGCCCATGTGGTGGATAGCCGCGTCGGAGCGTGGCCCTGATGGGGATAAGGGATATGTCGAGCATAGGTGGAAGAAGAGACAGAGCCCCGGTGTTGATGGGGCTGAGAAGGGGCTGCCAAGAGATCGTGAGGGCCAGCATCAGCCTTGATTCCTGGCTACCTCAGCGCCAAGCCCCATGAGGTGGATGGCCGCTTCGGAGCTTAGCTCTGATGAGGATAAGGCATGTGTCGAGGATAATTGGGAGAACAAACAGAGAGCCCCGCTGTTGGTGGGGACCTCAAAGGGCTGCCAGGGCAGGCGAGGTCAACAAACAGTCAATCTTGGTTCCATCTGTGTTGGAGCGCCATCTAGTGGGTAGACGTTTTAGACCCTGGATCTGATGAAGGTAAGATGTAGGTTGATGTTTAGGTGGGAGACCAAAGAGAAGGGGGCAGTTGTTGGTGGGGCTGAGGAGGGGCTGCCAAGGGAAGGTGAGGGCCAGCATGAAGCTTGGTTCCTGGCTACCTCAGTGCCTAAGGCCCACGTGGAGGGTGGTCGCTTCGGAGCTTGTCTGTGAAGCGGGTAAGTGCTAGGTTGAGGTTAGTTGAGAGAACAGACACAGAGCCCCGGTTTGGTGGGGCTGCCAAGGGAAGGTGAGAGCCAGCATCAACCTTGATTCCTGGCTACCTCAGTGCTTAGGCCCATGTGGTTGTTGGCTGCTTCAGGCTTGGCTCTGCTGAGGATAAGGGATATGTCGAGGATAGATGGAAGAACAGACTCAGAGCCCCGGTGTTGGTGGGGCTGAGAAGGGACTGCTAAGAAATCGTGACGGCCAGCGTCAACCTTGATTCCTGGCTACTTCTGTGCCTTGAGCCCCATGCGGTGGGAGGCCGCTTCGGAGCTTGGCTCTGAAGTGGGTAAGTGCTAGGGTGAGGTTAGGTGGGAGAAGAGACACAGAGCCCCGGTGTTGGTGGGGCTGAGAAGGTGCTGCCAAGAGATCATGAGGGCCAGCATCAACCTTGATTCCTGGCTACTTCAGTGCCTAAGCCCCCCGTGGAGAGTGGCCTCTTCGGAGCTTGGCTCCGATGAAGGTAAGGGATACGTCGAAGATAACTGGGAGAACCGACAGAGAGCCCCGGTGGTGGTGGGGACCTCAAAGGGCTGCCAGGGCAGCGAGTGCAACGAACACCCGTCACCTTGGTTCCCTCTGTGTTGGAGCGCCATCTGGTGGGTAGACGTTTCAGAGCCTGGCTCTGATGAAGGTAGGATGTAGGTTGATGTTTAGGTGGGAGACCAAAGAGAAGGGAGCAGTTGTTGGTGGGGCTGAGGAGGGGCTGACAAGAGATCGTGAGGGCCAGCACCAACCTTCATTCCTGGCCATGTCTGCCCCTGAGCCCCATGTGGAGGGTGGCCGCTTCGGAGCTTGTCCCTGATGAGGGTCAGGGCTAGGTTGAGGTTAGGTGGGAGAACCGGCACAGAGCCACGGTGTTGATGGGGCTGCCTAGGGACTGCAAACGGAAGGCGAGGTCCAGCATCAGCCTTGATTCCTGGCTATCTCAGTGCCTAGGGCCCTCGTGGAGGGTGGTCGCTTGGGAGCTTGGCTCTGATGAGGGTAAGGGATGTGTCGAGGATAATAAGGAGAACAGACACAGAGCCCCAGTGTTGGTGGGGCTGAGAAGGGGCTGCCAAGAGATCGTGAGGGCCAGCATGAACCTTGATTCCTGGCTACCTCAGTGCCTAAGACCCACGTGGAGGGTGGCCGCTCCGAAGTTTGGCCCTGAGGAGGGTAAGGGGTAGCTTGATGTTAGGTGCGAGCAGAGGCACAGAGCCCCGGTGTTGGTGGGGCTGCCAAGAGATCGTGAGGGCCAGCATCAACCTTGATTCCGGGCTACCTCAGTGCCAAGCCCCATGCGGTGCGTGGCTGCTTCAGAGCTTGGCTCTGCTGAGGATAAGGGATATGTCGAGGATAGGTGGAAGAACAGACTCAGAACCCCGGTGTTGGTGGGGCTGAGAAGGGACTGCCAAGAAATCGTGAGGGCCAGCATCAGCCTTGATTCCTGGTTGCTTCTGTGCCTGAGCCCCATGAGGTGGGTGGCCGCTTCGGAGCTTGGCTCTGATGAGGGTAAGGGATGTGTCGAGGATAATTGGGAGAAGAGACACAGAGCCCTAGTGTTGGTGGGGCTGAGAAAGTGCTGCCAAGAGATCGTGAGGGCCAGCATCAGTCTTGGTTCCTGGCTACTTCAGTGCCAAGCCCCATGTGGAGGGTGGCCACTTCGAAGCTTGGCTCCGATGAGGGTCAGGGCTAGGTTGAGGTTAGGTGGGAGAACAGGCAGAGAGCCCCGGTGTTAGTGGGGATTTCAAAGGGCTGCCAGGGCAGGCGAGTTCAACGGTCAGTCAATCTTGGTTCCATCTGTGTTGGAGCGCCATCTAGTGGGTAGACGTTTTAGACCCTGAATCTGATGAAGGTAAGATGTAGGTTGATGTTTAGGTGGGAGACCATAGAGATGGGGGCAGTTGTTGGTGGGGCTGAGGAGGGGCTGCCAAGGGAACGTGAGGGCCAGCATGAAGCTTGGTTCCTGGCTACCTCAGTGCCTAAGGCCCACGTGGAGGGTGGTCGCTTCGGAGCTTGTCTGTGAAGCGGGTAAGTGCTAGGTCGAGGTTAGTTGAGAGAACAGACACAGAGCCCCGGTTTGGTGGGGCTGCCAAGGGAAGGTGAGAGCCAGCATCAACCTTGATTCCTGGCTACCTCAGTGCTTAGGCCCATGTGGCGGGTGGCTGCTTCAGGCTTGGCTCTGCTGAGGATAAGGGATATGTCGAGGATAGATGGAAGAACAGACTCAGAGCCCCGGTGTTGGTGGGGCTGAGAAGGGACTGCTAAGAAATCGTGACGGCCAGCGTCAACCTTGATTCCTGGCTACTTCTGTGCCTTGAGCCCCATGCGGTGGGAGGCCGCTTCGGAGCTTGGCTCTGAAGTGGGTAAGTGCTAGGGTGAGGTTAGGTGGGAGAAGAGACACAGAGCCCCGGTGTTGGTGGGGCTGAGAAGGTGCTGCCAAGAGATCGTGAGGGCCAGCATCAACCTTGATTCCTGGCTACTTCAGTGCCTAAGCCCCCCGTGGAGAGTGGCCTCTTCGGAGCTTGGCTCCGATGAAGGTAAGGGATACGTCGAAGATAACTGGGAGAACCGACAGAGAGCCCCGGTGGTGGTGGGGACCTCAAAGGGCTGCCAGGGCAGCGAGTGCAACGAACACCCGTCACCTTGGTTCCCTCTGTGTTGGAGCGCCATCTGGTGGGTAGACGTTTCAGAGCCTGGCTCTGATGAAGGTAAGATGTAGGTTGATGTTTAGGTGGGAGACCAAAGAGAAGGGAGCAGGGGTTGGTGGGGCTGAGGAGGGGCTGACAAGAGATCGTGAGGGCCAGCACCAGCCTTCATTCCTGGCCATGTCTGCCCCTGAGCCCCATGTGGAGGGTGGCCGCTTCGGAGCTTGTCCCTGATGAGGGTCAGGGCTAGGTTGAGGTTAGGTGGGAGAACCGGCACAGAGCCACGGTGTTGATGGGGCTGCCTAGGGACTGCAAACGGAAGGCGAGGTCCAGCATCAGCCTTGATTCCTGGCTATCTCAGTGCCTAGGGCCCTCGTGGAGGGTGGTCGCTTGGGAGCTTGGCTCTGATGAGGGTAAGGGATGTGTCGAGGATAATAAGGAGAACAGACACAGAGCCCCAGTGTTGGTGGGGCTGAGAAGGGGCTGCCAAGAGATCGTGAGGGCCAGCATGAACCTTGATTCCTGGCTACCTCAGTGCCTAAGACCCACGTGGAGGGTGGCCGCTCCGAAGTTTGGCCCTGAGGAGGGTAAGGGGTAGCTTGATGTTAGGTGCGAGCAGAGGCACAGAGCCCCGGTGTTGGTGGGGCTGCCAAGAGATCGTGAGGGCCAGCATCAACCTTGATTCCGGGCTACCTCAGTGCCAAGCCCCATGCGGTGGGTGGCTGCTTCGAAGCTTGGCTCTGAGGCGGGTAAGTGATAGGCCGAGGTTAGATGGAAGATCAGACAGAGAGCAACGATGCTGGTGGGGCTGAGAAGGGGCTGCCAAGGGAAGGTGAGGGCCAGCATCAGCCTTGATTCCTGGCTACCTCAGTGCCAAGTCCCATGTGGAGGGTGGCCACTGGAGCTTGGCTCTCATGAGGGTAAGGGATACGTCGAGGTTAGCTGAGAGAACAGACACAGAGCCCCGGTGTTGGTGGGGCTGAGAAGGGGCGGACAAGAGATCGTGAGGGCCAGCATCAACTTGATTCCTGGCTACTTCTGTGCCTGAGCCCCATGAGGTGGGTGGCCGCTTCGGAGCTTAGCTCTGATGAGGGTAAGGGATGTGTCGAGGATAATTGTGAGAACAGACACAGAACCCCGGTGTTGGTGGGGCTGCCAAGTGAAGGTGAGGGCCAGTATCAATCTTGATTCCTGGCTACCTCAGCGCTTAGGCCCATGTGGTGGATAGCCGCGTCGGAGCGTGGCCCTGATGGGGATAAGGGATATGTCGAGCATAGGTGGAAGAAGAGACAGAGCCCCGGTGTTGATGGGGCTGAGAAGGGGCTGCCAAGAGATCGTGAGGGCCAGCATCAGCCTTGATTCCTGGCTACCTCAGCGCCAAGCCCCATGAGGTGGGTGGCCGCTTCGGAGCTTAGCTCTGATGAGGATAAGGCATGTGTCGAGGATAATTGGGAGAACAAACAGAGAGCCCCGCTGTTGGTGGGGACCTCAAAGGGCTGCCAGGGCAGGCGAGGTCAACAAACAGTCAATCTTGGTTCCATCTGTGTTGGAGCGCCATCTAGTGGGTAGACGTTTTAGACCCTGGATCTGATGAAGGTAAGATGTAGGTTGATGTTTAGGTGGGAGACCAAAGAGAAGGGGGCAGTTGTTGGTGGGGCTGAGGAGGGGCTGCCAAGGGAAGGTGAGGGCCAGCATGAAGCTTGGTTCCTGGCTACCTCAGTGCCTAAGGCCCACGTGGAGGGTGGTCGCTTCGGAGCTTGTCTGTGAAGCGGGTAAGTGCTAGGTTGAGGTTAGTTGAGAGAACAGACACAGAGCCCCGGTTTGGTGGGGCTGCCAAGGGAAGGTGAGAGCCAGCATCAACCTTGATTCCTGGCTACCTCGGTGCTTAGGCCCATGTGGTTGTTGGCTGCTTCAGGCTTGGCTCTGCTGAGGATAAGGGATATGTCGAGGATAGATGGAAGAACAGACTCAGAGCCCCGGTGTTGGTGGGGCTGAGAAGGGACTGCTAAGAAATCGTGACGGCCAGCGTCAACCTTGATTCCTGGCTACTTCTGTGCCTTGAGCCCCATGCGGTGGGAGGCCGCTTCGGAGCTTGGCTCTGAAGTGGGTAAGTGCTAGGGTGAGGTTAGGTGGGAGAAGAGACACAGAGCCCCGGTGTTGGTGGGGCTGAGAAGGTGCTGCCAAGAGATCGTGAGGGCCAGCATCAACCTTGATTCCTGGCTACTTCAGTGCCTAAGCCCCCCGTGGAGAGTGGCCTCTTCGGAGCTTGGCTCCGATGAAGGTAAGGGATACGTCGAAGATAACTGGGAGAACCGACAGAGAGCCCCGGTGGTGGTGGGGACCTCAAAGGGCTGCCAGGGCAGCGAGTGCAACGAACACCCGTCACCTTGGTTCCCTCTGTGTTGGAGCGCCATCTGGTGGGTAGACGTTTCAGAGCCTGGCTCTGATGAAGGTAGGATGTAGGTTGATGTTTAGGTGGGAGACCAAAGAGAAGGGAGCAGTTGTTGGTGGGGCTGAGGAGGGGCTGACAAGAGATCGTGAGGGCCAGCACCAACCTTCATTCCTGGCCATGTCTGCCCCTGAGCCCCATGTGGAGGGTGGCCGCTTCGGAGCTTGTCCCTGATGAGGGTCAGGGCTAGGTTGAGGTTAGGTGGGAGAACCGGCACAGAGCCACGGTGTTGATGGGGCTGCCTAGGGACTGCAAACGGAAGGCGAGGTCCAGCATCAGCCTTGATTCCTGGCTATCTCAGTGCCTAGGGCCCTCGTGGAGGGTGGTCGCTTGGGAGCTTGGCTCTGATGAGGGTAAGGGATGTGTCGAGGATAATAAGGAGAACAGACACAGAGCCCCAGTGTTGCTGGGGCTGAGAAGGGGCTGCCAAGAGATCGTGAGGGCCAGCATGAACCTTGATTCCTGGCTACCTCAGTGCCTAAGACCCACGTGGAGGGTGGCCGCTCCGAAGTTTGGCCCTGAGGAGGGTAAGGGGTAGCTTGATGTTAGGTGCGAGCAGAGGCACAGAGCCCCGGTGTTGGTGGGGCTGCCAAGAGATCGTGAGGGCCAGCATCAACCTTGATTCCGGGCTACCTCAGTGCCAAGCCCCATGCGGTGGGTGGCTGCTTCGAAGCTTGGCTCTGAGGCGGGTAAGTGATAGGCCGAGGTTAGATGGAAGATCAGACAGAGAGCAACGATGCTGGTGGGGCTGAGAAGGGGCTGCCAAGGGAAGGTGAGGGCCAGCATCAGCCTTGATTCCTGGCTACCTCAGTGCCAAGTCCCATGTGGAGGGTGGCCACTGGAGCTTGGCTCTCATGAGGGTAAGGGATACGTCGAGGTTAGCTGAGAGAACAGACACAGAGCCCCGGTGTTGGTGGGGCTGAGAAGGGGCGGACAAGAGATCGTGAGGGCCAGCATCAACTTGATTCCTGGCTACTTCTGTGCCTGAGCCCCATGAGGTGGGTGGCCGCTTCGGAGCTTAGCTCTGATGAGGGTAAGGGATGTGTCGAGGATAATTGTGAGAACAGACACAGAACCCCGGTGTTGGTGGGGCTGCCAAGTGAAGGTGAGGGCCAGTATCAATCTTGATTCCTGGCTACCTCAGCGCTTAGGCCCATGTGGTGGATAGCCGCGTCGGAGCGTGGCCCTGATGGGGATAAGGGATATGTCGAGCATAGGTGGAAGAAGAGACAGAGCCCCGGTGTTGATGGGGCTGAGAAGGGGCTGCCAAGAGATCGTGAGGGCCAGCATCAGCCTTGATTCCTGGCTACCTCAGCGCCAAGCCCCATGAGGTGGGTGGCCGCTTCGGAGCTTAGCTCTGATGAGGATAAGGCATGTGTCGAGGATAATTGGGAGAACAAACAGAGAGCCCCGCTGTTGGTGGGGACCTCAAAGGGCTGCCAGGGCAGGCGAGGTCAACAAACAGTCAATCTTGGTTCCATCTGTGTTGGAGCGCCATCTAGTGGGTAGACGTTTTAGACCCTGGATCTGATGAAGGTAAGATGTAGGTTGATGTTTAGGTGGGAGACCAAAGAGAAGGGGGCAGTTGTTGGTGGGGCTGAGGAGGGGCTGCCAAGGGAAGGTGAGGGCCAGCATGAAGCTTGGTTCCTGGCTACCTCAGTGCCTAAGGCCCACGTGGAGGGTGGTCGCTTCGGAGCTTGTCTGTGAAGCGGGTAAGTGCTAGGTTGAGGTTAGTTGAGAGAACAGACACAGAGCCCCGGTTTGGTGGGGCTGCCAAGGGAAGGTGAGAGCCAGCATCAACCTTGATTCCTGGCTACCTCAGTGCTTAGGCCCATGTGGTTGTTGGCTGCTTCAGGCTTGGCTCTGCTGAGGATAAGGGATATGTCGAGGATAGATGGAAGAACAGACTCAGAGCCCCGGTGTTGGTGGGGCTGAGAAGGGACTGCTAAGAAATCGTGACGGCCAGCGTCAACCTTGATTCCTGGCTACTTCTGTGCCTTGAGCCCCATGCGGTGGGAGGCCGCTTCGGAGCTTGGCTCTGAAGTGGGTAAGTGCTAGGGTGAGGTTAGGTGGGAGAAGAGACACAGAGCCCCGGTGTTGGTGGGGCTGAGAAGGTGCTGCCAAGAGATCGTGAGGGCCAGCATCAACCTTGATTCCTGGCTACTTCAGTGCCTAAGCCCCCCGTGGAGAGTGGCCTCTTCGGAGCTTGGCTCCGATGAAGGTAAGGGATACGTCGAAGATAACTGGGAGAACCGACAGAGAGCCCCGGTGGTGGTGGGGACCTCAAAGGGCTGCCAGGGCAGCGAGTGCAACGAACACCCGTCACCTTGGTTCCCTCTGTGTTGGAGCGCCATCTGGTGGGTAGACGTTTCAGAGCCTGGCTCTGATGAAGGTAGGATGTAGGTTGATGTTTAGGTGGGAGACCAAAGAGAAGGGAGCAGTTGTTGGTGGGGCTGAGGAGGGGCTGACAAGAGATCGTGAGGGCCAGCACCAACCTTCATTCCTGGCCATGTCTGCCCCTGAGCCCCATGTGGAGGGTGGCCACTTCGGAGCTTGTCCCTGATGAGGGTCAGGGCTAGGTTGAGGTTAGGTGGGAGAACCGGCACAGAGCCACGGTGTTGATGGGGCTGCCTAGGGACTGCAAACGGAAGGCGAGGTCCAGCATCAGCCTTGATTCCTGGCTATCTCAGTGCCTAGGGCCCTCGTGGAGGGTGGTCGCTTGGGAGCTTGGCTCTGATGAGGGTAAGGGATGTGTCGAGGATAATAAGGAGAACAGACACAGAGCCCCAGTGTTGGTGGGGCTGAGAAGGGGCTGCCAAGAGATCGTGAGGGCCAGCATGAACCTTGATTCCTGGCTACCTCAGTGCCTAAGACCCACGTGGAGGGTGGCCGCTCCGAAGTTTGGCCCTGAGGAGGGTAAGGGGTAGCTTGATGTTAGGTGCGAGCAGAGGCACAGAGCCCCGGTGTTGGTGGGGCTGCCAAGAGATCGTGAGGGCCAGCATCAACCTTGATTCCGGGCTACCTCAGTGCCAAGCCCCATGCGGTGCGTGGCTGCTTCGAAGCTTGGCTCTGCTGAGGATAAGGGATATGTCGAGGATAGGTGGAAGAACAGACTCAGAACCCCGGTGTTGGTGGGGCTGAGAAGGGACTGCCAAGAAATCGTGAGGGCCAGCATCAGCCTTGATTCCTGGTTGCTTCTGTGCCTGAGCCCCATGAGGTGGGTGGCCGCTTCGGAGCTTGGCTCTGATGAGGGTAAGGGATGTGTCGAGGATAATTGTGAGAACAGACACAGAACCCCGGTGTTGGTGGGGCTGCCAAGTGAAGGTGAGGGCCAGTATCAATCTTGATTCCTGGCTACCTCAGCGCTTAGGCCCATGTGGTGGATAGCCGCGTCGGAGCGTGGCCCTGATGGGGATAAGGGATATGTCGAGCATAGGTGGAAGAAGAGACAGAGCCCCGGTGTTGATGGGGCTGAGAAGGGGCTGCCAAGAGATCGTGAGGGCCAGCATCAGCCTTGATTCCTGGCTACCTCAGCGCCAAGCCCCATGAGGTGGATGGCCGCTTCGGAGCTTAGCTCTGATGAGGATAAGGCATGTGTCGAGGATAATTGGGAGAACAAACAGAGAGCCCCGCTGTTGGTGGGGACCTCAAAGGGCTGCCAGGGCAGGCGAGGTCAACAAACAGTCAATCTTGGTTCCATCTGTGTTGGAGCGCCATCTAGTGGGTAGACGTTTTAGACCCTGGATCTGATGAAGGTAAGATGTAGGTTGATGTTTAGGTGGGAGACCAAAGAGAAGGGGGCAGTTGTTGGTGGGGCTGAGGAGGGGCTGCCAAGGGAAGGTGAGGGCCAGCATGAAGCTTGGTTCCTGGCTACCTCAGTGCCTAAGGCCCACGTGGAGGGTGGTCGCTTCGGAGCTTGTCTGTGAAGCGGGTAAGTGCTAGGTTGAGGTTAGTTGAGAGAACAGACACAGAGCCCCGGTTTGGTGGGGCTGCCAAGGGAAGGTGAGAGCCAGCATCAACCTTGATTCCTGGCTACCTCAGTGCTTAGGCCCATGTGGTTGTTGGCTGCTTCAGGCTTGGCTCTGCTGAGGATAAGGGATATGTCGAGGATAGATGGAAGAACAGACTCAGAGCCCCGGTGTTGGTGGGGCTGAGAAGGGACTGCTAAGAAATCGTGACGGCCAGCGTCAACCTTGATTCCTGGCTACTTCTGTGCCTTGAGCCCCATGCGGTGGGAGGCCGCTTCGGAGCTTGGCTCTGAAGTGGGTAAGTGCTAGGGTGAGGTTAGGTGGGAGAAGAGACACAGAGCCCCGGTGTTGGTGGGGCTGAGAAGGTGCTGCCAAGAGATCGTGAGGGCCAGCATCAACCTTGATTCCTGGCTACTTCAGTGCCTAAGCCCCCCGTGGAGAGTGGCCTCTTCGGAGCTTGGCTCCGATGAAGGTAAGGGATACGTCGAAGATAACTGGGAGAACCGACAGAGAGCCCCGGTGGTGGTGGGGACCTCAAAGGGCTGCCAGGGCAGCGAGTGCAACGAACACCCGTCACCTTGGTTCCCTCTGTGTTGGAGCGCCATCTGGTGGGTAGACGTTTCAGAGCCTGGCTCTGATGAAGGTAGGATGTAGGTTGATGTTTAGGTGGGAGACCAAAGAGAAGGGAGCAGTTGTTGGTGGGGCTGAGGAGGGGCTGACAAGAGATCGTGAGGGCCAGCACCAACCTTCATTCCTGGCCATGTCTGCCCCTGAGCCCCATGTGGAGGGTGGCCGCTTCGGAGCTTGTCCCTGATGAGGGTCAGGGCTAGGTTGAGGTTAGGTGGGAGAACCGGCACAGAGCCACGGTGTTGATGGGGCTGCCTAGGGACTGCAAACGGAAGGCGAGGTCCAGCATCAGCCTTGATTCCTGGCTATCTCAGTGCCTAGGGCCCTCGTGGAGGGTGGTCGCTTGGGAGCTTGGCTCTGATGAGGGTAAGGGATGTGTCGAGGATAATAAGGAGAACAGACACAGAGCCCCAGTGTTGCTGGGGCTGAGAAGGGGCTGCCAAGAGATCGTGAGGGCCAGCATGAACCTTGATTCCTGGCTACCTCAGTGCCTAAGACCCACGTGGAGGGTGGCCGCTCCGAAGTTTGGCCCTGAGGAGGGTAAGGGGTAGCTTGATGTTAGGTGCGAGCAGAGGCACAGAGCCCCGGTGTTGGTGGGGCTGCCAAGAGATCGTGAGGGCCAGCATCAACCTTGATTCCGGGCTACCTCAGTGCCAAGCCCCATGCGGTGCGTGGCTGCTTCAGAGCTTGGCTCTGCTGAGGATAAGGGATATGTCGAGGATAGGTGGAAGAACAGACTCAGAACCCCGGTGTTGGTGGGGCTGAGAAGGGACTGCCAAGAAATCGTGAGGGCCAGCATCAGCCTTGATTCCTGGTTGCTTCTGTGCCTGAGCCCCATGAGGTGGGTGGCCGCTTCGGAGCTTGGCTCTGATGAGGGTAAGGGATGTGTCGAGGATAATTGGGAGAAGAGACACAGAGCCCTAGTGTTGGTGGGGCTGAGAAAGTGCTGCCAAGAGATCGTGAGGGCCAGCATCAGTCTTGGTTCCTGGCTACTTCAGTGCCAAGCCCCATGTGGAGGGTGGCCACTTCGAAGCTTGGCTCCGATGAGGGTCAGGGCTAGGTTGAGGTTAGGTGGGAGAACAGGCAGAGAGCCCCGGTGTTAGTGGGGATTTCAAAGGGCTGCCAGGGCAGGCGAGTTCAACGGTCAGTCAATCTTGGTTCCATCTGTGTTGGAGCGCCATCTAGTGGGTAGACGTTTTAGACCCTGAATCTGATGAAGGTAAGATGTAGGTTGATGTTTAGGTGGGAGACCATAGAGATGGGGGCAGTTGTTGGTGGGGCTGAGGAGGGGCTGCCAAGGGAACGTGAGGGCCAGCATGAAGCTTGGTTCCTGGCTACCTCAGTGCCTAAGGCCCACGTGGAGGGTGGTCGCTTCGGAGCTTGTCTGTGAAGCGGGTAAGTGCTAGGTCGAGGTTAGTTGAGAGAACAGACACAGAGCCCCGGTTTGGTGGGGCTGCCAAGGGAAGGTGAGAGCCAGCATCAACCTTGATTCCTGGCTACCTCAGTGCTTAGGCCCATGTGGCGGGTGGCTGCTTCAGGCTTGGCTCTGCTGAGGATAAGGGATATGTCGAGGATAGATGGAAGAACAGACTCAGAGCCCCGGTGTTGGTGGGGCTGAGAAGGGACTGCTAAGAAATTGTGACGGCCAGCGTCAACCTTGATTCCTGGCTACTTCTGTGCCTTGAGCCCCATGCGGTGGGAGGCCGCTTCGGAGCTTGGCTCTGAAGTGGGTAAGTGCTAGGGTGAGGTTAGGTGGGAGAAGAGACACAGAGCCCCGGTGTTGGTGGGGCTGAGAAGGTGCTGCCAAGAGATCGTGAGGGCCAGCATCAACCTTGATTCCTGGCTACTTCAGTGCCTAAGCCCCCCGTGGAGAGTGGCCTCTTCGGAGCTTGGCTCCGATGAAGGTAAGGGATACGTCGAAGATAACTGGGAGAACCGACAGAGAGCCCCGGTGGTGGTGGGGACCTCAAAGGGCTGCCAGGGCAGCGAGTGCAACGAACACCCGTCACCTTGGTTCCCTCTGTGTTGGAGCGCCATCTGGTGGGTAGACGTTTCAGAGCCTGGCTCTGATGAAGGTAGGATGTAGGTTGATGTTTAGGTGGGAGACCAAAGAGAAGGGAGCAGTTGTTGGTGGGGCTGAGGAGGGGCTGACAAGAGATCGTGAGGGCCAGCACCAACCTTCATTCCTGGCCATGTCTGCCCCTGAGCCCCATGTGGAGGGTGGCCGCTTCGGAGCTTGTCCCTGATGAGGGTCAGGGCTAGGTTGAGGTTAGGTGGGAGAACCGGCACAGAGCCACGGTGTTGATGGGGCTGCCTAGGGACTGCAAACGGAAGGCGAGGTCCAGCATCAGCCTTGATTCCTGGCTATCTCAGTGCCTAGGGCCCTCGTGGAGGGTGGTCGCTTGGGAGCTTGGCTCTGATGAGGGTAAGGGATGTGTCGAGGATAATAAGGAGAACAGACACAGAGCCCCAGTGTTGGTGGGGCTGAGAAGGGGCTGCCAAGAGATCGTGAGGGCCAGCATGAACCTTGATTCCTGGCTACCTCAGTGCCTAAGACCCACGTGGAGGGTGGCCGCTCCGAAGTTTGGCCCTGAGGAGGGTAAGGGGTAGCTTGATGTTAGGTGCGAGCAGAGGCACAGAGCCCCGGTGTTGGTGGGGCTGCCAAGAGATCGTGAGGGCCAGCATCAACCTTGATTCCGGGCTACCTCAGTGCCAAGCCCCATGCGGTGGGTGGCTGCTTCGAAGCTTGGCTCTGAGGCGGGTAAGTGATAGGCCGAGGTTAGATGGAAGATCAGACAGAGAGCAACGATGCTGGTGGGGCTGAGAAGGGGCTGCCAAGGGAAGGTGAGGGCCAGCATCAGCCTTGATTCCTGGCTACCTCAGTGCCAAGTCCCATGTGGAGGGTGGCCACTGGAGCTTGGCTCTCATGAGGGTAAGGGATACGTCGAGGTTAGCTGAGAGAACAGACACAGAGCCCCGGTGTTGGTGGGGCTGAGAAGGGGCGGACAAGAGATCGTGAGGGCCAGCATCAACTTGATTCCTGGCTACTTCTGTGCCTGAGCCCCATGAGGTGGGTGGCCGCTTCGGAGCTTAGCTCTGATGAGGGTAAGGGATGTGTCGAGGATAATTGTGAGAACAGACACAGAACCCCGGTGTTGGTGGGGCTGCCAAGTGAAGGTGAGGGCCAGTATCAATCTTGATTCCTGGCTACCTCAGCGCTTAGGCCCATGTGGTGGATAGCCGCGTCGGAGCGTGGCCCTGATGGGGATAAGGGATATGTCGAGCATAGGTGGAAGAAGAGACAGAGCCCCGGTGTTGATGGGGCTGAGAAGGGGCTGCCAAGAGATCGTGAGGGCCAGCATCAGCCTTGATTCCTGGCTACCTCAGCGCCAAGCCCCATGAGGTGGGTGGCCGCTTCGGAGCTTAGCTCTGATGAGGATAAGGCATGTGTCGAGGATAATTGGGAGAACAAACAGAGAGCCCCGCTGTTGGTGGGGACCTCAAAGGGCTGCCAGGGCAGGCGAGGTCAACAAACAGTCAATCTTGGTTCCATCTGTGTTGGAGCGCCATCTAGTGGGTAGACGTTTTAGACCCTGGATCTGATGAAGGTAAGATGTAGGTTGATGTTTAGGTGGGAGACCAAAGAGAAGGGGGCAGTTGTTGGTGGGGCTGAGGAGGGGCTGCCAAGGGAAGGTGAGGGCCAGCATGAAGCTTGGTTCCTGGCTACCTCAGTGCCTAAGGCCCACGTGGAGGGTGGTCGCTTCGGAGCTTGTCTGTGAAGCGGGTAAGTGCTAGGTTGAGGTTAGTTGAGAGAACAGACACAGAGCCCCGGTTTGGTGGGGCTGCCAAGGGAAGGTGAGAGCCAGCATCAACCTTGATTCCTGGCTACCTCAGTGCTTAGGCCCATGTGGTTGTTGGCTGCTTCAGGCTTGGCTCTGCTGAGGATAAGGGATATGTCGAGGATAGATGGAAGAACAGACTCAGAGCCCCGGTGTTGGTGGGGCTGAGAAGGGACTGCTAAGAAATCGTGACGGCCAGCGTCAACCTTGATTCCTGGCTACTTCTGTGCCTTGAGCCCCATGCGGTGGGAGGCCGCTTCGGAGCTTGGCTCTGAAGTGGGTAAGTGCTAGGGTGAGGTTAGGTGGGAGAAGAGACACAGAGCCCCGGTGTTGGTGGGGCTGAGAAGGTGCTGCCAAGAGATCGTGAGGGCCAGCATCAACCTTGATTCCTGGCTACTTCAGTGCCTAAGCCCCCCGTGGAGAGTGGCCTCTTCGGAGCTTGGCTCCGATGAAGGTAAGGGATACGTCGAAGATAACTGGGAGAACCGACAGAGAGCCCCGGTGGTGGTGGGGACCTCAAAGGGCTGCCAGGGCAGCGAGTGCAACGAACACCCGTCACCTTGGTTCCCTCTGTGTTGGAGCGCCATCTGGTGGGTAGACGTTTCAGAGCCTGGCTCTGATGAAGGTAGGATGTAGGTTGATGTTTAGGTGGGAGACCAAAGAGAAGGGAGCAGTTGTTGGTGGGGCTGAGGAGGGGCTGACAAGAGATCGTGAGGGCCAGCACCAACCTTCATTCCTGGCCATGTCTGCCCCTGAGCCCCATGTGGAGGGTGGCCGCTTCGGAGCTTGTCCCTGATGAGGGTCAGGGCTAGGTTGAGGTTAGGTGGGAGAACCGGCACAGAGCCACGGTGTTGATGGGGCTGCCTAGGGACTGCAAACGGAAGGCGAGGTCCAGCATCAGCCTTGATTCCTGGCTATCTCAGTGCCTAGGGCCCTCGTGGAGGGTGGTCGCTTGGGAGCTTGGCTCTGATGAGGGTAAGGGATGTGTCGAGGATAATAAGGAGAACAGACACAGAGCCCCAGTGTTGGTGGGGCTGAGAAGGGGCTGCCAAGAGATCGTGAGGGCCAGCATGAACCTTGATTCCTGGCTACCTCAGTGCCTAAGACCCACGTGGAGGGTGGCCGCTCCGAAGTTTGGCCCTGAGGAGGGTAAGGGGTAGCTTGATGTTAGGTGCGAGCAGAGGCACAGAGCCCCGGTGTTGGTGGGGCTGCCAAGAGATCGTGAGGGCCAGCATCAACCTTGATTCCGGGCTACCTCAGTGCCAAGCCCCATGCGGTGGGTGGCTGCTTCGAAGCTTGGCTCTGAGGCGGGTAAGTGATAGGCCGAGGTTAGATGGAAGATCAGACAGAGAGCAACGATGCTGGTGGGGCTGAGAAGGGGCTGCCAAGGGAAGGTGAGGGCCAGCATCAGCCTTGATTCCTGGCTACCTCAGTGCCAAGTCCCATGTGGAGGGTGGCCACTGGAGCTTGGCTCTCATGAGGGTAAGGGATACGTCGAGGTTAGCTGAGAGAACAGACACAGAGCCCCGGTGTTGGTGGGGCTGAGAAGGGGCGGACAAGAGATCGTGAGGGCCAGCATCAACTTGATTCCTGGCTACTTCTGTGCCTGAGCCCCATGAGGTGGGTGGCCGCTTCGGAGCTTAGCTCTGATGAGGGTAAGGGATGTGTCGAGGATAATTGTGAGAACAGACACAGAACCCCGGTGTTGGTGGGGCTGCCAAGTGAAGGTGAGGGCCAGTATCAATCTTGATTCCTGGCTACCTCAGCGCTTAGGCCCATGTGGTGGATAGCCGCGTCGGAGCGTGGCCCTGATGGGGATAAGGGATATGTCGAGCATAGGTGGAAGAAGAGACAGAGCCCCGGTGTTGATGGGGCTGAGAAGGGGCTGCCAAGAGATCGTGAGGGCCAGCATCAGCCTTGATTCCTGGCTACCTCAGCGCCAAGCCCCATGAGGTGGGTGGCCGCTTCGGAGCTTAGCTCTGATGAGGATAAGGCATGTGTCGAGGATAATTGGGAGAACAAACAGAGAGCCCCGCTGTTGGTGGGGACCTCAAAGGGCTGCCAGGGCAGGCGAGGTCAACAAACAGTCAATCTTGGTTCCATCTGTGTTGGAGCGCCATCTAGTGGGTAGACGTTTTAGACCCTGGATCTGATGAAGGTAAGATGTAGGTTGATGTTTAGGTGGGAGACCAAAGAGAAGGGGGCAGTTGTTGGTGGGGCTGAGGAGGGGCTGCCAAGGGAAGGTGAGGGCCAGCATGAAGCTTGGTTCCTGGCTACCTCAGTGCCTAAGGCCCACGTGGAGGGTGGTCGCTTCGGAGCTTGTCTGTGAAGCGGGTAAGTGCTAGGTCGAGGTTAGTTGAGAGAACAGACACAGAGCCCCGGTTTGGTGGGGCTGCCAAGGGAAGGTGAGAGCCAGCATCAACCTTGATTCCTGGCTACCTCAGTGCTTAGGCCCATGTGGTTGTTGGCTGCTTCAGGCTTGGCTCTGCTGAGGATAAGGGATATGTCGAGGATAGATGGAAGAACAGACTCAGAGCCCCGGTGTTGGTGGGGCTGAGAAGGGACTGCTAAGAAATCGTGACGGCCAGCGTCAACCTTGATTCCTGGCTACTTCTGTGCCTTGAGCCCCATGCGGTGGGAGGCCGCTTCGGAGCTTGGCTCTGAAGTGGGTAAGTGCTAGGGTGAGGTTAGGTGGGAGAAGAGACACAGAGCCCCGGTGTTGGTGGGGCTGAGAAGGTGCTGCCAAGAGATCGTGAGGGCCAGCATCAACCTTGATTCCTGGCTACTTCAGTGCCTAAGCCCCCCGTGGAGAGTGGCCTCTTCGGAGCTTGGCTCCGATGAAGGTAAGGGATACGTCGAAGATAACTGGGAGAACCGACAGAGAGCCCCGGTGGTGGTGGGGACCTCAAAGGGCTGCCAGGGCAGCGAGTGCAACGAACACCCGTCACCTTGGTTCCCTCTGTGTTGGAGCGCCATCTGGTGGGTAGACGTTTCAGAGCCTGGCTCTGATGAAGGTAGGATGTAGGTTGATGTTTAGGTGGGAGACCAAAGAGAAGGGAGCAGTTGTTGGTGGGGCTGAGGAGGGGCTGACAAGAGATCGTGAGGGCCAGCACCAACCTTCATTCCTGGCCATGTCTGCCCCTGAGCCCCATGTGGAGGGTGGCCGCTTCGGAGCTTGTCCCTGATGAGGGTCAGGGCTAGGTTGAGGTTAGGTGGGAGAACCGGCACAGAGCCACGGTGTTGATGGGGCTGCCTAGGGACTGCAAACGGAAGGCGAGGTCCAGCATCAGCCTTGATTCCTGGCTATCTCAGTGCCTAGGGCCCTCGTGGAGGGTGGTCGCTTGGGAGCTTGGCTCTGATGAGGGTAAGGGATGTGTCGAGGATAATAAGGAGAACAGACACAGAGCCCCAGTGTTGGTGGGGCTGAGAAGGGGCTGCCAAGAGATCGTGAGGGCCAGCATGAACCTTGATTCCTGGCTACCTCAGTGCCTAAGACCCACGTGGAGGGTGGCCGCTCTGAAGTTTGGCCCTGAGGAGGGTAAGGGGTAGCTTGATGTTAGGTGCGAGCAGAGGCACAGAGCCCCGGTGTTGGTGGGGCTGCCAAGAGATCGTGAGGGCCAGCATCAACCTTGATTCCGGGCTACCTCAGTGCCAAGCCCCATGCGGTGGGTGGCTGCTTCGAAGCTTGGCTCTGAGGCGGGTAAGTGATAGGCCGAGGTTAGATGGAAGATCAGACAGAGAGCAACGATGCTGGTGGGGCTGAGAAGGGGCTGCCAAGGGAAGGTGAGGGCCAGCATCAGCCTTGATTCCTGGCTACCTCAGTGCCAAGTCCCATGTGGAGGGTGGCCACTGGAGCTTGGCTCTCATGAGGGTAAGGGATACGTCGAGGTTAGCTGAGAGAACAGACACAGAGCCCCGGTGTTGGTGGGGCTGAGAAGGGGCGGACAAGAGATCGTGAGGGCCAGCATCAACTTGATTCCTGGCTACTTCTGTGCCTGAGCCCCATGAGGTGGGTGGCCGCTTCGGAGCTTAGCTCTGATGAGGGTAAGGGATGTGTCGAGGATAATTGTGAGAACAGACACAGAACCCCGGTGTTGGTGGGGCTGCCAAGTGAAGGTGAGGGCCAGCATCAACCTTGATTCCTGGCTACCTCAGTGCTTAGGCCCATGTGGTTGTTGGCTGCTTCAGGCTTGGCTCTGCTGAGGATAAGGGATATGTCGAGGATAGATGGAAGAACAGACTCAGAGCCCCGGTGTTGGTGGGGCTGAGAAGGGACTGCTAAGAAATCGTGACGGCCAGCGTCAACCTTGATTCCTGGCTACTTCTGTGCCTTGAGCCCCATGCGGTGGGAGGCCGCTTCGGAGCTTGGCTCTGAAGTGGGTAAGTGCTAGGGTGAGGTTAGGTGGGAGAAGAGACACAGAGCCCCGGTGTTGGTGGGGCTGAGAAGGTGCTGCCAAGAGATCGTGAGGGCCAGCATCAACCTTGATTCCTGGCTACTTCAGTGCCTAAGCCCCCCGTGGAGAGTGGCCTCTTCGGAGCTTGGCTCCGATGAAGGTAAGGGATACGTCGAAGATAACTGGGAGAACCGACAGAGAGCCCCGGTGGTGGTGGGGACCTCAAAGGGCTGCCAGGGCAGCGAGTGCAACGAACACCCGTCACCTTGGTTCCCTCTGTGTTGGAGCGCCATCTGGTGGGTAGACGTTTCAGAGCCTGGCTCTGATGAAGGTAGGATGTAGGTTGATGTTTAGGTGGGAGACCAAAGAGAAGGGAGCAGTTGTTGGTGGGGCTGAGGAGGGGCTGACAAGAGATCGTGAGGGCCAGCACCAACCTTCATTCCTGGCCATGTCTGCCCCTGAGCCCCATGTGGAGGGTGGCCGCTTCGGAGCTTGTCCCTGATGAGGGTCAGGGCTAGGTTGAGGTTAGGTGGGAGAACCGGCACAGAGCCACGGTGTTGATGGGGCTGCCTAGGGACTGCAAACGGAAGGCGAGGTCCAGCATCAGCCTTGATTCCTGGCTATCTCAGTGCCTAGGGCCCTCGTGGAGGGTGGTCGCTTGGGAGCTTGGCTCTGATGAGGGTAAGGGATGTGTCGAGGATAATAAGGAGAACAGACACAGAGCCCCAGTGTTGGTGGGGCTGAGAAGGGGCTGCCAAGAGATCGTGAGGGCCAGCATGAACCTTGATTCCTGGCTACCTCAGTGCCTAAGACCCACGTGGAGGGTGGCCGCTCCGAAGTTTGGCCCTGAGGAGGGTAAGGGGTAGCTTGATGTTAGGTGCGAGCAGAGGCACAGAGCCCCGGTGTTGGTGGGGCTGCCAAGAGATCGTGAGGGCCAGCATCAACCTTGATTCCGGGCTACCTCAGTGCCAAGCCCCATGCGGTGGGTGGCTGCTTCGAAGCTTGGCTCTGAGGCGGGTAAGTGATAGGCCGAGGTTAGATGGAAGATCAGACAGAGAGCAACGATGCTGGTGGGGCTGAGAAGGGGCTGCCAAGGGAAGGTGAGGGCCAGCATCAGCCTTGATTCCTGGCTACCTCAGTGCCAAGTCCCATGTGGAGGGTGGCCACTGGAGCTTGGCTCTCATGAGGGTAAGGGATACGTCGAGGTTAGCTGAGAGAACAGACACAGAGCCCCGGTGTTGGTGGGGCTGAGAAGGGGCGGACAAGAGATCGTGAGGGCCAGCATCAACTTGATTCCTGGCTACTTCTGTGCCTGAGCCCCATGAGGTGGGTGGCCGCTTCGGAGCTTAGCTCTGATGAGGGTAAGGGATGTGTCGAGGATAATTGTGAGAACAGACACAGAACCCCGGTGTTGGTGGGGCTGCCAAGTGAAGGTGAGGGCCAGTATCAATCTTGATTCCTGGCTACCTCAGCGCTTAGGCCCATGTGGTGGATAGCCGCGTCGGAGCGTGGCCCTGATGGGGATAAGGGATATGTCGAGCATAGGTGGAAGAAGAGACAGAGCCCCGGTGTTGATGGGGCTGAGAAGGGGCTGCCAAGAGATCGTGAGGGCCAGCATCAGCCTTGATTCCTGGCTACCTCAGCGCCAAGCCCCATGAGGTGGGTGGCCGCTTCGGAGCTTAGCTCTGATGAGGATAAGGCATGTGTCGAGGATAATTGGGAGAACAAACAGAGAGCCCCGCTGTTGGTGGGGACCTCAAAGGGCTGCCAGGGCAGGCGAGGTCAACAAACAGTCAATCTTGGTTCCATCTGTGTTGGAGCGCCATCTAGTGGGTAGACGTTTTAGACCCTGGATCTGATGAAGGTAAGATGTAGGTTGATGTTTAGGTGGGAGACCAAAGAGAAGGGGGCAGTTGTTGGTGGGGCTGAGGAGGGGCTGCCAAGGGAAGGTGAGGGCCAGCATGAAGCTTGGTTCCTGGCTACCTCAGTGCCTAAGGCCCACGTGGAGGGTGGTCGCTTCGGAGCTTGTCTGTGAAGCGGGTAAGTGCTAGGTTGAGGTTAGTTGAGAGAACAGACACAGAGCCCCGGTTTGGTGGGGCTGCCAAGGGAAGGTGAGAGCCAGCATCAACCTTGATTCCTGGCTACCTCAGTGCTTAGGCCCATGTGGTTGTTGGCTGCTTCAGGCTTGGCTCTGCTGAGGATAAGGGATATGTCGAGGATAGATGGAAGAACAGACTCAGAGCCCCGGTGTTGGTGGGGCTGAGAAGGGACTGCTAAGAAATCGTGACGGCCAGCGTCAACCTTGATTCCTGGCTACTTCTGTGCCTTGAGCCCCATGCGGTGGGAGGCCGCTTCGGAGCTTGGCTCTGAAGTGGGTAAGTGCTAGGGTGAGGTTAGGTGGGAGAAGAGACACAGAGCCCCGGTGTTGGTGGGGCTGAGAAGGTGCTGCCAAGAGATCGTGAGGGCCAGCATCAACCTTGATTCCTGGCTACTTCAGTGCCTAAGCCCCCCGTGGAGAGTGGCCTCTTCGGAGCTTGGCTCCGATGAAGGTAAGGGATACGTCGAAGATAACTGGGAGAACCGACAGAGAGCCCCGGTGGTGGTGGGGACCTCAAAGGGCTGCCAGGGCAGCGAGTGCAACGAACACCCGTCACCTTGGTTCCCTCTGTGTTGGAGCGCCATCTGGTGGGTAGACGTTTCAGAGCCTGGCTCTGATGAAGGTAGGATGTAGGTTGATGTTTAGGTGGGAGACCAAAGAGAAGGGAGCAGTTGTTGGTGGGGCTGAGGAGGGGCTGACAAGAGATCGTGAGGGCCAGCACCAACCTTCATTCCTGGCCATGTCTGCCCCTGAGCCCCATGTGGAGGGTGGCCACTTCGGAGCTTGTCCCTGATGAGGGTCAGGGCTAGGTTGAGGTTAGGTGGGAGAACCGGCACAGAGCCACGGTGTTGATGGGGCTGCCTAGGGACTGCAAACGGAAGGCGAGGTCCAGCATCAGCCTTGATTCCTGGCTATCTCAGTGCCTAGGGCCCTCGTGGAGGGTGGTCGCTTGGGAGCTTGGCTCTGATGAGGGTAAGGGATGTGTCGAGGATAATAAGGAGAACAGACACAGAGCCCCAGTGTTGGTGGGGCTGAGAAGGGGCTGCCAAGAGATCGTGAGGGCCAGCATGAACCTTGATTCCTGGCTACCTCAGTGCCTAAGACCCACGTGGAGGGTGGCCGCTCCGAAGTTTGGCCCTGAGGAGGGTAAGGGGTAGCTTGATGTTAGGTGCGAGCAGAGGCACAGAGCCCCGGTGTTGGTGGGGCTGCCAAGAGATCGTGAGGGCCAGCATCAACCTTGATTCCGGGCTACCTCAGTGCCAAGCCCCATGCGGTGCGTGGCTGCTTCGAAGCTTGGCTCTGCTGAGGATAAGGGATATGTCGAGGATAGGTGGAAGAACAGACTCAGAACCCCGGTGTTGGTGGGGCTGAGAAGGGACTGCCAAGAAATCGTGAGGGCCAGCATCAGCCTTGATTCCTGGTTGCTTCTGTGCCTGAGCCCCATGAGGTGGGTGGCCGCTTCGGAGCTTGGCTCTGATGAGGGTAAGGGATGTGTCGAGGATAATTGTGAGAACAGACACAGAACCCCGGTGTTGGTGGGGCTGCCAAGTGAAGGTGAGGGCCAGTATCAATCTTGATTCCTGGCTACCTCAGCGCTTAGGCCCATGTGGTGGATAGCCGCGTCGGAGCGTGGCCCTGATGGGGATAAGGGATATGTCGAGCATAGGTGGAAGAAGAGACAGAGCCCCGGTGTTGATGGGGCTGAGAAGGGGCTGCCAAGAGATCGTGAGGGCCAGCATCAGCCTTGATTCCTGGCTACCTCAGCGCCAAGCCCCATGAGGTGGATGGCCGCTTCGGAGCTTAGCTCTGATGAGGATAAGGCATGTGTCGAGGATAATTGGGAGAACAAACAGAGAGCCCCGCTGTTGGTGGGGACCTCAAAGGGCTGCCAGGGCAGGCGAGGTCAACAAACAGTCAATCTTGGTTCCATCTGTGTTGGAGCGCCATCTAGTGGGTAGACGTTTTAGACCCTGGATCTGATGAAGGTAAGATGTAGGTTGATGTTTAGGTGGGAGACCAAAGAGAAGGGGGCAGTTGTTGGTGGGGCTGAGGAGGGGCTGCCAAGGGAAGGTGAGGGCCAGCATGAAGCTTGGTTCCTGGCTACCTCAGTGCCTAAGGCCCACGTGGAGGGTGGTCGCTTCGGAGCTTGTCTGTGAAGCGGGTAAGTGCTAGGTCGAGGTTAGTTGAGAGAACAGACACAGAGCCCCGGTTTGGTGGGGCTGCCAAGGGAAGGTGAGAGCCAGCATCAACCTTGATTCCTGGCTACCTCAGTGCTTAGGCCCATGTGGTTGTTGGCTGCTTCAGGCTTGGCTCTGCTGAGGATAAGGGATATGTCGAGGATAGATGGAAGAACAGACTCAGAGCCCCGGTGTTGGTGGGGCTGAGAAGGGACTGCTAAGAAATCGTGACGGCCAGCGTCAACCTTGATTCCTGGCTACTTCTGTGCCTTGAGCCCCATGCGGTGGGAGGCCGCTTCGGAGCTTGGCTCTGAAGTGGGTAAGTGCTAGGGTGAGGTTAGGTGGGAGAAGAGACACAGAGCCCCGGTGTTGGTGGGGCTGAGAAGGTGCTGCCAAGAGATCGTGAGGGCCAGCATCAACCTTGATTCCTGGCTACTTCAGTGCCTAAGCCCCCCGTGGAGAGTGGCCTCTTCGGAGCTTGGCTCCGATGAAGGTAAGGGATACGTCGAAGATAACTGGGAGAACCGACAGAGAGCCCCGGTGGTGGTGGGGACCTCAAAGGGCTGCCAGGGCAGCGAGTGCAACGAACACCCGTCACCTTGGTTCCCTCTGTGTTGGAGCGCCATCTGGTGGGTAGACGTTTCAGAGCCTGGCTCTGATGAAGGTAGGATGTAGGTTGATGTTTAGGTGGGAGACCAAAGAGAAGGGAGCAGTTGTTGGTGGGGCTGAGGAGGGGCTGACAAGAGATCGTGAGGGCCAGCACCAACCTTCATTCCTGGCCATGTCTGCCCCTGAGCCCCATGTGGAGGGTGGCCGCTTCGGAGCTTGTCCCTGATGAGGGTCAGGGCTAGGTTGAGGTTAGGTGGGAGAACCGGCACAGAGCCACGGTGTTGATGGGGCTGCCTAGGGACTGCAAACGGAAGGCGAGGTCCAGCATCAGCCTTGATTCCTGGCTATCTCAGTGCCTAGGGCCCTCGTGGAGGGTGGTCGCTTGGGAGCTTGGCTCTGATGAGGGTAAGGGATGTGTCGAGGATAATAAGGAGAACAGACACAGAGCCCCAGTGTTGGTGGGGCTGAGAAGGGGCTGCCAAGAGATCGTGAGGGCCAGCATGAACCTTGATTCCTGGCTACCTCAGTGCCTAAGACCCACGTGGAGGGTGGCCGCTCCGAAGTTTGGCCCTGAGGAGGGTAAGGGGTAGCTTGATGTTAGGTGCGAGCAGAGGCACAGAGCCCCGGTGTTGGTGGGGCTGCCAAGAGATCGTGAGGGCCAGCATCAACCTTGATTCCGGGCTACCTCAGTGCCAAGCCCCATGCGGTGCGTGGCTGCTTCAGAGCTTGGCTCTGCTGAGGATAAGGGATATGTCGAGGATAGGTGGAAGAACAGACTCAGAACCCCGGTGTTGGTGGGGCTGAGAAGGGACTGCCAAGAAATCGTGAGGGCCAGCATCAGCCTTGATTCCTGGTTGCTTCTGTGCCTGAGCCCCATGAGGTGGGTGGCCGCTTCGGAGCTTGGCTCTGATGAGGGTAAGGGATGTGTCGAGGATAATTGGGAGAAGAGACACAGAGCCCTAGTGTTGGTGGGGCTGAGAAAGTGCTGCCAAGAGATCGTGAGGGCCAGCATCAGTCTTGGTTCCTGGCTACTTCAGTGCCAAGCCCCATGTGGAGGGTGGCCACTTCGAAGCTTGGCTCCGATGAGGGTCAGGGCTAGGTTGAGGTTAGGTGGGAGAACAGGCAGAGAGCCCCGGTGTTAGTGGGGATTTCAAAGGGCTGCCAGGGCAGGCGAGTTCAACGGTCAGTCAATCTTGGTTCCATCTGTGTTGGAGCGCCATCTAGTGGGTAGACGTTTTAGACCCTGAATCTGATGAAGGTAAGATGTAGGTTGATGTTTAGGTGGGAGACCATAGAGATGGGGGCAGTTGTTGGTGGGGCTGAGGAGGGGCTGCCAAGGGAACGTGAGGGCCAGCATGAAGCTTGGTTCCTGGCTACCTCAGTGCCTAAGGCCCACGTGGAGGGTGGTCGCTTCGGAGCTTGTCTGTGAAGCGGGTAAGTGCTAGGTCGAGGTTAGTTGAGAGAACAGACACAGAGCCCCGGTTTGGTGGGGCTGCCAAGGGAAGGTGAGAGCCAGCATCAACCTTGATTCCTGGCTACCTCAGTGCTTAGGCCCATGTGGCGGGTGGCTGCTTCAGGCTTGGCTCTGCTGAGGATAAGGGATATGTCGAGGATAGATGGAAGAACAGACTCAGAGCCCCGGTGTTGGTGGGGCTGAGAAGGGACTGCTAAGAAATTGTGACGGCCAGCGTCAACCTTGATTCCTGGCTACTTCTGTGCCTTGAGCCCCATGCGGTGGGAGGCCGCTTCGGAGCTTGGCTCTGAAGTGGGTAAGTGCTAGGGTGAGGTTAGGTGGGAGAAGAGACACAGAGCCCCGGTGTTGGTGGGGCTGAGAAGGTGCTGCCAAGAGATCGTGAGGGCCAGCATCAACCTTGATTCCTGGCTACTTCAGTGCCTAAGCCCCCCGTGGAGAGTGGCCTCTTCGGAGCTTGGCTCCGATGAAGGTAAGGGATACGTCGAAGATAACTGGGAGAACCGACAGAGAGCCCCGGTGGTGGTGGGGACCTCAAAGGGCTGCCAGGGCAGCGAGTGCAACGAACACCCGTCACCTTGGTTCCCTCTGTGTTGGAGCGCCATCTGGTGGGTAGACGTTTCAGAGCCTGGCTCTGATGAAGGTAGGATGTAGGTTGATGTTTAGGTGGGAGACCAAAGAGAAGGGAGCAGTTGTTGGTGGGGCTGAGGAGGGGCTGACAAGAGATCGTGAGGGCCAGCACCAACCTTCATTCCTGGCCATGTCTGCCCCTGAGCCCCATGTGGAGGGTGGCCGCTTCGGAGCTTGTCCCTGATGAGGGTCAGGGCTAGGTTGAGGTTAGGTGGGAGAACCGGCACAGAGCCACGGTGTTGATGGGGCTGCCTAGGGACTGCAAATGGAAGGCGAGGTCCAGCATCAGCCTTGATTCCTGGCTATCTCAGTGCCTAGGGCCCTCGTGGAGGGTGGTCGCTTGGGAGCTTGGCTCTGATGAGGGTAAGGGATGTGTCGAGGATAATAAGGAGAACAGACACAGAGCCCCAGTGTTGGTGGGGCTGAGAAGGGGCTGCCAAGAGATCGTGAGGGCCAGCATGAACCTTGATTCCTGGCTACCTCAGTGCCTAAGACCCACGTGGAGGGTGGCCGCTCCGAAGTTTGGCCCTGAGGAGGGTAAGGGGTAGCTTGATGTTAGGTGCGAGCAGAGGCACAGAGCCCCGGTGTTGGTGGGGCTGCCAAGAGATCGTGAGGGCCAGCATCAACCTTGATTCCGGGCTACCTCAGTGCCAAGCCCCATGCGGTGGGTGGCTGCTTCGAAGCTTGGCTCTGAGGCGGGTAAGTGATAGGCCGAGGTTAGATGGAAGATCAGACAGAGAGCAACGATGCTGGTGGGGCTGAGAAGGGGCTGCCAAGGGAAGGTGAGGGCCAGCATCAGCCTTGATTCCTGGCTACCTCAGTGCCAAGTCCCATGTGGAGGGTGGCCACTGGAGCTTGGCTCTCATGAGGGTAAGGGATACGTCGAGGTTAGCTGAGAGAACAGACACAGAGCCCCGGTGTTGGTGGGGCTGAGAAGGGGCGGACAAGAGATCGTGAGGGCCAGCATCAACTTGATTCCTGGCTACTTCTGTGCCTGAGCCCCATGAGGTGGGTGGCCGCTTCGGAGCTTAGCTCTGATGAGGGTAAGGGATGTGTCGAGGATAATTGTGAGAACAGACACAGAACCCCGGTGTTGGTGGGGCTGCCAAGTGAAGGTGAGGGCCAGTATCAATCTTGATTCCTGGCTACCTCAGCGCTTAGGCCCATGTGGTGGATAGCCGCGTCGGAGCGTGGCCCTGATGGGGATAAGGGATATGTCGAGCATAGGTGGAAGAAGAGACAGAGCCCCGGTGTTGATGGGGCTGAGAAGGGGCTGCCAAGAGATCGTGAGGGCCAGCATCAGCCTTGATTCCTGGCTACCTCAGCGCCAAGCCCCATGAGGTGGGTGGCCGCTTCGGAGCTTAGCTCTGATGAGGATAAGGCATGTGTCGAGGATAATTGGGAGAACAAACAGAGAGCCCCGCTGTTGGTGGGGACCTCAAAGGGCTGCCAGGGCAGGCGAGGTCAACAAACAGTCAATCTTGGTTCCATCTGTGTTGGAGCGCCATCTAGTGGGTAGACGTTTTAGACCCTGGATCTGATGAAGGTAAGATGTAGGTTGATGTTTAGGTGGGAGACCAAAGAGAAGGGGGCAGTTGTTGGTGGGGCTGAGGAGGGGCTGCCAAGGGAAGGTGAGGGCCAGCATGAAGCTTGGTTCCTGGCTACCTCAGTGCCTAAGGCCCACGTGGAGGGTGGTCGCTTCGGAGCTTGTCTGTGAAGCGGGTAAGTGCTAGGTTGAGGTTAGTTGAGAGAACAGACACAGAGCTTGGTGGGGCTGCCAAGGGAAGGTGAGAGCCAGCATCAACCTTGATTCCTGGCTACCTCAGTGCTTAGGCCCATGTGGTTGTTGGCTGCTTCAGGCTTGGCTCTGCTGAGGATAAGGGATATGTCGAGGATAGATGGAAGAACAGACTCAGAGCCCCGGTGTTGGTGGGGCTGAGAAGGGACTGCTAAGAAATCGTGACGGCCAGCGTCAACCTTGATTCCTGGCTACTTCTGTGCCTTGAGCCCCATGCGGTGGGAGGCCGCTTCGGAGCTTGGCTCTGAAGTGGGTAAGTGCTAGGGTGAGGTTAGGTGGGAGAAGAGACACAGAGCCCCGGTGTTGGTGGGGCTGAGAAGGTGCTGCCAAGAGATCGTGAGGGCCAGCATCAACCTTGATTCCTGGCTACTTCAGTGCCTAAGCCCCCCGTGGAGAGTGGCCTCTTCGGAGCTTGGCTCCGATGAAGGTAAGGGATACGTCGAAGATAACTGGGAGAACCGACAGAGAGCCCCGGTGGTGGTGGGGACCTCAAAGGGCTGCCAGGGCAGCGAGTGCAACGAACACCCGTCACCTTGGTTCCCTCTGTGTTGGAGCGCCATCTGGTGGGTAGACGTTTCAGAGCCTGGCTCTGATGAAGGTAGGATGTAGGTTGATGTTTAGGTGGGAGACCAAAGAGAAGGGAGCAGTTGTTGGTGGGGCTGAGGAGGGGCTGACAAGAGATCGTGAGGGCCAGCACCAACCTTCATTCCTGGCCATGTCTGCCCCTGAGCCCCATGTGGAGGGTGGCCGCTTCGGAGCTTGTCCCTGATGAGGGTCAGGGCTAGGTTGAGGTTAGGTGGGAGAACCGGCACAGAGCCACGGTGTTGATGGGGCTGCCTAGGGACTGCAAACGGAAGGCGAGGTCCAGCATCAGCCTTGATTCCTGGCTATCTCAGTGCCTAGGGCCCTCGTGGAGGGTGGTCGCTTGGGAGCTTGGCTCTGATGAGGGTAAGGGATGTGTCGAGGATAATAAGGAGAACAGACACAGAGCCCCAGTGTTGGTGGGGCTGAGAAGGGGCTGCCAAGAGATCGTGAGGGCCAGCATGAACCTTGATTCCTGGCTACCTCAGTGCCTAAGACCCACGTGGAGGGTGGCCGCTCCGAAGTTTGGCCCTGAGGAGGGTAAGGGGTAGCTTGATGTTAGGTGCGAGCAGAGGCACAGAGCCCCGGTGTTGGTGGGGCTGCCAAGAGATCGTGAGGGCCAGCATCAACCTTGATTCCGGGCTACCTCAGTGCCAAGCCCCATGCGGTGGGTGGCTGCTTCGAAGCTTGGCTCTGAGGCGGGTAAGTGATAGGCCGAGGTTAGATGGAAGATCAGACAGAGAGCAACGATGCTGGTGGGGCTGAGAAGGGGCTGCCAAGGGAAGGTGAGGGCCAGCATCAGCCTTGATTCCTGGCTACCTCAGTGCCAAGTCCCATGTGGAGGGTGGCCACTGGAGCTTGGCTCTCATGAGGGTAAGGGATACGTCGAGGTTAGCTGAGAGAACAGACACAGAGCCCCGGTGTTGGTGGGGCTGAGAAGGGGCGGACAAGAGATCGTGAGGGCCAGCATCAACTTGATTCCTGGCTACTTCTGTGCCTGAGCCCCATGAGGTGGGTGGCCGCTTCGGAGCTTAGCTCTGATGAGGGTAAGGGATGTGTCGAGGATAATTGTGAGAACAGACACAGAACCCCGGTGTTGGTGGGGCTGCCAAGTGAAGGTGAGGGCCAGTATCAATCTTGATTCCTGGCTACCTCAGCGCTTAGGCCCATGTGGTGGATAGCCGCGTCGGAGCGTGGCCCTGATGGGGATAAGGGATATGTCGAGCATAGGTGGAAGAAGAGACAGAGCCCCGGTGTTGATGGGGCTGAGAAGGGGCTGCCAAGAGATCGTGAGGGCCAGCATCAGCCTTGATTCCTGGCTACCTCAGCGCCAAGCCCCATGAGGTGGGTGGCCGCTTCGGAGCTTAGCTCTGATGAGGATAAGGCATGTGTCGAGGATAATTGGGAGAACAAACAGAGAGCCCCGCTGTTGGTGGGGACCTCAAAGGGCTGCCAGGGCAGGCGAGGTCAACAAACAGTCAATCTTGGTTCCATCTGTGTTGGAGCGCCATCTAGTGGGTAGACGTTTTAGACCCTGGATCTGATGAAGGTAAGATGTAGGTTGATGTTTAGGTGGGAGACCAAAGAGAAGGGGGCAGTTGTTGGTGGGGCTGAGGAGGGGCTGCCAAGGGAAGGTGAGGGCCAGCATGAAGCTTGGTTCCTGGCTACCTCAGTGCCTAAGGCCCACGTGGAGGGTGGTCGCTTCGGAGCTTGTCTGTGAAGCGGGTAAGTGCTAGGTTGAGGTTAGTTGAGAGAACAGACACAGAGCTTGGTGGGGCTGCCAAGGGAAGGTGAGAGCCAGCATCAACCTTGATTCCTGGCTACCTCAGTGCTTAGGCCCATGTGGTTGTTGGCTGCTTCAGGCTTGGCTCTGCTGAGGATAAGGGATATGTCGAGGATAGATGGAAGAACAGACTCAGAGCCCCGGTGTTGGTGGGGCTGAGAAGGGACTGCTAAGAAATCGTGACGGCCAGCGTCAACCTTGATTCCTGGCTACTTCTGTGCCTTGAGCCCCATGCGGTGGGAGGCCGCTTCGGAGCTTGGCTCTGAAGTGGGTAAGTGCTAGGGTGAGGTTAGGTGGGAGAAGAGACACAGAGCCCCGGTGTTGGTGGGGCTGAGAAGGTGCTGCCAAGAGATCGTGAGGGCCAGCATCAACCTTGATTCCTGGCTACTTCAGTGCCTAAGCCCCCCGTGGAGAGTGGCCTCTTCGGAGCTTGGCTCCGATGAAGGTAAGGGATACGTCGAAGATAACTGGGAGAACCGACAGAGAGCCCCGGTGGTGGTGGGGACCTCAAAGGGCTGCCAGGGCAGCGAGTGCAACGAACACCCGTCACCTTGGTTCCCTCTGTGTTGGAGCGCCATCTGGTGGGTAGACGTTTCAGAGCCTGGCTCTGATGAAGGTAGGATGTAGGTTGATGTTTAGGTGGGAGACCAAAGAGAAGGGAGCAGTTGTTGGTGGGGCTGAGGAGGGGCTGACAAGAGATCGTGAGGGCCAGCACCAACCTTCATTCCTGGCCATGTCTGCCCCTGAGCCCCATGTGGAGGGTGGCCGCTTCGGAGCTTGTCCCTGATGAGGGTCAGGGCTAGGTTGAGGTTAGGTGGGAGAACCGGCACAGAGCCACGGTGTTGATGGGGCTGCCTAGGGACTGCAAACGGAAGGCGAGGTCCAGCATCAGCCTTGATTCCTGGCTATCTCAGTGCCTAGGGCCCTCGTGCAGGGTGGTCGCTTGGGAGCTTGGCTCTGATGAGGGTAAGGGATGTGTCGAGGATAATAAGGAGAACAGACACAGAGCCCCAGTGTTGCTGGGGCTGAGAAGGGGCTGCCAAGAGATCGTGAGGGCCAGAATGAACCTTGATTCCTGGCTACCTCAGTGCCTAAGACCCACGTGGAGGGTGGCCGCTCCGAAGTTTGGCCCTGAGGAGGGTAAGGGGTAGCTTGATGTTAGGTGCGAGCAGAGGCACAGAGCCCCGGTGTTGGTGGGGCTGCCAAGAGATCGTGAGGGCCAGCATCAACCTTGATTCCGGGCTACCTCAGTGCCAAGCCCCATGCGGTGGGTGGCTGCTTCGAAGCTTGGCTCTGAGGCGGGTAAGTGATAGGCCGAGGTTAGATGGAAGATCAGACAGAGAGCAACGATGCTGGTGGGGCTGAGAAGGGGCTGCCAAGGGAAGGTGAGGGCCAGCATCAGCCTTGATTCCTGGCTACCTCAGTGCCAAGTCCCATGTGGAGGGTGGCCACTGGAGCTTGGCTCTCATGAGGGTAAGGGATACGTCGAGGTTAGCTGAGAGAACAGACACAGAGCCCCGGTGTTGGTGGGGCTGAGAAGGGGCGGACAAGAGATCGTGAGGGCCAGCATCAACTTGATTCCTGGCTACTTCTGTGCCTGAGCCCCATGAGGTGGGTGGCCGCTTCGGAGCTTAGCTCTGATGAGGGTAAGGGATGTGTCGAGGATAATTGTGAGAACAGACACAGAACCCCGGTGTTGGTGGGGCTGCCAAGTGAAGGTGAGGGCCAGTATCAATCTTGATTCCTGGCTACCTCAGCGCTTAGGCCCATGTGGTGGATAGCCGCGTCGGAGCGTGGCCCTGATGGGGATAAGGGATATGTCGAGCATAGGTGGAAGAAGAGACAGAGCCCCGGTGTTGATGGGGCTGAGAAGGGGCTGCCAAGAGATCGTGAGGGCCAGCATCAGCCTTGATTCCTGGCTACCTCAGCGCCAAGCCCCATGAGGTGGGTGGCCGCTTCGGAGCTTAGCTCTGATGAGGATAAGGCATGTGTCGAGGATAATTGGGAGAACAAACAGAGAGCCCCGCTGTTGGTGGGGACCTCAAAGGGCTGCCAGGGCAGGCGAGGTCAACAAACAGTCAATCTTGGTTCCATCTGTGTTGGAGCGCCATCTAGTGGGTAGACGTTTTAGACCCTGGATCTGATGAAGGTAAGATGTAGGTTGATGTTTAGGTGGGAGACCAAAGAGAAGGGGGCAGTTGTTGGTGGGGCTGAGGAGGGGCTGCCAAGGGAAGGTGAGGGCCAGCATGAAGCTTGGTTCCTGGCTACCTCAGTGCCTAAGGCCCACGTGGAGGGTGGTCGCTTCGGAGCTTGTCTGTGAAGCGGGTAAGTGCTAGGTTGAGGTTAGTTGAGAGAACAGACACAGAGCCCCGGTTTGGTGGGGCTGCCAAGGGAAGGTGAGAGCCAGCATCAACCTTGATTCCTGGCTACCTCAGTGCTTAGGCCCATGTGGTTGTTGGCTGCTTCAGGCTTGGCTCTGCTGAGGATAAGGGATATGTCGAGGATAGATGGAAGAACAGACTCAGAGCCCCGGTGTTGGTGGGGCTGAGAAGGGACTGCTAAGAAATCGTGACGGCCAGCGTCAACCTTGATTCCTGGCTACTTCTGTGCCTTGAGCCCCATGCGGTGGGAGGCCGCTTCGGAGCTTGGCTCTGAAGTGGGTAAGTGCTAGGGTGAGGTTAGGTGGGAGAAGAGACACAGAGCCCCGGTGTTGGTGGGGCTGAGAAGGTGCTGCCAAGAGATCGTGAGGGCCAGCATCAACCTTGATTCCTGGCTACTTCAGTGCCTAAGCCCCCCGTGGAGAGTGGCCTCTTCGGAGCTTGGCTCCGATGAAGGTAAGGGATACGTCGAAGATAACTGGGAGAACCGACAGAGAGCCCCGGTGGTGGTGGGGACCTCAAAGGGCTGCCAGGGCAGCGAGTGCAACGAACACCCGTCACCTTGGTTCCCTCTGTGTTGGAGCGCCATCTGGTGGGTAGACGTTTCAGAGCCTGGCTCTGATGAAGGTAGGATGTAGGTTGATGTTTAGGTGGGAGACCAAAGAGAAGGGAGCAGTTGTTGGTGGGGCTGAGGAGGGGCTGACAAGAGATCGTGAGGGCCAGCACCAACCTTCATTCCTGGCCATGTCTGCCCCTGAGCCCCATGTGGAGGGTGGCCACTTCGGAGCTTGTCCCTGATGAGGGTCAGGGCTAGGTTGAGGTTAGGTGGGAGAACCGGCACAGAGCCACGGTGTTGATGGGGCTGCCTAGGGACTGCAAACGGAAGGCGAGGTCCAGCATCAGCCTTGATTCCTGGCTATCTCAGTGCCTAGGGCCCTCGTGGAGGGTGGTCGCTTGGGAGCTTGGCTCTGATGAGGGTAAGGGATGTGTCGAGGATAATAAGGAGAACAGACACAGAGCCCCAGTGTTGGTGGGGCTGAGAAGGGGCTGCCAAGAGATCGTGAGGGCCAGCATGAACCTTGATTCCTGGCTACCTCAGTGCCTAAGACCCACGTGGAGGGTGGCCGCTCCGAAGTTTGGCCCTGAGGAGGGTAAGGGGTAGCTTGATGTTAGGTGCGAGCAGAGGCACAGAGCCCCGGTGTTGGTGGGGCTGCCAAGAGATCGTGAGGGCCAGCATCAACCTTGATTCCGGGCTACCTCAGTGCCAAGCCCCATGCGGTGCGTGGCTGCTTCGAAGCTTGGCTCTGCTGAGGATAAGGGATATGTCGAGGATAGGTGGAAGAACAGACTCAGAACCCCGGTGTTGGTGGGGCTGAGAAGGGACTGCCAAGAAATCGTGAGGGCCAGCATCAGCCTTGATTCCTGGTTGCTTCTGTGCCTGAGCCCCATGAGGTGGGTGGCCGCTTCGGAGCTTGGCTCTGATGAGGGTAAGGGATGTGTCGAGGATAATTGTGAGAACAGACACAGAACCCCGGTGTTGGTGGGGCTGCCAAGTGAAGGTGAGGGCCAGTATCAATCTTGATTCCTGGCTACCTCAGCGCTTAGGCCCATGTGGTGGATAGCCGCGTCGGAGCGTGGCCCTGATGGGGATAAGGGATATGTCGAGCATAGGTGGAAGAAGAGACAGAGCCCCGGTGTTGATGGGGCTGAGAAGGGGCTGCCAAGAGATCGTGAGGGCCAGCATCAGCCTTGATTCCTGGCTACCTCAGCGCCAAGCCCCATGAGGTGGGTGGCCGCTTCGGAGCTTAGCTCTGATGAGGATAAGGCATGTGTCGAGGATAATTGGGAGAACAAACAGAGAGCCCCGCTGTTGGTGGGGACCTCAAAGGGCTGCCAGGGCAGGCGAGGTCAACAAACAGTCAATCTTGGTTCCATCTGTGTTGGAGCGCCATCTAGTGGGTAGACGTTTTAGACCCTGGATCTGATGAAGGTAAGATGTAGGTTGATGTTTAGGTGGGAGACCAAAGAGAAGGGGGCAGTTGTTGGTGGGGCTGAGGAGGGGCTGCCAAGGGAAGGTGAGGGCCAGCATGAAGCTTGGTTCCTGGCTACCTCAGTGCCTAAGGCCCACGTGGAGGGTGGTCGCTTCGGAGCTTGTCTGTGAAGCGGGTAAGTGCTAGGTTGAGGTTAGTTGAGAGAACAGACACAGAGCCCCGGTTTGGTGGGGCTGCCAAGGGAAGGTGAGAGCCAGCATCAACCTTGATTCCTGGCTACCTCAGTGCTTAGGCCCATGTGGTTGTTGGCTGCTTCAGGCTTGGCTCTGCTGAGGATAAGGGATATGTCGAGGATAGATGGAAGAACAGACTCAGAGCCCCGGTGTTGGTGGGGCTGAGAAGGGACTGCTAAGAAATCGTGACGGCCAGCGTCAACCTTGATTCCTGGCTACTTCTGTGCCTTGAGCCCCATGCGGTGGGAGGCCGCTTCGGAGCTTGGCTCTGAAGTGGGTAAGTGCTAGGGTGAGGTTAGGTGGGAGAAGAGACACAGAGCCCCGGTGTTGGTGGGGCTGAGAAGGTGCTGCCAAGAGATCGTGAGGGCCAGCATCAACCTTGATTCCTGGCTACTTCAGTGCCTAAGCCCCCCGTGGAGAGTGGCCTCTTCGGAGCTTGGCTCCGATGAAGGTAAGGGATACGTCGAAGATAACTGGGAGAACCGACAGAGAGCCCCGGTGGTGGTGGGGACCTCAAAGGGCTGCCAGGGCAGCGAGTGCAACGAACACCCGTCACCTTGGTTCCCTCTGTGTTGGAGCGCCATCTGGTGGGTAGACGTTTCAGAGCCTGGCTCTGATGAAGGTAGGATGTAGGTTGATGTTTAGGTGGGAGACCAAAGAGAAGGGAGCAGTTGTTGGTGGGGCTGAGGAGGGGCTGACAAGAGATCGTGAGGGCCAGCACCAACCTTCATTCCTGGCCATGTCTGCCCCTGAGCCCCATGTGGAGGGTGGCCGCTTCGGAGCTTGTCCCTGATGAGGGTCAGGGCTAGGTTGAGGTTAGGTGGGAGAACCGGCACAGAGCCACGGTGTTGATGGGGCTGCCTAGGGACTGCAAACGGAAGGCGAGGTCCAGCATCAGCCTTGATTCCTGGCTATCTCAGTGCCTAGGGCCCTCGTGGAGGGTGGTCGCTTGGGAGCTTGGCTCTGATGAGGGTAAGGGATGTGTCGAGGATAATAAGGAGAACAGACACAGAGCCCCAGTGTTGGTGGGGCTGAGAAGGGGCTGCCAAGAGATCGTGAGGGCCAGCATGAACCTTGATTCCTGGCTACCTCAGTGCCTAAGACCCACGTGGAGGGTGGCCGCTCCGAAGTTTGGCCCTGAGGAGGGTAAGGGGTAGCTTGATGTTAGGTGCGAGCAGAGGCACAGAGCCCCGGTGTTGGTGGGGCTGCCAAGAGATCGTGAGGGCCAGCATCAACCTTGATTCCGGGCTACCTCAGTGCCAAGCCCCATGCGGTGCGTGGCTGCTTCAGAGCTTGGCTCTGCTGAGGATAAGGGATATGTCGAGGATAGGTGGAAGAACAGACTCAGAACCCCGGTGTTGGTGGGGCTGAGAAGGGACTGCCAAGAAATCGTGAGGGCCAGCATCAGCCTTGATTCCTGGTTGCTTCTGTGCCTGAGCCCCATGAGGTGGGTGGCCGCTTCGGAGCTTGGCTCTGATGAGGGTAAGGGATGTGTCGAGGATAATTGGGAGAAGAGACACAGAGCCCTAGTGTTGGTGGGGCTGAGAAAGTGCTGCCAAGAGATCGTGAGGGCCAGCATCAGTCTTGGTTCCTGGCTACTTCAGTGCCAAGCCCCATGTGGAGGGTGGCCACTTCGAAGCTTGGCTCCGATGAGGGTCAGGGCTAGGTTGAGGTTAGGTGGGAGAACAGGCAGAGAGCCCCGGTGTTAGTGGGGATTTCAAAGGGCTGCCAGGGCAGGCGAGTTCAACGGTCAGTCAATCTTGGTTCCATCTGTGTTGGAGCGCCATCTAGTGGGTAGACGTTTTAGACCCTGAATCTGATGAAGGTAAGATGTAGGTTGATGTTTAGGTGGGAGACCATAGAGATGGGGGCAGTTGTTGGTGGGGCTGAGGAGGGGCTGCCAAGGGAACGTGAGGGCCAGCATGAAGCTTGGTTCCTGGCTACCTCAGTGCCTAAGGCCCACGTGGAGGGTGGTCGCTTCGGAGCTTGTCTGTGAAGCGGGTAAGTGCTAGGTCGAGGTTAGTTGAGAGAACAGACACAGAGCCCCGGTTTGGTGGGGCTGCCAAGGGAAGGTGAGAGCCAGCATCAACCTTGATTCCTGGCTACCTCAGTGCTTAGGCCCATGTGGCGGGTGGCTGCTTCAGGCTTGGCTCTGCTGAGGATAAGGGATATGTCGAGGATAGATGGAAGAACAGACTCAGAGCCCCGGTGTTGGTGGGGCTGAGAAGGGACTGCTAAGAAATCGTGACGGCCAGCGTCAACCTTGATTCCTGGCTACTTCTGTGCCTTGAGCCCCATGCGGTGGGAGGCCGCTTCGGAGCTTGGCTCTGAAGTGGGTAAGTGCTAGGGTGAGGTTAGGTGGGAGAAGAGACACAGAGCCCCGGTGTTGGTGGGGCTGAGAAGGTGCTGCCAAGAGATCGTGAGGGCCAGCATCAACCTTGATTCCTGGCTACTTCAGTGCCTAAGCCCCCCGTGGAGAGTGGCCTCTTCGGAGCTTGGCTCCGATGAAGGTAAGGGATACGTCGAAGATAACTGGGAGAACCGACAGAGAGCCCCGGTGGTGGTGGGGACCTCAAAGGGCTGCCAGGGCAGCGAGTGCAACGAACACCCGTCACCTTGGTTCCCTCTGTGTTGGAGCGCCATCTGGTGGGTAGACGTTTCAGAGCCTGGCTCTGATGAAGGTAAGATGTAGGTTGATGTTTAGGTGGGAGACCAAAGAGAAGGGAGCAGGGGTTGGTGGGGCTGAGGAGGGGCTGACAAGAGATCGTGAGGGCCAGCACCAGCCTTCATTCCTGGCCATGTCTGCCCCTGAGCCCCATGTGGAGGGTGGCCGCTTCGGAGCTTGTCCCTGATGAGGGTCAGGGCTAGGTTGAGGTTAGGTGGGAGAACCGGCACAGAGCCACGGTGTTGATGGGGCTGCCTAGGGACTGCAAACGGAAGGCGAGGTCCAGCATCAGCCTTGATTCCTGGCTATCTCAGTGCCTAGGGCCCTCGTGGAGGGTGGTCGCTTGGGAGCTTGGCTCTGATGAGGGTAAGGGATGTGTCGAGGATAATAAGGAGAACAGACACAGAGCCCCAGTGTTGGTGGGGCTGAGAAGGGGCTGCCAAGAGATCGTGAGGGCCAGCATGAACCTTGATTCCTGGCTACCTCAGTGCCTAAGACCCACGTGGAGAGTGGCCGCTCCGAAGTTTGGCCCTGAGGAGGGTAAGGGGTAGCTTGATGTTAGGTGCGAGCAGAGGCACAGAGCCCCGGTGTTGGTGGGGCTGCCAAGAGATCGTGAGGGCCAGCATCAACCTTGATTCCGGGCTACCTCAGTGCCAAGCCCCATGCGGTGGGTGGCTGCTTCGAAGCTTGGCTCTGAGGCGGGTAAGTGATAGGCCGAGGTTAGATGGAAGATCAGACAGAGAGCAACGATGCTGGTGGGGCTGAGAAGGGGCTGCCAAGGGAAGGTGAGGGCCAGCATCAGCCTTGATTCCTGGCTACCTCAGTGCCAAGTCCCATGTGGAGGGTGGCCACTGGAGCTTGGCTCTCATGAGGGTAAGGGATACGTCGAGGTTAGCTGAGAGAACAGACACAGAGCCCCGGTGTTGGTGGGGCTGAGAAGGGGCGGACAAGAGATCGTGAGGGCCAGCATCAACTTGATTCCTGGCTACTTCTGTGCCTGAGCCCCATGAGGTGGGTGGCCGCTTCGGAGCTTAGCTCTGATGAGGGTAAGGGATGTGTCGAGGATAATTGTGAGAACAGACACAGAACCCCGGTGTTGGTGGGGCTGCCAAGTGAAGGTGAGGGCCAGTATCAATCTTGATTCCTGGCTACCTCAGCGCTTAGGCCCATGTGGTGGATAGCCGCGTCGGAGCGTGGCCCTGATGGGGATAAGGGATATGTCGAGCATAGGTGGAAGAAGAGACAGAGCCCCGGTGTTGATGGGGCTGAGAAGGGGCTGCCAAGAGATCGTGAGGGCCAGCATCAGCCTTGATTCCTGGCTACCTCAGCGCCAAGCCCCATGAGGTGGATGGCCGCTTCGGAGCTTAGCTCTGATGAGGATAAGGCATGTGTCGAGGATAATTGGGAGAACAAACAGAGAGCCCCGCTGTTGGTGGGGATTTCAAAGGGCTGCCAGGGCAGGCGAGTTCAACGGTCAGTCAATCTTGGTTCCATCTGTGTTGGAGCGCCATCTAGTGGGTAGACGTTTTAGACCCTGAATCTGATGAAGGTAAGATGTAGGTTGATGTTTAGGTGGGAGACCATAGAGATGGGGGCAGTTGTTGGTGGGGCTGAGGAGGGGCTGCCAAGGGAACGTGAGGGCCAGCATGAAGCTTGGTTCCTGGCTACCTCAGTGCCTAAGGCCCACGTGGAGGGTGGTCGCTTCGGAGCTTGTCTGTGAAGCGGGTAAGTGCTAGGTCGAGGTTAGTTGAGAGAACAGACACAGAGCCCCGGTTTGGTGGGGCTGCCAAGGGAAGGTGAGAGCCAGCATCAACCTTGATTCCTGGCTACCTCAGTGCTTAGGCCCATGTGGCGGGTGGCTGCTTCAGGCTTGGCTCTGCTGAGGATAAGGGATATGTCGAGGATAGATGGAAGAACAGACTCAGAGCCCCGGTGTTGGTGGGGCTGAGAAGGGACTGCTAAGAAATCATGACGGCCAGCGTCAACCTTGATTCCTGGCTACTTCTGTGCCTTGAGCCCCATGCGGTGGGAGGCCGCTTCGGAGCTTGGCTCTGAAGTGGGTAAGTGCTAGGGTGAGGTTAGGTGGGAGAAGAGACACAGAGCCCCGGTGTTGGTGGGGCTGAGAAGGTGCTGCCAAGAGATCGTGAGGGCCAGCATCAACCTTGATTCCTGGCTACTTCAGTGCCTAAGCCCCCCGTGGAGAGTGGCCTCTTCGGAGCTTGGCTCCGATGAAGGTAAGGGATACGTCGAAGATAACTGGGAGAACCGACAGAGAGCCCCGGTGGTGGTGGGGACCTCAAAGGGCTGCCAGGGCAGCGAGTGCAACGAACACCCGTCACCTTGGTTCCCTCTGTGTTGGAGCGCCATCTGGTGGGTAGACGTTTCAGAGCCTGGCTCTGATGAAGGTAGGATGTAGGTTGATGTTTAGGTGGGAGACCAAAGAGAAGGGAGCAGTTGTTGGTGGGGCTGAGGAGGGGCTGACAAGAGATCGTGAGGGCCAGCACCAACCTTCATTCCTGGCCATGTCTGCCCCTGAGCCCCATGTGGAGGGTGGCCGCTTCGGAGCTTGTCCCTGATGAGGGTCAGGGCTAGGTTGAGGTTAGGTGGGAGAACCGGCACAGAGCCACGGTGTTGATGGGGCTGCCTAGGGACTGCAAACGGAAGGCGAGGTCCAGCATCAGCCTTGATTCCTGGCTATCTCAGTGCCTAGGGCCCTCGTGGAGGGTGGTCGCTTGGGAGCTTGGCTCTGATGAGGGTAAGGGATGTGTCGAGGATAATAAGGAGAACAGACACAGAGCCCCAGTGTTGGTGGGGCTGAGAAGGGGCTGCCAAGAGATCGTGAGGGCCAGCATGAACCTTGATTCCTGGCTACCTCAGTGCCTAAGACCCACGTGGAGGGTGGCCGCTCCGAAGTTTGGCCCTGAGGAGGGTAAGGGGTAGCTTGATGTTAGGTGCGAGCAGAGGCACAGAGCCCCGGTGTTGGTGGGGCTGCCAAGAGATCGTGAGGGCCAGCATCAACCTTGATTCCGGGCTACCTCAGTGCCAAGCCCCATGCGGTGGGTGGCTGCTTCGAAGCTTGGCTCTGAGGCGGGTAAGTGATAGGCCGAGGTTAGATGGAAGATCAGACAGAGAGCAACGATGCTGGTGGGGCTGAGAAGGGGCTGCCAAGGGAAGGTGAGGGCCAGCATCAGCCTTGATTCCTGGCTACCTCAGTGCCAAGTCCCATGTGGAGGGTGGCCACTGGAGCTTGGCTCTCATGAGGGTAAGGGATACGTCGAGGTTAGCTGAGAGAACAGACACAGAGCCCCGGTGTTGGTGGGGCTGAGAAGGGGCGGACAAGAGATCGTGAGGGCCAGCATCAACTTGATTCCTGGCTACTTCTGTGCCTGAGCCCCATGAGGTGGGTGGCCGCTTCGGAGCTTAGCTCTGATGAGGGTAAGGGATGTGTCGAGGATAATTGTGAGAACAGACACAGAACCCCGGTGTTGGTGGGGCTGCCAAGTGAAGGTGAGGGCCAGTATCAATCTTGATTCCTGGCTACCTCAGCGCTTAGGCCCATGTGGTGGATAGCCGCGTCGGAGCGTGGCCCTGATGGGGATAAGGGATATGTCGAGCATAGGTGGAAGAAGAGACAGAGCCCCGGTGTTGATGGGGCTGAGAAGGGGCTGCCAAGAGATCGTGAGGGCCAGCATCAGCCTTGATTCCTGGCTACCTCAGCGCCAAGCCCCATGAGGTGGGTGGCCGCTTCGGAGCTTAGCTCTGATGAGGATAAGGCATGTGTCGAGGATAATTGGGAGAACAAACAGAGAGCCCCGCTGTTGGTGGGGACCTCAAAGGGCTGCCAGGGCAGGCGAGGTCAACAAACAGTCAATCTTGGTTCCATCTGTGTTGGAGCGCCATCTAGTGGGTAGACGTTTTAGACCCTGGATCTGATGAAGGTAAGATGTAGGTTGATGTTTAGGTGGGAGACCAAAGAGAAGGGGGCAGTTGTTGGTGGGGCTGAGGAGGGGCTGCCAAGGGAAGGTGAGGGCCAGCATGAAGCTTGGTTCCTGGCTACCTCAGTGCCTAAGGCCCACGTGGAGGGTGGTCGCTTCGGAGCTTGTCTGTGAAGCGGGTAAGTGCTAGGTTGAGGTTAGTTGAGAGAACAGACACAGAGCCCCGGTTTGGTGGGGCTGCCAAGGGAAGGTGAGAGCCAGCATCAACCTTGATTCCTGGCTACCTCAGTGCTTAGGCCCATGTGGTTGTTGGCTGCTTCAGGCTTGGCTCTGCTGAGGATAAGGGATATGTCGAGGATAGATGGAAGAACAGACTCAGAGCCCCGGTGTTGGTGGGGCTGAGAAGGGACTGCTAAGAAATCGTGACGGCCAGCGTCAACCTTGATTCCTGGCTACTTCTGTGCCTTGAGCCCCATGCGGTGGGAGGCCGCTTCGGAGCTTGGCTCTGAAGTGGGTAAGTGCTAGGGTGAGGTTAGGTGGGAGAAGAGACACAGAGCCCCGGTGTTGGTGGGGCTGAGAAGGTGCTGCCAAGAGATCGTGAGGGCCAGCATCAACCTTGATTCCTGGCTACTTCAGTGCCTAAGCCCCCCGTGGAGAGTGGCCTCTTCGGAGCTTGGCTCCGATGAAGGTAAGGGATACGTCAAAGATAACTGGGAGAACCGACAGAGAGCCCCGGTGGTGGTGGGGACCTCAAAGGGCTGCCAGGGCAGCGAGTGCAACGAACACCCGTCACCTTGGTTCCCTCTGTGTTGGAGCGCCATCTGGTGGGTAGACGTTTCAGAGCCTGGCTCTGATGAAGGTAGGATGTAGGTTGATGTTTAGGTGGGAGACCAAAGAGAAGGGAGCAGTTGTTGGTGGGGCTGAGGAGGGGCTGACAAGAGATCGTGAGGGCCAGCACCAACCTTCATTCCTGGCCATGTCTGCCCCTGAGCCCCATGTGGAGGGTGGCCACTTCGGAGCTTGTCCCTGATGAGGGTCAGGGCTAGGTTGAGGTTAGGTGGGAGAACCGGCACAGAGCCACGGTGTTGATGGGGCTGCCTAGGGACTGCAAACGGAAGGCGAGGTCCAGCATCAGCCTTGATTCCTGGCTATCTCAGTGCCTAGGGCCCTCGTGGAGGGTGGCCGCTTGGGAGCTTGGCTCTGATGAGGGTAAGGGATGTGTCGAGGATAATAAGGAGAACAGACACAGAGCCCCAGTGTTGGTGGGGCTGAGAAGGGGCTGCCAAGAGATCGTGAGGGCCAGCATGAACCTTGATTCCTGGCTACCTCAGTGCCTAAGACCCACGTGGAGGGTGGCCGCTCCGAAGTTTGGCCCTGAGGAGGGTAAGGGGTAGCTTGATGTTAGGTGCGAGCAGAGGCACAGAGCCCCGGTGTTGGTGGGGCTGCCAAGAGATCGTGAGGGCCAGCATCAACCTTGATTCCGGGCTACCTCAGTGCCAAGCCCCATGCGGTGCGTGGCTGCTTCAGAGCTTGGCTCTGCTGAGGATAAGGGATATGTCGAGGATAGGTGGAAGAACAGACTCAGAACCCCGGTGTTGGTGGGGCTGAGAAGGGACTGCCAAGAAATCGTGAGGGCCAGCATCAGCCTTGATTCCTGGTTGCTTCTGTGCCTGAGCCCCATGAGGTGGGTGGCCGCTTCGGAGCTTGGCTCTGATGAGGGTAAGGGATGTGTCGAGGATAATTGGGAGAAGAGACACAGAGCCCTAGTGTTGGTGGGGCTGAGAAAGTGCTGCCAAGAGATCGTGAGGGCCAGCATCAGTCTTGGTTCCTGGCTACTTCAGTGCCAAGCCCCATGTGGAGGGTGGCCACTTCGAAGCTTGGCTCCGATGAGGGTCAGGGCTAGGTTGAGGTTAGGTGGGAGAACAGGCAGAGAGCCCCGGTGTTAGTGGGGATTTCAAAGGGCTGCCAGGGCAGGCGAGTTCAACGGTCAGTCAATCTTGGTTCCATCTGTGTTGGAGCGCCATCTAGTGGGTAGACGTTTTAGACCCTGAATCTGATGAAGGTAAGATGTAGGTTGATGTTTAGGTGGGAGACCATAGAGATGGGGGCAGTTGTTGGTGGGGCTGAGGAGGGGCTGCCAAGGGAAGGTGAGGGCCAGCGTGAACCTTGGTTCCTGGCTACCTCAGTGCCTAAGGTCCACGTGGAGGATGGTTGCTTCGGAGCTTGGCTCTGATGAGGGTAAGGGATATGTCAAGGTTAGCTGAGAGAACAGACACAGAGCCCCGGTATTGGTAGGGCTGAGAAGGGGCTGCCAAGAGATCGTGAGGGCCAGCATCAACCTTGATTCCTGGCTACCTCAGTGCCAAAGCCCTATGAGGCGGGTTGTTGCTTCAGAGCTTGTCTCTGAAGCGGGTAACTGCTAGGTCGAGGTTAGTTGAGAGAACAGACACAGAGCCCCGGTTTTGGTGGGGCCGCCAAGGGAAGGTGAGAGCTAGCCTCAACCTTGATTCCTGGCTACCTCTGTGCTTAGGCCCATGTGGAGGGTGGCCGCTCCGAAGTTTGGCCCTGGGGAGGGTAAGGGATAGCTTGATGTTAGGTGCGAGCAGAGGCACAGAGCCCCGGTGTTGGTGGGGCTGCCAAGAGATCGTGAGGGCCAGCATCAACCTTGATTCCGGGCTACCTCAGTGCCAAGCCCCATGCGGTGGGTGGCTGCTTCGAAGCTTGGCTCTGAGGCGGGTAAGTGATAGGCCGAGGTTAGATGGAAGATCAGACAGAGAGCAACGATGCTGGTGGGGCTGAGAAGGGGCTGCCAAGGGAAGGTGAGGGCCAGCATCAGCCTTGATTCCTGGCTACCTCAGTGCCAAGTCCCATGTGGAGGGTGGCCACTGGAGCTTGGCTCTCATGAGGGTAAGGGATACGTCGAGGTTAGCTGAGAGAACAGACACAGAGCCCCGGTGTTGGTGGGGCTGAGAAGGGGCGGACAAGAGATCGTGAGGGCCAGCATCAACTTGATTCCTGGCTACTTCTGTGCCTGAGCCCCATGAGGTGGGTGGCCGCTTCGGAGCTTAGCTCTGATGAGGGTAAGGGATGTGTCGAGGATAATTGTGAGAACAGACACAGAACCCCGGTGTTGGTGGGGCTGCCAAGTGAAGGTGAGGGCCAGCATCAACCTTGATTCCTGGCTACCTCAGTGCTTAGGCCCATGTGGAGGGTGGCCGCTCCGAAGTTTGGCCCTGGGGAGGGTAAGGGATAGCTTGATGTTAGGTGCGAGCAGAGGCACAGAGCCCCGGTGTTGGTGGGGCTGCCAAGAGATCGTGAGGGCCAGCATCAACCTTGATTCCGGGCTACCTCAGTGCCAAGCCCCATGCGGTGGGTGGCTGCTTCGAAGCTTGGCTCTGAGGCGGGTAAGTGATAGGCCGAGGTTAGATGGAAGATCAGACAGAGAGCAACGATGCTGGTGGGGCTGAGAAGGGGCTGCCAAGGGAAGGTGAGGGCCAGCATCAACCTTGATTCCTGGCTACCTCAGTGCTTAGGCCCATGTGGTTGTTGGCTGCTTCAGGCTTGGCTCTGCTGAGGATAAGGGATATGTCGAGGATAGATGGAAGAACAGACTCAGAGCCCCGGTGTTGGTGGGGCTGAGAAGGGACTGCTAAGAAATCGTGACGGCCAGCGTCAACCTTGATTCCTGGCTACTTCTGTGCCTTGAGCCCCATGCGGTGGGAGGCCGCTTCGGAGCTTGGCTCTGAAGTGGGTAAGTGCTAGGGTGAGGTTAGGTGGGAGAAGAGACACAGAGCCCCGGTGTTGGTGGGGCTGAGAAGGTGCTGCCAAGAGATCGTGAGGGCCAGCATCAACCTTGATTCCTGGCTACTTCAGTGCCTAAGCCCCCCGTGGAGAGTGGCCTCTTCGGAGCTTGGCTCCGATGAAGGTAAGGGATACGTCGAAGATAACTGGGAGAACCGACAGAGAGCCCCGGTGGTGGTGGGGACCTCAAAGGGCTGCCAGGGCAGGCGAGTGCAACGAACACCCGTCACCTTGGTTCCCTCTGTGTTGGAGCGCCATCTGGTGGGTAGACGTTTCAGAGCCTGGCTCTGATGAAGGTAAGATGTAGGTTGATGTTTAGGTGGGAGACCAAAGAGAAGGGAGCAGTTGTTGGTGGGGCTGAGGAGGGGCTGACAAGAGATCGTGAGGGCCAGCACCAGCCTTCATTCCTGGCCATGTCTGCCCCTGAGCCCCATGTGGAGGGTGGCCGCTTCGGAGCTTGTCCCTGATGAGGGTCAGGGCTAGGTTGAGGTTAGGTGGGAGAACCGGCACAGAGCCACGGTGTTGATGGGGCTGCCTAGGGACTGCAAACGGAAGGCGAGGTCCAGCATCAGCCTTGATTCCTGGCTATCTCAGTGCCTAGGGCCCTCGTGGAGGGTGGTCGCTTGGGAGCTTGGCTCTGATGAGGGTAAGGGATGTGTCGAGGATAATAAGGAGAACAGACACAGAGCCCCAGTGTTGGTGGGGCTGAGAAGGGGCTGCCAAGAGATCGTGAGGGCCAGCATGAACCTTGATTCCTGGCTACCTCAGTGCCTAAGACCCACGTGGAGGGTGGCCGCTCCGAAGTTTGGCCCTGAGGAGGGTAAGGGGTAGCTTGATGTTAGGTGCGAGCAGAGGCACAGAGCCCCGGTGTTGGTGGGGCTGCCAAGAGATCGTGAGGGCCAGCATCAACCTTGATTCCGGGCTACCTCAGTGCCAAGCCCCATGCGGTGGGTGGCTGCTTCGAAGCTTGGCTCTGAGGCGGGTAAGTGATAGGCCGAGGTTAGATGGAAGATCAGACAGAGAGCAACGATGCTGGTGGGGCTGAGAAGGGGCTGCCAAGGGAAGGTGAGGGCCAGCATCAGCCTTGATTCCTGGCTACCTCGTGCCAAGTCCCATGTGGAGGGTGGCCACTGGAGCTTGGCTCTCATGAGGGTAAGGGATACGTCGAGGTTAGCTGAGAGAACAGACACAGAGCCCCGGTGTTGGTGGGGCTGAGAAGGGGCGGAGAAGAGATCGTGAGGGCCAGCATCAACTTGATTCCTGGCTACTTCTGTGCCTGAGCCCCATGAGGTGGTTGGCCGCTTCGGAGCTTAGCTCTGATGAGGGTAAGGGATGTGTCGAGGATAATTGTGAGAACAGACACAGAACCCCGGTGTTGGTGGGGCTGCCAAGTGAAGGTGAGGGCCAGTATCAATCTTGATTCCTGGCTACCTCAGCGCTTAGGCCCATGTGGTGGATAGCCGCGTCGGAGCGTGGCCCTGATGGGGATAAGGGATATGTCGAGCATAGGTGGAAGAAGAGACAGAGCCCCGGTGTTGATGGGGCTGAGAAGGGGCTGCCAAGAGATCGTGAGGGCCAGCATCAGCCTTGATTCCTGGCTACCTCAGCGCCAAGCCCCGTGAGGTGGGTGGCCGCTTCGGAGCTTAGCTCTGATGAGGATAAGGCATGTGTCGAGGATAATTGGGAGAACAAACAGAGAGCCCCGCTGTTGGTGGGGACCTCAAAGGGCTGCCAGGGCAGGCGAGGTCAACAAACAGTCAATCTTGGTTCCATCTGTGTTGGAGCGCCATCTAGTGGGTAGACGTTTTAGACCCTGGATCTGATGAAGGTAAGATGTAGGTTGATGTTTAGGTGGGAGACCAAAGAGAAGGGGGCAGTTGTTGGTGGGGCTGAGGAGGGGCTGCCAAGGGAAGGTGAGGGCCAGCATGAAGCTTGGTTCCTGGCTACCTCAGTGCCTAAGGCCCACGTGGAGGGTGGTCGCTTCGGAGCTTGTCTGTGAAGCGGGTAAGTGCTAGGTCGAGGTTAGTTGAGAGAACAGACACAGAGCCCCGGTTTGGTGGGGCTGCCAAGGGAAGGTGAGAGCCAGCATCAACCTTGATTCCTGGCTACCTCAGTGCTTAGGCCCATGTGGTTGTTGGCTGCTTCAGGCTTGGCTCTGCTGAGGATAAGGGATATGTCGAGGATAGATGGAAGAACAGACTCAGAGCCCCGGTGTTGGTGGGGCTGAGAAGGGACTGCTAAGAAATCGTGACGGCCAGCGTCAACCTTGATTCCTGGCTACTTCTGTGCCTTGAGCCCCATGCGGTGGGAGGCCGCTTCGGAGCTTGGCTCTGAAGTGGGTAAGTGCTAGGGTGAGGTTAGGTGGGAGAAGAGACACAGAGCCCCGGTGTTGGTGGGGCTGAGAAGGTGCTGCCAAGAGATCGTGAGGGCCAGCATCAACCTTGATTCCTGGCTACTTCAGTGCCTAAGCCCCCCGTGGAGAGTGGCCTCTTCGGAGCTTGGCTCCGATGAAGGTAAGGGATACGTCGAAGATAACTGGGAGAACCGACAGAGAGCCCCGGTGGTGGTGGGGACCTCAAAGGGCTGCCAGGGCAGCGAGTGCAACGAACACCCGTCACCTTGGTTCCCTCTGTGTTGGAGCGCCATCTGGTGGGTAGACGTTTCAGAGCCTGGCTCTGATGAAGGTAAGATGTAGGTTGATGTTTAGGTGGGAGACCAAAGAGAAAGGAGCAGGGTTTGGTGGGGCTGAGGAGGGGCTGAGAAGAGATCGTGAGGGCCAGCACCAGCCTTCATTCCTGGCCATGTCTGCCCCTGAGCCCCATGTGGAGGGTGGCCGCTTCGGAGCTTGTCCCTGATGAGGGTCAGGGCTAGGTTGAGGTTAGGTGGGAGAACCGGCACAGAGCCACGGTGTTGATGGGGCTGCCTAGGGACTGCAAACGGAAGGCGAGGTCCAGCATCAGCCTTGATTCCTGGCTATCTCAGTGCCTAGGGCCCTCGTGGAGGGTGGTCGCTTGGGAGCTTGGCTCTGATGAGGGTAAGGGATGTGTCGAGGATAATAAGGAGAACAGACACAGAGCCCCAGTGTTGGTGGGGCTGAGAAGGGGCTGCCAAGAGATCGTGAGGGCCAGCATGAACCTTGATTCCTGGCTACCTCAGTGCCTAAGACCCACGTGGAGGGTGGCCGCTCCGAAGTTTGGCCCTGAGGAGGGTAAGGGGTAGCTTGATGTTAGGTGCGAGCAGAGGCACAGAGCCCCGGTGTTGGTGGGGCTGCCAAGAGATCGTGAGGGCCAGCATCAACCTTGATTCCGGGCTACCTCAGTGCCAAGCCCCATGCGGTGGGTGGCTGCTTCGAAGCTTGGCTCTGAGGCGGGTAAGTGATAGGCCGAGGTTAGATGGAAGATCAGACAGAGAGCAACGATGCTGGTGGGGCTGAGAAGGGGCTGCCAAGGGAAGGTGAGGGCCAGCATCAGCCTTGATTCCTGGCTACCTCAGTGCCAAGTCCCATGTGGAGGGTGGCCACTGGAGCTTGGCTCTCATGAGGGTAAGGGATACGTCGAGGTTAGCTGAGAGAACAGACACAGAGCCCCGGTGTTGGTGGGGCTGAGAAGGGGCGGAGAAGAGATCGTGAGGGCCAGCATCAACTTGATTCCTGGCTACTTCTGTGCCTGAGCCCCATGAGGTGGTTGGCCGCTTCGGAGCTTAGCTCTGATGAGGGTAAGGGATGTGTCGAGGATAATTGTGAGAACAGACACAGAACCCCGGTGTTGGTGGGGCTGCCAAGTGAAGGTGAGGGCCAGTATCAATCTTGATTCCTGGCTACCTCAGCGCTTAGGCCCATGTGGTGGATAGCCGCGTCGGAGCGTGGCCCTGATGGGGATAAGGGATATGTCGAGCATAGGTGGAAGAAGAGACAGAGCCCCGGTGTTGATGGGGCTGAGAAGGGGCTGCCAAGAGATCGTGAGGGCCAGCATCAGCCTTGATTCCTGGCTACCTCAGCGCCAAGCCCCGTGAGGTGGGTGGCCGCTTCGGAGCTTAGCTCTGATGAGGATAAGGCATGTGTCGAGGATAATTGGGAGAACAAACAGAGAGCCCCGCTGTTGGTGGGGACCTCAAAGGGCTGCCAGGGCAGGCGAGGTCAACAAACAGTCAATCTTGGTTCCATCTGTGTTGGAGCGCCATCTAGTGGGTAGACGTTTTAGACCCTGGATCTGATGAAGGTAAGATGTAGGTTGATGTTTAGGTGGGAGACCAAAGAGAAGGGGGCAGTTGTTGGTGGGGCTGAGGAGGGGCTGCCAAGGGAAGGTGAGGGCCAGCATGAAGCTTGGTTCCTGGCTACCTCAGTGCCTAAGGCCCACGTGGAGGGTGGTCGCTTCGGAGCTTGTCTGTGAAGCGGGTAAGTGCTAGGTCGAGGTTAGTTGAGAGAACAGACACAGAGCCCCGGTTTGGTGGGGCTGCCAAGGGAAGGTGAGAGCCAGCATCAACCTTGATTCCTGGCTACCTCAGTGCTTAGGCCCATGTGGTTGTTGGCTGCTTCAGGCTTGGCTCTGCTGAGGATAAGGGATATGTCGAGGATAGATGGAAGAACAGACTCAGAGCCCCGGTGTTGGTGGGGCTGAGAAGGGACTGCTAAGAAATCGTGACGGCCAGCGTCAACCTTGATTCCTGGCTACTTCTGTGCCTTGAGCCCCATGCGGTGGGAGGCCGCTTCGGAGCTTGGCTCTGAAGTGGGTAAGTGCTAGGGTGAGGTTAGGTGGGAGAAGAGACACAGAGCCCCGGTGTTGGTGGGGCTGAGAAGGTGCTGCCAAGAGATCGTGAGGGCCAGCATCAACCTTGATTCCTGGCTACTTCAGTGCCTAAGCCCCCCGTGGAGAGTGGCCTCTTCGGAGCTTGGCTCCGATGAAGGTAAGGGATACGTCGAAGATAACTGGGAGAACCGACAGAGAGCCCCGGTGGTGGTGGGGACCTCAAAGGGCTGCCAGGGCAGCGAGTGCAACGAACACCCGTCACCTTGGTTCCCTCTGTGTTGGAGCGCCATCTGGTGGGTAGACGTTTCAGAGCCTGGCTCTGATGAAGGTAAGATGTAGGTTGATGTTTAGGTGGGAGACCAAAGAGAAAGGAGCAGGGTTTGGTGGGGCTGAGGAGGGGCTGAGAAGAGATCGTGAGGGCCAGCACCAGCCTTCATTCCTGGCCATGTCTGCCCCTGAGCCCCATGTGGAGGGTGGCCGCTTCGGAGCTTGTCCCTGATGAGGGTCAGGGCTAGGTTGAGGTTAGGTGGGAGAACCGGCACAGAGCCACGGTGTTGATGGGGCTGCCTAGGGACTGCAAACGGAAGGCGAGGTCCAGCATCAGCCTTGATTCCTGGCTATCTCAGTGCCTAGGGCCCTCGTGAAGGGTGGTCGCTTGGGAGCTTGGCTCTGATGAGGGTAAGGGATGTGTCGAGGATAATAAGGAGAACAGACACAGAGCCTCAGTGTTGGTGGGGCTGAGAAGGGGCTGCCAAGAGATCGTGAGGGCCAGCATGAACCTTGATTCCTGGCTACCTCAGTGCCTAAGACCCACGTGGAGGGTGGCCGCTCCGAAGTTTGGCCCTGAGGAGGGTAAATGGTAGCTTGATGTTAGGTGCGAGCAGAGGCACAGAGCCCCGGTGTTGGTGGGGCTGCCAAGAGATCGTGAGGGCCAGCATCAACCTTGATTCCGGGCTACCTCAGTGCCAAGCCCCATGCGGTGCGTGGCTGCTTCAGAGCTTGGCTCTGCTGAGGATAAGGGATATGTCGAGGATAGGTGGAAGAACAGACTCAGAACCCCGGTGTTGGTGGGGCTGAGAAGGGACTGCCAAGAAATCGTGAGGGCCAGCATCAGCCTTGATTCCTGGTTGCTTCTGTGCCTGAGCCCCATGAGGTGGGTGGCCGCTTCGGAGCTTGGCTCTGATGAGGGTAAGGGATGTGTCGAGGATAATTGGGAGAAGAGACACAGAGCCCTAGTGTTGGTGGGGCTGAGAAAGTGCTGCCAAGAGATCGTGAGGGCCAGCATCAGTCTTGGTTCCTGGCTACTTCAGTGCCAAGCCCCATGTGGAGGGTGGCCACTTCGAAGCTTGGCTCCGATGAGGGTCAGGGCTAGGTTGAGGTTAGGTGGGAGAACAGGCAGAGAGCCCCGGTGTTAGTGGGGATTTCAAAGGGCTGCCAGGGCAGGCGAGTTCAACGGTCAGTCAATCTTGGTTCCATCTGTGTTGGAGCGCCATCTAGTGGGTAGACGTTTTAGACCCTGAATCTGATGAAGGTAAGATGTAGGTTGATGTTTAGGTGGGAGACCATAGAGATGGGGGCAGTTGTTGGTGGGGCTGAGGAGGGGCTGCCAAGGGAAGGTGAGGGCCAGCGTGAACCTTGGTTCCTGGCTACCTCAGTGCCTAAGGTCCACGTGGAGGATGGTTGCTTCGGAGCTTGGCTCTGATGAGGGTAAGGGATATGTCAAGGTTAGCTGAGAGAACAGACACAGAGCCCCGGTATTGGTAGGGCTGAGAAGGGGCTGCCAAGAGATCGTGAGGGCCAGCATCAACCTTGATTCCTGGCTACCTCAGTGCCAAAGCCCTATGAGGCGGGTTGTTGCTTCAGAGCTTGTCTCTGAAGCGGGTAACTGCTAGGTCGAGGTTAGTTGAGAGAACAGACACAGAGCCCCGGTTTTGGTGGGGCCGCAGGGGAAGGTGAGAGCTAGCCTCAACCTTGATTCCTGGCTACCTCTGTGCTTAGGCCCATGTGGAGGGTGGCCGCTCCGAAGTTTGGCCCTGGGGAGGGTAAGGGATAGCTTGATGTTAGGTGCGAGCAGAGGCACAGAGCCCCGGTGTTGGTGGGGCTGCCAAGAGATCGTGAGGGCCAGCATCAACCTTGATTCCGGGCTACCTCAGTGCCAAGCCCCATGCGGTGGGTGGCTGCTTCGAAGCTTGGCTCTGAGGCGGGTAAGTGATAGGCCGAGGTTAGATGGAAGATCAGACAGAGAGCAACGATGCTGGTGGGGCTGAGAAGGGGCTGCCAAGGGAAGGTGAGGGCCAGCATCAGCCTTGATTCCTGGCTACCTCAGTGCCAAGTCCCATGTGGAGGGTGGCCACTGGAGCTTGGCTCTCATGAGGGTAAGGGATACGTCGAGGTTAGCTGAGAGAACAGACACAGAGCCCCGGTGTTGGTGGGGCTGAGAAGGGGCGGACAAGAGATCGTGAGGGCCAGCATCAACTTGATTCCTGGCTACTTCTGTGCCTGAGCCCCATGAGGTGGGTGGCCGCTTCGGAGCTTAGCTCTGATGAGGGTAAGGGATGTGTCGAGGATAATTGTGAGAACAGACACAGAACCCCGGTGTTGGTGGGGCTGCCAAGTGAAGGTGAGGGCCAGCATCAACCTTGATTCCTGGCTACCTCAGTGCTTAGGCCCATGTGGTGGGTGGCTGCTTCAGGCTTGGCTCTGCTGAGGATAAGGGATATGTCGAGGATAGATGGAAGAACAGACTCAGAGCCCCGGTATTGGTAGGGCTGAGAAGGGACTGCCAAGAGATCGAGAGGGCCAGCATCAACCTGGATTCCTGGCTACCTCAGTGCCAAAGCCCTATGAGGCGCGTTGTTGCTTCAGAGCTTGTCTCTGAAGCGGGTAACTGCTAGGTCGAGGTTAGTTGAGAGAACAGACACAGAGCCCCGGTTTTGGTGGGGCCGCCAAGGGAAGGTGAGAGCTAGCCTCAACCTTGATTCCTGGCTACCTCAGTGCTTAGGCCCATGTGGAGGGTGGCCGCTCCGAAGTTTGGCCCTGGGGAGGGTAAGGGATAGCTTGATGTTAGGTGCGAGCAGAGGCACAGAGCCCCGGTGTTGGTGGGGCTGCCAAGAGATCGTGAGGGCCAGCATCAACCTTGATTCCGGGCTACCTCAGTGCCAAGCCCCATGCGGTGGGTGGCTGCTTCGAAGCTTGGCTCTGAGGCGGGTAAGTGATAGGCCGAGGTTAGATGGAAGATCAGACAGAGAGCAACGATGCTGGTGGGGCTGAGAAGGGGCTGCCAAGGGAAGGTGAGAGCCAGCATCAACCTTGATTCCTGGCTACCTCAGTGCTTAGGCCCATGTGGAGGGTGGCCACTGGAGCTTGGCTCTCATGAGGGTAAGGGTTACGTCGAGGTTAGCTGAGAGAACAGACACAGAGCCCCGGTGTTGGTGGGGCTGAGAAGGGGCGGAGAAGAGATCGTGAGGGCCAGCATCAACTTGATTCCTGGCTACTTCTGTGCCTGAGCCCCATGAGGTGGGTGGCCGCTTCGGAGCTTAGCTCTGATGAGGGTAAGGGATGTGTCGAGGATAATTGGGAGAACAGACACAGAACCCCGGTGTTGGTGGGGCTGCCAAGTGAAGGTGAGGGCCAGTATCAATCTTGATTCCTGGCTACCTCAGCGCTTAGGCCCATGTGGTGGATAGCCGCGTCGGAGCGTGGCCCTGATGGGGATAAGGGATATGTCGAGCATAGGTGGAAGAAGAGACAGAGCCCCGGTGTTGATGGGGCTGAGAAGGGGCTGCCAAGAGATCGTGAGGGCCAGCATCAGCCTTGATTCCTGGCTACCTCAGCGCCAAGCCCCATGAGGTGGGTGGCCGCTTCGGAGCTTAGCTCTGATGAGGATAAGGCATGTGTCGAGGATAATTGGGAGAACAAACAGAGAGCCCCGCTGTTGGTGGGGACCTCAAAGGGCTGCCAGGGCAGGCGAGGTCAACAAACAGTCAATCTTGGTTCCATCTGTGTTGGAGCGCCATCTAGTGGGTAGACGTTTTAGACCCTGGATCTGATGAAGGTAAGATGTAGGTTGATGTTTAGGTGGGAGACCAAAGAGAAGGGGGCAGTTGTTGGTGGGGCTGAGGAGGGGCTGCCAAGGGAAGGTGAGGGCCAGCATGAAGCTTGGTTCCTGGCTACCTCAGTGCCTAAGGCCCACGTGGAGGGTGGTCGCTTCGGAGCTTGTCTGTGAAGCGGGTAAGTGCTAGGTCGAGGTTAGTTGAGAGAACAGACACAGAGCCCCGGTTTGGTGGTGCCGCCAAGGGAAGGTGAGAGCCAGCATCAACCTTGATTCCTGGCTACTTCAGTGCCTAAGCCCCCCGTGGAGAGTGGCCTCTTCGGAGCTTGGCTCCGATGAAGGTAAGGGATACGTCGAAGATAACTGGGAGAACCGACAGAGAGCCCCGGTGGTGGTGGGGACCTCAAAGGGCTGCCAGGGCAGCGAGTGCAACGAACACCCGTCACCTTGGTTCCCTCTGTGTTGGAGCGCCATCTGGTGGGTAGACGTTTCAGAGCCTGGCTCTGATGAAGGTAGGATGTAGGTTGATGTTTAGGTGGGAGACCAAAGAGAAGGGAGCAGTTGTTGGTGGGGCTGAGGAGGGGCTGACAAGAGATCGTGAGGGCCAGCACCAGCCTTCATTCCTGGCCATGTCTGCCCCTGAGCCCCATGTGGAGGGTGGCCGCTTCGGAGCTTGTCCCTGATGAGGGTCAGGGCTAGGTTGAGGTTAGGTGGGAGAACCGGCACAGAGCCACGGTGTTGATGGGGCTGCCTAGGGACTGCAAACGGAAGGCGAGGTCCAGCATCAGCCTTGATTCCTGGCTATCTCAGTGCCTAGGGCCCTCGTGGAGGGTGGCCGCTTGGGAGCTTGGCTCTGATGAGGGTAAGGGATGTGTCGAGGATAATAAGGAGAACAGACACAGAGCCCCAGTGTTGCTGGGGCTGAGAAGGGGCTGCCAAGAGATCGTGAGGGCCAGCATGAACCTTGATTCCTGGCTACCTCAGTGCCTAAGACCCACGTGGAGGGTGGCCGCTCCGAAGTTTGGCCCTGAGGAGGGTAAGGGGTAGCTTGATGTTAGGTGCGAGCAGAGGCACAGAGCCCCGGTGTTGGTGGGGCTGCCAAGAGATCGTGAGGGCCAGCATCAACCTTGATTCCGGGCTACCTCAGTGCCAAGCCCCATGCGGTGCGTGGCTGCTTCAGAGCTTGGCTCTGCTGAGGATAAGGGATATGTCGAGGATAGGTGGAAGAACAGACTCAGAACCCCGGTGTTGGTGGGGCTGAGAAGGGACTGCCAAGAAATCGTGAGGGCCAGCATCAGCCTTGATTCCTGGCTACTTCTGTGCCTGAGCCCCATGAGGTGGGTGGCCGCTTCGGAGCTTAGCTCTGATGAGGGTAAAAGGGATTTGTCGAGGATAATTGGGAGAAGAGACACAGAGCCCTAGTGTTGGTGGGGCTGAGAAGGTGCTGCCAAGAGATCGTGAGGGCCAGCATCAGTCTTGGTTCCTGGCTACTTCAGTGCCAAGCCCCATGTGGAGGGTGGCCACTTCGGAGCTTGGCTCCGATGAGGGTCAGGGCTAGGTTGAGGTTAGTTGGGAGAACAGGTAGAGAGCCCCGGTGTTAGTGGGGATTTCAAAGGGCTGCCAGGGCAGGCGAGTTCAACAGTCAGTCAATCTTGGTTCCATCTGTGTTGGAGCGCCATCTAGTAGGTAGAGGTTTTAGACCCTGAATCTGATGAAGGTAAGATGTAGGTTGATGTTTAGGTGGGAGACCATAGAGATGGGGGCAGTTGTTGGTGGGGCTGAGGAGGGGCTGCCAAGGGAAGGTGAGGGCCAGCATGAATCTTAATTCCTGGCTGCTTCTGTGCCTGAGCCCCATTCAGTGTGTGGCCGCTTCGCAGCTTGCCTGTGAAGCAGGTAAGTGCTAGGTAAATATTAGTTGAGAGAATAGAAACAGAGCCCGAGGAAGAAAAGGAGGACCAGAGGAACAAAATCAGAGCCCGTCGAACAAAACCAGAACCCGAGGAACAAAAAGAGAGCCCGAGGAAAAAAACTAGAGACTGAGGAAAAATACCAGGGCCCGAGGAAAAAAACTGAGTCTGAGGAACTAATGGAGAGCTTGAGGAACAAAACCAGAGCCAGAGGAAAAAAACTAGGGCCCGAGGAACAAAAGCAGCCTTCGAGGAAGAAAACCAGATCCCGAGGAATAAAAGTAGAGCCCGAGGAACAAAAGCAGCCCTAGAGGAAGAAAAACAGGGCCCGAGGAACAAACGAGAGCCCGAGGAACAAAACCAGAGCCTGAGGAAAAAAACCAGAGCCCGAGAGAAAAAAGCAGGGTCCGAGGAACAAAACTAGCCCTCGAGGAAGAAAACCAGAGCCCGAGGAAGAAAACCAGAGCCCGAGGAAGACAACGAGAGCTAGAGGAGCAAAACCACAGCTCGAGGAACAAAACCAGCTCCCAAGGAACGAAACCAGAGCCCGAGGAAGAAAACCAGATCCCGAGGAAGAAAACCAGATCCCGAGGAACAAAACCAGAGCCCAATGAACGAAACCAGACCCGAGGAACAAAACCAGAGGTAGAGGAGCAAAATCACAGCTCGAGGAAAAAAACCAGTGCCTGAGGAAAGAAACCAGAGCCCATGGAACAAAACCAGAGCATAAGGGAAAAAGGAGGGTGCGAGGAAAAAAAACAGAGCCCATGGAACAAAACCAGAGTACGAGTAGAAATCCAGAGATGTAGGGACAAAACCACAGCTCATGGAACTAAAACAGAGCCCGAGGAACAAAACCAGAGAGTGGAAATAAACCAGAGGCCGAGGAACAAAGCCAGAGCCCGTGGAACTAAACCAGAGCCCGGGGCACAAAACCAGAGACCGAGAAAAAAAAGCAGGGGCAGAGGAACAAAAGCAGAGGCCGAGGAACAAAATCAGAGCTCGAGGAAGAAAACCAGAAGCCGAGAAATTAAACCAGAGCCTGAGGAAGAAAACCAGAGCCCGAGGAACAAAACCAGAGACCGAGAAACAAATGGTGGGCCCGAGGAACAAAACGAGACCCGTGGACCCAAACCAGAGCCTGAGAGGCTAAAGCACATCTGGAAGAACAAAACTAGAGCCCGGGGAACAAAACCAGCACCCGAGGAAGAAAACCAGAGCCCGAGGAAGACAACGAGAGCTAGAGGAGCAAAACCACAGCTCGAGGAACAAGACCAGAGGCCGAGGAAAGAAAACAGAGCCCGAGGAAGGAAACCAGAGCCCAAGGAACAAAACCAGATCCTGAAGAACAAAAGGAGGGCCCGAGGAATAAAACCAGAGCCCAAAGAACAAAACTAGCCCTTGAGGAAGAAAACCAGAGCCCGAGGAGGAAAACCAGAGCCCGAGGAAGACAACGAGAGCTAGAGGAGCAAAACCACAGCTCGAGGAACAGAACCAGTGCCCGAGGAAAGAATCCAGAGCAAGAGGACCGAAACCAGATACCAAAGAACAAAACCACAGCACGAGGAAAAAGACCAGCGCCCGAGGAAGAAAACCAGATCCCGAGGACCAAAACCAGAGCCCAAAGAAGGAAACCAGATCTCGAGGAACAAAACCAGAGGTAGAGGAGCAAAGCCACAGCTCGAGGAACAAAACAAGAGCCTGAGGAACTAAACTAGAGCCCGAGGAATAAAACCAGAGCCCATGGAACAAAACCAGAGCCCGACTAGAAAAACCAGAGCTGGAGGAACAAAACCAGAGCCCGTGGAACTAAACCAGAGCCTGAGGAACAGAACCAGAGCCTGTGGAACTAAACCAGCGCCCGAGGAACAAAACTAGCCCTCGAGGAAGAAAACCAGAGCCCGAGGAAGACAACCAGAGCTAGAGGAGCAAAACCACAGCTCGAGGAAAGAAACCAGAGCCCGAGGAAAGAACCCAAAGCCCGAGGAACAAAACCAGATCCCGAAGAACAAAAGGAGGGCCCGCGGAATAAAACCAGACCCCGAGGAACAAAACTAGCCCTCGAGGAAGAAAACCAGAGCCCGAGGAGGAAAACCAGAGCCCGAGGAAGACAACGAGAGCTAGAGGAGCAAAACCACAGCTCGAGGAACAAAACCAGCGCCCGAGGAAAAAAACCAGATCCCGAGGAAAAAAACCAGAGCCCAATGAACAAAACCAGATCGTGAGGAACAAAACCAGAGGTAGAAGAGCAAAGCCACAGCTCGAGGAACGAAACAAGAGCCCGAGGAACTAAACTAGAGCCCGAGGAATAAAACCAGAGCCCGACGAACAAAACAAGAGCCTGAGGAACAAAACTAGAGCCAATGAAACTAAACGAGAGCCCGAGGAACAAAACCAGAGACCATGGAACAAAACTAGAGCCCGAGTAGTAAAACCAGAGCTGGAGGAACAAAACCAGAGCCCGTGGAACTAAACCAGAGCGGGAGGAACAGAACCAGAGCCTGTGGAACTTAACCAGAGCCCGAGGAAGAAAACCAGAGCCCCAGAAAAAAAAGCAGGGGCAGAGGAACAAAAGCAGAGGCCGAGGAACAAAACCAGACCTCGAGGAAGAAAACTAGAGCCCGAGGAAAAAAAACAGAGACTGAGGAAGAAACGGAGGGTCCAAGGAACAAAACTAGACCTTTGGAACCAAACCAGAGCCCGAGGAGCTAAAGGAGAGCTGGAAGAACAAAACCAGAGCCCGAGGAACAAAATTAGCCCTCGAGGAAGAAAACCAGAGCCCGAGGACCAAAACCAGAGCTAGAGGAGCAAAGCCACAGCTCAAGGAACGAAACCAGTGCCTGAGGAAAGAAACCAGAGCCCGAGGAATAAAACCAGAGCCCGAGGAACAAAACCAGATCCCGAAGAACAAAAAGGAGGGCCCGAGGAATAAAACCAGAGCCCGAGGAACAAAACTAGCCCTCGAGGAAGAAAACCAGAGCCCGAGGAAGAAAACGAGAGCTAGAGGAGCAAAACCACAGCTCGAGGAACAAAACCAGAGCCCGAGGAAAGAATCCAGATCCCGGGGAACGAAACCAGAGCCCGAGGAACAAAACGAGATCGCGAAGAACAAAAGGAGGCCCCGAGGAACAAAACCATAGCCCGTGGAATTATACGAGAGTCTGAGGAACAAAACCAGAGCCCGAGGAAAAAACCAGAGCCTGAGGAACAAAACCAGAGCCAATGGAACTAAAACAGAGCTCGAGGAACAAAACTAGAACCCGAGAAATTAAACCAGAGCCCGAGGAAGAAAACCAGAACCCGAGGAACAAAACCAGTGACGGAGGAAGAAATGGTGGGCCCGAGGAACAAAACGAGACCCGTGGACCCAAACCAGAGCCCGAGGAGCTAAAGCAGAGCTGGAAGAAGAAAACCAGAGCCCGGGGAACAAAACCAGCGCCCGAGGAAGAAAACCAGAGCCCGAGGAAGAAAGCCAGAGCCCGAGGAAGACAACCAGAGCTAGAGGAGCAAAACCACAGCTCGAGGAACAAAACCAGCGCCCAACGAAAGAAACCAGAGCCCGAGGAACGAAACCAGAGCCCGAGGAACAAAATCAGATCGCGAAGAACAAAAGGAGGCCCCGAGGAACAAAACCAGAGCCCAGGCAACAAAACCAGCCCTTGAGGAAGAAAACCAGAGCCCGAGGAAGAAAACCAGAGCCCGAGGAAGAAAACCAGAACCCGAGGAACAAAACCATAGCCCAGGCAACAAAACCAGCCCTCGAGGAAGAAAACCAGAGCCCGAGGAACAAAACCAGATCCCGAAGAACAAAAGGAGGGCCCGAGGAATAAAACCAGAGCCCGAGGAACAAAACTAGTCCTCGAGGAAAAAAACCAGAGCCTGAGGAAGAAAACCAGAGCCAATGGAACTAAAACAGAGCTCGAGGAACAAAACCAGAACCCGAGAAATTAAACCAGAGCCCGAGGAAGAACACCAGAAGCCGAGGAACAAAACCATAGACGGAGGAACAAATGGTGGGCCCGAGGAACAAAACGAGTCCTGTGAACCCAAATCAGAGCCCGAGAAGCTAAAGCAGAGCTGGAAGGACAAAACCAGAGCCCGGGGAACAAAACCAGCCCTCGAGGAAGAAAACCAGAGCCCGAGGAAGAAAACCAGAGCCCGAGGAAGACAACCAGAGCTAGAGGAGCAAAACCACAGCTCGAGGAACAAAACCAGCGGCCAACGAAAGAAACCAGAGCTCGAGGAACGAAACCAGAGCCCGAGGAACAAAATCAGATCGCGAAGAACAAAAGGAGGCCCCCAGGAACAAAACCAGAGCCCAGGCAACAAAACCAGCCCTCGAGGAAGAAAACCAGAGCCCGAGGAAGAAAACCAGAGCCCGAGGAAGACAACCAGAGCTAGAGGAGCAAAACCACAGCTCGAGGAACAAAACCAGAGCCCGAGGAAAGAAACCAGAGCCCAAGGAACAAAAACAGGTCCTGAAGAACAAAAGGAGGGTCCGAGGAATAAAACGAGACCCCGAGGAACAAAACTAGCCCTCGAGGAAGAATAGCAGACCCCGAGGAAGACAACCAGAGCTAGAGGAGGAAAACGACAGCTCGAGGAACAAAACCAGAGCTCAAATAAAGAAACCAGAGCCCGAGGAATAAAACCAGATCCCGAGGAACAAAACCAGATCGCGAAGAACAAAAGGAGGGCCCGAGGAATAAAACCAGAGCCCGAGGAACAGAACTAGCCCTCGAGGAAGAAAAGCATAGCCCGAGGAACAAAACCAGAGCCCGAGGAAGACAACGAGAGCTACAGGAGCAAAACCACAGCTCGAGGAACAAAACGAGCTCCCGAGGAAAGAAACCAGAGCCCGAGGAATAAAACCAGATCCCGAGGAACAAAACCAGATCGCGAAGAACAAATGGAGGCCCCAAGGAACAAAACCAGAGCCCGTGGAATTATAGTAGAGTCCGAGGAACAAAACCAGAGCCCGAGGAAAAAAGCCGGAGCCTGAGGAACAAAAGCAGAGCCCGTGGAACTAAACCAGAGCCCGGGGAAAAAAACCAGAGGCCGAGAAAAAAAAGCAGGGGCAGAGGAACAAAAAAAGAGGCCGAGGAACAATACCAGAGCCCGAGGAAGAAAACCAGAGCCCGAAGAACAAAACCAGAGACCGAGGAAGAAATGGTGGGCCCGAGGAACAAAACGAGACCTGTGGACCCAAACCAGAGCCCGAGGAGTTAAAGCAGAGCTGGAAGAACAAAATCAGAGCCCGGGGAACAAAACCAGCCCTCGAGGAAGAAAACGAGAGCCCGAGGAAGAAAAGCAGAGCCCGAGGAAGACAACCAGAGCTAGAGGAGCAAAACCACAGCTCGAGGAACAAAACCAGAGCCCAAGGAAAGAAACCAGAGCCCGAGGAACGAAACCAGAGCCCGAGGAACAAAATCAGATCGCGAAGAACAAAAGGAGGCCCCGAGGAACAAAACCAGAGCCCAGGCAACAAAACCAGCCCTCGAGGAAGAAAACCAGAGCCCGAGGAAGAAAACTAGAGCCCGAGGAAGACAACCAGAGCTAGAGGAGCAAAACCACAGCTCGAGGAACAAAACCACAGCCCGAGGAAAGAAACCAGAGCCCGAGGAAGAAAACCAGAGCCCGAGGAACAAAACCAGATCCCGAAGAACAAAAGGAGGGCCCGAGGAATAAAACCAGAGCCCGAGGAACAGAACTAGCCCTCGAGGAAGAAAAGCAGAGCCCGAAGAACAAAACAAGAGACCGAGGAAGACAACCAGAGCTAGAGGAGCAGAACCACAGCTCGAGGAACAAAACGAGCTCCCGAGGAAAGAAACCAGAGCCCGAGGAACAAAACCAGATCCCGAGGAACAAAACCAGATCGCGAAGAACAAAAGGAGGCCCCGAGGAAAAAAACCAGAGCCCGTGGAATTATACTAGAGTCCGAGGAACAAAACCAGAGCCCGACGAAAAAAACCAGAGCCTGAGGAACAAAACCAGAGCCAATGGAACTAAACCAGAGCTCGAGGAACAAAACCAGAACCCGAGAAATTAAACCAGAGCCCGAGGAAGAACACCAGAAGCCGAGGAACAAAACCATAGACGGAGGAACAAATGGTGGGCCCAAGGAACAAAACGAGTCCCGTGGACCCAAACCAGAGCCCGAGAAGATAAAGCAGAGCTGGAAGGACAAAACCAGAGCCCGGGGAACAAAACCAGCCCTCGAGGAAGAAAACCAGAGCCCGAGGAACAAAACCAGAGCCCGAGGAAGACAACGAGAGCTAGAGGAGCAAAACCACAGCTCGAGGAACAAAACGAGCTCCCGAGGAAAGAAACCAGAGCCCGAGGAAAAAACCAGATCCCAAGGAACAAAACTAGATCGCGAAGAACAAAAGGAGGCCCCAAGGAACAAAACCAGAGCCCGTGGAATTATAGTAGAGTCCGAGGAACAAAACCAGGGCCCGAGGTAAAAAAACAGAGCCTGAGGAACAAAAGCAGAGCCCGTGGAAATAAACCAGAGCCCGGGGAACAAAACCAGAGGCCGAGAAAAAAAAGCAGGGGCAGAGGAACAAAAAAAGAGGCTGAGGAAAAATTCCAGAGCCCGAGGAAGAAAACCAGAGCCCGAGGAACAAAACCAGAGACCGAGGAAGAAATGGTGGGCCCGAGGAACAAAACGAGACCTGTGGACCCAAACCAGAGCCCGAGGAGTTAAAGGAGAGCTGGAAGAACAAAACCAGAGCCCGGGCAACAAAACCAGCCCTCGAGGAAGAAAACGAGAGCCCGAGGAAGAAAACCAGAGCCTGAGGAAGACAACCAGAGCTAGAGGAGCAAAACCACAGCTCGAGGAACAAAACCAGAGCCCAAGGAAAGAAACCAGAGCCCGAGGAACAAAATCAGATCGCGAAGAACAAAAGGAGGCCCCGAGGAACAAAACTAGAGCACGTGGAATTATACTAGAATCCGAGGAACAAAACCAGAGCCCGAGGAAAAAAACCAGAGCCTGAGGAAGAAAACCAGAGCCAATGGAACTAAAAGAGAACTCGAGGAACAAAACCAGAACCCGAGAAATTAAACCAGAGCCCGAGGAAGATAACCAGAAGCCGAGGAACAAAACCATAGACGGAGGAACAAATGGTGGGCCCGAGGAACAAAACGAGTCCTGTGAACCCAAACCAGAGCCCGAGAAGCTAAAGCAGAGCTGGAAGGACAAAACCAGAGCCCGAGGAACAAAACCAGCCCTCGAGGAAGAAAACCAGAGTCCGAGGAAGAAAACCAGAGCCCGAGGAAGACAACCAGAGCTAGAGGAGCAAAACCACAGCTCGAGGAACAAAAGCAGCGCCCAACGAAAGAAACCAGAGCCCGAGGAACAAAACCAGAGCCCGAGGAACAAAATCAGATCGCGAAGAACAAAAGGAGGCCTCAAGGAACAAAACCAGAGCCCTTGGAATTATACTAGAGTCCGAGGAACAAAACCAGAGCCCGAGGAAAAAAACCAGAGCCTGAGGAACAAAACCAGAGCCAATGGAACTAAACCAGAGCCCGAGGAAGAACACCAGAACCCGAGGAAAAAAACCAGAGACCGAGGAACACATGGTGGGCCCGAGGAACAAAACAAGACCCGTGGACCCAAACCAGAGCCCGAGGAGCTAAAGCAGAGCTGGAAGAACAAAACCAGAGCCCGGGGAACAAAACCAGCCCTCGAGGAAGAAAACCAGAGCCCGAGGAAGAAAACCAGAGCCCAAGGAAGAAAACCAGAGCCCAAGGAAGACAACCAGAGCTAGAGGAGCAAAACCAAAGCTTGAGGAACAAAACCAGAGCCCGAGGAAAGAAACCAGAGCCCAAGGAACAAAAACAGGTCCCGAAGAACAAAAGGAGGGCCCGAGGAAAAAAACGAGACCCCGAGGAACAAAACTAGCCCTCGAGGAAGAAAAGCAGAGCCCGAGGAAGAAAACCAGAGCCCGAGGAAGACAACGAGAGCTAGAGGAGCAAAACCACAATTCGAGGAACAAAACGAGCTACCGAGGAAAGAAAACAGAGCCCGAGGAAGAAAACCAGAGCCCGAGGAACAAAACCAGATCGCGAAGAACAAAAGGAGGCCCCAAGGAAAAAAACCAGAGCCCGTGGAATTATACTAGAGTCCGAGGAACAAAACCAGAGCCCGAGGAAAAAAAACAGAGCCTGAGGAACAAACCCAGAGCCAATGGAACTAAAAGAGAGCTCGAGGAACAAAACCAGAACCCGAGAAATTAAACCAGAGCCCGAGGAAGAAAACCAGAACCCGAGGAAGAAAACCGGAGACCGAGGAACAAATGGTGGGCCCGAGGAACAAAACGAGACCCGTGGACCCAAACCAGAGCCCGAGGAGCTAAAGCAGAGCTGGAAGAACAAAACCAGAGCCCGGGGAACAAAACCAGCCCTTGAGGAAGAAAACCAGAGCCCGAGGAAGAAAACCAGAGCCCGAGGAAGACAACCAGAGCTAGAGGAGCAAAACCACAGCTCGAGGAACAAAACCAGCGGCCAACGAAAGAAACCAGAGCCCGAGGAACGAAACCAGAGCCCGAGGAACAAAATCAGATCCCGAAGAACAAAAGGAGGCCCCGAGGAACAAAACCAGAGCCCAGGCAACAAAACCAGCCCTCGAGGAAGAAAACCAGAGCCCGACGAAGAAAACCAGAGCCCGAGGAAGACAACCAGAGCTAGAGGAGCAAAACCACAGCTCGAGGAACAAACCCAGAGCCCGAGGAAAGAAACCAGAGCCCGAGGAAGAAAACCAGAGCCCGAGGAACAAAACCAGATCCCGAAGAACAAAAGGAGGGCCCGAGGAATAAAACCAGACCCCGAGGAACAAAACTAGCCCTCGAGGAAGAAAAGCAGAGCCCGAGGAAGAAAACCAGAGCCCGTGGAAGACAACGAGAGCTAGAGGAGCAAAACCACAGCTCGAGGAACAAAACAAGCTCCCGAGGAAAGAAACCAGAGCCCGAGGAACAAAACCAGATCCCGAGGAACAAAACCAGATCGCAAAGAACAAAAGGAGGCCCCAAGGAACAAAACCAGAGCCCGTGGAATTATACTAGAGTCCGAGGAACAAAACCAGAGCCCGACGAAAAAAACCAGACCCTGAGGAGCAAAACCAGAGCCAATGGAACTAAACCAGAGCTCGAGGAACAAAACCAGAACCCGAGAAATTAAACCAGAGCCCGAGGAAGAAAACCAGAACCCGAGGAACAAAACCAGAGACCGAGGAACAAATGGTGGGCCCGAGGAACAAAACGAGACCCGTGGACCTAAACCAGAGCCCGAGGAGCTAAAGCAGAGCTGGAAGAACAAAACCAGAGCCCGGGGAACAAAACCAGCCCTCGAGGAAGAAAACCAGAGCCCGAGGAAGACAACCAGAGCTAGAGGAGTAAAACCACAGCTTGAGGAACAAAACCAGAGCCCGAGGAAAGAAACCAGAGCCCGAGGAACAAAAACAGGTCCCGAAGAAGAAAAGGAGGGCCAGAGGAAAAAAACGAGACCACGAGGAACAAAACTAGCCCTCGAGGAAGAAAAGCAAAGCCCGAGGAAGAAAACCAGAGCCCGAGGAAGACAATGAGAGCTAGAGGAGCAAAACCACAGCTCGAGGAACAAAACGAGCTCCCGAGGAAAGAAACCAGAGCCCGAGGAAGAAAACCAGATCCCGAGGAAGATAACCAGATCGCGAAGAAGAAAAGGAGGCCCCAAGGAACAAAACCGGAGCCCGTGGAATTATACTAGAGTCCGAGGAACAAAACCAGAGCCCGAGGAAAAAAAACAGAGCCTGAGGAACAAAACCAGAGCCAATGGAACTAAACCAGAGCTCGAGGAACAAAACCAGAACCCGAGAAATTAAACCAGAGCCCGAGGAAGAAAACCAGAGACCGAGGAACACATGGTGGGCCCGAGGAACAAAACGAGTCCCGTGGACCCAAACCAGAGCCCGAGAAGATAAAGCAGAGCAGGAAGGACAAAAGCAGAGCCCGGGCAACAAAACCAGCCCTCGAGGAAGAAAACCAGAGCCCGAGGAAGAAAAGCAGAGCCCGAGGAAGACAACCAGAGCTAGAGGAGCAAAACCACAGCTCGAGGAAGAAAACCAGCGCCCAACGAAAGAAACCAGAGCCCGAGGAATGAAACCAGAGCCCGAGGAACAAAATCAGATCGTGAAGAACAAAAGGAGGCCCCGAGGAACAAAACCAGAGCCCAGGCAACAAAACCAGCCCTCGAGGAAGAAAACCAGAGCCCGAGGAAGAAAACCAGAGCCCGAGGAAGACAACCAGAGCTACAGGAGCAAAACCACAGCTCGAGGAACAAAACCAGAGCCCGAGGAAAGAAAGCAGAGCCCAAGGAAGAAAACCAGAACCCGAGGAACAAAACCATAGACCGAGGAAGAAATGGTGGGCCCGAGGAAGAAAACGAGACCCGTGGACCCAAACCAGAGCCCGAGGAGCTAAAGCAGAGCTGGAAGAACAAAACCAGAACCCGGGGAACAAAACCAGCCCTCGAGGAAGAAAACCAGAGCCCGAGGAAGAAAACCAGAGCCCGAGGAAGACAACCAGAGCTAGAGGAGCAAGACCACAGCTCGAGGAACAAAACCAGAGCCCGAGGAAAGAAACCAGAGCCCAAGGAAGAAAAAAGGTCCCGAAGAACAAAAGGAGGCCCCGAGGAAAAAAACCAGAGCCCAGGCAACAAAACCAGCCCTCGAGGAAGAAAACCAGAGCCCGACGAAGAAAACCAGAGCCCGAGGAAGACAACCAGAGCAAGAGGAGCAAAACCACAGCTCGAGGAACAAAACCAGAGCCCGAGGAAAGAAACCAGAGCCCGAGGAAGAAAACCAGAGCCCGAGGAACAAAACCAGAGCCCGAAGAACAAAAGGAGGGCCCGAGGAATAAAACCAGACCCCGAGGAACAAAACTAGCCCTCAAGGAAGAAAACCAGAGCCCGAGGAAGAAAACCAGAGCCCGAGGAAGACAACGAGAGCTAGAGGAGCAAAGCCACAGCTCGAGGAACAAAACGAGCTCCCGAGGAAAGAAACCAGAGCCCGAGGAACAAAACCAGATCCCGAGGAACAAAACCAGATCGTGAAGAACAAAAGGAGGCCCCAAGGAACAAAACCAGAGCCCGTGGAATTATACTAGAGTCTGAGGAAGAAAACCAGAGCCCGAGGAAAAAAACCAGAGCCTGAGGAACAAAACCAGAGCCAATGGAACTAAACCAGAGCTCGAGGAACAAAACCAGAACCCGAGAAATTAAACCAGAGCCCGAGGAAGAACACCAGAAGCCGAGGAACAAAACCAGAGACGGAGGAACAAATGGTGGGCCCGAGGAACAAAACGAGTCCCGTGGAACCAAACCAGAGCCCGAGGAGCTAAAGCAGAGCTGGAAGAACAAAACCAGAGCCCGGGGAACAAAACCAGCCGTCGAGGAAGAAAACCAGAGCCCGAGGAAGAAAAGCAGAGCCCGAGGAAGACAACCAGAGCTAGAGGAGCAAAACTACAGCTCGAGGAACAAAACCAGCGCCCAACGAAAGAAACCAGAGCCCGAGGAACGAAACCAGAGCCCGAGGAACAAAATCAGATCCCGAAGAACAAAAGGAGGCTCCGAGGAACAAAACCAGAGCCCAGGCAACAAAACCAGCCCTCGAGGAAGAAAACCAGAGCCCGAGGAAGAAAACCAGAGCCCGAGGAAGATAACCAGAGCTAGAGGAGCAAAACCACAGCTCGAGGAACAAAACCACAGCCCGAGGAAAGAAACCAGAGCCCAAGGAAGAAAACCAGAGCCCGAGGAACAAAACAAGATCCCGAAGAACAAAAGGAGGGCCCGAGGAATAAAACCAGAGCCCGAGGAACAAAACTAGCCCTCGAGGAAGAAAACCAGAGCCCGAGGAAGAAAACCAGAGCCCGAGGAAGAAAACCAGAGCCCGAAGAAGAAAACCAAAACCCGAGGAACAAAACCAGAGACCGAGGAAAAAATGGTGGGCCTGAGGAACAAAACGAGACCCGTGGACCCAAACCAGAGCCCGAGGAGCTAAAGCAGAGCTGGAAGAACAAAACCAGAGCCCGGGGAACAAAACCAGCCCTCGAGGAAGAAAACCAGAGCCCGAGGAAGACAACCAGAGCTAGAGGAGTAAAACCACAGCTCGAGGAACAAAACCAGAGCCCGAGGAAAGAAACCAGACCCGAGGAACAAAAACAGGTGTGAAAGACTGAATTATAGAACTTGTGTCTCAAAGACTGCTTATCTGGGCGAGGGTTCCTTTGGCTGCTGAATATGATAAGATCAGCTGCAAGGTGTGAAAGATCTGGGCGAGGGTTCCTTTGGCTGCTTAATATGATAAGATCAGCTGCAAGGCGTGAAAGATCTGGGCGAGGATTCCTTTGGCTGCTGAATATGATAAGAATGGCTGCAAGGCCACAGAGATCTCCGGCTAGTAAGGTGTGAAAGATCTCCGGCTGGCACGTGCTTGGACAGTCAAGACTCAGGAATGCGGAGACATGTCGTTGCCATGGAAACTGCAGCCCTCGAACGAGAATAAAAGGGACTGCCAAGAGGACCCCGGTGCGATTGCCGACCCCGCCGAAACACCGCGGACCCCGGAGCGACCGCCCACCGCCGGAACACCGAGAGACTTGGACCCCCGGGACGCCACGGATCCATGGTGGGGACTATTCTTGCAAATCTATCCTGAATACCTGCTTGACTTCTGTCTTTTTACTCTATTCTATCCTATCGCTACTAATTTTCTACTTTTGATATTAAAAGTTGCTGTTTTGGGTATACGGCATTTGATCTCGTTTTGTGTCTTAATCTCGCTCTTGGGATCATATCGAAACCTCCCCCGACTTCGGATCGGGACGTTCCCGACATCGGATCGGGACATTAAATTGGCGTCACGGACAGGATCCCTTGAGACGAGAGTGCCGTACTATTTCCCAAATACGTGAGACCTCTCAGGAAAGTAAGGGGTGCGGGTCTGTGTTTGCTGTGTTTGAAATTTACGTGCTGCCTTCCTGAGACGACCGCTTCCCCGCTTTGTCTGTGTTTAAAACTTACGTGCTGTTTTGTTTTCTAAAATACGTGAGACCTCTCGGGAGAGTAAAGGGGTGCAGGGCTGTGTTTGTAACTTACGTGCTGCCTTCCTGAGAAGACTGCTTCCCCGCTTTGTTTTGCAAATACGTGAAACCTCTCAGGAGAGTGAAGGGGGGCGGGTTTGTGTTTGAAACTTGCGCGCTGCCTTCCTGAGATGACCGCTTCCCCGCTTTGTATAAAGATGAGTGATACTAAAACTGTCCCTTCGGGGAGAGAAGTTTTGTTTGAGTTTTTGGAGAAACATAATGCACGACCCTCTGTACCCGGAATGGATTGGGCTCAGGGAAATTGGTATAATTTGCAGAGTGTGGTTGATCGGACGAGTGCTTTGCAAAAGGATGCGAGAGTGAGATCTGGAAGAGGAAAAGCGATTGTTTGTGCTGTTCTTGGTGCCAGTTTAGCCGCTGCTGTAGAGGCAAGAGAACGTTGTCGCGTTGAGGAATCCCTAATTGTTGAATCCCTCCAAAACCTCGTTCGGTCCCTTCAGGGGCAAGTGGCGGAATTAAAGGAACAGCTTGAAGGAGAGAGAGACCAGGTGAAATATCTGCAGATTGCTCTTAAGGAGCAACTCCTTGCGGGCACTGCCCATGAGGAAATACCCCCAAGATCGGAAACTGGTTATCCTTTTAACGACTTGCAGGCAGCAAGAGAAAAAGTAGAGAAATTGGAACCGCCCTCGCTGCGACCCTTGGTTAAGACCGAGTATATTTATGATGATGAGGAGGATCAGTTCCCCCAGGTTACAACCAAGGAGGTCCCCTATACTGCCACTGAATTGGCGAAGCTAAAAAAGGATTTTGGCCGAACCCCTAGGGAGTCGGAGACGGAGTATGTGTGGAGAGTGTCGTTATCTGGGGGGGATCAGATTTTGTTAAGTGAAAAGGAGGCGGAGGGGTATTGGGGACCGGGAGTATTTTTAACTACCGGGAATTACCGCGCCCCTTGGTCTTTAACCCAGCGGGCAGCCTATTGGGCGGGGGGATTGAACCCCTTGGAGAGGGGGGATCCCCTTGCAATCACGGGGACTGTTGATCAGTTGGTGGAAAGTGTGCATAAGGCAGCTTGCTTGCAGATGATGTATGATCGGAAGTTGGAGCCTAGGCAGGAGTCCCCGATGATGATGCCTGTAGATCCTGAGCGAATGACTCCCCTTATAAGGGGACTTCCCGATTCCTTAAAGCCGATTGGTATACAGTTACAGGGGAAAATACAAGCAATACCTCAGGGCGAAAGAGTTGCAGCTGCTTTAGAAGGACTTACACCCGACCGGCACTGCCGGTCCCCGGATAGGAAGATGTGGACTTGGGGGGAGGTCGCCCAAGAATTGATCAATTATGGGCGCAAGTATGGCCCTGTAAACCTTCCAGCCACTAAAACAGACTCTAGAGGCCTGAGGCGAACTGAAGTAAAAATGGTTCCACGCCCTGAGGGCGATGGAAAAACACCCCTCTCTAAACCACCTGGAGGGAGGGACATCCCAAATAAGCGCAGCAGTCTGTGGGCAAAGGGATGGCAAAAGGGGATCCCACGTGACTTAATGGATGGATTGCCGACTGACAAGTTAGAAAAACTGGTGTCTGAATGGCCCGATAAATCGGCAGATAAAGACACGGGTTCTAAAAATATAACCCCGAGTGCACCCTCTTTAATTGACTTATCAGAAACAAATGTCCCCCGATATTCGGCGGGAAACTAGATGCTTCGTCCTCTGATGGTGAGCGGGGGGGCGAAGGTTGGATGTACATCAGACAGCTCACCGAGAACGGCCAGGGTGATTTACTAATTACAGGTGTTGTGGGTCCAAAACAAGTCCCGGTCACGTTTTTGGTAGATACTGGGGCTCAAATTTCGGCTATTAAAACAAAAGATGCTACTAGCTGTGGAGTTAAATTTTCTAAACAGAGACTGTTTGTAGCAGATGCATTTGGCAATGTTCAACCACAGGCGTTAGCAATGGTCAGCCTACGATTGCCGGGAGAAGATATTGCTACCACGGTAACAATGGTTGTGGGAGATTTTCCACTCAACCTCCTGGGACTTGATGTCCTGAAAGGGAGGACCTGGATTGATAATAAAGGGAGACAGTGGTCGTTTGGCTCTCCAACAATAGACATTCGACTGCTACAAGCTGCGCCGCCACTTCCCCCTTCGAAGCTTACGAATGTTAAACCTTACCCGATACCCTTGGGGGCCAGAGAAGGAATAACACCTGTGTTAGAGGACTTAAAGGGACAGGGCATCGTGGTTCCGACCCACTCCCCTTTTAACTCCCCAGTGTGGCCAGTACGAAAACCCAATGGCAAGTGGAGACTAACTGTGGATTATCGTAGACTTAATGCAAACACCGGTCCATTGACAGCCGCAGTACCGAATATTGCTGAGCTTATAGCTACAATCCAGGAACGAGCCCACCCGATCATGGCGACGGTGGATGTTAAGGACATGTTTTTCATGGTCCCCCTACAATCTGAGGACCAAGACCGTTTTGCTTTTACTTGGGAAGGTCAGCAATTCACTTTCACCCGACTCCCCCAGGGATACAAGCATTCCCCAACATTAGCCCACCATGCATTGGCGCAGGAGCTGGAAAAAATCCAGGTAGAGGAGGAGGTCAGTGTTTACCAATATATCGATGATATACTTGTGGGAGGGGATAAGGTAGAAAGGGTTCAGACAACCCAAGATAATATAATTTCCCATCTGGAAAGTTTGGGACTGAAGATTCCGCCTGAGAAAACACAAACACCCTCGAGTGAAGTAAAGTTTTTAGGGATCTGGTGGAAGGGAGGAATGACATGTATCCCACCTGACACCCTCTCCTCGCTAGATCAGATTAAGATGCCAGAGTCAAAAAAGGACTTACAGCATGTGCTGGGGCTGCTTGTGTTTTGGAGAAAACACATTCCTGATTTTTCAATTATTGCAAGACCCCTGCATGACTTATTGCGAAAAGGGGCACAGTGGGAATGGACTGAGCCTCATGAAGAGGCATTGCAGTTGTTGGTGTTTGAAGCAACTGCCCATCAAGCTCTGGGTCCTATTCACCCTACAGACCCAGTCCATATCGAATGGGGATTTGCCAAAACTGGGCTATCGATACATTTGTGGCAAAAGGGCCCCAAAGGACCCACTCGACCTATTGGATTCTATTCTCGCAGTTTTAAAGATGCTGAAAAAAGATATACAGCTTGGGAAAAGGGTTTGTTTGTGGTCAGTTTAGCCTTGAGAGAGGCTGAACGAACTATCCGACAACAACCAATAGTGCTCAGAGGCCCATTTAAAGTGATTAAAACAGTTTTGGCAGGAACTCCACCCCCTGACGGGGTGGCCCAGAGAGCTTCTGTTCGAAAATGGTATGCCCAGATAGAACATTACTGCGACATCTTCACGGTATCTGAGGGAGCCACAAAGATGTTAACCATTCAGGAGGAGATGGGCCCGGATAGGGAAATGAGTGAGTTCCCTCCCGTAATACAAGTGGCCCCTCCATTTTCCGGGCAGTTACAGAATGTTTGGTTTACTGACGCGTCTTCCAAGCGGGAAGGAAAAACCTGGAAATATCGAGCCGTGGCACTCCGTGTAGACATTAATGAACAAATAATTACTGAAGGGGAAGGTAGTGCTCAAGTAGGGGAACTAGTTGCAGTATGGAGTGTTTTTCAACATCAGGCCCAATCTGCTTCTCCTGCCTATATTTATACTGATTCCTACGCTGTATTTAAAGGCTGTACTGAATGGCTTCCGTTTTGGGAACAGAACGAGTGGGAAGTCAATAGGATACCTGTGTGGCAGAAGGAGAAATGGCAAGACATTCTAACTATTGCTAGGCAAGGAAAATTTGCAGTAGGCTGGGTGGCTTCCCACCAACAAGATGATACTCCTGCAAGCCAGTGGAATGGCAAAGCTGATGAACTAGCCCGATTGGCTCCCCTGCAGAACACCCAAATAACTGAAGATTGGGAACGGTTGCTAGAATGGCTACATGTAAAAAGGAAACACTCAGGGGTTAAGGACCTCTATTGCGAGGCCCAAGCCCGAGGTTGGCCAGTTACCAGGGAAGAATGTAAGACTTGTGTGTCCGCTTGCGAACAATGTCGTACCCGCTTAGAAAGACATCCCCTGGAGGATGACCCCCTCCACTTGAGGGAGGGGAAAGGCCTATGGGAGGCCTGGCAGGTGGACTACATCGGCCCTTTCCGGAAATCAGAAGGTAAGAATTATGTGTTGGTTGGAGTAGAGATAGTGTCGGGGCTAGTCCAGACCAAAGCATTTGCTAGAGCAACGGGGGAAAACACGGTAAAAGCTCTGAAGGAGTGGTTTGGTACCTTCCCCAAACCGCAATCAATTCAATCAGATAATGGCTCCCACTTTATTGCCAGAGTAGTCCAAGACTGGGCAATTCAGGAGGGAATTTCATGGGTATTTCATACTCCGTATTACCCACAGGCAAATGGGATTGTGGAAAGAACAAATGGCTTGCTGAAGCGCTTCCTTAAACCACACAAGCCAGGCTGGGCCGAACGGCTGTGGGACGCAGTGACTAGTGTCAACAGTCGTTGGGGCATAAATGGGTGCCCGAAAATTACTGCATTTTGTCCGAAGGCCCCAACCATTATACCAGCCCCATACGGCCCTGATCGTCTTAAAAACCCATCACATTTTCCCGGCCAACCAGTTTTGGTTGAACTCCCTACTGTAGGAGCTGTACCCCTGGTACTGGAAACCCCAGTAAATAAGCATGCCTGGAAGGCAAAAGATGCTCGTGGGAAAGAACACAAGATTAACACGAGGTGGATTGTTCCATCTTTCTAATAACGATCTGTCCGGTTCCTTAAAACGAACCGAGTCTGCTTTCTTTTCTTTTTCAGGTGGAGACTCTGAAGCCAACCAGAAGAAATAACTGAAGCCAAGGATCACCCGAATGGTTTTGTTATATCATTGAAAATAATGTTTTGGTTAATTATTTTTACTGTGTTTGGTGTTTGGGGAGGCTTCTGTGCCCCCCTTTTCGACGTGTCATGGCAAAATGAATTTATTGTTTTAGGTCAACAAGTAGCTGATACCTTTAACCTTACCAATTGTTGGGTATGTGGAGGACCCTTGGGTTTAGAAAGTTGGCCCTGGACTTCCATCCCTCTTTCTCCTAAATGGTTAGTGAGTAATTACAGTGAGATCAAAAATGATTCCTATTGGAGCGAGGATACGCAACCTTGGACGATACAATACCCGACCCGAGGTGAATATTGTCTAAATCGAACACAGGAGGGTGGTGTTTTTGTAGGAAATAGCAAATGTAATTGGACCTATACATATGGAAACCATTGCTTCATTGAGGGCTGTAAGACAACGCTTAACTACAATAATGAGCCTTTTGTACCTCGCGAGCTGGGATGGGCCTGGGTGAATGAGACCGGACACCGGAAAATGTTTCCTTCCTATTGGTCTCCGATCAATCGCACAAAAAGTATTACCGGTGTTGCTGAAAAATGTTCCTGGCGTAATGATACCGGTGCTTGGTCCTGTTCCATTTACAAGATACCTGGCAACAACATACCCACACTGTTAAACCATCCACTCGGAGCAGACAATACCACATATTTCCAATTACCACGAACCCCCACAGGTCTGTTTGAAAATGGTGCCTGGGCAATGAAAGGTCATTATTGGATCTGTGGACAGCATGCATACAAGCAATTGCCCAAAAATTGGACTGGGGTGTGTTATGTGGGGCTAATTCGCCCCTTGTTCTTTTTGCTCCCAGAGGATGAAGGTGACGGTTTGGGTGTTAAGTTATATGATGATCTCAATCGATATCGGCGGTCCATTGATACCTCTATAACAGGTGGAAGTGGTCAAACCTGGGGTAAAGATGAGTGGACCCCTCAGCGTATAATCCAGCATTATGGACCTGCCACCTGGAACCCCAACGAGTGGATTAGCGGTGCTCGAGAACCTATCTATAATTTAAACCGCATCATCCGGCTACAAGCTGTCCTAGAAATTATTACTAACGAGACGGCCCGTGCCCTGGATCTATTAGCAGACCAGGCTACGCAAATGCGAACAGCGATATTCCAACACCGCATGGTTCTCGATTACCTGCTAGCCGAAGAAGGGGGTGTCTGTGGTAAACTGAATGATTCCAACTGTTGCTTAAAAATTGATGACAGTGGTAAAATTGTTAAACAAATTACCGCAGGAATACGAAAATTGGCCCATGTTCCTGTCCAGACATGGAAAGGCTGGGATGTTGACTTGTTTTCCTGGCTCCCAGGCGGCCCATGGGTTAAGCGAGTTTTATTTTATTTGTTATGTAGTTTTGCCATGTTATTGTTCTTGCCATGCATTATTCCATGTTTTATACAGTTAATTCAACGTGTTGTAACTAATATGCAATTTGTAACCACCATTTCACCTGATGGTGTTAAACAAATACGCGCTGTGCGTCGAACCATGCCGTCAGTAGTGCGGATTGTATGAATTGCTCTTTTCTAGCCTTTTCTACATAACTATCTTTCTCAAAACCGCCATGGGTCCTGAAGCAATCTTTGAGCCACGGGGTGGTGTGAAAGACTGAATTATAGAACTTTTGTCTCAAAGACTGCTTATCTGGGCGAGGGTTCCTTTGGCTGCTGAATATGATAAGATCAGCTGCAAGGTGTGAAAGATCTGGGCGAGGGTTCCTTTGGCTGCTGAATATGATAAGATCAGCTGCAAGGCGTGAAAGATCTGGGCGAGGATTCCTTTGGCTGCTGAATATGATAAGAATGGCTGCAAGGCCACAGAGATCTCCGGCTAGTAAGGTGTGAAAGATCTCCGGCTGGCACGTGCTTGGACAGTCAAGACTCAGGAATGCGGAGACATGTCGTTGCCATGGAAACTGCAGCCCTCGAACGAGAATAAAAGGGACTGCCAAGAGGACCCCGGTGCGATTGCCGACCCCGCCGAAACACCGCGGACCCCGGAGCGACCGCCCACCGCCGGAACACCGAGAGACTTGGACCCCCGGGACGCCACGGATCCATGGTGGGGACTATTCTTGCAAATCTATCCTGAATACCTGCTTGACTTCTGTCTTTTTACTCTATTCTATCCTATCGCTACTAATTTTCTACTTTTGATATTAAAAGTTGCTGTTTTGGGTATACGGCATTTGATCTCGTTTTGTGTCTTAATCTCGCTCTTGGGATCATATCGAAACCTCCCCCGACTTCGGATCGGGACGTTCCCGACATCGGATCGGGACAACAGGTTCTGAAGAATAAAAGGAGGGCCAGAGGAAAAAAACGAGACACCGAGGAACAAAACTAGCCCTCGAGGAAGAATACCAGAGCCCGAGGAAGACAACCAGAGCCAGAGGAGTAAAACCACAGCTCGAGGAATAAAACCAGAGCCCGAGGAAAGAAACCAGAGCCCGAGGAAGAAAACCAGATCCCGAGGAACAAAACCAGAGCCCGAAGAACAAAAGGAGGGCCCGAGGAATAAAACCAGATCCCGAGGAACAAAACTAGCCCTCGAGGAAGAAAAGCAGAGCCCGAGGAAGACAACGAGAGATAGAGGAGCAAAACCACAGCTCGAGGAACAAAACGAGCTCCCGAGGAAAGAAACCAGAGCCCGAGGATCAAAACCAGATCCCGAGGAACAAAACCAGATCGCGAAGAACAAAAGGAGGCCCCAAGGAACAAAACCAGAGCCCGTGGAATTATACTAGAGTCCGAGGAACAAAACCAGAGCCCAAGGAAAAAAAACAGAGCCTGAGGAACAAAACCAGAGCCAATGGAACTAAACCAGAGCTCGAGGAACAAAACCAGAACCCGAGAAATTAAACCAGAGCCCGAGGAAGAACACCAGAACCCGAGGAACAAAACGAGAGACGAGGAACAAATGGTGGGCCTGAGGAACAAAACGAGACCCGTGGACCCAAACCAGAGCCCGAGGAGCTAAAGCAGAGCTGGAAGAACAAAACCAGAGCCCGGGGAACAAAACCAGCCGTCGAGGAAGAAAACCAGAGCCCGACGAAGAAAACCAGAGCCCGAGGAAGACAACCAGAGCTAGAGGAGCAAAACTACAGCTCGAGGAACAAAACCAGAGCCCGAGGAAAGAAACCAGAGCCCAAGGAACAAAAACAGGTCCCGAAGAACAAAAGGAGGGTCCGAGGAAAAAAACGAGACCCCGAGGAACAAAACTAGCTCTCGAGGAAGAATACCAGAGCCCGAGGAAGAAAACCAGAGCCCGAGGAACAAAACCAGATCCCGAAGAACAAAAGGAGGGCCCGAGGAATAATACCAGAGCCCGAGGAAGAAAACTAGCCCTCGAGGAAGAAAAGCAGAGCCCGAGGAAGAAAACCAGAGCTCGAGGAAGACAATGAGAGCTAGAGGAGCAAAACGACAGCTCGAGGAACAAAACGAGCTCCCGAGGAAAGAAACCAGAGCCCGAGGAACGAAACCAGAGCCCGAGGAACAAAAGGAGGGTCCGAGGAACAGAACCAGAGCCCAGGCAAAAAAACCAGCCCTCCAGGAAGAAAACCAGAGCCCGAGGAAGAAAACCAGAGCCCGAGGAAGACAAGCAGAGCTAGAGGAGCAAAACCACAGCTCGAGGAACAAAACCAGCGCCCGAGGAAAGAAACCAGAGCTCGAGGAACAAAAACAGGTCCCGAAGAACAAAAGGAGGGTCCGAGGAATAAAACGAGACCCCGAGGAACAAAACTAACCCTCGAGGAAGAATAGCAGAGCCCGAGGAAGACAACCAGAGCTAGAGGAGCAAAACCACAGCTCGAAGAACAAAACCAGAGCCTGAGGAAAGAAACCAGAGCCCGAGGAAGAAAACCAGAGCCCGAGGAACAAAACCAGAGCCCGAAGAACAGAACTAGCCCTCGAGGAAGAAAAGCAGAGCCCGAGGAACAAAACCAGATCCGAGGAGCAAAACCAGATCGCGCAGAAAAAAAGGAGGCCCCAAGGAACAAAACCAGAGCCCGTGGAATTATACTAGAGTCCGAGGAACAAAACCAGAGCCCGAGGAAAAAAAACAGAGCCTGAGGAACAAAACCAGAGCCAATGGAACTAAACCAGAGCTCGAGGAACAAAACCAGAACCCGAGAAATTAAACCAGAGCCCGAGGAAGAAAACCAGAACCCGAGGAACAAAACCAGAGACCGAGGAAGAAATGGTGGGCCCGAGGAACAAAACGAGACCCATGGACCCAAACCAGAGCCCGAGGAGCTAAAGCAGAGCTGGAAGAACAAAACCAGAGCCCGGGGAACAAAACCAGCCCTCGAGGAAGAAAACCAGAGCCCGAGGAAGAAAACCAGAGCCCGAGGAAGACAACCAGAGCTAGAGGAGCAAAACCACAGCTCGAGGAAGAAAACCAGAGCCCGAGGAAAGAAACCAGAGCCCAAGGAACAAAAACAGGTCCCAAAGAAGAAAAGGAGGGCCCGAGGAAAAAAACGAGACCCCGAGGAACAAAACTAGCCCTCGTGGAAGAATACCAGAGCCCGAGGAAGACAACCAGAGCTAGAGGAGCAAAACCACAGCTCAAGGAACAAAACCAGAGCCCGAGGAAAGAAACCAGAGCCCGAGGAAGAAAACCAGAGCCCGAGGAACAAAACCAGATCCCGAAGAAAAAAAAGGAGGGCCCGAGGAATAAAACCAGACCCCGAGGAACAAAACTAGCCCTCGAGGAAGAAAAGCAGAGCCTGACGAAGAAAACCAGAGCCCGAGGAAGACAATGAGAGCTAGAGGAGCAAAACCACAGCTCGAGGAACAAAACGAGCTCCCGAGGAAAGAGACCAGAGCCCGAGGAACAAAACCAGATCCCGAGGAACAAAACCAGATCGCGAAGAACAAAAGGAGGCCCCGAGGAAAAAAACCAGAGCCCATGGAATTATACTAGAGTCCGAGGAACAAAACCAGAGCCCCAGGAAAAAAAATAGAGCCTGAGGAACAAAACCAGAGCCAATGGAACTAAACCAGAGCTCGAGGAACAAAACCAGAACCCGAGAAATTAAACCAGAGCCCGAGGAAGAAAACCAGAACCCGAGGAACAAAACCAGAGACCGAGGAACAAATGGTAGGCCCGAGGAACAAAACGAGTCCCGTGGACCCAAACCAGAGCCCGAGAAGCTAAAGCAGAGCTGGAAGGACAAAACCAGAGCCCGGGGAATAAAACCAGCCCTCGAGGAAGAAAACCAGAGCCCGAGGAAGAAAACCAGAGCCCGAGGAAGACAACCAGAGCTAGAGGAGCAAAACCACAGATCGAGGAACAAAACCAGAGCCCGAGGAAAGAAACCAGAGACCGAGGAACGAAACCAGAGCCCGAGGAACAAAAACAGGTCCCGAAGAACAAAAGGAGGGTCCGGGTAATAAAACGAGACCCCGAGGAACAAAACTAGCCCTCGAGGAAGAAAACCAGAGCCCAAGGAAGACAACCAGAGCTAGAGGAGCAAAACCACAGCTCGAGGAACAAAACCAGAGCCCGAGGAAAGAAAGCAGAGCCCGAGGAAGAAAACCAGAGCCCGAGGAACAAAACCAGATCCCGAAGAAAAAAAGAAGGGCCCGAGGAATAAAACCAGAGCCCGAGGAACAGAACTAGCCCTCGAGGAAGAAAAGCAGAGCCCGAGGAAGAAAACCAGAGCCCGAGGAAGACAACGAGAGCTAGAGGAGCAAAACCACAGCTCGAGGAACAAAACGAGCTCCCGAGGAAAGAAACCAGAGCCCGAGTAATAAAACCAGATCCCGAGGAGCAAAACCAGATCGCGAAGAACAAAAGGAGGCCCCAAGGAACAAAACCAGAGCCCGTGGAATTATAGTAGAGTCCGAGGAACAAAACCAGAGCCCGAGGACGAAAACCAGAGCCTGAGGAGCAAAAGCAGAGCCCATGGAACTAATCCAGAGCCCGGGGAACAAAACCAGAGGCCGAGAAATAAAAGCAGGGGCAGAGGAACAAAAAAAGAGGCCGAGGAACAATACCAGAGCCCGAGGAAGAAAACCAGAGCCCGAGGAACAAAACCAGAGCCCGAGGAAGAAATGGTGGGCCCGAGGAACAAAACGAGACCCATGGACCCAAACCAGAGCCCGAGGAGTTAAAGCAGAGCTGGAAGAACAAAACCAGAACCCGGGGAACAAAACCAGCCCTCGAGGAAGAAAACCAGAGCCCGAGGAAGAAAACCAGAGCCCGAGGATAAAAATCAGATCGCGAAGAACAAAAGGAGGTCCCGAGGAACAAAAGCAGAGCCTGTGGAATTATACTAGAGTCCGAGGAAGAAAACCAGAGCCCGAGGAAAAAAACCAGAGCCTGAGGAAGAAAACCAGAGCCAATGGAACTAAAAGAGAGCTCGAGGAACAAAACCAGAACCCGAGAAATTAAACCAGAGCCCGAGGAAGAAAACCAGAACCCCAGGAACAAAACCAGAGACGGAGGATCAAATGGTGGGCCTGAGGAACAAAACGTGGACCCAAACCAGAGCCCGAGGAACAAAACGTGGACGCAAACCAGAGCCCGAGGAGCTAAAGCAGAACTGGAAGAACAAAACCAGAGCCCGGGGAACAAAACCAGCCCTCGAGGAAGAAAACCAGAGCCCGAGGAACAAAACCAGATCCCGAAGAACAAAAGGAGGGCCCGAGGAATAAAACGAGACCCCGAGGAACAAAACTAGCATTCGAGGAAGAAAATCAGAGCCCGAGGAAGAAAACCAGAGCCCGAGGAATGAAACCAGAGCCTGAAGAATGAAACCACAGCCCGAGGAAGAAAACCAGAGCCCGAGGAACAAAACCAGATCCCGAGGAACAAAAGGAGGGCCCGAGGAATAAAACCAGATCCCGAAGAACAAAACTAGCCCTCGAGGAAGAAAAGCAGAGCCCAAGGAAGAAAAGCAGAGCCCGAGGAAGACAACCAGAGCTAGAGGAGCAAAACCACAGCTCGAGGAACAAAACGAGCTCCCGAGGAAAGAAACCAGAGCCCGAGGAACAAAACCAGATCCCGAGGAACAAAACCAGATCGCGAAGAACAAAAGGAGGCCCCAAGGAACAAAACCAGAGCCCGTGGAATTATACTAGAGTCCGAGGAACAAAACCAGAGCCCAAGGAAAAAAAACAGAGCCTGAGGAAGAAAACCAGAGCCAATGGAAATAAAACAGAGCTCGAGGAACAAAACCAGAACCCGAGAAATTAAACCACAGCCCGAGGAAGAATACCAGAACCCGAGGAACAAAACCAGAGACGGAGGAACAAATGGTGGGCCCGAGGAACAAAACGAGACACGTGGACCCAAACCAGAGCCCGAGGAGCTAAAGCAGAGCTGGAAGAACAAAACCAGAGCCCGGGGAACAAAACCAGCCCTCGAGGAAGAAAACCAGAGCCCGAGGAAGAAAAGCAGAGCCCGAGGAAGACAACCAGAGCTAGAGGAGCAAAACCACAGATCGAGGAACAAAACCAGAGCCCGAGGAAAGAAACCAGAGCCTGAGGAACGAAACCAGATCCCGAGGAACAAAACCAGATCCTGAGGAACAAAACCAGATCCCGAAGAACAAAAGGAGGCCCGAGGAAAAAAACCAGAGCCTGAGGAACAAAACTAGCCCTCGAGGAAGAAAACCAGAGCTAGAGGAGCAAAACCACAGCTCGAGGAACAAAACCAGCGCCCGAGGAAAGAAACCAGAGCTCGAGGAACAAAAACAGGTCCCGAAGAACAAAAGGAGGGTCCGAGGAATAAAACGAGACCCCGAGGAACAAAACTAACCCTCGAGGAAGAATAGCAGAGCCCGAGGAAGACAACCAGAGCTAGAGGAGCAAAACCACAGCTCGAAGAACAAAACCAGAGCCTGAGGAAAGAAACCAGAGCCCGAGGAAGAAAACCAGAGCCCGAGGAACAAAACCAGAGCCCGAAGAACAGAACTAGCCCTCGAGGAAGAAAAGCAGAGCCCGAGGAACAAAACCAGATCCGAGGAGCAAAACCAGATCGCGCAGAAAAAAAGGAGGCCCCAAGGAACAAAACCAGAGCCCGTGGAATTATACTAGAGTCCGAGGAACAAAACCAGAGCCCGAGGAAAAAAAACAGAGCCTGAGGAACAAAACCAGAGCCAATGGAACTAAACCAGAGCTCGAGGAACAAAACCAGAACCCGAGAAATTAAACCAGAGCCTGAGGAAGAACACCAGAACCCGAGGAACAAAACCAGAGACGGAGGAAGAAATGGTGGGCCCGAGGAACAAAACGAGACCCATGGACCCAAACCAGAGCCCGAGGAGCTAAAGCAGAGCTGGAAGAACAAAACCAGAGCCCGCGGAACAAAACCAGCCCTCGAGGAAGAAAACCAGAGCCCGAGGAAGAAAACCAGAGCCCGAGGAAGACAACCAGAGCTAGAGGAGCAAAACCACAGCTCGAGGAAGAAAACCAGAGCCCGAGGAAAGAAACCAGAGCCCAAGGAACAAAAACAGGTCCCAAAGAAGAAAAGGAGGGCCCGAGGAAAAAAACGAGACCCCGAGGAACAAAACTAGCCCTCGTGGAAGAATACCAGAGCCCGAGGAAGACAACCAGAGCTAGAGGAGCAAAACCACAGCTCAAGGAACAAAACCAGAGCCCGAGGAAAGAAACCAGAGCCCGAGGAAGAAAACCAGAGCCCGAGGAACAAAACCAGATCCCGAAGAAAAAAAAGGAGGGCCCGAGGAATAAAACCAGACCCCGAGGAACAAAACTAGCCCTCGAGGAAGAAAAGCAGAGCCTGACGAAGAAAACCAGAGCCCGAGGAAGACAATGAGAGCTAGAGGAGCAAAACCACAGCTCGAGGAACAAAACGAGCTCCCGAGGAAAGAGACCAGAGCCCGAGGAACAAAACCAGATCCCGAGGAACAAAACCAGATCGCGAAGAACAAAAGGAGGCCCCGAGGAAAAAAACCAGAGCCCATGGAATTATACTAGAGTCCGAGGAACAAAACCAGAGCCCCAGGAAAAAAAATAGAGTCTGAGGAAGAAAACCAGAGCCAATGGAACTAAACCAGAGCTCGAGGAACAAAACCAGAACCCGAGAAATTAAACCAGAGCCCGAGGAAGAAAACCAGAACCCGAGGAACAAAACCAGAGACCGAGGAACAAATGGTAGGCCCGAGGAACAAAACGAGTCCCGTGGACCCAAACCAGAGCCCGAGAAGCTAAAGCAGAGCTGGAAGGACAAAACCAGAGCCCGGGGAATAAAACCAGCCCTCGAGGAAGAAAACCAGAGCCCGAGGAAGAAAACCAGAGCCCGAGGAAGACAACCAGAGCTAGAGGAGCAAAACCACAGATCGAGGAACAAAACCAGAGCCCGAGGAAAGAAACCAGAGACCGAGGAACGAAACCAGAGCCCGAGGAACAAAAACAGGTCCCGAAGAACAAAAGGAGGGTCCGGGTAATAAAACGAGACCCCGAGGAACAAAACTAGCCCTCGAGGAAGAAAACCAGAGCCCAAGGAAGACAACCAGAGCTAGAGGAGCAAAACCACAGCTCGAGGAACAAAACCAGAGCCCGAGGAAAGAAAGCAGAGCCCGAGGAAGAAAACCAGAGCCCGAGGAACAAAACCAGATCCCGAAGAAAAAAAGAAGGGCCCGAGGAATAAAACCAGAGCCCGAGGAACAGAACTAGCCCTCGAGGAAGAAAAGCAGAGCCCGAGGAAGAAAACCAGAGCCCGAGGAAGACAACGAGAGCTAGAGGAGCAAAACCACAGCTCGAGGAACAAAACGAGCTCCCGAGGAAAGAAACCAGAGCCCGAGTAATAAAACCAGATCCCGAGGAGCAAAACCAGATCGCGAAGAACAAAAGGAGGCCCCAAGGAACAAAACCAGAGCCCGTGGAATTATAGTAGAGTCCGAGGAACAAAACCAGAGCCCGAGGACGAAAACCAGAGCCTGAGGAGCAAAAGCAGAGCCCATGGAACTAATCCAGAGCCCGGGGAACAAAACCAGAGGCCGAGAAATAAAAGCAGGGGCAGAGGAACAAAAAAAGAGGCCGAGGAACAATACCAGAGCCCGAGGAAGAAAACCAGAGCCCGAGGAACAAAACCAGAGCCCGAGGAAGAAATGGTGGGCCCGAGGAACAAAACGAGACCCATGGACCCAAACCAGAGCCCGAGGAGTTAAAGCAGAGCTGGAAGAACAAAACCAGAACCCGGGGAACAAAACCAGCCCTCGAGGAAGAAAACCAGAGCCCGAGGAAGAAAACCAGAGCCCGAGGATAAAAATCAGATCGCGAAGAACAAAAGGAGGTCCCGAGGAACAAAAGCAGAGCCTGTGGAATTATACTAGAGTCCGAGGAAGAAAACCAGAGCCCGAGGAAAAAAACCAGAGCCTGAGGAAGAAAACCAGAGCCAATGGAACTAAAAGAGAGCTCGAGGAACAAAACCAGAACGCGAGAAATTAAACCAGAGCCCGAGGAAGAAAACCAGAACCCCAGGAACAAAACCAGAGACGGAGGATCAAATGGTGGGCCTGAGGAACAAAACGTGGACCCAAACCAGAGCCCGAGGAACAAAACGTGGACGCAAACCAGAGCCCGAGGAGCTAAAGCAGAACTGGAAGAACAAAACCAGAGCCCGGGGAACAAAACCAGCCCTCGAGGAAGAAAACCAGAGCCCGAGGAACAAAACCAGATCCCGAAGAACAAAAGGAGGGCCCGAGGAATAAAACGAGACCCCGAGGAACAAAACTAGCATTCGAGGAAGAAAATCAGAGCCCGAGGAAGAAAACCAGAGCCCGAGGAATGAAACCAGAGCCCGAAGAATGAAACCACAGCCCGAGGAAGAAAACCAGAGCCCGAGGAACAAAACCAGATCCCGAGGAACAAAAGGAGGGCCCGAGGAATAAAACCAGATCCCGAAGAACAAAACTAGCCCTCGAGGAAGAAAAGCAGAGCCCGAGGAAGAAAAGCAGAGCCCGAGGAAGACAACCAGAGCTAGAGGAGCAAAACCACAGCTCGAGGAACAAAACGAGCTCCCGAGGAAAGAAACCAGAGCCCGAGGAACAAAACCAGATCCCGAGGAACAAAACCAGATCGCGAAGAACAAAAGGAGGCCCCAAGGAACAAAACCAGAGCCCGTGGAATTATACTAGAGTCCGAGGAACAAAACCAGAGCCCAAGGAAAAAAAACAGAGCCTGAGGAAGAAAACCAGAGCCAATGGAAATAAAACAGAGCTCGAGGAACAAAACCAGAACCCGAGAAATTAAACCACAGCCCGAGGAAGAATACCAGAACCCGAGGAACAAAACCAGAGACGGAGGAACAAATGGTGGGCCCGAGGAACAAAACGAGACACGTGGACCCAAACCAGAGCCCGAGGAGCTAAAGCAGAGCTGGAAGAACAAAACCAGAGCCCGGGGAATAAAACCAGCCCTCGAGGAAGAAAACCAGAGCCCGAGGAAGAAAAGCAGAGCCCGAGGAAGACAACCAGAGCTAGAGGAGCAAAACCACAGCTCGAGGAACAAAACCAGAGCCCGAGGAAAGAAACCAGAGCCTGAGGAACGAAACCAGATCCCGAGGAACAAAACCAGATCCTGAGGAACAAAACCAGATCCCGAAGAACAAAAGGAGGCCCGAGGAAAAAAACCAGAGCCTGAGGAACAAAACTAGCCCTCGAGGAAGAAAACCAGAGCTAGAGGAGCAAAACCACAGCTCGAGGAACAAAACCAGCGCCCGAGGAAAGAAACCAGAGCTCGAGGAACAAAAACAGGTCCCGAAGAACAAAAGGAGGGTCCGAGGAATAAAACGAGACCCCGAGGAACAAAACTAACCCTCGAGGAAGAATAGCAGAGCCCGAGGAAGACAACCAGAGCTAGAGGAGCAAAACCACAGCTCGAAGAACAAAACCAGAGCCTGAGGAAAGAAACCAGAGCCCGAGGAAGAAAACCAGAGCCCGAGGAACAAAACCAGAGCCCGAAGAACAGAACTAGCCCTCGAGGAAGAAAAGCAGAGCCCGAGGAACAAAACCAGATCCGAGGAGCAAAACCAGATCGCGCAGAAAAAAAGGAGGCCCCAAGGAACAAAACCAGAGCCCGTGGAATTATACTAGAGTCCGAGGAACAAAACCAGAGCCCGAGGAAAAAAAACAGAGCCTGAGGAACAAAACCAGAGCCAATGGAACTAAACCAGAGCTCGAGGAACAAAACCAGAACCCGAGAAATTAAACCAGAGCCTGAGGAAGAACACCAGAACCCGAGGAACAAAACCAGAGACGGAGGAAGAAATGGTGGGCCCGAGGAACAAAACGAGACCCATGGACCCAAACCAGAGCCCGAGGAGCTAAAGCAGAGCTGGAAGAACAAAACCAGAGCCCGGGGAACAAAACCAGCCCTCGAGGAAGAAAACCAGAGCCCGAGGAAGAAAACCAGAGCCCGAGGAAGACAACGAGAGCTAGAGGAGCAAAACCACAGCTCGAGGAAGAAAACCAGAGCCCGAGGAAAGAAACCAGAGCCCAAGGAACAAAAACAGGTCCCAAAGAAGAAAAGGAGGGCCCGAGGAAAAAAACGAGACCCCGAGGAACAAAACTAGCCCTCGTGGAAGAATACCAGAGCCCGAGGAAGACAACCAGAGCTAGAGGAGCAAAACCACAGCTCAAGGAACAAAACCAGAGCCCGAGGAAAGAAACCAGAGCCCGAGGAAGAAAACCAGAGCCCGAGGAACAAAACCAGATCCCGAAGAAAAAAAAGGAGGGCCCGAGGAATAAAACCAGACCCCGAGGAACAAAACTAGCCCTCGAGGAAGAAAAGCAGAGCCTGACGAAGAAAACCAGAGCCCGAGGAAGACAATGAGAGCTAGAGGAGCAAAACCACAGCTCGAGGAACAAAACGAGCTCCCGAGGAAAGAGACCAGAGCCCGAGGAACAAAACCAGATCCCGAGGAACAAAACCAGATCGCGAAGAACAAAAGGAGGCCCCGAGGAAAAAAACCAGAGCCCATGGAATTATACTAGAGTCCGAGGAACAAAACCAGAGCCCCAGGAAAAAAAATAGAGCCTGAGGAACAAAACCAGAGCCAATGGAACTAAACCAGAGCTCGAGGAACAAAACCAGAACCCGAGAAATTAAACCAGAGCCCGAGGAAGAAAACCAGAACCCGAGGAACAAAACCAGAGACCGAGGAACAAATGGTAGGCCCGAGGAACAAAACGAGTCCCGTGGACCCAAACCAGAGCCCGAGAAGCTAAAGCAGAGCTGGAAGGACAAAACCAGAGCCCGGGGAATAAAACCAGCCCTCGAGGAAGAAAACCAGAGCCCGAGGAAGAAAACCAGAGCCCGAGGAAGACAACCAGAGCTAGAGGAGCAAAACCACAGATCGAGGAACAAAACCAGAGCCCGAGGAAAGAAACCAGAGACCGAGGAACGAAACCAGAGCCCGAGGAACAAAAACAGGTCCCGAAGAACAAAAGGAGGGTCCGGGTAATAAAACGAGACCCCGAGGAACAAAACTAGCCCTCGAGGAAGAAAACCAGAGCCCAAGGAAGACAACCAGAGCTAGAGGAGCAAAACCACAGCTCGAGGAACAAAACCAGAGCCCGAGGAAAGAAAGCAGAGCCCGAGGAAGAAAACCAGAGCCCGAGGAACAAAACCAGATCCCGAAGAAAAAAAGAAGGGCCCGAGGAATAAAACCAGAGCCCGAGGAACAGAACTAGCCCTCGAGGAAGAAAAGCAGAGCCCGAGGAAGAAAACCAGAGCCCGAGGAAGACAACGAGAGCTAGAGGAGCAAAACCACAGCTCGAGGAACAAAACGAGCTCCCGAGGAAAGAAACCAGAGCCCGAGTAATAAAACCAGATCCCGAGGAGCAAAACCAGATCGCGAAGAACAAAAGGAGGCCCCAAGGAACAAAACCAGAGCCCGTGGAATTATAGTAGAGTCCGAGGAACAAAACCAGAGCCCGAGGACGAAAACCAGAGCCTGAGGAGCAAAAGCAGAGCCCATGGAACTAATCCAGAGCCCGGGGAACAAAACCAGAGGCCGAGAAATAAAAGCAGGGGCAGAGGAACAAAAAAAGAGGCCGAGGAACAATACCAGAGCCCGAGGAAGAAAACCAGAGCCCGAGGAACAAAACCAGAGCCCGAGGAAGAAATGGTGGGCCCGAGGAACAAAACGAGACCCATGGACCCAAACCAGAGCCCGAGGAGTTAAAGCAGAGCTGGAAGAACAAAACCAGAACCCGGGGAACAAAACCAGCCCTCGAGGAAGAAAACCAGAGCCCGAGGAAGAAAACCAGAGCCCGAGGAAGACAACGAGAGCTAGAGGAGCAAAACCACAGCTCGAGGAAGAAAACCAGAGCCCGAGGAAAGAAACCAGAGCCCAAGGAACAAAAACAGGTCCCAAAGAAGAAAAGGAGGGCCCGAGGAAAAAAACGAGACCCCGAGGAACAAAACTAGCCCTCGTGGAAGAATACCAGAGCCCGAGGAAGACAACCAGAGCTCTAGGAGCAAAACCACAGCTCAAGGAACAAAACCAGAGCCCGAGGAAAGAAACCAGAGCCCGAGGAAGAAAACCAGAGCCCGAGGAACAAAACCAGATCCCGAAGAAAAAAAAGGAGGGCCCGAGGAATAAAACCAGACCCCGAGGAACAAAACTAGCCCTCGAGGAAGAAAAGCAGAGCCTGACGAAGAAAACCAGAGCCCGAGGAAGACAATGAGAGCTAGAGGAGCAAAACCACAGCTCGAGGAACAAAACGAGCTCCCGAGGAAAGAGACCAGAGCCCGAGGAACAAAACCAGATCCCGAGGAACAAAACCAGATCGCGAAGAACAAAAGGAGGCCCCGAGGAAAAAAACCAGAGCCCATGGAATTATACTAGAGTCCGAGGAACAAAACCAGAGCCCCAGGAAAAAAAATAGAGCCTGAGGAACAAAACCAGAGCCAATGGAACTAAACCAGAGCTCGAGGAACAAAACCAGAACCCGAGAAATTAAACCAGAGCCCGAGGAAGAAAACCAGAACCCGAGGAACAAAACCAGAGACCGAGGAACAAATGGTAGGCCCGAGGAACAAAACGAGTCCCGTGGACCCAAACCAGAGCCCGAGAAGCTAAAGCAGAGCTGGAAGGACAAAACCAGAGCCCGGGGAATAAAACCAGCCCTCGAGGAAGAAAACCAGAGCCCGAGGAAGAAAACCAGAGCCCGAGGAAGACAACCAGAGCTAGAGGAGCAAAACCACAGATCGAGGAACAAAACCAGAGCCCGAGGAAAGAAACCAGAGACCGAGGAACGAAACCAGAGCCCGAGGAACAAAAACAGGTCCCGAAGAACAAAAGGAGGGTCCGGGTAATAAAACGAGACCCCGAGGAACAAAACTAGCCCTCGAGGAAGAAAACCAGAGCCCAAGGAAGACAACCAGAGCTAGAGGAGCAAAACCACAGCTCGAGGAACAAAACCAGAGCCCGAGGAAAGAAAGCAGAGCCCGAGGAAGAAAACCAGAGCCCGAGGAACAAAACCAGATCCCGAAGAAAAAAAGAAGGGCCCGAGGAATAAAACCAGAGCCCGAGGAACAGAACTAGCCCTCGAGGAAGAAAAGCAGAGCCCGAGGAAGAAAACCAGAGCCCGAGGAAGACAACGAGAGCTAGAGGAGCAAAACCACAGCTCGAGGAACAAAACGAGCTCCCGAGGAAAGAAACCAGAGCCCGAGGAATAAAACCAGATCCCGAGGAGCAAAACCAGATCGCGAAGAACAAAAGGAGGCCCCAAGGAACAAAACCAGAGCCCGTGGAATTATAGTAGAGTCCGAGGAACAAAACCAGAGCCCGAGGACGAAAACCAGAGCCTGAGGAGCAAAAGCAGAGCCCATGGAACTAATCCAGAGCCCGGGGAACAAAACCAGAGGCCGAGAAATAAAAGCAGGGGCAGAGGAACAAAAAAAGAGGCCGAGGAACAATACCAGAGCCCGAGGAAGAAAACCAGAGCCCGAGGAACAAAACCAGAGCCCGAGGAAGAAATGGTGGGCCCGAGGAACAAAACGAGACCCATGGACCCAAACCAGAGCCCGAGGAGTTAAAGCAGAGCTGGAAGAACAAAACCAGAACCCGGGGAACAAAACCAGCCCTCGAGGAAGAAAACCAGAGCCCGAGGAAGAAAACCAGAGCCCGAGGATAAAAATCAGATCGCGAAGAACAAAAGGAGGTCCCGAGGAACAAAAGCAGAGCCTGTGGAATTATACTAGAGTCCGAGGAAGAAAACCAGAGCCCGAGGAAAAAAACCAGAGCCTGAGGAAGAAAACCAGAGCCAATGGAACTAAAAGAGAGCTCGAGGAACAAAACCAGAACCCGAGAAATTAAACCAGAGCCCGAGGAAGAAAACCAGAACCCCAGGAACAAAACCAGAGACGGAGGATCAAATGGTGGGCCTGAGGAACAAAACGTGGACCCAAACCAGAGCCCGAGGAACAAAACGTGGACGCAAACCAGAGCCCGAGGAGCTAAAGCAGAACTGGAAGAACAAAACCAGAGCCCGGGGAACAAAACCAGCCCTCGAGGAAGAAAACCAGAGCCCGAGGAACAAAACCAGATCCCGAGGAACAAAAGGAGGGCCCGAGGAATAAAACGAGACCCCGAGGAACAAAACTAGCATTCGAGGAAGAAAATCAGAGCCCGAGGAAGAAAACCAGAGCCCGAGGAATGAAACCAGAGCCCGAAGAATGAAACCACAGCCCGAGGAAGAAAACCAGAGCCCGAGGAACAAAACCAGATCCCGAGGAACAAAAGGAGGGCCCGAGGAATAAAACCAGATCCCGAAGAACAAAACTAGCCCTCGAGGAAGAAAAGCAGAGCCCGAGGAAGACAACCAGAGCTAGAGGAGCAAAACCACAGCTCGAGGAACAAAACGAGCTCCCGAGGAAAGAAACCAGAGCCCGAGGAACAAAACCAGATCCCGAGGAACAAAACCAGATCGCGAAGAACAAAAGGAGGCCCCAAGGAACAAAACCAGAGCCCGTGGAATTATACTAGAGTCCGAGGAACAAAACCAGAGCCCAAGGAAAAAAAACAGAGCCTGAGGAAGAAAACCAGAGCCAATGGAAATAAAACAGAGCTCGAGGAACAAAACCAGAACCCGAGAAATTAAACCACAGCCCGAGGAAGAATACCAGAACCCGAGGAACAAAACCAGAGACGGAGGAACAAATGGTGGGCCCGAGGAACAAAACGAGACACGTGGACCCAAACCAGAGCCCGAGGAGCTAAAGCAGAGCTGGAAGAACAAAACCAGAGCCCGGGGAACAAAACCAGCCCTCGAGGAAGAAAACCAGAGCCCGACGAAGAAAAGCAGAGCCCGAGGAAGACAACCAGAGCTAGAGGAGCAAAACCACAGCTCGAGGAACAAAACCAGAGCCCGAGGAAAGAAACCAGAGCCTGAGGAACGAAACCAGATGCCGAGGAACAAAACCAGATCCTGAGGAACAAAACCAGATCCCGAAGAACAAAAGGAGGCCCGAGGAAAAAAACCAGAGCCTGAGGAACAAAACTAGCCCTCGAGGAAGAAAACCAGAGCTAGAGGAGCAAAACCACAGCTCGAGGAACAAAACCAGAGCCCGAGGAAAGAAACTAGAGCCCAAGGAAGAAAACCAGAGCCCGACGAACAAAACCAGATCCCGAAGAACAAAAGGAGGGCCCGAGGAATAAAACCAGACCCCGAGGAACAAAACTAGCCCTCGAGGAAGAAAACCAGAGCCCGAGGAAGAAAACCAGAGCCCGAGGAAGACAACCAGAGCTAGAGGAGCAAAACCACAGCTCGAGGAACAAAACCAGCGCCCAACGAAAGAAACCAGAGCCCGAAGAACGAAACCAGAGCCCGAGGAACAAAATCAGATCGCGAAGAACAAAAGGAGGCCCCGAGGAACAAAGCCAGAGCCCAGGCAACAAAACCAGCCCTCGAGGAAGAAAACCAGAGCCCGAGGAAGAAAACCAGAGCCCGAGGAAGACAACCAGAGCTAGAGGAGCAAAACCACAGCTCGAGGAACAAAACGAGCTCCCGAGGAAAGAAACCAGAGCCCGAGGAAGAAAACCAGAGCCCGAGGAACAAAACCAGAGCCCGAAGAACAAAAGGAGGGCCCGAGGAATAAAACCAGATCCCGAGGAACAAAACTAGCCCTCGAGGAAGAAAAGCAGAGCCCGAGGAAGACAACGAGAGCTAGAGGAGCAAAACCACAGCTCGAGGAACAAAACGAGCTCCCGAGGAAAGAAACCAGAGCCCGAGGATCAAAACCAGATCCCGAGGAACAAAACCAGATCGCGAAGAACAAAAGGAGGCCCCAAGGAACAAAACCAGAGCCCGTGGAATTATACTAGAGTCCGAGGAACAAAACCAGAGCCCGAGGAAAAAAAACAGAGCCTGAGGAACAAAACCAGAGCCAATGGAACTAAACCAGAGCTCGAGGAACAAAACCAGAACCCGAGAAATTAAACCAGAGCCCGAGGAAGAACACCAGAACCCGAGGAACAAAACGAGAGACGAGGAACAAATGGTGGGCCTGAGGAACAAAACGAGACACGTGGACCCAAACCAGAGCCCGAGGAGCTAAAGCAGAGCTGGAAGAACAAAACCAGAGCCCGGGGAACAAAACCAGCCGTCGAGGAAGAAAACCAGAGCCCGAGGAAGAAAAGCAGAGCCCGAGGAAGACAACCAGAGCTAGAGGAGCAAAACTACAGCTCGAGGAACAAAACCAGAGCCCGAGGAAAGAAACCAGAGCCCAAGGAACAAAAACAGGTCCCGAAGAACAAAAGGAGGGTCCGAGGAAAAAAACGAGACCCCGAGGAACAAAACTAGCTCTCGAGGAAGAATACCAGAGCCCGAGGAAGAAAACCAGAGCCCGAGGAACAAAACCAGATCCCGAAGAACAAAAGGAGGGCCCGAGGAATAATACCAGAGCCCGAGGAACAAAACTAGCCCTCGAGGGAGAAAAGCAGAGCCCGAGGAAGAAAACCAGAGCTCGAGGAAGACAATGAGAGCTAGAGGAGCAAAACGACAGCTCGAGGAACAAAACGAGCTCCCGAGGAAAGAAACCAGAGCCCGAGGAACGAAACCAGAGCCCGAGGAACAAAAGGAGGGTCCGAGGAACAGAACCAGAGCCCAGGCAAAAAAACCAGCCCTCCAGGAAGAAAACCAGAGCCCGAGGAAGAAAACCAGAGCCCGAGGAAGACAAGCAGAGCTAGAGGAGCAAAACCACAGCTCGAGGAACAAAACCAGCGCCCGAGGAAAGAAACCAGAGCTCGAGGAACAAAAACAGGTCCCGAAGAACAAAAGGAGGGTCCGAGGAATAAAACGAGACCCCGAGGAACAAAACTAACCCTCGAGGAAGAATACCAGAGCCCGAGGAAGACAACCAGAGCTAGAGGAGCAAAACCACAGCTCGAGGAACAAAACCAGAGCCCGAGGAAAGAAACCAGAGCCCGAGGAACAAAACCAGAGCCCGAGGAACAAAACCAGAGCCCGAAGAACAGAACTAGCCCTCGAGGAAGAAAAGCAGAGCCCGAGGAACAAAACCAGATCCGAGGAGCAAAACCAGATCGCGCAGAAAAAAAGGAGGCCCCAAGGAACAAAACCAGAGCCCGTGGAATTATACTAGAGTCCGAGGAACAAAACCAGAGCCCGAGGAAAAAAAACAGAGCCTGAGGAACAAAACCAGAGCCAATGGAACTAAACCAGAGCTCGAGGAACAAAACCAGAACCCGAGAAATTAAACCAGAGCCTGAGGAAGAACACCAGAACCCGAGGAACAAAACCAGAGACGGAGGAAGAAATGGTGGGCCCGAGGAACAAAACGAGACCCATGGACCCAAACCAGAGCCCGAGGAGCTAAAGCAGAGCTGGAAGAACAAAACCAGAGCCCGGGGAACAAAACCAGCCCTCGAGGAAGAAAACCAGAGCCCGAGGAAGAAAACCAGAGCCCGAGGAAGACAACCAGAGCTAGAGGAGCAAAACCACAGCTCGAGGAAGAAAACCAGAGCCCGAGGAAAGAAACCAGAGCCCAAGGAACAAAAACAGGTCCCAAAGAAGAAAAGGAGGGCCCGAGGAAAAAAACGAGACCCCGAGGAACAAAACTAGCCCTCGTGGAAGAATACCAGAGCCCGAGGAAGACAACCAGAGCTAGAGGAGCAAAACCACAGCTCAAGGAACAAAACCAGAGCCCGAGGAAAGAAACGAGAGCCCGAGGAAGAAAACCAGAGCCCGAGGAACAAAACCAGATCCCGAAGAAAAAAAAGGAGGGCCCGAGGAATAAAACCAGACCCCGAGGAACAAAACTAGCCCTCGAGGAAGAAAAGCAGAGCCTGACGAAGAAAACCAGAGCCCGAGGAAGACAATGAGAGCTAGAGGAGCAAAACCACAGCTCGAGGAACAAAACGAGCTCCCGAGGAAAGAGACCAGAGCCCGAGGAACAAAACCAGATCCCGAGGAACAAAACCAGATCGCGAAGAACAAAAGGAGGCCCCGAGGAAAAAAACCAGAGCCCATGGAATTATACTAGAGTCCGAGGAACAAAACCAGAGCCCCAGGAAAAAAAATAGAGCCTGAGGAACAAAACCAGAGCCAATGGAACTAAACCAGAGCTCGAGGAACAAAACCAGAACCCGAGAAATTAAACCAGAGCCCGAGGAAGAAAACCAGAACCCGAGGAACAAAACCAGAGACCGAGGAACAAATGGTAGGCCCGAGGAACAAAACGAGTCCCGTGGACCCAAACCAGAGCCCGAGAAGCTAAAGCAGAGCTGGAAGGACAAAACCAGAGCCCGGGGAATAAAACCAGCCCTCGAGGAAGAAAACCAGAGCCCGAGGAAGAAAACCAGAGCCCGAGGAAGACAACCAGAGCTAGAGGAGCAAAACCACAGATCGAGGAACAAAACCAGAGCCCGAGGAAAGAAACCAGAGACCGAGGAACGAAACCAGAGCCCGAGGAACAAAAACAGGTCCCGAAGAACAAAAGGAGGGTCCGGGTAATAAAACGAGACCCCGAGGAACAAAACTAGCCCTCGAGGAAGAAAACCAGAGCCCAAGGAAGACAACCAGAGCTAGAGGAGCAAAACCACAGCTCGAGGAACAAAACCAGAGCCCGAGGAAAGAAAGCAGAGCCCGAGGAAGAAAACCAGAGCCCGAGGAACAAAACCAGATCCCGAAGAAAAAAAGAAGGGCCCGAGGAATAAAACCAGAGCCCGAGGAACAGAACTAGCCCTCGAGGAAGAAAAGCAGAGCCCGAGGAAGACAACGAGAGCTAGAGGAGCAAAACCACAGCTCGAGGAACAAAACGAGCTCCCGAGGAAAGAAACCAGAGCCCGAGTAATAAAACCAGATCCCGAGGAGCAAAACCAGATCGCGAAGAACAAAAGGAGGCCCCAAGGAACAAAACCAGAGCCCGTGGAATTATAGTAGAGTCCGAGGAGCAAAACCAGAGCCCGAGGACGAAAACCAGAGCCTGAGGAGCAAAAGCAGAGCCTGTGGAACTAATCCAGAGCCCGGGGAACAAAACCAGAGGCCGAGAAATAAAAGCAGGGGCAGAGGAACAAAAAAAGAGGCCGAGGAACAATACCAGAGCCCGAGGAAGAAAACCAGAGCCCGAGGAACAAAACCAGAGCCCGAGGAAGAAATGGTGGGCCCGAGGAACAAAACGAGACCCATGGACCCAAACCAGAGCCCGAGGAGTTAAAGCAGAGCTGGAAGAACAAAACCAGAACCCGGGGAACAAAACCAGCCCTCGAGGAAGAAAACCAGAGCCCGAGGAAGAAAACCAGAGCCCGAGGAAGACAACCAGAGCTAGAGGAGCAAAACCACAGCTCGAGGAACAAAACCAGAGCCCGAGGAACGAAACCAGAGCCCGAGGATAAAAATCAGATCGCGAAGAACAAAAGGAGGTCCCGAGGAACAAAAGCAGAGCCTGTGGAATTATACTAGAGTCCGAGGAAGAAAACCAGAGCCCGAGGAAAAAAACCAGAGCCTGAGGAAGAAAACCAGAGCCAATGGAACTAAAAGAGAGCTCGAGGAACAAAACCAGAACGCGAGAAATTAAACCAGAGCCCGAGGAAGAAAACCAGAACCCCAGGAACAAAACCAGAGACGGAGGATCAAATGGTGGGCCTGAGGAACAAAACGTGGACCCAAACCAGAGCCCGAGGAACAAAACGTGGACGCAAACCAGAGCCCGAGGAGCTAAAGCAGAACTGGAAGAACAAAACCAGAGCCCGGGGAACAAAACCAGCCCTCGAGGAAGAAAACCAGAGCCCGAGGAACAAAACCAGATCCCGAAGAACAAAAGGAGGGCCCGAGGAATAAAACGAGACCCCGAGGAACAAAACTAGCATTCGAGGAAGAAAATCAGAGCCCGAGGAAGAAAACCAGAGGCCGAGGAATGAAACCAGAGCCCGAAGAATGAAACCACAGCCCGAGGAAGAAAACCAGAGCCCGAGGAACAAAACCAGATCCCGAGGAACAAAAGGAGGGCCCGAGGAATAAAACCAGATCCCGAAGAACAAAACTAGCCCTCGAGGAAGAAAAGCAGAGCCCGAGGAAGAAAAGCAGAGCCCGAGGAAGACAACCAGAGCTAGAGGAGCAAAACCACAGCTCGAGGAACAAAACGAGCTCCCGAGGAAAGAAACCAGAGCCCGAGGAACAAAACCAGATCCCGAGGAACAAAACCAGATCGCGAAGAACAAAAGGAGGCCCCAAGGAACAAAACCAGAGCCCGTGGAATTATACTAGAGTCCGAAGAACAAAACCAGAGCCCAAGGAAAAAAAACAGAGCCTGAGGAAGAAAACCAGAGCCAATGGAAATAAAACAGAGCTCGAGGAACAAAACCAGAACCCGAGAAATTAAACCACAGCCCGAGGAAGAATACCAGAACCCGAGGAACAAAACCAGAGACGGAGGAACAAATGGTGGGCCCGAGGAACAAAACGAGACACGTGGACCCAAACCAGAGCCCGAGGAGCTAAAGCAGAGCTGGAAGAACAAAACCAGAGCCCGGGGAACAAAACCAGCCCTCGAGGAAGAAAACCAGAGCCCGAGGAAGAAAAGCAGAGCCCGAGGAAGACAACCAGAGCTAGAGGAGCAAAACCACAGCTCGAGGAACAAAACCAGAGCCCGAGGAAAGAAACCAGAGCCTGAGGAACGAAACCAGATCCCGAGGAACAAAACCAGATCCTGAGGAACAAAACCAGATCCCGAAGAACAAAAGGAGGCCCGAGGAAAAAAACCAGAGCCTGAGGAACAAAACTAGCCCTCGAGGAAGAAAACCAGAGCTAGAGGAGCAAAACCACAGCTCGAGGAACAAAACCAGAGCCCGAGGAAAGAAACTAGAGCCCAAGGAAGAAAACCAGAGCCCGACGAACAAAACCAGATCCCGAAGAACAAAAGGAGGGCCCGAGGAATAAAACCAGAGCCCGAGGAACAAAACTAGCCCTCGAGGAAGAAAACCAGAGCCCGAGGAAGAAAACCAGAGCCCGAGGAAGACAACCAGAGCTAGAGGAGCAAAACCACAGCTCGAGGAACAAAACCAGCGCCCAACGAAAGAAACCAGAGCCCGAAGAACGAAACCAGAGCCCGAGGAACAAAATCAGATCGCGAAGAACAAAAGGAGGCCCCGAGGAACAAAGCCAGAGCCCAGGCAACAAAACCAGGCCTCGAGGAAGAAAACCAGAGCCCGAGGAAGAAAACCAGAGCCCGAGGAAGACAACCAGAGCTAGAGGAGCAAAACCACAGCTCGAGGAACAAAACCAGAGCCCAAGGAACAAAACCAGAGCCCGAGGAAGAAAACCAGAGCCCGAGGAACAAAACCAGATCCCGAAGAAAAAAAAGGAGGGCCCGAGGAATAAAACCAGATCCCGAGGAACAAAACCAGCCCTCGAGGAAGAAAAGCAGAGCCCGAGGAAGAAAACCAGAGCCCGAGGAAGACAACGAGAGCTAGAGGAGCAAAACCACAGCTCTAGGAACAAAACGAGCTCCCGAGGAAAGAAACCAGAGCCCGAGGAACAAAACCAGATCCCGAGGAACAAAACCAGATCGCGAAGAACAAAAGGAGGCCCCGAGGAACAAAACCAGAGCCCGTGGAATTATACTAGAGTCTGAGGAACAAAACCAGAGCCCGAGGAAAAAAACCAGAGCCCGAGGAAGACAACGAGAGCTAGAGGAGCAAAACCACAGCTCGAGGAACAAAACCAGCGGCCAACGAAAGAAACCAGAGCCCGAGGAACGAAACCAGAGCCCGAGGAAAAAAATCAGGTCGCGAAGAACAAAAGGAGGCCCCGAGGAACAAAACCAGAGCCCAGGCAACAAAACCAGCGCTCGAGGAAGAAAACCAGAGCCCGAGGAATAAAACCAGAGCCCGAGGAAGACAACCAGAGCTAGAGGAGCAAAACCACAGCTCGAGGAACAAAACGAGCTCCCGAGGAAAGAAACCAGAGCCCGAGGAAGAAAACCAGAGCCCGAGGAACAAAACCAGAGCCCGAAGAACAAAAGGAGGGCCCGAGGAATAAAACCAGATCCCGAGGAACAAAACTAGCCCTCGAGGAAGAAAAGCAGAGCCCGAGGAAGACAACGAGAGCTAGAGGAGCAAAACCACAGCTCGAGGAACAAAACGAGCTCCCGAGGAAAGAAACCAGAGCCCGAGGATCAAAACCAGATCCCGAGGAACAAAACCAGATCGCGAAGAACAAAAGGAGGCCCCAAGGAACAAAACCAGAGCCCGTGGAATTATACTAGAGTCCGAGGAACAAAACCAGAGCCCGAGGAAAAAAAACAGAGCCTGAGGAACAAAACCAGAGCCAATGGAACTAAACCAGAGCTCGAGGAACAAAACCAGAACCCGAGAAATTAAACCAGAGCCCGAGGAAGAACACCAGAACCCGAGGAACAAAACGAGAGACGAGGAACAAATGGTGGGCCTGAGGAACAAAACGAGACACGTGGACCCAAACCAGAGCCCGAGGAGCTAAAGCAGAGCTGGAAGAACAAAACCAGAGCCCGGGGAACAAAACCAGCCGTCGAGGAAGAAAACCAGAGCCCGAGGAAGAAAAGCAGAGCCCGAGGAAGACAACCAGAGCTAGAGGAGCAAAACTACAGCTCGAGGAACAAAACCAGAGCCCGAGGAAAGAAACCAGAGCCCAAGGAACAAAAACAGGTCCCGAAGAACAAAAGGAGGGTCCGAGGAAAAAAACGAGACCCCGAGGAACAAAACTAGCTCTCGAGGAAGAATACCAGAGCCCGAGGAAGAAAACCAGAGCCCGAGGAACAAAACCAGATCCCGAAGAACAAAAGGAGGGCCCGAGGAATAATACCAGAGCCCGAGGAACAAAACTAGCCCTCGAGGGAGAAAAGCAGAGCCCGAGGAAGAAAACCAGAGCTCGAGGAAGACAATGAGAGCTAGAGGAGCAAAACGACAGCTCGAGGAACAAAACGAGCTCCCGAGGAAAGAAACCAGAGCCCGAGGAACGAAACCAGAGCCCGAGGAACAAAAGGAGGGTCCGAGGAACAGAACCAGAGCCCAGGCAAAAAAACCAGCCCTCGAGGAAGAAAACCAGAGCCCGAGGAAGAAAACCAGAGCCCGAGGAAGACAAGCAGAGCTAGAGGAGCAAAACCACAGCTCGAGGAACAAAACCAGCGCCCGAGGAAAGAAACCAGAGCTCGAGGAACAAAAACAGGTCCCGAAGAACAAAAGGAGGGTCCGAGGAATAAAACGAGACCCCGAGGAACAAAACTAACCCTCGAGGAAGAATACCAGAGCCCGAGGAAGACAACCAGAGCTAGAGGAGCAAAACCACAGCTCGAGGAACAAAACCAGAGCCCGAGGAAAGAAACCAGAGCCCGAGGAAGAAAACCAGAGCCCGAGGAACAAAACCAGATCCCGAAGAACAAAAGGAGGCCCCGAGAAATAAAACCAGACACCGAGGAACAAAACTAGCCCTCGAGGAAGAAAAGCAGAGCCTGACGAAGAAAACCAGAGCCCGAGGAAGACAATGAGAGCTAGAGGAGCAAAACCACAGCTCGAGGAACAAAACGAGCTCCCGAGGAAAGAGACCAGAGCCCGAGGAACAAAACCAGATCCCGAGGAACAAAACCAGATCGCGAAGAACAAAAGGAGGCCCCGAGGAACAAAACCAGGTCCCGTGGAATTATACTAGAGTCTGAGGAACAAAACCAGAGCCCGAGGAAAAAAACCAGAGCCCGAGGAAGACAACGAGAGTTAGAGGAGCAAAACCACAGCTCGAGGAACAAAACCAGCGGCCAACGAAAGAAACCAGAGCCCGAGGAACGAAACCAGAGCCCGAGGAAAAAAATCAGGTCGCGAAGAACAAAAGGAGGCCCCGAGGAACAAAACCAGAGCCCAGGCAACAAAACCAGCGCTCGAGGAAGAAAACCAGAGCCCGAGGAATAAAACCAGAGCCCGAGGAAGACAACCAGAGCTAGAGGAGCAAAACCACAGCTCGAGGAACAAAACGAGCTCCCGAGGAAAGAAACCAGAGCCCGTGGAAGAAAACCAGAGCCCGAGGAACAAAACCAGAGCCCGAAGAACAAAAGGAGGGCCCGAGGAATAAAACCAGATCCCGAGGAACAAAACTAGCCCTCGAGGAAGAAAACCAGAGCCCGAGGAAGACAACGAGAGCTAGAGGAGCAAAACCACAGCTCGAGGAACAAAACGAGCTCCCGAGGAAAGAAACCAGAGCCCGAGGATCAAAACCAGATCCCGAGGAACAAAACCAGATCGCGAAGAACAAAAGGAGGCCCCAAGGAACAAAACCAGAGCCCGTGGAATTATACTAGAGTCCGAGGAACAAAACCAGAGCCCGAGGAAAAAAAACAGAGCCTGAGGAACAAAACCAGAGCCAATGGAACTAAACCAGAGCTCGAGGAACAAAACCAGAACCCGAGAAATTAAACCAGAGCCTGAGGAAGAACACCAGAACCCGAGGAACAAAACTAGAGACGGAGGAACAAATGGTGGGCCCGAGGAACAAAACGAGACCCATGGACCCAAACCAGAGCCCGAGGAGCTAAAGCAGAGCTGGAAGAACAAAACCAGAGCCCGGGGAACAAAACCAGCCCTCGAGGAAGAAAACCAGAGCCCGAGGAAGAAAACCAGAGCCCGAGGAAGACAACGAGAGCTAGAGGAGCAAAACCACAGCTCGAGGAACAAAACCAGCGCCCGAGGAAAGAAACCAGAGCTCGAGGAACAAAAACAGGTCCCGAAGAACAAAAGGAGGGTCCGAGGAATAAAACGAGACCCCGAGGAACAAAACTAACCCTCGTGGAAGAATACCAGAGCCCGAGGAAGACAACCAGAGCTAGAGGAGCAAAACCACAGCTCGAGGAACAAAACCAGAGCCCGAGGAAAGAAACCAGAGCCCGAGGAAGAAAACCAGAGCCCGAGGAACAAAACCAGATCCCGAAGAACAAAAGGAGGCCCCGAGAAATAAAACCAGACCCCGAGGAACAAAACTAGCCCTCGAGGAAGAAAAGCAGAGCCTGACGAAGAAAACCAGAGCCCGAGGAAGACAATGAGAGCTAGAGGAGCAAAACCACAGCTCGAGGAACAAAACGAGCTCCCGAGGAAAGAGACCAGAGCCCGAGGAACAAAACCAGATCCCGAGGAACAAAACCAGATCGCGAAGAACAAAAGGAGGCCCCGAGGAACAAAACCAGAGCCCGTGGAATTATACTAGAGTCCGAGGAACAAAACCAGAGCCCCAGGAAAAAAAATAGAGCCTGAGGAACAAAACCAGAGCCAATGGAACTAAACCAGAGCTCGAGGAACAAAACCAGAACCCGAGAAATTAAACCAGAGCCCGAGGAAGAAAACCAGAGCCCGAGGAACAAAACCAGAGACCGAGGAACAAATGGTAGGCCCGAGGAACAAAACGAGTCCCGTGGACCCAAACCAGAGCCCAAGAAGCTAAAGCAGAGCTGGAAGAAGAAAACCAGAGCCCGGGGAATAAAACCAGCCCTCGAGGAAGAAAACCAGAGCCCGAGGAAGAAAACCAGAGCCCGAGGAAGACAACCAGAGCTAGAGGAGCAAAACCACAGATCGAGGAACAAAACCAGAGCCCGAGGAAAGAAACCAGAGACCGAGGAACGAAACCAGAGCCCGAGGAACAAAAACAGGTCCCGAAGAACAAAAGGAGGGTCCGGGTAATAAAATGAGACCCCGAGGAACAAAACTAGCCCTCGAGGAAGAAAACCAGAGCCCAAGGAAGACAACCAGAGCTAGAGGAGCAAAACCACAGCTCGAGGAACAAAACCAGAGCCCGAGGAAAGAAAGCAGAGCCCGAGGAAGAAAACCAGAGCCCGAGGACGAAAACCAGAGCCTGAGGAACAAAAGCAGAGCCCGTGGAACTAATCCAGAGCCCGGGGAACAAAACCAGAGGCCGAGAAATAAAAGCAGGGGCAGAGGAACAAAAAAAGAGGCCGAGGAACAATACCAGAGCCCGAGAAAGAAAACCAGAGCCCGAGGAACAAAACCAGAGCCCGAGGAAGAAATGGTGGGCCCGAGGAACAAAACGAGACCCATGGACCCAAACCAGAGCCCGAGGAGTTAAAGCAGAGCTGGAAGAACAAAACCAGAACCCGGGGAACAAAACCAGCCCTCGAGGAAGAAAACCAGAGCCCGAGGAAGAAAACCAGAGCCCGAGGAAGACAATGAGAGCTAGAGGAGCAAAACCACAGCTCGAGGAACAAAACCAGAGCCCGAGGAACGAAACCAGAGCCTGAGGAACAAAATCAGATCGCGAAGAACAAAAGGAGGCCCCGAGGAACAAAACCAGAGCCCGTGGAATTATACTAGAGTCCGAGGAACAAAACCAGAGCCCGAGGAAAAAAACCAGAGCCTGAGGAAGAAAACCAGAGCCAATGGAACTAAAAGAGAGCTCGAGGAACAAAACCAGAACCCGAGAAATTAAACCAGAGCCCGAGGAAGAAAACCAGAACCCCAGGAACAAAACCAGAGACGGAGGATCAAATGGTGGGCCTGAGGAACAAAACGTGGACCCAAACCAGAGCCCGAGGAACAAAACGTGGACGCAAACCAGAGCCCGAGGAGCTAAAGCAGAACTGGAAGAACAAAACCAGAGCCCGGGAAACAAAACCAGCCCTCGAGGAAGAAAACCAGAGCCCGAGGAAAAAAACCAGATCCCGAAGAACAAAAGGAGGGCCGGAGGAATAAAACGAGACCCCGAGGAACAAAACTAGCATTCGAGGAAGAAAAGCAGAGCCCGAGGAAGAAAACCAGAGCCCGAGGAATGAAACCAGAGCCCGAGGAAGAAAACCAGAGCCCGAGGAACAAAACCAGATCCCGAAGAACAAAAGGAGGGCCCGAGGAATAAAACCAGACCCCGAGGAACAAAACTAGCCCTCGAGGAAGAAAAGCAGAGCCCGAGGAAGAAAAGCAGAGCCCGAGGAAGACAACCAGAGCTAGTGGAGCAAAACCACAGCTTGAGGAACAAAATGAGCTCCCGAGGAAAGAAACCAGAGCCCGAGGAACAAAACCAGATCCCGAGGAACAAAACCAGATCGCGAAGAACAAAAGGAGGCCCCAAGGAACAAAACCAGAGACGGAGGAACAAATGGTGGGCCTGAGGAATAAAACGAGACCCGTGGACCCAAACCAGAGCCCGAGGAGCTAAAGCAGAGCTGGAAGAACAAAACCAGAGCCCGGGGAACAAAACCAGCCCTCGAGGAAGAAAACCAGAGCCCGAGGAAGAAAAGCAGAGCCCGAGGAAGACAACCAGAGCTAGAGGAGCAAAACCACAGCTCGAGGAACAAAACCAGAGCCCGAGGAAAGAAACCATAGCCTGAGGAACGAAACCAGATCCCGAGGAACAAAACCAGATCCTGAGGAACAAAACCAGATCCCGAAGAACAAAAGGAGGCCCGAGGAAATAAACCAGAGCCCGAGGAACAAAACTAGCCCTCGAGGAAGAAAACCAGAGCCCGAGGAAGACAACCAGAGCTAGAGGAGCAAAACCACAGCTCGAGGAACAAAACCAGAGCCCGAGTAAAGAAACCACAGTCCAAGGAACAAAAACAGGTCCCGAAGAACAAAAGGAGGGCCCGAGGAAGAAAACGAGACCCCGAGGAACAAAACTAGCCCTCGAGGAAGAAAACCAGAGCCCGAGGAAGACAACGAGAGCTAGAGGAGCAAAACCACAGCTCGAGGAACAAAACGAGCTCCCGAGGAAAGAAACCAGAGCCCGAGGAAGAAAACCAGAGCCCGAGGAACAAAACCAGATCCTGAAGAACAAAAGGAGGGCCCAAGGAATAAAACCAGACCCCAAGAAACAAAACTAGCCCTCGAGGAAGAAAAGCAGAGCCCGAGGAAGAAAACCAGAGCCCGAGGAAGACAACGAGAGCTAGAGGAGCAAAACCACAGCTCGAGGAACAAAACGAGCTCCCGAGGAAAGAGACCAGAGCCCGAGGAACAAAACCAGATCCCGAGGAACAAAACCAGATCGCGAAGAACAAAAGGAGGCCCCGAGGAACAAAACCAGAGCCCGTGGAATTATACTAGAGTCCGAGGAACAAAACCAGAGCCCCAGGAAAAAAAATAGAGCCTGAGGAACAAAACCAGAGCCAATGGAACTAAACCAGAGCTCGAGGAACAAAACCAGAACCCGAGAAATTAAACCAGAGCCCGAGGAAGAAAACCAGAACCCGAGGAACAAAACCAGAGACCGAGGAACAAATGGTAGGCCCGAGGAACAAAACGAGTCCCGTGGACCCAAACCAGAGCCCAAGAAGCTAAAGCAGAGCTGGAAGAAGAAAACCAGAGCCCGGGGAATAAAACCAGCCCTCGAGGAAGAAAACCAGAGCCCGAGGAAGAAAACCAGAGCCCGAGGAAGACAACCAGAGCTAGAGGAGCAAAACCACAGATCGAGGAACAAAACCAGAGCCCGAGGAAAGAAACCAGAGACCGAGGAACGAAACCAGAGCCCGAGGAACAAAAACAGGTCCCGAAGAACAAAAGGAGGGTCCGGGTAATAAAATGAGACCCCGAGGAACAAAACTAGCCCTCGAGGAAGAAAACCAGAGCCCAAGGAAGACAACCAGAGCTAGAGGAGCAAAACCACAGCTCGAGGAACAAAACCAGAGCCCGAGGAAAGAAAGCAGAGCCCGAGGAAGAAAACCAGAGCCCGAGGACGAAAACCAGAGCCTGAGGAACAAAAGCAGAGCCCGTGGAACTAATCCAGAGCCCGGGGAACAAAACCAGAGGCCGAGAAATAAAAGCAGGGGCAGAGGAACAAAAAAAGAGGCCGAGGAACAATACCAGAGCCCGAGGAACAAAACCAGAGCCCGAGGAACAAAACCAGAGCCCGAGGAAGAAATGGTGGGCCCGAGGAACAAAACGAGACCCATGGACCCAAACCAGAGCCCGAGGAGTTAAAGCAGAGCTGGAAGAACAAAACCAGAACCCGGGGAACAAAACCAGCCCTCGAGGAAGAAAACCAGAGCCCGAGGAAGAAAACCAGAGCCCGAGGAAGACAACGAGAGCTAGAGGAGCAAAACCACAGCTCGAGGAACAAAACCAGAGCCCGAGGAACGAAACCAGAGCCTGAGGAACAAAATCAGATCGCGAAGAACAAAAGGAGGCCCCGAGGAACAAAACCAGAGCCCGTGGAATTATACTAGAGTCCGAGGAACAAAACCAGAGCCCGAGGAAAAAAACCAGAGCCTGAGGAACAAAACCAGAGCCAATGGAACTAAAAGAGAGCTCGAGGAACAAAACCAGAACGCGAGAAATTAAACCAGAGCCCGAGGAAGAAAACCAGAACCCCAGGAACAAAACCAGAGACGGAGGATCAAATGGTGGGCCTGAGGAACAAAACGTGGACCCAAACCAGAGCCCGAGGAACAAAACGTGGACGCAAACCAGAGCCCGAGGAGCTAAAGCAGAACTGGAAGAACAAAACCAGAGCCCGGGGAACAAAACCAGCCCTCGAGGAAGAAAACCAGAGCCCGAGGAACAAAACCAGATCCCGAAGAACAAAAGGAGGGCCCGAGGAATAAAACGAGACCCCGAGGAACAAAACTAGCATTCGAGGAAGAAAAGCAGAGCCCGAGGAAGAAAACCAGAGCCCGAGGAATGAAACCAGAGCCCGAGGAAGAAAACCAGAGCCCGAGGAACAAAACCAGATCCCGAAGAACAAAAGGAGGGCCCGAGGAATAAAACCAGACCCCGAGGAACAAAACTAGCCCTCGAGGAAGAAAAGCAGAGCCCGAGGAAGAAAAGCAGAGCCCGAGGAAGACAACCAGAGCTAGTGGAGCAAAACCACAGCTCGAGGAACAAAACGAGCTCCCGAGGAAAGAAACCAGAGCCCGAGGAAGAAAACCAGAGCCCGAGGAACAAAACCAGATCCTGAAGAACAAAAGGAGGGCCCAAGGAATAAAACCAGACCCCAAGAAACAAAACTAGCCCTCGAGGAAGAAAAGCAGAGCCCGAGGAAGAAAACCAGAGCCCGAGGAAGACAACGAGAGCTAGAGGAGCAAAACCACAGCTCGAGGAACAAAACGAGCTCCCGAGGAAAGAGACCAGAGCCCGAGGAACAAAACCAGATCCCGAGGAACAAAACCAGATCGCGAAGAACAAAAGGAGGCCCCGAGGAACAAAACCAGAGCCCGTGGAATTATACTAGAGTCCGAGGAACAAAACCAGAGCCCCAGGAAAAAAAATAGAGCCTGAGGAACAAAACCAGAGCCAATGGAACTAAACCAGAGCTCGAGGAACAAAACCAGAACCCGAGAAATTAAACCAGAGCCCGAGGAAGAAAACCAGAACCCGAGGAACAAAACCAGAGACCGAGGAACAAATGGTAGGCCCGAGGAACAAAACGAGTCCCGTGGACCCAAACCAGAGCCCAAGAAGCTAAAGCAGAGCTGGAAGAAGAAAACCAGAGCCCGGGGAATAAAACCAGCCCTCGAGGAAGAAAACCAGAGCCCGAGGAAGAAAACCAGAGCCCGAGGAAGACAACCAGAGCCCGAGGAAGACAACGAGAGCTAGAGGAGCAAAACCACAGCTCGAGGAACAAAACCAGAGCCCGAGGAACGAAACCAGAGCCTGAGGAACAAAATCAGATCGCGAAGAACAAAAGGAGGCCCCGAGGAACAAAACCAGAGCCCGTGGAATTATACTAGAGTCCGAGGAACAAAACCAGAGCCCGAGGAAAAAAACCAGAGCCTGAGGAACAAAACCAGAGCCAATGGAACTAAAAGAGAGCTCGAGGAACAAAACCAGAACGCGAGAAATTAAACCAGAGCCCGAGGAAGAAAACCAGAACCCCAGGAACAAAACCAGAGACGGAGGATCAAATGGTGGGCCTGAGGAACAAAACGTGGACCCAAACCAGAGCCCGAGGAACAAAACGTGGACGCAAACCAGAGCCCGAGGAGCTAAAGCAGAACTGGAAGAACAAAACCAGAGCCCGGGGAACAAAACCAGCCCTCGAGGAAGAAAACCAGAGCCCGAGGAACAAAACCAGATCCCGAAGAACAAAAGGAGGGCCCGAGGAATAAAACCAGACCCCGAGGAACAAAACTAGCCCTCGAGGAAGAAAAGCAGAGCCCGAGGAAGAAAAGCAGAGCCCGAGGAAGACAACCAGAGCTAGTGGAGCAAAACCACAGCTCGAGGAACAAAACGAGCTCCCGAGGAAAGAAACCAGAGCCCGAGGAAGAAAACCAGAGCCCGAGGAACAAAACCAGATCCTGAAGAACAAAAGGAGGGCCCAAGGAATAAAACCAGACCCCAAGAAACAAAACTAGCCCTCGAGGAAGAAAAGCAGAGCCCGAGGAAGAAAACCAGAGCCCGAGGAAGACAACGAGAGCTAGAGGAGCAAAACCACAGCTCGAGGAACAAAACGAGCTCCCGAGGAAAGAGACCAGAGCCCGAGGAACAAAACCAGATCCCGAGGAACAAAACCAGATCGCGAAGAACAAAAGGAGGCCCCGAGGAACAAAACCAGAGCCCGTGGAATTATACTAGAGTCCGAGGAACAAAACCAGAGCCCCAGGAAAAAAAATAGAGCCTGAGGAACAAAACCAGAGCCAATGGAACTAAACCAGAGCTCGAGGAACAAAACCAGAACCCGAGAAATTAAACCAGAGCCCGAGGAAGAAAACCAGAACCCGAGGAACAAAACCAGAGACCGAGGAACAAATGGTAGGCCCGAGGAACAAAACGAGTCCCGTGGACCCAAACCAGAGCCCAAGAAGCTAAAGCAGAGCTGGAAGAAGAAAACCAGAGCCCGGGGAATAAAACCAGCCCTCGAGGAAGAAAACCAGAGCCCGAGGAAGAAAACCAGAGCCCGAGGAAGACAACCAGAGCTAGAGGAGCAAAACCACAGATCGAGGAACAAAACCAGAGCCCGAGGAAAGAAACCAGAGACCGAGGAACGAAACCAGAGCCCGAGGAACAAAAACAGGTCCCGAAGAACAAAAGGAGGGTCCGGGTAATAAAATGAGACCCCGAGGAACAAAACTAGCCCTCGAGGAAGAAAACCAGAGCCCAAGGAAGACAACCAGAGCTAGAGGAGCAAAACCACAGCTCGAGGAACAAAACCAGAGCCCGAGGAAAGAAAGCAGAGCCCGAGGAAGAAAACCAGAGCCCGAGGACGAAAACCAGAGCCTGAGGAACAAAAGCAGAGCCCGTGGAACTAATCCAGAGCCCGGGGAACAAAACCAGAGGCCGAGAAATAAAAGCAGGGGCAGAGGAACAAAAAAAGAGGCCGAGGAACAATACCAGAGCCCGAGGAACAAAACCAGAGCCCGAGGAACAAAACCAGAGCCCGAGGAAGAAATGGTGGGCCCGAGGAACAAAACGAGACCCATGGACCCAAACCAGAGCCCGAGGAGTTAAAGCAGAGCTGGAAGAACAAAACCAGAACCCGGGGAACAAAACCAGCCCTCGAGGAAGAAAACCAGAGCCCGAGGAAGAAAACCAGAGCCCGAGGAAGACAACCAGAGCTAGAGGAGCAAAACCACAGCTCGAGGAACAAAACCAGAGCCCGAGGAACGAAACCAGAGCCTGAGGAACAAAATCAGATCGCGAAGAACAAAAGGAGGCCCCGAGGAACAAAACCAGAGCCCGTGGAATTATACTAGAGTCCGAGGAACAAAACCAGAGCCCGAGGAAAAAAACCAGAGCCTGAGGAACAAAACCAGAGCCAATGGAACTAAAAGAGAGCTCGAGGAACAAAACCAGAACGCGAGAAATTAAACCAGAGCCCGAGGAAGAAAACCAGAACCCCAGGAACAAAACCAGAGACGGAGGATCAAATGGTGGGCCTGAGGAACAAAACGTGGACCCAAACCAGAGCCCGAGGAACAAAACGTGGACGCAAACCAGAGCCCGAGGAGCTAAAGCAGAACTGGAAGAACAAAACCAGAGCCCGGGGAACAAAACCAGCCCTCGAGGAAGAAAACCAGAGCCCGAGGAACAAAACCAGATCCCGAAGAACAAAAGGAGGGCCCGAGGAATAAAACGAGACCCCGAGGAACAAAACTAGCATTCGAGGAAGAAAAGCAGAGCCCGAGGAAGAAAACCAGAGCCCGAGGAATGAAACCAGAGCCCGAGGAAGAAAACCAGAGCCCGAGGAACAAAACCAGATCCCGAAGAACAAAAGGAGGGCCCGAGGAATAAAACCAGACCCCGAGGAACAAAACTAGCCCTCGAGGAAGAAAAGCAGAGCCCGAGGAAGAAAAGCAGAGCCCGAGGAAGACAACCAGAGCTAGTGGAGCAAAACCACAGCTTGAGGAACAAAACGAGCTCCCGAGGAAAGAAACCAGAGCCCGAGGAACAAAACCAGATCCCGAGGAACAAAACCAGATCGCGAAGAACAAAAGGAGGCCCCAAGGAACAAAACCAGAGACGGAGGAACAAATGGTGGGCCTGAGGAATAAAACGAGACCCGTGGACCCAAACCAGAGCCCGAGGAGCTAAAGCAGAGCTGGAAGAACAAAACCAGAGCCCGGGGAACAAAACCAGCCCTCGAGGAAGAAAACCAGAGCCCGAGGAAGAAAAGCAGAGCCCGAGGAAGACAACCAGAGCTAGAGGAGCAAAACCACAGCTCGAGGAACAAAACCAGAGCCCGAGGAAAGAAACCAGAGCCTGAGGAACGAAACCAGATCCCGAGGAACAAAACCAGATCCTGAGGAACAAAATCAGATCCCGAAGAACAAAAGGAGGCCCGAGGAAATAAACCAGAGCCCGAGGAACAAAACTAGCCCTCGAGGAAGAAAACCAGAGCCCGAGGAAGACAACCAGAGCTAGAGGAGCAAAACCACAGCTCGAGGAACAAAACCAGAGCCCGAGGAAGAAAACCAGAGCCCGAGGAACAAAACCAGAGACGGAGGAACAAATGGTGGGACTGAGGAACAAAACGTGGACGCAAACCAGAGCCCGAGGAACAAAACGTGGACGCAAACCAGAGCCCGAGGAGCAAAAGCAGAACTGGAAGAAGAAATCCAGAGCCCGGGGAACAAAACCAGCCCTCGAGGAAGAAAACCAGAGCCCGAGGAACAAAACCAGATCCCGAGGAACAAAAGGAGACCCCAAGGAACAAAACCAGAGCCCGTGGAATTATACTAGAGTCCGAGGAACAAAACCAGAGCCCGAGGAAAAAAAACAGAGCCTGAGGAACAAAACCAGAGCCAATGGAACTAAACCAGAGCTCGAGGAACAAAACCAGAACCCGAGAAATTAAACCAGAGCCCGAGGAAGAAAACTAGAACCTGAGGAAAAAAACCAGAGACCGAGGAAGAAATGGTGGGCCCGAGGAACAAAACGAGACCCGTGGACCCAAACCAGAGCCCGAGGAGCTAAAGCAGAGCTGGAAGAACAAAACCAGAGCCCGGGCAACAAAACCAGCCCTCGAGGAAGAAAACCAGAGCCCGAGGAACAAAACCAGATCCCGAAGAAAAAAAGGAGGGCCCGAGGAATAAAACGAGACCCCGAGGAACAAAACTAGCCCTCGAGGAAGAAAAGTAGAGCCCGAGGAAGAAAACCAGAGCCCGAGGAATGAAACCAGAGCACGAGGAAGAAAACCAGAGCCCGCGGAACAAAACCAGATCCCGAAGAACAAAAGGAGGGCCCGAGGAATAAAACCAGACCCCGAGGAACAAAACTAGCCCTCGAGGAAGAAAAGCAGAGCCCGAGGAAGAAAACCAGAGCCCGAGGAAGACAACGAGAGCTAGAGGAGCAAAACCACAGCTCGAGGAAAAAAACGAGCTCCCGAGGAAAAAAACCAGAGCCCGAGGAACGAAACCAGAGCCCGAGGAACAAAATCAGATCGCGAAGAACAAAAGGAGGCCCCAAGGAACAAAACCAGAGCCCGTGGAATTATACTAGAGTCCGAGGAACAAAACCAGAGCCCAAGGAAAAAAAACAGAGGCTGAGGAAGAAAACCAGAGCCAATGGAACTAAAACAGAGCTCGAGGAACAAAACCAGAACCCGAGAAATTAAACCAGAGCCCGAGGAAGAAAACCAGAACCCGAGGAATAAAACCAGAGACCGAGGAAGAAATGGTGGGCCCGAGGAACAAAACGAGACCCGTGGACCCAAACCAGAGCCCGAGGAGCTAAAGCAGAGCTGGAAGAAGAAAACCAGAGCCCGGGCAACAAAACCAGCCCTCGAGGAAGAATACCAGAGCCCGAGGAAGAAAACCAGAGCCCGAGGAACAAAACCAGATCCCGAAGAACAAAAGGAGGGCCTGAGGAAAAAAACCAGAGCCCGAGGAAGAAAACTAGCCCTCGAGGAAGAAAACCAGAGCCCGAGGAAGACAACCAGAGCTAGAGGAGCAAAACCACAGCTCGAGGAACAAAACCAGAGCCCGAGGAAAGAAACCAGAGCCCGAGGAACAAAAACAGGTCCCGAAGAAGAAAAGGAGGGTACGAGGAAAAAAATGAGACCCCGAGGAACAAAACTAGCCCTCGAGGAAGAAAAGCAGAGCCCGAGGAAGTAAACCAGAGCCCGAGGAAGACAACGAGAGCTAGAGGAGCAAAACCACAGCTCGAGGAACAAAACGAGCTCCCGAGGAAAGAAACCAGAGCCCGAGGAACAAAACCAGATCCCGAGGAACAAAACCAGATCGCGAAGAACAAAAGGAGGCCCCAAGGAACAAAACCAGAGCCCGTGGAATTATACTAGAGTCCGAGGAACAACACCAGAGCCCGAGGAAAAAAACCAGAGCCTGAGGAACAAAAGCAGAGCCCGTGGAACTAAACCAGAGCCCGGGGAACAAAACCAGAGGCCGAGAAAAAAAAGCAGGGGCAGAGGAACAAAAAAAGAGGCCGAGGAACAATACCAGAGCCCGAGGAAGAAAACCAGAGCCCGAGGAACAAAACCAGAGACCGAGGAAGAAATGGTGGGCCTGAGGAACAAAACGACACCCGTGGACCCAAACCAGAGCCCGAGGAGCTAAAGCAGAGCTGGAAGAACAAAACCAGAGCCCGGGGAAAAAAACCAGCCCTCGAGGAAGAAAAGCAGAGCCCGAGGAAGAAAACCAGAGCCCGAGGAAGACAACCAGAGCTAGAGGAGCAAAACCACAGCTCGAGGAACAAAACAAGCTTCCGAGGAAAGAAACCAGAGCCCGAGGAACAAAACCAGATCCCGAGGAACAAAACCAGATCGCGAAGAACAAAAGGAGGCCCCAAGGAACAAAACCAGAGCCCGTGGAATTATACTAGAGTCCGAGGAACAAAACCAGAGCCCGAGGGAAAAAAACAGAGCCTGAGGAACAAAACCAGAGCGAATGGAACTAAACCAGAGCCCGGGGAACAAAACCAGCCCTCGAGGAAGAAAACCAGAGCGCGAGGAAGAAAAGCAGAACCCGAGGAAGACAACCAGAGGCCAAGGAACAAAAACAGGTCCCGAAGAACAAAAGGAGGGTCCGAGGAAGAAAACGAGACCCCGAGGAACAAAACCAGCCCTCGAGGAAGAAAACCAGAGCCCGAGGAAGACAACCAGAGCTAGAGGAGCAAAACCACAGCTCGAGGAACAAAACGAGCTCCCGAGGAAAGAAACCAGAGCCCGAGGAACAAAACCAGAGCCCGAGGAACAAAACCAGATCGCGAAGAACAAAAGGAGGCCCCAAGGAACAAAATCAGAGCCCGTGGAATTATACTAGAGTCCAAGGAACAACACCAGAGCCCGAGGAAAAAAACCAGAGCCTGAGGAACAAAACCAGAGCCAATGGAACTAAACCAGAGCTCGAGGAACAAAACCAGAACCCGAGAAATTAAACCAGAGCCCGAGGAAGAAAACCAGAACCCGAGGAACAAAACCAGAGACCAAGGAAGAAATGGTGGGCCCGAGGAACAAAACGAGACCCATGGACCCAAACCAGAGGCCGAGGAGCTAAAGCAGAGCTGGAAGAAGAAAACCAGAGCCCGGGGAACAAAACCAGCCCTCGAGGAAGAAAACCAGAGCCCGAGGAAGACAACCAGAGCTAGAGGAGCAAAACCACAGCTCGAGGAACAAAACCAGAGCCCGAGGAAAGAAACCAGAGCCTGAGGAACGAAAGCAGGTCCCGAAGAACAAAAGGAGGGTCCGAGGAATAAAACGAGACCCCGAGGAACGAAACTAGCCCTCGAGGAAGAAAACCAGAGCCCGAGGAAGACAACGAGAGCTAGAGGAGCAAAACCACAGCTCGAGGAACAAAAGGAGCTCCCGAGGAAAGAAACCAGAGCCCGAGGAAGAAAACCAGAGCCCGAGGAACAAAACCAGATCCCGAAGAACAAAAGGAGGGCCTGAGGAAAAAAACCAGAGCCCGAGGAAGAAAACTAGCCCTCGAGGAACAACACCAGAGCCCGAGGAAGACAACCAGAGCTAGAGGAGCAAAACCACAGCTCGAGGAACAAAACCAGAGCCCGAGGAAAGAAACCAGAGCCCGAGGAACAAAAACAGGTCCCGAAGAAGAAAAGGAGGGTCCGAGGAAAAAAACGAGACCCCAAGGAAAAAAACTAGCCCTCGAGGAAGAAAAGCAGAGCCCGAGGAAGTAAACCAGAGCCTGAGGAAGACAACGAGAGCTAGAGGAGCAAAACCACAGCTCGAGGAACAAAACGAGCTCCCGAGGAAAGAAACCAGAGCCCGAGGAACAAAACCAGATCCCGAGGAACAAAACCAGATCGCGAAGAACAAAAGGAGGCCCCAAGGAACAAAACCAGAGCCCGTGGAATTATACTAGAGTCCGAGGAACAAAACCAGAGCCCGAGGAAAAAAACCAGAGCCTGAGGAACAAAAGCAGAGCCCGTGGAATTAACCAGAGCCCAGGGAACAAAACCAGAGGCCGAGAAAAAAAAGCAGGGGCAGAGGAACAAAAAAAGAGGCCGAGGAACAATACCAGAGCCCGAGGAAGAAAACCAGAGCCCGAGGAACAAAACCAGAGACCGAGGAAGAAATGGTGGGCCTGAGGAACAAAACGAGACCCGTGGACCGAAACCAGAGCCCGAGGAGCTAAAGCAGAGCTGGAAGAACAAAACCAGAGCCCGGGGAACAAAACCAGCCCTCGAGGAAGAAAAGCAGAGCCCGAGGAAGAAAACCAGAGCCCGAGGAAGACAACCAGAGCTAGAGGAGCAAAACCACAGCTCGAGGAACAAAACCAGAGCCCGAGGAAAGAAACCACATCCCAAGGAACAAAACCAGATCCCGAGGAACAAAACCAGATCGTGAAGAACAAAAGGAGGCCCCGAGGAGCAAAACCAGAGCCCGTGGAATTATACTAGAGTCCGAGGAACAAAACCAGAGCCCGAGGAAAAAAACCAGAGCCTGAGGAACAAAACCAGAGCGAATGGAACTAAACCAGAGCCCGGGGAACAAAACCAGCCCTCGAGAAAGAAAACCAGAGCGCGAGGAAGAAAACCAGAGCCCGAGGAAGAAAACCAGAGCCCGAGGAAGACAACCAGAGCTAGAAGAGCAAAACCACAGCTCGAGGAACAAAACCAGAGCCCGAGGAAAGAAACCAGAGCCTGAGGAAAGAAACCAGATCCCGAGGAACAAAACCAGATCCTGAGGAACAAAACCAGATCCCGAAGAACAAAAGGAGGGCCCGAGGAAAAAAACCAGAGCCCGAGGAAAAAAACTAGCCCTCAAGGAAGAAAACCAGAGCCCGAGGAAGAAAACCAGAGCCCGAGGAAGAAAACCAGAGCCCGAGGAACAAAACCAGATCGCGAAGAACAAAAGGAGGCCCCAAGGAACAAAACCAGAGCCCGTGGAATTATACTAGAGTCCGAGGAACAAAACCAGAGCACGAGGAAAAAAACCAGAGCCCGAGGAAGACAACCAGAGCCCGAGGAACAAAACCAGATCCCGAAGAACAAAAGGAGGGCCCGAGGAATAAAACCAGACCCCGAGGAACAAAACTAGCCCTCGAGGAAGAAAAGCAGAGCCCGAGGAATGAAACCAGAGCCCGAGGAAGAAAACCAGAGCCCGAGGAACAAAACCAGATCCCGAAGAACAAAAGGAGGGCCCGAGGAATAAAACCAGACCCCGAGGAACAAAACTAGCCTTCGAGGAAGAAAAGCAGAGCCCGAGGAAGACAACCAGAGCTAGAGGAGCAAAACCACAGCTCGAGGAACAAAACCAGAGCCCGAGGAAAGAAACCAGAGCCCGAGGAAGAAAACCAGAGCCCGAGGAACAAAACCAGATCGCGAAGAACAAAAGGAGGCCCCAAGGAACAAATCCAGAGCCCGTGGAATTATACTAGAGTCCGAGGAACAAAACCAGAGCCCAAGGAAAAAAAACAGAGTCTGAGGAAGAAAACCAGAGCCAATGGAACTAAACCAGAGCTCGAGGAACAAAACCAGAACCCGAGAAATTAAACCAGAGCCCGAGGAAGAAAACCAGAACCCGAGGAACAAAACCAGAGACCGAGGAAGAAATGGTGGGCCCGAGGAACAAAACGAGACCCGTGGACCCAAACCAGAGCCCGAGGAGCTAAAGCAGAGCTGGAAGAAGAAAACCAGAGCCCGGGCAACAAAACCAGCCCTCGAGGAAGAAAACCAGAGCCCGAGGAAGAAAACCAGAGCCCGAGGAACAAAACCCGATCCCGAAGAACAAAAGGAGGGCCTGAGGAAAAAAACCAGAGCCCGAGGAAGAAAACTAGCCCTCGAGGAAGAAAACCCGAGCCCGAGGAAGACAACCAGAGCTAGAGGAGCAAAACCACAGCTCGAGGAACAAAACCAGAGCCCGAGGAAAGAAACCAGAGCCCGAGGAACAAAAACAGGTCCCGAAGAAGAAAAGGAGGGTACGAGGAAAAAAATGAGACCCCGAGGAACAAAACTAGCCCTCGAGGAAGAAAAGCAGAGCCCGAGGAAGTAAACCAGAGCCCGAGGAAGACAACGAGAGCTAGAGGAGCAAAACCACAGCTCGAGGAACAAAACGAGCTCCCGAGGAAAGAAACCAGAGCCCGAGGAACAAAACCAGATCCCGAGGAACAAAACCAGATCGCGAAGAACAAAAGGAGGCCCCAAGGAACAAAACCAGAGCCCGTGGAATTATACTAGAGTCCGAGGAACAACACCAGAGCCCGAGGAAAAAAACCAGAGCCTGAGGAACAAAAGCAGAGCCCGTGGAACTAAACCAGAGCCCGGGGAACAAAACCAGAGGCCGAGAAAAAAAAGCAGGGGCAGAGGAACAAAAAAAGAGGCCGAGGAACAATACCAGAGCCCGAGGAAGAAAACCAGAGCCCGAGGAACAAAACCAGAGACCGAGGAAGAAATGGTGGGCCTGAGGAACAAAACGACACCCGTGGACCCAAACCAGAGCCCGAGGAGCTAAAGCAGAGCTGGAAGAACAAAACCAGAGCCCGGGGAACAAAACCAGCCCTCGAGGAAGAAAAGCAGAGCCCGAGGAAGAAAACCAGAGCCCGAGGAAGACAACCAGAGCTAGAGGAGCAAAACCACAGCTCGAGGAACAAAACGAGCTCCCGAGGAAAGAAACCAGAGCCCGAGGAACAAAACCAGATCCCGAGGAACAAAACCAGATCGCGAAGAACAAAAGGAGGCCCCAAGGAACAAAACCAGAGCCCGTGGAATTATACTAGAGTCCGAGGAACAACACCAGAGCCCGAGGAAAAAAACCAGAGCCTGAGGAACAAAACCAGAGCGAATGGAACTAAACCAGAGCCCGGGGAATAAAACCAGCCCTCAAGGAAGAAAACCAGAGCGCGAGGAAGAAAACCAGAACCCGAGGAAGACAACCAGAGGCCAAGGAACAAAAACAGGTTCCGAAGAACAAAAGGAGGGTCCGAGGAAGAAAACGAGACCCCGAGTAACAAAACCAGCCCTCGAGGAAGAAAACCAGAGCCCGAGGAAGACAACCAGAGCTAGAGGAGCAAAACCACAGCTCGAGGAACAAAACCAGAGCCCGAGGAAAGAAACCAGAGCCCGAGGAACAAAACCAGAGCCCGAGGAACAAAACCAGATCCCGAAGAAAAAAAGGAGGGCCCGAGGAATAAAACCAGACCCCGAGGAATAAAAACTAGCCCTCGAGGAAGAAAAGCAGAGCCCGAGGAAGAAAACCAGAGTCCGAGGAAGACAACCAGAGCTAGAGGAGCAAAACCACAGCTCGAGGAACAAAACGAGCTCCCGAGGAAAGAAACCAGAGCCCGAGGAACAAAACCAGAGCCCGAGGAACAAAACCAGATCGCGAAGAACAAAAGGAGGCCCCAAGGAACAAAACCAGAGCCCGTGGAATTATACTAGAGTCCAAGGAACAACACCAGAGCCCGAGGAAAAAAACCAGAGCCTGAGGAACAAAACCAGAGCCAATGGAACTAAACCAGAGCTCGAGGAACAAAACCAGAACCCGAGAAATTAAACCAGAGCCCGAGGAAGAAAACCAGAACCCGAGGAACAAAACCAGAGACCAAGGAAGAAATGGTGGGCCCGAGGAACAAAACGAGACCCATGGACCCAAACCAGAGGCCGAGGAGCTAAAGCAGAGCTGGAAGAAGAAAACCAGAGCCCGGGGAACAAAACCAGCCCTCGAGGAAGAAAACCAGAGCCCGAGGAAGACAACCAGAGCTAGAGGAGCAAAACCACAGCTCGAGGAACAAAACCAGAGCCCGAGGAAAGAAACCAGAGCCTGAGGAAAGAAACCAGATCCCGAGGAACAAAACCAGATCCTGAGGAACAAAACCAGATCCCGAAGAACAAAAGGAGGGCCCGAGGAAAAAAACCAGAGCCCGAGGAAAAAAACTAGCCCTCGAGGAAGAAAACCAGAGCCCGAGGAAGACAACCAGAGCTAGAGGAGCAAAACCACAGCTCGAGGAACAAAACCAGAGCCCGAGGAAAGAAACCAGAGCCCAAGGAACAAAAACAGGTTCCGAAGAACAAAAGGAGGGCCCGAGGAAGAAAACGAGACCCCGAGGAACAAAACTAGCCCTCGAGGAAGAAAACCAGAGCCCGAGGAAGACAATGAGAGCTAGAGGAGCAAAACCACAGCTCGAGGAACAAAACGAGCTCCCGAGGAAAGAAACCAGAGCCCGAGGAAGAAAACCAGAGCCCGAGGAACAAAACCAGATCCCGAAGAACAAAAGGAGGGCCCAAGGAATAAAACCAGACCCCAAGAAACAAAACTAGCCCTCGAGGAAGAAAAGCAGAGCCCGAGGAAGAAAACCAGAGCCTGAGGAAGACAACGAGAGCTAGAGGAGCAAAACCACAGCTCGAGGAACAAAACAAGCTCCCGAGGAAAGAAACCAGAGCCCGAGGAACAAAACCAGATCCCGAGGAACAAAACCAGATCGCGAAGAACAAAAGGAGGCCCCAAGGAACAAAACCAGAGCCCGTGGAATTATACTAGAGTCCGAGGAAGAAAACCAGAGCCTGAGGAAAAAAAACAGAGCCTGAGGAACAAAACCAGAGCGAATGGAACTAAACCAGAGCCCGGGGAATAAAACCAGCCCTCGTGGAAGAAAACCAGAGCGCGAGGAAGAAAACCAGCGCCCGAGGAAGACAACCAGAGCCCAAGGAACAAAAACAGGTCCCGAAGAACAAAAGGAGGGTCCGAGGAAGAAAACGAGACCCCGAGGAACAAAACTAGCCCTCGAGGAAGAAAAGCAGAGCCCGAGGTAGACAACCAGAGCTAGAGGAGCAAAACCACAGCTCGAGGAACAAAACCAGAGCCCGAGGAAAAAAAACAGAGCCCGAGGAAGAAAACCAGAGCCCGAGGAACAAAACCAGATCCCGAAGAACAAAAGGAGGGTCCGAGGAATAAAACCAGACCCCGAGGAACAAAACTAGCATTCGAGGAAGAAAAGCAGAGCCCGAGGAAGACAACCAGAGCTAGAGGAGCAAAACCACAGCTCGAGGAACAAAACCAGAGCCCGAGGAAAGAAACCAGAGCCCGAGGAAGAAAACCAGAGCCCGAGGAACAAAACCAGATCGCGAATAACAAAAGGAGGCCCCAAGGAACAAAACCAGAGCCCGTGGAATTATACTAGAGTCCGAGGAACAAAACCAGAGCCCAAGGAAAAAAAACAGAGCCTGAGGAAGAAAACCAGAGCCAATGGAACTAAAACAGAGCTCGAGGAACAAAACCAGAACCCGAGAAATTAAACCAGAGCCCGAGGAAGAAAACCAGAACCCGAGGAACAAAACCAGAGACCGAGGAAGAAATGGTGGGCCCGAGGAACAAAACGAGACCCGTGGACCCAAACCAGAGCCCGAGGAGCTAAAGCAGAGCTGGAAGAAGAAAACCAGAGCCCGGGCAACAAAACCAGCCCTCGAGGAAGAAAACCAGAGCCCGAGGAAGAAAACCAGAGCCCGAGGAAGAAAACCAGATCCCGAAGAACAAAAGGAGGACCTGAGGAAAAAAACCAGAGCCCGAGGAAGAAAACTAGCCCTCCAGGAAGAAAACCAGAGCCCGAGGATGACAACCAGAGCTAGAGGAGCAAAACCACAGCTCGAGGAACAAAACCAGAGCCCGAGGAAAGAAACCAGAGCCCGAGGAACAAAAACAGGTCCCGAAGAAGAAAAGGAGGGTACGAGGAAAAAAATGAGACCCCGAGGAACAAAACTAGCCCTCGAGGAAGAAAAGCAGAGCCCGAGGAAGTAAACCAGAGCCCGAGGAAGACAACGAGAGCTAGAGGAGCAAAACCACAGCTCTAGGAACAAAACGAGCTCCCGAGGAAAGAAACCAGAGCCCGAGGAACAAAACCAGATCCCGAGGAACAAAACCAGATCGCGAAGAACAAAAGGAGGCCCCAAGGAACAAAACCAGAGCCCGTGGAATTATACTAGAGACCGAGGAACAACACCAGAGCCCGAGGAAAACAACCAGAGCCTGAGGAACAAAAGCAGAGCCCGTGGAACTAAACCAGAGCCCGGGGAACAAAACCAGAGGCCGAGAAAAAAAAGCAGGGGCAGAGGAAAAAAAAAAGAGGCCGAGGAACAATACCAGAGCCCGAGGAAGAAAACCAGAGCCCGAGGAACAAAACCAGAGACCGAGGAAGAATTGGTGGGCCTGAGGAACAAAACGACACCTGTGGACCCAAACCAGAGCCCGAGGAGCTAAAGCACAGCTGGAAGAACAAAACCAGAGCCCGGGGAACAAAACCAGCCCTCGAGGAAGAAAAGCAGAGCCCGAGGAAGAAAACCAGAGCCCGAGGAAGACAACCAGAGCTAGAGGAGCAAAACCACAGCTCGAGGAACAAAACGAGCTCCCGAGGAAAGAAACCAGAGCCCGAGGAACAAAACCAGAGCCCGAGGAACAAAACCAGATCGCGAAGAACAAAAGGAGGCCCCAAGGAACAAAATCAGAGCCCGTGGAATTATACTAGAGTCCAAGGAAGAACACCAGAGCCCGAGGAAAAAAACCAGAGCCTGAGGAACAAAACCAGAGCCAATGGAACTAAACCAGAGCTCGAGGAACAAAACCAGAACCCGAGAAATTAAACCAGAGCCCGAGGAAGAACACCAGAACCCGAGGAACAAAACCAGAGACCAAGGAAGAAATGGTGGGCCCGAGGAACAAAACGAGACCCATGGACCCAAACCAGAGGCCGAGGAGCTAAAGCAGAGCTGGAAGAAGAAAACCAGAGCCCGGGGAACAAAACCAGCCCTCGAGGAAGAAAAGCAGAGCCCGAGGAAGACAACCAGAGCTAGAGGAGCAAAACCACAGCTCGAGGAACAAAACCAGAGCCCGAGGAAAGAAACCAGAGCCTGAGGAACGAAAGCAGGTCCCGAAGAACAAAAGGAGGGTCCGAGGAATAAAACGAGACCCCGAGGAACGAAACTAGCCCTCGAGGAAGAAAACCAGAGCCCGAGGAAGACAACGAGAGCTAGAGGAGCAAAACCGCAGCTCGAGGAACAAAAGGAGCTCCCGAGGAAAGAAACCAGAGCCCGAGGAAGAAAACCAGAGCCCGAGGAACAAAACCAGATCCCGAAGAACAAAAGGAGGGCCTGAGGAAAAAAACCAGAGCCCGAGGAAGAAAACTAGCCCTCGAGGAACAACACCAGAGCCCGAGGAAGACAACCAGAGCTAGAGGAGCAAAACCACAGCTCGAGGAACAAAACCAGAGCCCGAGGAAAGAAACCAGAGCCCGAGGAACAAAAACAGGTCCCGAAGAAGAAAAGGAGGGTCCGAGGAAAAAAACGAGACCCCAAGGAAAAAAACTAGCCCTCGAGGAAGAAAAGCAGAGCCCGAGGAAGTAAACCAGAGCCTGAGGAAGACAACGAGAGCTAGAGGAGCAAAACCACAGCTCGAGGAACAAAACGAGCTCCCGAGGAAAGAAACCAGAGCCCGAGGAACAAAACCAGATCCCGAGGAACAAAACCAGATCGCGAAGAACAAAAGGAGGCCCCAAGGAACAAAACCAGAGCCCGTGGAATTATACTAGAGTCCGAGGAACAACACCAGAGCCCGAGGAAAACAACCAGAGCCTGAGGAACAAAAGCAGAGCCCGTGGAACTAAACCAGAGCCCGGGGAACAAAACCAGAGGCCGAGAAAAAAAAGCAGGGGCAGAGGAACAAAAAAAGAGGCCGAGGAACAATACCAGAGCCCGAGGAAGAAAACCAGAGCCCGAGGAACAAAACCCGAGACCGAGGAAGAAATGGTGGGCCTGAGGAACAAAACGACACCCGTGGACCCAAACCGGAGCCCGAGGAGCTAAAGCAGAGCTGGAAGAACAAAACCAGAGCCCGGGGAACAAAACCAGCCCTTGAGGAAGAAAAGCAGAGCCCGAGGAAGAAAACCAGAGGCCGAGGAAGACAACCAGAGCTAGAGGAGCAAAACCACAGCTCGAGGAACAAAACCAGAGCCCGAGGAAAGAAACCACATCCCGAGGAACAAAACCAGATCCCGAGGAACAAAACCAGATCGTGAAGAACAAAAGGAGGCCCCGAGGAGCAAAACCAGAGCCCGTGGAATTATTCTAGAGTCCGAGGAACAAAACCAGAGCCCGAGGAAAAAAAACAGAGCCTGAGGAACAAAACCAGAGCGAATGGAACTAAACCAGAGCCCGGGGAACAAAACCAGCCCTCGAGAAAGAAAACCAGAGCGCGAGGAAGAAAACCAGAGCCCGAGGAAGAAAACCAGAGCCCGAGGAAGACAACCAGAGCTAGAAGAGCAAAACCACAGCTCGAGGAACAAAACCAGAGCCCGAGGAAAGAAACCAGAGCCTGAGGAAAGAAACCAGATCCCGAGGAACAAAACCAGATCCTGAGGAACAAAACCAGATCCCGAAGAACAAAAGGAGGGCCCGAGGAAAAAAACCAGAGCCCGAGGAAAAAAACTAGCCCTCAAGGAAGAAAACCAGAGCCCGAGGAAGAAAACCAGAGCCCGAGGAAGAAAACCAGAGCCCGAGGAACAAAACCAGATCGCGAAGAACAAAAGGAGGCCCCAAGGAACAAAACCAGAGCCCGTGGAATTATACTAGAGTCCGAGGAACAAAACCAGAGCCCGAGGAAAAAAACCAGAGCCCGAGGAAGACAACCAGAGCCCGAGGAACAAAACCAGGTCCCGAAGAACAAAAGGAGGGCCCGAGGAATAAAACCAGACCCCGAGGAACAAAACTAGCCATCGAGGAAGAAAAGCAGAGCCCGAGGAAGAAAAGCAGAGCCCGAGGAATGAAACCAGAGCCCGAGGAAGAAAACCAGAGCCCGAGGAACAAAACCAGATCCCGAAGAACAAAAGGAGGGCCCGAGGAATAAAACCAGACCCCGAGGAACAAAACTAGCCTTCGAGGAAGAAAAGCAGAGCCCGAGGAAGACAACCAGAGCTAGAGGAGCAAAACCACAGCTCGAGGAACAAAACCAGAGCCCGAGGAAAGAAACCAGAGCCCGAGGAAGAAAACCAGAGCCCGAGGAACAAAACCAGATCGCGAAGAACAAAAGGAGGCCCCGAGGAACAAAACCAGAGCCCGTGGAATTATACTAGAGTCCGAGGAACAAAACCAGAGCCCAAGGAAAAAAAACAGAGTCTGAGGAAGAAAACCAGAGCCAATGGAACTAAACCAGAGCTCGAGGAACAAAACCAGAACCCGAGAAATTAAACCAGAGCCCGAGGAAGAAAACCAGAACCCGAGGAACAAAACCAGAGACCGAGGAAGAAATGGTGGGCCCGAGGAACAAAACGAGACCCGTGGACCCAAACCAGAGCCCGAGGAGCTAAAGCAGAGCTGGAAGAAGAAAACCAGAGCCCGGGGAACAAAACCAGCCCTCGAGGAAGAAAACCAGAGCCCGAGGAAGAAAACCAGAGCCCGAGGAACAAAACCAGATCCCGAAGAACAAAAGGAGGGCCTGAGGAAAAAAACCAGAGCCCGAGGAAGAAAACTAGCCCTCGAGGAAGAAAACCAGAGCCCGAGGAAGACAACCAGAGCTAGAGGAGCAAAACCACAGCTCGAGGAACAAAACCAGAGCCCGAGGAAAGAAACCAGAGCCCGAGGAACAAAAACAGGTCCCGAAGAAGAAAAGGAGGGTACGAGGAAAAAAATGAGACCCCGAGGAACAAAACTAGCCCTCGAGGAAGAAAAGCAGAGCCCGAGGAAGTAAACCAGAGCCCGAGGAAGACAACGAGAGCTAGAGGAGCAAAACCACAGCTCGAGGAACAAAACGAGCTCCCGAGGAAAGAAACCAGAGCCCGAGGAACAAAACCAGATCCCGAGGAACAAAACCAGATCGCGAAGAACAAAAGGAGGCCCCAAGGAACAAAACCAGAGCCCGTGGAATTATACTAGAGTCCGAGGAACAACACCAGAGCCCGAGGAAAAAAACCAGAGCCTGAGGAACAAAAGCAGAGCCCGTGGAACTAAACCAGAGCCCGGGGAACAAAACCAGAGGCCGAGAAAAAAAAGCAGGGGCAGAGGAACAAAAAAAGAGGCCGAGGAACAATACCAGAGCCCGAGGAAGAAAACCAGAGCCCGAGGAACAAAACCAGAGACCGAGGAAGAAATGGTGGGCCTGAGGAACAAAACGACACCCGTGGACCCAAACCAGAGCCCGAGGAGCTAAAGCAGAGCTGGAAGAACAAAACCAGAGCCCGGGGAACAAAACCAGCCCTCGAGGAAGAAAAGCAGAGCCCGAGGAAGAAAACCAGAGCCCGAGGAAGACAACCAGAGCTAGAGGAGCAAAACCACAGCTCGAGGAACAAAACCAGAGCCCGAGGAAAGAAACCAGAGCCCGAGGAACAAAAACAGGTCCCGAAGAAGAAAAGGAGGGTACGAGGAAAAAAATGAGACCCCGAGGAACAAAACTAGCCCTCGAGGAAGAAAAGCAGAGCCCGAGGAAGTAAACCAGAGCCCGAGGAAGACAACGAGAGCTAGAGGAGCAAAACCACAGCTCGAGGAACAAAACGAGCTCCCGAGGAAAGAAACCAGAGCCCGAGGAACAAAACCAGATCCCGAGGAACAAAACCAGATCGCGAAGAACAAAAGGAGGCCCCAAGGAACAAAACAAGAGCCCGTGGAATTATACTAGAGTCCGAGGAACAACACCAGAGCCCGAGGAAAAAAACCAGAGCCTGAGGAACAAAAGCAGAGCCCGTGGAACTAAACCAGAGCCCGGGGAACAAAACCAGAGGCCGAGAAAAAAAAGCAGGGGCAGAGGAACAAAAAAAGAGGCCGAGGAACAATACCAGAGCCCGAGGAAGAAAACCAGAGCCCGAGGAACAAAACCAGAGACCGAGGAAGAAATGGTGGGCCTGAGGAACAAAACGACACCCGTGGACCCAAACCAGAGCCCGAGGAGCTAAAGCAGAGCTGGAAGAACAAAACCAGAGCCCGGGGAACAAAACCAGCCCTCGAGGAAGAAAAGCAGAGCCCGAGGAAGAAAACCAGAGCCCGAGGAAGACAACCAGAGCTAGAGGAGCAAAACCACAGCTCGAGGAACAAAACAAGCTCCCGAGGAAAGAAACCAGAGCCCGAGGAACAAAACCAGATCCCGAGGAACAAAACCAGATCGCGAAGAACAAAAGGAGGCCCCAAGGAACAAAACCAGAGCCCGTGGAATTATACTAGAGTCCGAGGAACAACACCAGAGCCCGAGGAAAAAAACCAGAGCCTGAGGAACAAAACCAGAGCGAATGGAACTAAACCAGAGCCCGGGGAACAAAACCAGCCCTCGAGGAAGAAAACCAGAGCGCGAGGAAGAAAACCAGAACCCGAGGAAGACAACCAGAGGCCAAGGAACAAAAACAGGTCCCGAAGAACAAAAGGAGGGTCCGAGGAAGAAAACGAGACCCCGAGTAACAAAACCAGCCCTCGAGGAAGAAAACCAGAGCCCGAGGAAGACAACCAGAGCTAGAGGAGCAAAACCACAGCTCGAGGAACAAAACCAGAGCCCGAGGAAAGAAACCAGAGCCCGAGGAACAAAACCAGAGCCCGAGGAACAAAACCAGATCCCGAAGAACAAAAGGAGGGCCCGAGGAATAAAACCAGACCCCGAGGAACAAAACTAGCCCTCGAGGAAGAAAAGCAGAGCCCGAGGAAGAAAACCAGAGTCCGAGGAAGACAACCAGAGCTAGAGGAGCAAAACCACAGCTCGAGGAACAAAACGAGCTCCCGAGGAAAGAAACCAGAGCCCGAGGAAGAAAACCAGAGCCCGAGGAACAAAACCAGATCGCGAAGAACAAAAGGAGGCCCCAAGGAACAAAACCAGAGCCCGTGGAATTATACTAGAGTCCAAGGAACAACACCAGAGCCCGAGGAAAAAAACCAGAGCCTGAGGAACAAAACCAGAGCCAATGGAACTAAACCAGAGCTCGAGGAACAAAACCAGAACCCGAGAAATTAAACCAGAGCCCGAGGAAGAAAACCAGAACCCGAGGAACAAAACCAGAGACCAAGGAAGAAATGGTGGGCCCGAGGAACAAAACGAGACCCATGGACCCAAACCAGAGGCCGAGGAGCTAAAGCAGAGCTGGAAGAAGAAAACCAGAGCCCGGGGAACAAAACCAGCCCTCGAGGAAGAAAACCAGAGCCCGAGGAAGACAACCAGAGCTAGAGGAGCAAAACCACAGCTCGAGGAACAAAACCAGAGCCCGAGGAAAGAAACCAGAGCCTGAGGAAAGAAACCAGATCCCGAGGAACAAAACCAGATCCTGAGGAACAAAACCAGATCCCGAAGAACAAAAGGAGGGCCCGAGGAAAAAAACCAGAGCCCGAGGAAAAAAACTAGCCCTCGAGGAAGAAAACCAGAGCCCGAGGAAGACAACCAGAGCTAGAGGAGCAAAACCACAGCTCGAGGAACAAAACCAGAGCCCGAGGAAAGAAACCAGAGCCCAAGGAACAAAAACAGGTCCCGAAGAACAAAAGGAGGGCCCGAGGAAGAAAACGAGACCCCGAGGAACAAAACTAGCCCTCGAGGAAGAAAACCAGAGCCCGAGGAAGACAACGAGAGCTAGAGGAGCAAAACCACAGCTCGAGGAACAAAACGAGCTCCCGAGGAAAGAAACCAGAGCCCGAGGAAGAAAACCAGAGCCCGAGGAACAAAACCAGATCCTGAAGAACAAAAGGAGGGCCCAAGGAATAAAACCAGACCCCAAGAAACAAAACTAGCCCTCGAGGAAGAAAAGCAGAGCCCGAGGAAGAAAACCAGAGCCTGAGGAAGACAACGAGAGCTAGAGGAGCAAAACCACAGCTCGAGGAACAAAACAAGCTCCCGAGGAAAGAAACCAGAGCCCGAGGAACAAAACCAGATCCCGAGGAACAAAACCAGATCGCGAAGAACAAAAGGAGGCCCCAAGGAACAAAACCAGAGCCCGTGGAATTATACTAGAGTCCGAGGAAGAAAACCAGAGCCTGAGGAAAAAAAACAGAGCCTGAGGAACAAAACCAGAGCGAATGGAACTAAACCAGAGCGCGAGGAAGAAAACCAGCGCCCGAGGAAGACAACCAGAGCCCAAGGAACAAAAACAGGTCCCGAAGAACAAAAGGAGGGTCCGAGGAAGAAAACGAGACCCCGAGGAACAAAACTAGCCCTCGAGGAAGAAAAGCAGAGCCCGAGGAAGACAACCAGAGCTAGAGGAGCAAAACCACAGCTCGAGGAACAAAACCAGAGCCCGAGGAAAAAAAACAGAGCCCGAGGAAGAAAACCAGAGCCCGAGGAACAAAACCAGATCCCGAAGAACAAAAGGAGGGCCCGAGGAATAAAACCAGATCCCGAGGAACAAAACTAGCCTTCGAGGAAGAAAAGCAGAGCCCGAGGAAGACAACCAGAGCTAGAGGAGCAAAACCACAGCTCGAGGAACAAAACCAGAGCCCGAGGAAAGAAACCAGAGCCCGAGGAAGAAAACCAGATCCCGAGGAACAAAACCAGATCGCGAAGAACAAAAGGAGGCCCCAAGGAACAAAACCAGAGCCCGTGGAATTATACTAGAGTCCGAGGAACAAAACCAGAGCCCAAGGAAAAAAAACAGAGCCTGAGGAAGAAAACCAGAGCCAATGGAACTAAAACAGAGCTCGAGGAACAAAACCAGAACCCGAGAAATTAAACCAGAGCCCGAGGAAGAAAACCAGAACCCGAGGAACAAAACCAGAGACCGAGGAAGAAATGGTGGGCCCGAGGAACAAAACGAGACCCGTGGACCCAAACCAGAGCCCGAGGAGCTAAAGCAGAGCTGGAAGAAGAAAACCAGAGCCCGGGCAACAAAACCAGCCCTCGAGGAAGAAAACCAGAGCCCGAGGAAGAAAACCAGAGCCCGAGGAAGAAAACCAGATCCCGAAGAACAAAAGGAGGGCCTGAGGAAAAAAACCAGAGCCCGAGGAAGAAAACTAGCCCTCCAGGAAGAAAACCAGAGCCCGAGGATGACAACCAGAGCTAGAGGAGAAAAACCACAGCTCGAGGAACAAAACCAGAGCCCGAGGAAAGAAACCAGAGCCCGAGGAACAAAAACAGGTCCCGAAGAAGAAAAGGAGGGTACGAGGAAAAAAATGAGACCCCGAGGAACAAAACTAGCCCTCGAGGAAGAAAAGCAGAGCCCGAGGAAGTAAACCAGAGCCCGAGGAAGACAACGAGAGCTAGAGGAGCAAAACCACAGCTCGAGGAACAAAACGAGCTCCCGAGGAAAGAAACCAGAGCCCGAGGAACAAAACCAGATCCCGAGGAACAAAACCAGATCGCGAAGAACAAAAGGAGGCCCCAAGGAACAAAACCAGAGCCCGTGGAATTATACTAGAGTCCGAGGAACAACACCAGAGCCCGAGGAAAACAACCAGAGCCTGAGGAACAAAAGCAGAGCCCGTGGAACTAAACCAGAGCCCGGGGAACAAAACCAGAGGCCGAGAAAAAAAAGCAGGGGCAGAGGAACAAAAAAAGAGGCCGAGGAACAATACCAGAGCCCGAGGAAGAAAACCAGAGCCCGAGGAACAAAACCAGAGACCGAGGAAGAATTGGTGGGCCTGAGGAACAAAACGACACCTGTGGACCCAAACCAGAGCCCGAGGAGCTAAAGCAGAGCTGGAAGAACAAAACCAGAGCCCGGGGAACAAAACCAGCCCTCGAGGAAGAAAACCAGAGCCCGAGGAAGAAAACCAGAGCCCGAGGAAGACAACCAGAGCTAGAGGAGCAAAACCACAGCTCGAGGAACAAAACCAGAGCCCGAGGAAAGAAACCAGAGCCCGAGGAACGAAACCAGATCCCGAGGAACAAAACCAGATCGCGAAGAACAAAAGGAGGCCCCGAGGAGCAAAACCAGAGTCCATGGAATTATACTAGAGTCCGAGGAACAAAACCAGACCCGAGGAAAAAAAACAGGGCCTGAGGAACAAAACCAGAGCAAATGGAACTAAACCAGAGCTCGAGGAACAAAACCAGAACCCGAGAAATTAAACCAGAGCCCGAGGAAGAAAACCAGAACCCTAGGAACAAAAGCAGAGACCGAGGAACAAATGGTGGGCCTGAGGAACAAAACGACACCCGTGGACCCAAACCAGAGCCCGAGGAGCTAAAGCAGAGCTGGAAGAACAAAACCAGAGCCCGGGGAACAAAACCAGCCGTCGAGGAAGAAAACCAGAGCCCGAGGAAGAAAAGCAGAGCCCGAGGAAGACAACCAGAGCTAGAGGAGCAAAACCACAGCTCGAGGAACAAAACCAGAGCCCGAGGAAAGAAACCAGAGCCCAAGGAACAAAAGCAGGTCCCGAAGAACGAAAGGAGGGTCCGAGGAATAAAACGAGACCCCGAGGAACAAAACTAGCCCTCGAGGATGAAAAGCAGAGCCCGAGGAAGACAACCAGAGCTAGAGGAGCAAAACCACAGCTCGAGGAACAAAACCAGAGCCCGAGGAATGAAACCAGAGCCCGAGGAAGAAAACCAGAGCCCGAGGAACAAAAGCAGATCCCGAAGAACAAAAGAAGGGCCCGAGGAATAAAACCAGACCCCGAGAAACAAAACTAGCCCTCGAGGAAGAAAAGCAGAGCCCGAGGAAGAAAACCAGAGCCCGAGGAAGACAACCAGAGCTAGAGGAGCAAAACCCCAGCTCGAGGAACAAAACCAGAGCCCGAGGAAAGAACCTAGAGCCCGAGGAACAAAACCAGATCCCGAGGAACAAAAGGAGGGTCCGAGGAATAAAACGAGACCCCGAGGAACAAAACTAGCCCTCGAGGAAGAAAACCAGAGCCCGAGGAAGACAACCAGAGCTAGAGGAGCAAAACCCCAGCTCGAGGAACAAAACCAGCTCCCGAGGAAAGAAACCAGAGCCCGAGGAAGAAAACCAGATCCCGAGGATCAAAACCAGATCGCGAAGAACGAAAGGAGGCCCCGAGGAACAAAACCAGAGCCCGTGGAATTATACTAGAGTCTGAGGAACAACACCAGAGCCCGAGGAAAAAAACCAGAGCCTGAGGAACAAAACCAGAGCCAATGGAACTAAACCAGAGCCTGGGGAACAAAACCAGCCCTCGAGGAAGAAAACCAGAGCGCGAGGAAGAAAACCAGAGCCCGAGGAAGAATACCAGAACCCGAGGAACAAAACCAGAGACGGAGGAACAAATGGTGGGCCGGAGGAACAAAACGAGACCCGTGGACCCAAACCAGAGCCCGAGGAGCTAAAGTAGAGCTGGAAGAACAAAACCATAGCCCGGGGAACAAAAAAAGCCATCGAGGAAGAAAACCAGAGCCCGAGGAAGAAAACCAGAGCCCGAGGAAGACAACCAGAGCTAGAGGAGCAAAACCACAGCTCGAGGAACAAAACCAGAGCCCGAGGAAAGAAACCGGAGCCCGAGGAACGAAACCAGAGGCCGAGGAACAAAATCAGATCGCGAAGAACAAAAGGAGGCCCCGAGGAACAAAACCAGAGCCCGTGGAATTATACTAGAGTCCGAGGAACAAAACCAGAGCCCGAGGAAAAAAACCAGAGCCTGAGGAACAAAACCAGAGCCAATGGAACTAAACCAGAGCTCGAGGAACAAAACCAGAACCCGAGAAATTAAACCAGAGCCCGAGGAAGAACACCAGAACCCGAGGAACAAAACCAGAGACGGAGGAACAAATGGTGGGCCTGAGGAACAAAACGTGGACGCAAACCAGAGCCCGAGGAACAAAACGTGGACGCAAACCAGAGCCCGAGGAGTTAAAGCAGAACTGGAAGAACAAAACCAGAGCCCGGGGAACAAAACCAGCCCTCGAGGAAGAAAACCAGAGCCCAAGGAACAAAACCAGATCGCGAAGAACAAAAGGAGGGCCCGAGGAATAAAACGAGACCCCGAGGAACAAAACTAGCCCTCGAGGAAGAAAAGCAGAGCCCAAGGAAGAAAAGCAGAGCCCGAGGAAGACAACCAGAGCTAGAGGAGCAAAACCACAGCTCGAGGTACAAAACCAGAGCCCGAGGAATGAAACCAGAGCCCGAGGAAGAAAACCAGAGCCCGAGGAACAAAACCAGATCCCGAAGAAGAAAAGGAGGGCCCGAGGAATAAAACCAGAGCCCGAGGAACAAAACTAGCCCTCGAGGAAGAAAAGCAGAGCCCGAGGAAGAAAACCAGAGCCCGAGGAAGACTACCAGAGCTAGAGGAGCAAAACCACAGCTCGAGGAACAAAACCAGAGCCCGAGGAAAGAAACCAGAGCCCGAGGAACGAAACCAGAGCCCGAGGAACAAAATCAGATCGCGAAGAACAAAAGGAGGCCCCAAGGAACAAAACCAGAGCCCGTGGAATTATACTAGAGTCCGAGGAACAAAACCAGAGCCCGAGGAAAAAAACCAGAGCCTGAGGAAGAAAACCAGAGCCAATGGAACTAAAACAGAGCTCGAGGAACAAAACCAGAACCCGAGAAATTAAACCAGAGCCCGAGGAACAAAACCAGAGCCCGAGGACCAAAAGGAGAGACCGAGGAACAAATGGTGGGCCCGAGGAAAAAAACGAGACCCATGGACCCAAACCAGAGCCCGAGGAGCTAAAGCAGAGCTGGAAGAACAAAACCAGAGCCCGGGGAACAAAACCAGCCCTCGAGGAAGAAAACCAGAGCCCGAGGAAGACAACCAGAGCTAGAGGAGCAAAACCACAGCTCGAGGAACAAAACCAGAGCCCGAGGAAAGAAACCAGAGCGCAAGGAACAAAAGCAGGTCCCGAAGAACAAAAGGAGGGTCCGAGGAATAAAACGAGACCCCGAGGAACAAAACTAGCCCTCGAGGAAGAAAAGCAGAGCCCGAGGAAGACAACCAGAGCTAGAGGAGCAAAACCACAGCTCGAGGAACAAAAGGAGCTCCCGAGGAAAGAAACCAGAGCCCGAGGAAGAAAACCAGATCCCGAGGAACAAAACCAGATCCCGAAGAACAAAAGGAGGGCCCGAGGAAAAAAACCAGAGCCCGAGGAACAAAACTAGCCTTCGAGGAAGAAAACCAGAGCCCGAGGAAGACAACTAGAGCTAGAGGAGCAAAACCACAGCTCGAGGAACAAAACCAGAGCCCGAGGAAAGAAACCAGAGCCCGAGGAACAAAAACAGGTCCCGAAGAACAAAAGGACGGTCCGAGGAAAAAAACGAGACCCCGAGGAACAAAACTAGCCCTCGAGGAAGAAAAGCAGAGCCCGAGGAAGAAAACCAGAGCCCGTGGAATAATACTAGAGTCCGAGGAACAACACCAGAGCCCGAGGAAAAAAACCAGAGCCTGAGGAACAAAAGCAGAGCCCGTGGAACTAAACCAGAGCCTGGGGAACAAAACCAGAGGCCGAGATAAAAGAGCAGGGGCAGAGGAAAAAAAAAAGAGGCCAAGGAACAATACCAGAGCCCGAGGAAGAAAACCAGAGCCCGAGGAACAAAACCAGAGACCGAGGAAGAAATGGTGGGCCTGAGGAACAAAACGAGACCCGTGGACCCAAACCAGAGCCCGAGGAGCTAAAGCAGAGCTGGAAGAACAAAACCAGAGCCTGGGCAACAAAACCAGCCGTCGAGGAAGAAAACAAGAGCCCGAGGAAGAAAACCAGAGCCCGAGGAAGACAACCAGAGCTAGAGGAGCAAAACCACAGCTTGAGGAACAAAACCAGAGCCCGAGGAAAGAAACCAGAGCCTGAGGAACGAAACCAGATCCCGAGGAACAAAACCAGATCCCAAAGAACAAAAGAAGGGCCCGAGGAAAAAAACGAGACCCCGAGGAACAAAACTAGCCCTCGAGGAAGAATACAGAGCCCGAGGAAGACAACCAGAGCTAGGGGAGCAAAACCACAGCTCGAGGAACAAAACGAGCTCCCGAGGAAATAAACCAGAGCCCGAGGAAGAAAATCAGATCCCGAGGAGAAAAAACCAGATCCCGAGGAACAAAACCAGATTGCGAAGAACAAAAGGAGGCTCCAAGGAACAAAACCAGAGCCCGTGGAATTATACTAGAGTCCGAGGAACAAAACCAGAGCCCGAGGAAAAAACCAGAGCCTGAGGAACAAAACCAGAGCCAATGGAACTAAACCAGAGCTTGATGAACAAAACCAGAACCTGAGAAATTAAACCAGAGCCCGAGGAAGAAAACCAGAACCCGAGGAACAAAACCAGAGACCGAGGAAGAAATGGTGGGCCCGAGGAACAAAACGAGACCCATGGACCCAAACCAGAGCCCGAGGAGCTAAAGCAGAGCTGGAAGAACAAAACCAGAGCCCGGGCAACAAAACCAGCCCTCGAGGAAGAAAACCAGAGCCGGAGAAAGAAAACCAGAGCCCGAGGAAGACAACCAGAGCTAGAGGAGCAAAACCACAGCTCGAGGAAGAAAACCAGAGCCCGAGGAAAGAAACCAGAGGCCGAGGAACAAAAACAGGTCCCGAAGAACAAAAGGAGGGTCCGAGGAAAAAAACGAGACCCCGAGGAACAAAACTAGCCCTCGAGGAAGAAAAGCAGAGCCCGAGGAAGAAAACCAGAGCCCGAGGAATAAAACCAGAGCCCGAGGAAGACAACCAGAGCTAGAGGAGCAAAACCACAGCTCGAGGAACAAAACGAGCTCCCGAGGAAAGAAACCAGAGCCCGAGGAACAAAACCAGATCCCGAGGAACAAAACCAGATCGCGAAGAACAAAAGGAGGCCCCGAGGAACAAAACCAGAGCCCGTGGAATTATACTAGAGTCCGAGGAACAAAACCAGAGCCCGAGGAAAAAAACCAGAGCCTGAGGAACAAAACCAGAGCCAATGGAACTAAACCAGAGCTCGAGGAACAAAACCAGAACCCGAGAAATTAAACCAGAGCCCGAGGAAGAACACCAGAAGCCGAGGAACAAAACCAGAGACGGAGGAACAAATGGTGGGCCCGAGGAACAAAACGAGACCCGTGGACCCAAACCAGAGCCCGAGGAGCTAAAGCAGAGCTGGAAGAACAAAACCAGAGCCCGGGGAACAAAACCAGCCGTCGAGGAGGAAAACCAGAGCCCGAGGAAGACAACGAGAGCTAGAGGAGCAAAACCACAGCTCGAGGAACAAAACCAGAGCCCGAGGAAAGAAACCAGAGCCCGAGGAACGAAACCAGAGCCCGAGGAACAAAATCAGATCGCGAAGAACAAAAGGAGGCCCCGAGGAACAAAACCAGAGCCCGTGGAATTATACTAGAGTCCGAGGAAAAAAACCAGAGTCCAAGGAAAAAAACCAGAGCCCGAGGAGCTAAAGCAGAGCTGGAAGAACAAATCCAGAGCCCGGGGAACAAAACCAGCCCTCGAGGAAGAAAACCAGAGCCTGAGGAAGAAAACCAGAGCCCGAGGAAGACAACCAGAGCTAGAGGAGCAAAACCACAGCTCGAGGAACAAAACCAGAGCCCGAGAAAGAAACCAGAGCCTGAGGAACGAAACCAGATCCCGAGGAACAAAACCAGAACCCGAAGAAAAAAAGGAGGGCCCGAGGAAAAAAAACAGAGCCCGCGGAACAAAACTAGCCCTCGAGGAAGAAAACCAGAGCCCGAGGAAGACAACCAGAGCTAGAGGAGCAAAACCACAGCTCGAGGAACAAAACGAGCTCCCGAGGAAAGAAACCAGAGCCCGAGGAACAAAACCAGATCCCGAGGAACAAAACCAGATCCCGAGGAACAAAACGAGATTGCGAAGAACAAAAGGAGGCCCCAAGGAACAAAACCAGAGCCCGTGGAATTATGCTAGAGTCCGAGGAACAAAACCAGAGCCCGAGGAAAAAAAACAGAGCCTGATGAACAAAACCAGAGCCAATGGAACTAAAACAGAGCTTGACGAACAAAACCAGAACTCGAGAAATTAAACCAGAGCCCGAGGAAGAAAACCAGATCCCGAGGAACAAAACCAGAGACCGAGGAAGAAATGGTGGGCCCGAGGAACAAAAAGAGACCCATGGACCCAAACCAGAGCCCGAGGAGCTAAAGCAGAGCTGGAAGAACAAAACCAGAGCCCGGGGAACAAAACCAGCCCTCGAGGAAGAAAAGCAGAGCCCGAGGAAGAAAACCAGAGCCCGAGGAAGACAACCAGAGCTAGAGGAGCAAAACCACAGCTCGAGGAACAAAACCAGAGCCCGAGGAAAGAAACCAGAGCACAAGGAACAAAAACAGGTCCCGAAGAACAAAAGGAGGGTCTGAGGAATAAAACCAGACCCCGAGGAACAAAACTAGCCCTCGAGGAAGAAAAGCAGAGCCCGAGGAAGGAAACCAGAGCCCGAGGAAGACAACCAGAGCTAGAGGAGCAAAACCACAGCTCGAGGAAGACAACCAGAGCTAGAGGAGCAAAACAAGAGCCCGAGGAAGAAAACCAGAGCCCGAGGAACAAGACCAGATCCCGAGGAACAAAATCAGATCGCGAAGAACAAAAGGAGGCCCCGAGGAACAAAACCAGAGCCCGTGGAATTATGCTAGAGTCCGAGGAACAAAACCAGAGCCTGAGGAAAAAAAACAGAGCCTGAGGAACAAAACCAGAGCCAATGGAACTAAACCAGAGCTCGAGGAACAAAACCAGAACCCGAGAAATTAAACCAGAGCCCGAGGAAGAAAACCGGAAGCCGAGGAACAAAACCATAGACGGAGGAACAAATGGTGGGCCCGAGGAACAAAACGAGTCCCGTGGACCCAAACCAGAGCCCGAGAAGCTAAAGCAGAGCTGGAAGAACAAAACCAGAGCCCGGGGAACAAAACCAGCCCTCGAGGAAGAAAACCAGAGCCCGAGGAACAAAACCACATCCCGAGGAACAAAACCAGATCGCGAAGAACAAAAGGAGGCCCCGAGGAACAAAACCAGAGCCCGTGGAATTATACTAGAGTCCGAGGAACAAAACCAGAGCCTGAGGAAAAAAAACAGAGTCTGAGGAACAAAACCAGAGCCAATGGAACTAAACCAGAGCTCGAGGAACAAAACCAGAACCCGAGAAATGAAACCAGAGCCCGAGGAAGAAAACCAGAACCCGAGGAACAAAACCAGAGACCCAGGAAGAAATGGTGGGCCTGAGGAACAAAAGGAGTCCCGTGGACCCAAACCAGAGCCCGAGAAGCTAAAGCAGAGCTGGAAGGACAAAACCAGAGCCCGGGGAACAAAACCAGCCCTCGAGGAAGAAAACCAGAGCCCGAGGAAGAAAAGCAGAGCCCGAGGAAGACAAGGAGAGCTAGAGGAGCAAAACCACAGCTCGAGGAACAAAACCAGAGCCCGAGGAAAGAAACCAGAGCCCGAGGAACGAAACCAGAGCCCGAGGAACAAAATCAGATCGCGAAGAACAAAAGGAGGCCCCGAGGAACAAAACCAGAGCCCGTGGAATTATACTAGAGTGCGAGGAACAAAATCAGAGCCCGAGGAAACAAACCAGAGCCTGAGGAACAAAACCAGAGCCAATGGAACTAAACCAGAGCTCGAGGAACAAAACCAGAACCCGAGAAATTAAACCAGAGCCCGAGGAAGAAAACCAGAGCCCGAGGAAGACAACGAGAGCTAGAGGAGCAAAACCACAGCTCGAGGAACAAAACGAGCTCCCGAGGAAAGAAACCAGAGCCCGAGGAACAAAACCAGATCCCGAGGAACAAAACCAGATCGCGAAGAACAAAAGGAGGCCCCAAGGAACAACACGAGAGCCCGTGGAATTATACTAGAGTCCGAGGAACAACACCAGAGCCCGAGGAAAACAACCAGAGCCTGAGCAACAAAAGCAGAGCCCATGGAACTAAACCAGAGCCCGGAGAACAAAACCAGAGGCCGAGAAATTAAACCAGAGCCCGAGGAAGAACACCAGAACCCGAGGAACAAAACCAGAGACGGAGGAACAAATGGTGGGCCTGAGGAACAAAACGAGACCCGTGGACCCAAACCAGAGCCCGAGGAGCTAAAGCAGAGCTGGAAGAACAAAACCAGAGCCCGGGCAACAAAACCAGCCCTCGAGGAAGAAAAGCAGAGCCCGAGGAAGACAACGAGAGCTAGAGGAGCAAAACCACAGCTCGAGGAAGACAACCAGAGCTAGAGGAGCAAAACCAGAGCCCGAGGAACGAAACCAGAGGCCGAGGAACAAAATCAGATCGCGAAGAACAAAAGGAGGCCCCGAGGAACAAAACCAGAGCCCGTGGAATTATACTAGAGTCCGAGGAACAAAACCAGAGCCCGAGGAAAAAAACCAGAGCCTGAGGAACAAAACCAGAGCCAATGGAACTAAACCAGAGCTCGAGGAACAAAACCAGAACCCGAGAAATTAAACCAGAGCCCGAGGAAGAACACCAGAACCCGAGGAACAAAACCAGAGACGGAGGAACAAATGGTGGGCCTGAGGAACAAAACGTGGACGCAAACCAGAGCCCGAGGAACAAAACGTGGACGCAAACCAGAGCCCGAGGAGTTAAAGCAGAACTGGAAGAACAAAACCAGAGCCCGGGGAACAAAACCAGCCCTCGAGGAAGAAAACCAGAGCCCAAGGAACAAAACCAGATCGCGAAGAACAAAAGGAGGGCCCGAGGAATAAAACGAGACCCCGAGGAACAAAACTAGCCCTCGAGGAAGAAAAGCAGAGCCCAAGGAAGAAAAGCAGAGCCCGAGGAAGACAACCAGAGCTAGAGGAGCAAAACCACAGCTCGAGGTACAAAACCAGAGCCCGAGGAATGAAACCAGAGCCCGAGGAAGAAAACCAGAGCCCGAGGAACAAAACCAGATCCCGAAGAAGAAAAGGAGGGCCCGAGGAATAAAACCAGAGCCCGAGGAACAAAACTAGCCCTCGAGGAAGAAAAGCAGAGCCCGAGGAAGAAAACCAGAGCCCGAGGAAGACTACCAGAGCTAGAGGAGCAAAACCACAGCTCGAGGAACAAAACCAGAGCCCGAGGAAAGAAACCAGAGCCCGAGGAACGAAACCAGAGCCCGAGGAACAAAATCAGATCGCGAAGAACAAAAGGAGGCCCCAAGGAACAAAACCAGAGCCCGTGGAATTATACTAGAGTCCGAGGAACAAAACCAGAGCCCGAGGAAAAAAACCAGAGCCTGAGGAAGAAAACCAGAGCCAATGGAACTAAAACAGAGCTCGAGGAACAAAACCAGAACCCGAGAAATTAAACCAGAGCCCGAGGAACAAAACCAGAGCCCGAGGACCAAAAGGAGAGACCGAGGAACAAATGGTGGGCCCGAGGAAAAAAACGAGACCCATGGACCCAAACCAGAGCCCGAGGAGCTAAAGCAGAGCTGGAAGAACAAAACCAGAGCCCGGGGAACAAAACCAGCCCTCGAGGAAGAAAACCAGAGCCCGAGGAAGACAACCAGAGCTAGAGGAGCAAAACCACAGCTCGAGGAACAAAACCAGAGCCCGAGGAAAGAAACCAGAGCGCAAGGAACAAAAGCAGGTCCCGAAGAACAAAAGGAGGGTCCGAGGAATAAAACGAGACCCCGAGGAACAAAACTAGCCCTCGAGGAAGAAAAGCAGAGCCCGAGGAAGACAACCAGAGCTAGAGGAGCAAAACCACAGCTCGAGGAACAAAAGGAGCTCCCGAGGAAAGAAACCAGAGCCCGAGGAAGAAAACCAGATCCCGAGGAACAAAACCAGATCCCGAAGAACAAAAGGAGGGCCCGAGGAAAAAAACCAGAGCCCGAGGAACAAAACTAGCCTTCGAGGAAGAAAACCAGAGCCCGAGGAAGACAACTAGAGCTAGAGGAGCAAAACCACAGCTCGAGGAACAAAACCAGAGCCCGAGGAAAGAAACCAGAGCCCGAGGAACAAAAACAGGTCCCGAAGAACAAAAGGACGGTCCGAGGAAAAAAACGAGACCCCGAGGAACAAAACTAGCCCTCGAGGAAGAAAAGCAGAGCCCGAGGAAGAAAACCAGAGCCCGTGGAATAATACTAGAGTCCGAGGAACAACACCAGAGCCCGAGGAAAAAAACCAGAGCCTGAGGAACAAAAGCAGAGCCCGTGGAACTAAACCAGAGCCTGGGGAACAAAACCAGAGGCCGAGATAAAAGAGCAGGGGCAGAGGAAAAAAAAAAGAGGCCAAGGAACAATACCAGAGCCCGAGGAAGAAAACCAGAGCCCGAGGAACAAAACCAGAGACCGAGGAAGAAATGGTGGGCCTGAGGAACAAAACGAGACCCGTGGACCCAAACCAGAGCCCGAGGAGCTAAAGCAGAGCTGGAAGAACAAAACCAGAGCCCGGGCAACAAAACCAGCCGTCGAGGAAGAAAACAAGAGCCCGAGGAAGAAAACCAGAGCCCGAGGAAGACAACCAGAGCTAGAGGAGCAAAACCACAGCTTGAGGAACAAAACCAGAGCCCGAGGAAAGAAACCAGAGCCTGAGGAACGAAACCAGATCCCGAGGAACAAAACCAGATCCCAAAGAACAAAAGAAGGGCCCGAGGAAAAAAACGAGACCCCGAGGAACAAAACTAGCCCTCGAGGAAGAATACCAGAGCCCGAGGAAGACAACCAGAGCTAGGGGAGCAAAACCACAGCTCGAGGAACAAAACGAGCTCCCGAGGAAATAAACCAGAGCCCGAGGAAGAAAATCAGATCCCGAGGAGAAAAAACCAGATCCCGAGGAACAAAACCAGATTGCGAAGAACAAAAGGAGGCTCCAAGGAACAAAACCAGAGCCCGTGGAATTATACTAGAGTCCGAGGAACAAAACCAGAGCCCGAGGAAAAAACCAGAGCCTGAGGAACAAAACCAGAGCCAATGGAACTAAACCAGAGCTTGATGAACAAAACCAGAACCTGAGAAATTAAACCAGAGCCCGAGGAAGAAAACCAGAACCCGAGGAACAAAACCAGAGACCGAGGAAGAAATGGTGGGCCCGAGGAACAAAACGAGACCCATGGACCCAAACCAGAGCCCGAGGAGCTAAAGCAGAGCTGGAAGAACAAAACCAGAGCCCGGGCAACAAAACCAGCCCTCGAGGAAGAAAACCAGAGCCGGAGAAAGAAAACCAGAGCCCGAGGAAGACAACCAGAGCTAGAGGAGCAAAACCACAGCTCGAGGAAGAAAACCAGAGCCCGAGGAAAGAAACCAGAGGCCGAGGAACAAAAACAGGTCCCGAAGAACAAAAGGAGGGTCCGAGGAAAAAAACGAGACCCCGAGGAACAAAACTAGCCCTCGAGGAAGAAAAGCAGAGCCCGAGGAAGAAAACCAGAGCCCGAGGAATAAAACCAGAGCCCGAGGAAGACAACCAGAGCTAGAGGAGCAAAACCACAGCTCGAGGAACAAAACGAGCTCCCGAGGAAAGAAACCAGAGCCCGAGGAACAAAACCAGATCCCGAGGAACAAAACCAGATCGCGAAGAACAAAAGGAGGCCCCGAGGAACAAAACCAGAGCCCGTGGAATTATACTAGAGTCCGAGGAACAACACCAGAGCCCGAGGAAAAAAACCAGAGCCTGAGGAACAAAACCAGAGCCAATGGAACTAAACCAGAGCTCGAGGAACAAAACCAGAACCCGAGAAATTAAACCAGAGCCCGAGGAAGAACACCAGAAGCCGAGGAACAAAACCAGAGACGGAGGAACAAATGGTGGGCCCGAGGAACAAAACGAGACCCGTGGACCCAAACCAGAGCCCGAGGAGCTAAAGCAGAGCTGGAAGAACAAAACCAGAGCCCGGGGAACAAAACCAGCCGTCGAGGAGGAAAACCAGAGCCCGAGGAAGACAACGAGAGCTAGAGGAGCAAAACCACAGCTCGAGGAACAAAACCAGAGCCCGAGGAAAGAAACCAGAGCCCGAGGAACGAAACCAGAGCCCGAGGAACAAAATCAGATCGCGAAGAACAAAAGGAGGCCCCGAGGAACAAAACCAGAGCCCGTGGAATTATACTAGAGTCCGAGGAAAAAAACCAGAGTCCAAGGAAAAAAACCAGAGCCCGAGGAGCTAAAGCAGAGCTGGAAGAACAAATCCAGAGCCCGGGGAACAAAACCAGCCCTCGAGGAAGAAAACCAGAGCCTGAGGAAGAAAACCAGAGCCCGAGGAAGACAACCAGAGCTAGAGGAGCAAAACCACAGCTCGAGGAACAAAACCAGAGCCCGAGAAAGAAACCAGAGCCTGAGGAACGAAACCAGATCCCGAGGAACAAAACCAGAACCCGAAGAAAAAAAGGAGGGCCCGAGGAAAAAAAACAGAGCCCGCGGAACAAAACTAGCCCTCGAGGAAGAAAACCAGAGCCCGAGGAAGACAACCAGAGCTAGAGGAGCAAAACCACAGCTCGAGGAACAAAACGAGCTCCCGAGGAAAGAAACCAGAGCCCGAGGAACAAAACCAGAGCCCGAGGAACAAAACCAGATCCCGAGGAACAAAACGAGATTGCGAAGAACAAAAGGAGGCCCCAAGGAACAAAACCAGAGCCCGTGGAATTATGCTAGAGTCCGAGGAACAAAACCAGAGCCCGAGGAAAAAAAACAGAGCCTGATGAACAAAACCAGAGCCAATGGAACTAAAACAGAGCTTGACGAACAAAACCAGAACTCGAGAAATTAAACCAGAGCCCGAGGAAGAAAACCAGATCCCGAGGAACAAAACCAGAGACCGAGGAAGAAATGGTGGGCCCGAGGAACAAAAAGAGACCCATGGACCCAAACCAGAGCCCGAGGAGCTAAAGCAGAGCTGGAAGAACAAAACCAGAGCCCGGGGAACAAAACCAGCCCTCGAGGAAGAAAAGCAGAGCCCGAGGAAGAAAACCAGAGCCCGAGGAAGACAACCAGAGCTAGAGGAGCAAAACCACAGCTCGAGGAACAAAACCAGAGCCCGAGGAAAGAAACCAGAGCACAAGGAACAAAAACAGGTCCCGAAGAACAAAAGGAGGGTCTGAGGAATAAAACCAGACCCCGAGGAACAAAACTAGCCCTCGAGGAAGAAAAGCAGAGCCCGAGGAAGGAAACCAGAGCCCGAGGAAGACAACCAGAGCTAGAGGAGCAAAACCACAGCTCGAGGAAGACAACCAGAGCTAGAGGAGCAAAACAAGAGCCCGAGGAAGAAAACCAGAGCCCGAGGAACAAGACCAGATCCCGAGGAACAAAATCAGATCGCGAAGAACAAAAGGAGGCCCCGAGGAACAAAACCAGAGCCCGTGGAATTATGCTAGAGTCCGAGGAACAAAACCAGAGCCTGAGGAAAAAAAACAGAGCCTGAGGAACAAAACCAGAGCCAATGGAACTAAACCAGAGCTCGAGGAACAAAACCAGAACCCGAGAAATTAAACCAGAGCCCGAGGAAGAAAACCGGAAGCCGAGGAACAAAACCATAGACGGAGGAACAAATGGTGGGCCCGAGGAACAAAACGAGTCCCGTGGACCCAAACCAGAGCCCGAGAAGCTAAAGCAGAGCTGGAAGAACAAAACCAGAGCCCGGGGAACAAAACCAGCCCTCGAGGAAGAAAACCAGAGCCCGAGGAACAAAACCACATCCCGAGGAACAAAACCAGATCGCGAAGAACAAAAGGAGGCCCCGAGGAACAAAACCAGAGCCCGTGGAATTATACTAGAGTCCGAGGAACAAAACCAGAGCCTGAGGAAAAAAAACAGAGTCTGAGGAACAAAACCAGAGCCAATGGAACTAAACCAGAGCTCGAGGAACAAAACCAGAACCCGAGAAATGAAACCAGAGCCCGAGGAAGAAAACCAGAACCCGAGGAACAAAACCAGAGACCCAGGAAGAAATGGTGGGCCTGAGGAACAAAAGGAGTCCCGTGGACCCAAACCAGAGCCCGAGAAGCTAAAGCAGAGCTGGAAGGACAAAACCAGAGCCCGGGGAACAAAACCAGCCCTCGAGGAAGAAAACCAGAGCCCGAGGAAGAAAACCAGAGCCCGAGGAAGACAAGGAGAGCTAGAGGAGCAAAACCACAGCTCGAGGAACAAAACCAGAGCCCGAGGAAAGAAACCAGAGCCCGAGGAACGAAACCAGAGCCCGAGGAACAAAATCAGATCGCGAAGAACAAAAGGAGGCCCCGAGGAACAAAACCAGAGCCCGTGGAATTATACTAGAGTGCGAGGAACAAAATCAGAGCCCGAGGAAACAAACCAGAGCCTGAGGAACAAAAGCAGAGCCAATGGAACTAAACCAGAGCTCGAGGAACAAAACCAGAACCCGAGAAATTAAACCAGAGCCCGAGGAAGAAAACCAGAGCCCGAGGAAGACAACGAGAGCTAGAGGAGCAAAACCACAGCTCGAGGAACAAAACGAGCTCCCGAGGAAAGAAACCAGAGCCCGAGGAACAAAACCAGATCCCGAGGAACAAAACCAGATCGCGAAGAACAAAAGGAGGCCCCAAGGAACAACACGAGAGCCCGTGGAATTATACTAGAGTCCGAGGAACAACACCAGAGCCCGAGGAAAACAACCAGAGCCTGAGCAACAAAAGCAGAGCCCATGGAACTAAACCAGAGCCCGGAGAACAAAACCAGAGGCCGAGAAATTAAACCAGAGCCCGAGGAAGAACACCAGAACCCGAGGAACAAAACCAGAGACGGAGGAACAAATGGTGGGCCTGAGGAACAAAACGAGACCCGTGGACCCAAACCAGAGCCCGAGGAGCTAAAGCAGAGCTGGAAGAACAAAACCAGAGCCCGGGCAACAAAACCAGCCCTCGAGGAAGAAAAGCAGAGCCCGAGGAAGACAACGAGAGCTAGAGGAGCAAAACCACAGGTCGAGGAAGACAACCAGAGCTAGAGGAGCAAAACCAGAGCCCGAGGAACGAAACCAGAGGCCGAGGAACAAAACCAGATCGCGAAGAACAAAAGGAGGGCCCGAGGAATAAAACGAGACCCCGAGGAACAAAACTAGCCCTCGAGGAAGAAAAGCAGAGCCCGAGGAAGAAAACCAGAGCCCGAGGAAGACAACCAGAGCTAGAGGAGCAAAACAAGAGCCCGAGGAAGAAAACCAGAGCCCGAGGAACAAAACCACATCCCAAGGAACAAAACCAGATCGCGAAGAACAAAAGGAGGCCCCGAGGAACAAAACCAGAGCCCGTGGAATTATACTAGAGTCCGAGGAACAAAACCAGAGCCTGAGGAAAAAAAACAGAGCCTGAGCAACAAAACCAGAGCCAATGGAACTAAACCAGAGCTCGAGGAACAAAACCAGAACCCGAGAAATGAAACCAGAGCCCGAGGAAGAAAACCAGAACCCGAGGAACAAAACCAGAGACCCAGGAAGAAATGGTGGGCCCGAGGAACAAAACGAGACCCGTGGACCCAAACCAGAGCCCGAGGAGCTAAAGCAGAGCTGGAAGAACAAAACCAGAGCCCGCGGAACAAAACCAGCCCTCGAGGAAGAAAACCAGAGCCCGAGGAAGAAAAGCAGAGCCCGAGGAAGACAAGGAGAGCTAGAGGAGCAAAACCACAGCTCGAGGAACAAAACCAGAGCCCGAGGAAAGAAACCAGAGCCCGAGGAACGAAACCAGAGCCCGAGGAACAAAATCAGATCGTGAAGAACAAAAGGAGGCCCCGAGGAACAAAACCAGAGCCCGTGGAATTATACTAGAGTCCGAGGAACAAAATCAGAGCCCGAGGAAAAAAATCAGAGCCTGAGGAACAAAACCAGAGCCAATGGATCTAAAACAGAGCTTGACGAACAAAACCAGAACCCGAGAAATTAAACCAGAGCCCGAGGAAGAAAACCAGAACCCGCGGAACAAAACCAGAGACCGAGGAAGAAATGGTGGGCCCGAGGAACAAAACGAGACCCGTGGACCCAAACCAGAGCCCGAGGAGCTAAAGCAGAGCTGGAAGAACAAAACCAGAGCCCGGGCAACAAAACCAGCCCTCGAGGACGAAAACAAGAGCCCAAGGAAGAAAAGCAGAGCCCGAGGAAGACAAGGAGAGCTAGAGGAGCAAAACCACAGCTCGAGGAACAAAGCCAGAGCCGGAGGAAAGAAACCAGAGCCCAAGGAACAAAAACAGGTCCCGAAGAACAAAAGGAGGGTCCGAGGAATAAAACGAGACCCCGAGGAACAAAACTAGCCCTCGAGGAAGAAAACCAGAGCCCGAGGAAGACAACCAGAGCTAGAGGAGCAAAACCACAGCTCGAGGAACAAAACCAGAGCCCGAGGAAAGAAACCAGAGCCCGAGGAACAAAACCAGATCCCGAGGAACAAAACCAGATCGCGAAGAACAAAAGGAGGCCCCAAGGAACAAAACCAGAGCCCCTGGAATTATACTAGAGTCCGAGGAACAAAACCAGAGCCCGAGGAAAACAACCAGAGCCTGAGCAACAAAACCAGAGCCAATGGAACTAAACCAGAGCTCGAGGAACAAAACCAGAACCCGAGAAATTAAACCAGAGCCCGAGGAAGAACACCAGAACCCGAGGAACAAAACCAGAGACGGAGGAACAAAAGGTGGGCCTGAGGAACAAAACGAGACCCGTGGACCCAAACCAGAGCGCGAGGAGCTAAAGCAGAGCTGGAAGAACAAAAGCAGAGCCCGGGGATCAAAACCAGCCCTCGAGGAAGAAAAGCAGAGCCCGAGGAAGACAAGGAGAGCTAGAGGAGCAAAACCACAGCTCGAGGAAGACAACCAGAGCTAGAGGAGCAAAACCAGAGCCCGAGGAACGAAACCAGAGGCCGAGGAACAAAACCAGATCGCGAAGAACAAAAGGAGGGCCCGAGGAATAAAACGAGACCCCGAGGAACAAAACTAGCCCTCGAGGAAGAAAAGCAGAGCCCGAGGAAGAAAACCAGAGCCCGAGGAAGACAACGAGAGCTAGAGGAGCAAAACCACAGCTCGAGGAACAAAACGAGCTCCCGAGGAAAGAAACCAGAGCCCGAGGAACAAAACCAGCCCTCGAGGAAGAAAACCAGAGCCCGAGGAAGAAAAGCAGAGCCCGAGGAAGACAACGAGAGCTAGAGGAGCAAAACCACAGCTCGAGGAACAAAACCAGAGACCGAGGAAAGAAACCAGAGCCCGAGGAACGAAACCAGAGCCCGAGGAACAAAATCAGATCGCGAAGAACAAAAGGAGGCCCCAAGGAACAAAACCAGAGCCCCTGGAATTATACTAGAGTCCGAGGAACAAAACCAGAGCCCGAGGAAAACAACCAGAGCCTGAGGAACAAAAGCAGAGCCCGAGGAACTAAACCAGAGCCCGGGGAACAAAACCAGAGGCCGAGAAAAAAAAGCAGGGGCAGAGGAACAAAAAAAGAGGCCGAGGAACAATACCAGAGCCCGAGGAAGAAAACCAGAGCCCGAGGAACAAAACCAGAGACCGAGGAAGAAATGGTGGGCCTGAGGAACAAAACGACACCCGTGGACCCAAACCAGAGCCCGAGGAGCTAAAGCAGAGCTGGAAGAACAAAACCAGAACCCGGGGAACAAAACCAGCCCTCGAGGAAGAAAACCAGAGCCCGAGGAAGAAAACCAGAGCCCGAGGAAGACAACCAGAGCTAGAGGAGCAAAACCACAGCTCGAGGAACAAAACCAGAGCCCGAGGAAAGAAACCAGAGCCCGAGGAACGAAACCAGAGCCCGAGGAACAAAACCAGATCGCGAAGAACAAAAGGAGGCCCCGAGGAACAAAACCAGAGCCCGTGGAATTATACTAGAGTCCGAGGAACAAAACCAGAGCCCGAGGAAAAAAACCAGAGCCTGAGGAACAAAACCAGAGCCAATGGAACTAAAACAGAGCTTGACGAACAAAACCAGAACTCGAGAAATTAAACCAGAGCCCGAGGAATAAAACCAGAACCCGAGGAACAAAACCAGAGACCGAGGAAGAAATGGTGGGCCCGAGGAACAAAACAAGACCCATGGACCCAAACCAGAGCTCGAGGAGCTAAAGCAGAGCTGGAAGAAAAAAAGCAAAGCCCGGGCAACAAAACCAGCCCTCGAGGAAGAAAACCAGAGCCCGAGGAACAAAACCAGATCCCGAAGAACAAAAGGAGGACCCGAGGAAAAAAAACAGAGCCCGAGGAACAGAATTAGCCCTCGAGGAAGAAAACCAGAGCCCGAGGAAGACAACGAGAGCTAGAGGAGCAAAACCACAGCTCGAGGAACAAAACCAGGCCCGAGGAAAGAAACCAGAGCCCAAGGAACAAAAACAGGCCCCGAAGAACAAAAGGAGGGTCTGAGGAATAAAACCAGAACCCGAGGAACAAAACCAGAGACCGAGGAAGAAATGGTGGGCCCGAGGAACAAAACGAGACCCATGGACCCAAACCAGAGCCCGAGGAGCTAAAGCAGAGCTGGAAGAACAAATCCAGAGCCCGGGGAACAAAACCAGCCCTCGAGGAAGAAAACCAGAGCCGGAGAAAGAAAACCAGAGCCCGAGGAAGACAACCAGAGCTGGAGGAGCAAAACCACAGCTCGAGGAACAAAACCAGAGCCCGAGGAAAGAAACCAGAGCCCAAGGAACAAAAACAGGTCCCGAAGAACAAAAGGGGGGTCCGAGGAATAAAACGAGACCCCGAGGAACAAAACTAGCCCTCGAGGAAGAAAACCAGAGCCCGAGGAAGAAAACCAGAGCCCGAGGAAGACAACGAGAGCTAGAGGAGCAAAACCACAGCTCGAGGAACAAAACGAGCTCCCGAGGAAAGAAACCAGAGCCCGAGGAACAAAACCAGATCCCGAGGAACAAAACCAGATCGCGAAGAACAAAAGGAGGCCCCAAGGAACAAAACGAGAGCCCGTGGAATTATACTAGAGTCCGAGGAACAACACCAGAGCCCGAGGAAAACAACCAGAGCCTGAGCAACAAAAGCAGAGCCCATGGAACTAAACCAGAGCCCGGAGAACAAAACCAGAGGCCGAGAAATTAAACCAGAGCCCGAGGAAGAACACCAGAACCCGAGGAACAAAACCAGAGACGGAGGAACAAATGGTGGGCCTGAGGAACAAAACGAGACCCGTGGACCCAAACCAGAGCCCGAGGAGCTAAAGCAGAGCTGGAAGAACAAAACCAGAGCCCGGGCAACATAACCAGCCCTCGAGGAAGAAAAGCAGAGCCCGAGGAAGACAAGGAGAGCTAGAGGAGGAAAACCACAGCTCGAGGAAGACAACCAGAGCTAGAGGAGCAAAACCAGAGCCCGAGGAACGAAACCAGAGGCCGAGGAACAAAACCAGATCGCGAAGAACAAAAGGAGGGCCCGAGGAATAAAACGAGACCCCGAGGAACAAAACTAGCCCTCGAGGAAGAAAAGCAGAGCCCGAGGAAGAAAACCAGAGCCCGAGGAAGACAACCAGAGCTAGAGGAGCAAAACAAGAGCCCGAGGAAGAAAACCAGAGCCCGAGGAACAAAACCACATCCCGAGGAACAAAACCAGATCGCGAAGAACAAAAGGAGGCCCCGAGGAACAAAACCAGAGCCCGTGGAATTATACTAGAGTCCGAGGAACAAAACCAGAGCCTGAGGAAAAAAACCAGAGCCTGAGCAACAAAACCAGAGCCAATGGAACTAAACCAGAGCTCGAGGAACAAAACCAGAACCCGAGAAATGAAACCAGAGCCCGAGGAAGAAAACCAGAACCCGAGGAACAAAACCAGAGACCCAGGAAGAAATGGTGGGCCTGAGGAACAAAAGGAGTCCCGTGGACCCAAACCAGAGCCCGAGGAGCTAAAGCAGAGCTGGAAGGACAAAACCAGAGCCCGGGGAACAAAACCAGCCCTCGAGGAAGAAAACCAGAGCCCGAGGAAGAAAACCAGAGCCCGAGGAAGACAAGGAGAGCTAGAGGAGCAAAACCACAGCTCGAGGAACAAAACCAGAGCCCGAGGAAAGAAACCAGAGCCCGAGGAACGAAACCAGAGCCCGAGGAACAAAATCAGATCGTGAAGAACAAAAGGAGGCCCCGAGGAACAAAACCAGAGCCCGTGGAATTATACTAGAGTGCGAGGAACAAAATCAGAGCCCGAGGAAAAAAACCAGAGCCTGAGGAACAAAACCAGAGCCAATGGAACTAAACCAGAGATCGAGGAACAAAACCAGAACCCGAGAAATTAAACCAGAGCCCGAGGAAGAAAACCAGAACCCGAGGAACAAAACCAGAGACCGAGGAAGAAATGGTGGGCCCGAGGAACAAAACGAGACCCGTGGACCCAAACCAGAGCCCGAGAAGCTAAAGCAGAGCTGGAAGGACAAAACCAGAGCCCGGGGAACAAAACCAGCCCTCGAGGAAGAAAACCAGAGCCCGAGGAAGAAAAGCAGAGCCCGAGGAAGACAAGGAGAGCTAGAGGAGCAAAACCACAGCTCGAGGAACAAAACCAGAGACCGAGGAAAGAAACCAGAGCCCGAGGAACGAAACCAGAGCCCGAGGAACAAAATCAGATCGCGAAGAACAAAAGGAGGCCCCAAGGAACAAAACCAGAGCCCCTGGAATTATACTAGAGTCCGAGGAACAAAACCAGAGCCCGAGGAAAACAACCAGAGCCTGAGGAACAAAAGCAGAGCCCGTGGAACTAAACCAGAGCCCGGGGAACAAAACCAGAGGCCGAGAAAAAAAAGCAGGGGCAGAGGAACAAAAAAAGAGGCCGAGGAACAATACCAGAGCCCGAGGAAGACAACGAGAGCCCGAGGAACAAAACCAGAGACCGAGGAAGAAATGGTGGGCCTGAGGAACAAAACGAGACCCGTGGACCCAACCAGAGCCCGAGGAGCTAAAGCAGAGCTGGAAGAACAAAACCAGAACCCGGGGAACAAAATCAGCCCTCGAGGAAGAAAACCAGAGCCCGAGGAAGAAAAGCAGAGCCCGAGGAAGACAACCAGAGCTAGAGGAGCAAAACCACAGCTCGAGGAACAAAACCAGAGCCCGAGGAAATAAACCAGAGCCCGAGGAACGAAACCAGAGCCCGAGGAACAAAACCAGATCCCGAAGAACAAAAGGAGGGCCCGAGGAAAAAAACGAGACCCCGAGGAATAAAACTAGCCCTCGAGGAAGAATACCAGAGCCCGAGGAAGACAACCAGAGCTAGAGGAGCAAAACCACAGCTCGAGGAACAAAACCAGAGCCCGAGGAAAGAAACCAGAGTCCGAGGAAGAAAACCAGAGCCCGAGGAACAAAACCAGAGCCAATGGAACTAAAACAGAGCTCGAGGAACAAAACCAGAACCCGAGAAATTAAACCAGAGCCCGAGGAAGAAAACCAGAGCCCGAGGAAGACAACGAGAGCTAGAGGAGCAAAACCACAGCTCGAGGAACAAAACGAGCTCCCGAGGAAAGAAACCAGAGCCCGAGGAAGAAAACCAGATCCCGAGGAACAAAACCAGATCGCGAAGAACAAAAGGAGGCCCCAAGGAACAAAACGAGAGCCCGTGGAATTATACTAGAGTCTGAGGAACAACACCAGAGCCCGAGGAAAACAACCAGAGCCTGAGCAACAAAAGCAGAGCCCATGGAACTAAACCAGAGATCGAGGAACAAAACCAGAACCCGAGAAATTAAACCAGAGCCCGAGGAAGAAAACCAGAACCCGAGGAACAAAACCAGAGACCCAGGAAGAAATGGTGGGCCTGAGGAACAAAAGGAGTCCCGTGGACCCAAACCAGAGCCCGAGAAGCTAAAGCAGAGCTGGAAGAACAAAACCAGAGCCCGGGCAACAAAACCAGCCCTCGAGGAAGAAAACCAGAGCCCGAGGAAGAAAACCAGAGCCCGAGGAAGACAACGAGAGCTAGAGGAGCAAAACCACAGCTCGAGGAACAAAACCAGAGCCCGAGGAACGAAACCAGAGCCCGAGGAACAAAATCAGATCGTGAAGAACAAAAGGAGGCCCCGAGGAACAAAACCAGAGCCCGTGGAATTATACTAGAGTGCGAGGAACAAAATCAGAGCCCGAGGAAAAAAACCAGAGCCTGAGGAACAAAACCAGAGCCAATGGAACTAAACCAGAGATCGAGGAACAAAACCAGAACCCGAGAAATTAAACCAGAGCCCGAGGAAGAAAACCAGAACCCGCGGAACAAAACCAGAGACCGAGGAAGAAATGGTGGGCCCGAGGAACAAAACGAGACCCGTGGACTCAAACCAGAGCCCGAGGAGCTAAAGCAGAGCTGGAAGAACAAAACCAGAGCCCGGGCAACAAAACCAGCCCTCGAGGACGAAAACAAGAGCCCGAGGAAGAAAAGCAGAGCCCGAGGAAGACAAGGAGAGCTAGAGGAGCAAAACCACAGCTCGAGGAACAAAGCCAGAGCCGGAGGAAAGAAACCAGAGCCCAAGGAACAAAAACAGGTCCCGAAGAACAAAAGGAGGGTCCGGGTAATAAAATGAGACCCCGAGGAACAAAACTAGCCCTCGAGGAAGAAAACCAGAGCCCGAGGAAGACAACCAGAGCTAGAGGAGCAAAACCACAGCTCGAGGAACAAAACCAGAGCCCGAGGAAAGAAACCAGAGCCCGAGGAACAAAACCAGATCCCGAGGAACAAAACCAGATCGCGAAGAACAAAAGGAGGCCCCAAGGAACAAAACCAGAGCCCCTGGAATTATACTAGAGTCCGAGGAACAAAACCAGAGCCCGAGGAAAACAACCAGAGCCTGAGCAACAAAACCAGAGCCAATGGAACTAAACCAGAGCTCGAGGAACAAAACCAGAACCCGAGAAATTAAACCAGAGCCCGAGGAAGAACACCAGAACCCGAGGAACAAAACCAGAGACGGAAGAACAAAAGGTGGGCCTGAGGAACAAAACGAGACCCGTGGACCCAAACCAGAGCGCGAGGAGCTAAAGGAGAGCTGGAAGAACAAAAGCAGAGCCCGGGGATCAAAACCAGCCCTCGAGGAAGAAAAGCAGAGCCCGAGGAAGACAAGGAGAGCTAGAGGAGCAAAACCACAGCTCGAGGAAGACAACCAGAGCTAGAGGAGCAAAACCAGAGCCCGAGGAATGAAACCAGAGCCCGAGGAACAAAACCAGATCGCGAAGAACAAAAGGAGGGCCCGAGGAATAAAACGAGACCCCGAGGAACAAAACTAGCCCTCGAGGAAGAAAAGCAGAGCCCGAGGAAGAAAACCAGAGCCCGAGGAAGACAACCAGCGCTAGAGGAGCAAAACCACAGCTCGAGGAAGACAACCAGAGCTAGAGGAGCAAAACAAGAGCCCGAGGAAGAAAACCAGAGCCCGAGGAACAAAACCAGATCCCGAGGAACAAAACCAGAGACCGAGGAAGAAATGGTGGGCCCGAGGAACAAAACGAGACCCATGGACCCAAACCAGAGCCCGAGGAGCTAAAGCAGAGCTGGAAGAACAAAACCAGAACCCGGGGAACAAAACCAGCCCTCGAGGAAGAAAACCAGAGCCCGAGGAAGAAAACCAGAGCCCGAGGAAGACAACCAGAGCTAGAGGAGCAAAACCACAGCTCGAGGAAGAAAACCAGAGCCCGAGGAAAGAAACCAGAGTCCGAGGAAGAAAACCAGAGCCCGAGGAACAAAACCAGATCCTGAAGAACAAAAGGAGGGCCCTAGGAATAAAACCAGAGCCCGTGGAATTATACTAGAGTCCGAGGAACAAAACCAGAGCCCGAGGAAAAAAACCAGAGCCTGAGGAACAAAACCAGAGCCAATGGAACTAAACCAGAGCTCGAGGAACAAAACCAGAACCCGAGAAATTAAACCAGAGCCCGAGGAAGAAAACCAGAACCCGCGGAACAAAACCAGAGACCGAGGAACAAATGGTGGGCCTGAGGAACAAAACGAGACCCGTGGACCCAAACCAGAGCCCGAGGAGCTAAAGCAGAGCTGGAAGAACAAAACCAGAACCTTGGGAACAAAACCAGCCCTCGAGGAAGAAAACCAGAGCCCGAGGAAGAAAACCAGAGCCCGAGGAAGACAACCAGAGCTAGAGGAGCAAAACCACAGCTCGAGGAACAAAACCAGTGACCGAGGAACAAAACCAGATCCCGAAGAACAAAAGGAGGGCCCGAGGAAAAAAAACAGAGCCCGAGGAACAGAATTATCCCTCGAGGAAGAATACCAGAGCCCGAGGAAGACAACGAGAGCTAGAGGAGCAAAACCACAGCTCGAGGAACAAAACCAGGCCCGAGGAAAGAAACCAGAGCCCAAGGAACAAAAACAGGCCCCGAAGAACAAAAGGAGGGTCTGAGGAATAAAACCAGAGCCCGAGGAACAAAACCAGAGACCGAGGAAGAAATGGTGTGCCCGAGGAACAAAACGAGACCCGTGGACCCAAACCAGAGCCCGAGGAGCTAAAGCAGAGCTGGAAGATTAAAACCAGAGCCCGGGGAACAAAACCAGCCCTCGAGGAAGGAAAGCAGAGCCTGAGGAAGAAAACCAGAGCCCGAGGAACAAAACCAGATCGCGAAGAACAAAAGGAGGCCCCAAGGAACAAAACCAGAGCCCGTGGAATTATACTAGAGTCCGAGGAACAACACCAGAGCCCGAGGAAAACAACCAGAGCCTGAGGAACAAAACCAGAGCCCATGGAACTAAACCAGAGCCCGGGGAACAAAACCAGAGGCCGAGAAAAAAAAGCAGGGGCAGAGGAACAAAAAAAGAGGCCGAGGAACAATACCAGAGCCCGAGGAAGAAAACCAGAGCCCGAGGAACAAAACCAGAGACCGAGGAAGAAATGGTGGGCCTGAGGAACAAAACGAGACCCGTGGACCCAAACCAGAGCCCGAGGAGCTAAAGCAGAGCTGGAAGAACAAAACCAGAGCCCGGGGAAGAAAACCAGCCCTCGAGGAAGAAAACCAGAACCCGAGGAAGAAAACCAGAGCCCGAGGAAGACAACCAGAGCTAGAGGAGCAAAACCACAGCTCGAGGAACAAAAGAAGCTCCCAAGGAAAGAAACCAGAGCCCGAGGAACAAAACCAGAGCCCGAGGAACAAAACCAGATCCTGAAGAAGAAAAGGAGGGCCCGAGGAATAAAACCAGTCCCTGAGGAACAAAACTAGCCCTCGAGGAAGAATACCAGAGCCACAGGAAGACAACCAGAGCTAGAGGAGCAAAACCACAGCTCGAGGAACAAAACCAGAGCCCGAGGAAAGAAAACAGAGTCCGAGGAGGAAAACCAGAGCCCGAGGAACAAAACCAGATCCTGAAGAACAAAAGGAGGGCCCGAGGAATAAAACCAGACCCCGAGGAACAAAACTAGCCCTCGAGGAAGAAAAGCAGAGCCCGAGGAAGAAAACCAGAGCCCGAGGAAGACAACGAGAGCTATAGGAGCAAAACCGCAGCTCGAGGAACAAAACGAGCTCCCGAGGAAAGAAACTAGAGCCCTAGGAACAAAACCAGATCCCGAGGAACAAAACCAGATCGCGAAGAACAAAAGGAGGCCCCAAGGAACAAAACCAGAGCCCGTGGAATTATACTAGAGTCCGAGGAACAAAACCAGAGCCCGAGGAAAAAAACCAGAGCCTGAGGAACAAAACCAGAGCCAATGGAACTAAACCAGAGCTCGAGGAACAAAACCAGAACCCGAGAAATTAAACCAGAGCCCGAGGAAGAACACCAGAACCCGAGGAACAAAACCAGAGACGGAGGAACAAATGGTGGGCCCGAGGAACAAAACGAGACCCGTGGACCCAAACCAGAACCCGAGGAGCTAAAGCAGAGCTGGAAGAACAAAAGCAGAGCCCGGGGATCAAAACCAGCCCTCGAGGAAGAAAAGCAGAGCCCGAGGAAGACAATGAGAGCTAGAGGAGCAAAACCACAGCTCGAGGAAGACAACCAGAGCTAGAGGAGCAAAACCAGAGCCCGAGGAACGAAACCAGAGCCCGAGGAACAAAACCAGATCCCAAAGAACAAAAGGAGGGCCCGAGGAATAAAACGAGACCCCGAGGAACAAAACTAGCCCTCGAGGAAGAAAAGCGGAGCCCAAGGAAGAAAACCAGAGCCCGAGGAAGACAACCAGAGCTAGAGGAGCAAAACAAGAGCCTGAGGAAGAAATGGTGGGCCCGAGGAACAAAACGAGTCCCGTGGACCCAAACCACAGCCCGAGAAGCTAAAGCAGAGCTGGAAGGACAAAACCAGAGCCCGGGGAACAAAACCAGCCCTCGAAGAAGAAAACCAGAGCCCGAGGAAGAAAAGCAGAGCCCGAGGAAGACAACCAGAGCTAGAGGAGCAAAACCACAGCTCGAGGAACAAAACCAGAGCCCGAGGAAAGAAACCAGAGCCCGAGGAACGAAACCAGAGCCCGAGGAACAAAATCAGATCGCGAAGAACAAACGGAGGCCCCGAGGAACAAAACCAGAGCCCGTGGAATTATACTAGAGTCCGAGGAACAAAACCAGAGCCCGAGGAAAAAAACTAGAGCCTGAGGAAGAAAACCAGAGCCAATGGAACTAAACCAGAGCTCGGGGAAAAAAACCAGAACCCGAGAAATTAAACCAGAGCCCGAGGAAGAAAACCAGAACCCGAGGAACAAAACCAGAGACCGAGGAACAAATGGTGGGCCTGAGGAACAAAACGAGACCCGTGGAGCCAAACCAGAGCCCGAGGAGCTAAAGCAGAGCTGGAAGAACAAAACCAGAGCCCGGGGAACAAAACCAGCCCTCGAGGAAGAAAACCAGAGCCTGAGGAAGAAAACCAGAGCCCGAGGAAGACAACCAGAGCTAGAGGAGCAAAACCACAGCTCGAGGAACAAAACCAGAGCCCGAGGAAAGAAACCAGAGCCTGAGGAACGAAACCAGATCCCGAGGAACAAAACCAGATCCCGAAGAACAAAAGGAGGGCCCGAGGAAAAAAAACAGAGCCCGAGGAACAGAATTAGCCCTCGAGGAAGAAAACCAGAGCCCGAGGAAGACAACCAGAGCTAGAGGAGCAAAACCACAGCTCGAGGAACAAAACCAGAGCCCGAGGAAAGAAACCGGAGCCCAAGGAAAAAAAACAGGTCCCGAAGAACAAAAGGAGGGTCCGAGGAATAAAACCAGAACCCGAGGAACAAAACCAGAGACCGAGGAAGAAATGGTGTGCCCGAGGAACAAAACGAGACCCATGGACCCAAACCAGAGCCCGAGGAGCTAAAGCAGAGCTGGAAGATCAAAACCAGAGCCCGGGCAACAAAACCAGCCCTCGAGGAAGAAAAGCAGAGCCCGAGGAAGAAAACCAGAGCCCGAGGAAGACAACGAGAGCTAGAGGAGCAAAACCACAGCTCGAGGAACAAAACCAGAGCCCGAGGAAAGAAACCAGAGCCCAAGGAACAAAAACAGGTCCCGAGGAACAAAAGGAGGGTCCGAGGAATAAAACGAGACCCCGAGGAACAAAACTAGCCCTCGAGGAAGAAAAGCAGAGCCCGAGGAAGAAAACCAGAGCCCGAGGAAGACAACGAGAGCTAGAGGAGCAAAACCACAGCTCGAGGAACAAAATGAGCTCCCGAGGAAAGAAACCAGAGCCCGAGGAAGAAAACCAGAGCCCGAGGAACAAAACCAGATCGCGAAGAACAAAAGGAGGCCCCAAGGAACAAAACCAGAGACTGTGGAATTATACTAGAGTCCGAGGAACAACACCAGAGCCCGAGGAAAACAAACAGAGCCTGAGGAACAAAAGCAGAGCCCATGGAACTAAACCAGAGCACGGGGAACAAAACCAGAGGCCGAGAAAAAAAAGCAGGGGCAGAGGAACAAAAAAAGAGGCCGAGGAACAATACCAGAGCCCGAGGAAGAAAACCAGAGCCCGAGGAACAAAACCAGAGACCGAGGAAGAAATGGTGGGCCTGAGGAACAAAACGAGACCCGTGGACCCAAACCAGAGCCCGAGGAGCTAAAGCAGAGCTGGAAGAACAAAACCAGAGCCCGGGCAACAAAACCAGCCCTCGAGGAAGAAAACCAGAGCCCGAGGAAGAAAAGCAGAGCCCGAGGAAGACAACGAGAGCTAGAGGAGCAAAACCACAGCTCGAGGAACAAAACCAGAGCCCGAGGAAAGAAACCAGAGCCCGAGGAACGAAACCAGATCCCGAGGAACAAAACCAGATCCCGAAGAACAAAAGGAGGGCCCGAGGAAAAAAACGAGACCCCGAGGAATAAAACTAGCCCTCGAGGAAGAAAAGCAGAGCCCGAGGAAGACAACCAGAGCTAGAGGAGCAAAACCACAGCTCGAGGAACAAAACCAGAGCCTGAGGAAAGAAACCAGAGCCCAAGGAACAAAAACAGGTCCCGAAGAACAAAAGGAGGGTCCGAGGAATAAAACCAGACCCCGAGGAACAAAACTAGCCCTCGAGGAAGAAAAGAAGAGCCCGAGGAAGAAAATCAGAGCCCAAGGAAGACAACGAGAGCTAGAGGAGCAAAACCACAGCTCGAGGAACAAAACGAGCTCCCGAGGAAAGAAACCAGAGCCCGAGGAAAAAAACCAGAGCCCGAGGAACGAAACCAGATCCCGAGGAACAAAACCAGATCCCGAAGAACAAAAGGAGGCCCCAAGGAACAAAACCAGAGCCCGTGGAATTATGCTAGAGTCCGAGGAACAAAACCAGAGCCCGAGGAAAAAAACCAGAGCCTGAGGAACAAAACCAGAGCCAATGGAACTAAACCAGAGCTCGAGGAACAAAACCAGAACCCGAGAAATTAAACCAGAGCCCGAGGAAGAACACCAGAATCCGAGGAACAAAACCAGAGACGGAGGAACAAATGGTGGGCCCGAGGAACAAAACGAGACCCGTGGACCCAAACCAGAACCCGAGGAGCTAAAGCAGAGCTGGAAGAACAAAAGCAGAGCCCGGGGATCAAAACCAGCCCTCGAGGAAGAAAAGCAGAGCCCGAGGAAGACAATGAGAGCTAGAGGAGCAAAACCACAGCTCGAGGAAGACAACCAGAGCTAGAGGAGCAAAACCAGAGCCCGAGGAACGAAACCAGAGCCCGAGGAACAAAACCAGATCCCAAAGAACAAAAGGAGGGCCCGAGGAATAAAACGAGACCCCGAGGAACAAAACTAGCCCTCGAGGAAGAAAAGCGGAGCCCAAGGAAGAAAACCAGAGCCCGAGGAAGACAACCAGAGCTAGAGGAGGAAAACCATAGCTCGAGGAAGACAACCAGAGCTAGAGGAGCAAAACAAGAGCCTGAGGAAAGAATGGTGGGCCCGAGGAACAAAACGAGTCCCGTGGACCCAAACCAGAGCCCGAGAAGCTAAAGCAGAGCTGGAAGGACAAAACCAGAGCCCGGGGAACAAAACCAGCCCTCGAAGAAGAAAACCAGAGCCCGAGGAAGAAAAGCAGAGCCCGAGGAACACAATCAGAGCTAGAGGAGCAAAACCACAGCTCGAGGAACAAAACCAGAGCCCGAGGAAAGAAACCAGAGCCCGAGGAACAAAACCAGAGCCCGAGGAACAAAATCAGATCGCGAAGAACAAACGGAGGCCCCGAGGAACAAAACCAGAGCCCGTGGAATTATACTAGAGTCCGAGGAACAAAACCAGAGCCCGAGGAAAAAAACTAGAGCCTGAGGAAGAAAACCAGAGCCAATGGAACTAAACCAGAGCTCGAGGAAAAAAACCAGAACCCGAGAAATTAAACCAGAGCCCGAGGAAGAAAACCAGAACCCGAGGAACAAAACCAGAGACCGAGGAACAAATGGTGGGCCTGAGGAACAAAACGGGACCCGTGGACCCAAACCAGAGCCCGAGGAGCTAAAGCAGAGCTGGAAGAACAAAACCAGAGCCCGGGGAACAAAACCAGACCTCGAGGAAGAAAACCAGAGCCTGAGGAAGAAAACCAGAGCCCGAGGAAGACAACCAGAGCTAGAGGAGCAAAACCACAGCTCGAGGAACAAAACCAGAGCCCGAGGAAAGAAACCAGAGCCTGAGGAACGAAACCAGATCCCGAGGAACAAAACCAGATCCCGAAGAACAAAAGGAGGGCCCGAGGAAAAAAAACAGACCCCGAGGAACAGAATTAGCCCTCGAGGAAGAAAACCAGAGCCCGAGGAAGACAACCAGAGCTAAAGGAGCAAAACCACAGCTCGAGGAACAAAACCAGAGCCCGAGGAAAGAAACCGGAGCCCAAGGAAAAAAAACAGGTCCCGAAGAACAAAAGGAGGGTCCGAGGAATAAAACCAGAGCCCGAGGAACAAAACCAGAGACCGAGGAAGAAATGGTGTGCCCGAGGAACAAAACGAGACCCATGGACCCAAACCAGAGCCCGAGGAGCTAAAGCAGAGCTGGAAGATCAAAACCAGAGCCCGGGCAACAAAACCAGCCCTCGAGGAAGAAAAGCAGAGCCCGAGGAAGAAAACCAGAGCCCGAGGAAGACAACCAGAGCTAGAGGAGAAAAACCACAGCTCGAGGAACAAAACCAGAGCCCGAGGAAAGAAACCAGAGCCCAAGGAACAAAAACAGGTCCCGAAGAACAAAAGGAGGGTCCGAGGAATAAAACCAGACCCCGAGGAACAAAACTAGCCCTCGAGGAAGAAAAGCAGAGCCCGAGGAAGAAAACCAGAGCCCGAGGAAGACAACCAGAGCTAGAGGAGCAAAACCACAGCTCGAGGAACAAAATGAGCTCCCGAGGAAAGAAACCAGAGCCCGAGGAAGAAAACCAGAGCCCGAGGAACAAAACCAGATCGCGAAGAACAAAAGGAGGCCCCAAGGAACAAAACCAGAGCCCGTGGAATTATACTAGAGTCCGAGGAACAACACCAGAGCCCGAGGAAAACAACCAGAGCCTGAGGAACAAAAGCATAGCCCATGGAACTAAATCAGAGCCCGGGGAACAAAACCAGAGCCCGAGGAAAAAAACTAGACCTCGAGGAACAAAAAAAGAGGCCGAGGAACAATACCAGAGCCCGAGGAAGAAAACCAGAGCCCGAGGAACAAAACCAGAGACCGAGGAAGAAATGGTGGGCCTGAGGAACAAAACGAGACCCGTGGACCCAAACCAGAGCCCGAGGAGCTAAAGCAGAGCTGGAAGAACAAAACCAGAGCCCGGGCAACAAAACCAGCCCTCGAGGAAGAAAAGCGGAGCCCGAGGAAGAAAACCAGAGCCCGAGGAAGACAACCAGAGCTAGAGGAGCAAAACCACAGCTCGAGGAACAAAACCAGAGCCCGAGGAAAGAAACCAGAGCCCGAGGAACGAAACCAGATCCCGAGGAACAAAACTAGCCCTCGAGGAAGAAAAGCAGAGCCCGAGGAAGAAAACCAGAGCCCGAGGAAGACAACGAGAGCTAGAGGAGCAAAACCCCAGCTCGAGGAACAAAACGACCACCCGAGGAAAGAAACCAGAGCTCGAGGAAGAAAACCAGATCCCGAAGAACAAAAGGAGGGCCCGAGGAAAAAAAACAGAGCCCGAGGAACAAAACTAGCCCTCGAGGAAGAAAAGCAGAGCCCGAGGAAGAAAACCAGAGCCTGAGGAATACAACCAGAGCTAGAGGAGCAAAACCACAGCTCGAGGAACAAATCCAGAGCCCGAGGAAAGAAACCAGAGCCCGAGGAATGAAACCAGAGCCCGAGGAACAAAATCAGATCGCGAAGAACAAAAGGAGGCCCCGAGGAACAAAACCAGAGCCCGTGGAATTATACTAGAGTCCGAGGAACAAAACCAGAGCCCGACGAAAAAAACCAGAGCCTCAGGAAGAAAACCAGAGCCAATGGAACTAAACCAGAGCTCGAGGAACAAAACCAGAACCCGAGAAATTAAACCAGAGCCCGAGGAAGAAAACCAGAACCCGAGGAACAAAACCAGCCCTCGAGGAACAAATGGTGGGCCCGAGGAACAAAACGAGACCGTTGGACCCAAACCAGAGCCCGAGGAGCTAAAGCAGAGCTGGAAGAACAAAACCAGAGCCCGGGCAACAAAACCAGCCCTCGAGGAAGAAAACCAGAGCCCGAGGAAAAAAACCAGAGCCTGAGGAAGAAAACCAGAGCCAATGGAACTAAAACAGAGCCCGAGGAAAGAAACCAGAGCCTGAGGAATGAAACCAGATCCCGAGGAACAAAACCAGATCCCGAAGAACAAAAGGAGGGCCCGAGGAAAAAAAACAGAGCCCGAGGAACAAAACTAGCCCTCGAGGAAGAATACTAGAGCCCGAGGAAGACAACGAGAGCTAGAGGAGCAAAACCACAGCTCGAGGAAAAAAACCAGAGCCCGAGGAAAGAAACCAGAGCCCGAGGAAGAAAATCAGATCCCGAGGAACAAAACCAGATACCGAAGAACAAAAGGAGGGCCCGAGGAATAAAACCAGACCCCGAGGAACAGAACTAGCCCTCGAGGAAGAAAAGCAGAGCCCGAGGAAGAAAACCAGAGCCCGAGGAAGACAACCAGAGCCCGAGGAGCAAAACCAGATCCCGAGGAACAAAACCAGATCGCGAAGAACAAAAGGAGGCCCCGAGGAACAAAACCAGAGCCCGTGGAATTATACTAGAGTCCGAGGAACAAAACCAGAGCCCGAGGAAAAAAACCAGAGCCTGAGGAAGAAAACCAGAGCCAATGGAACTAAAACAGAGCTCGAGGAACAAAACCAGAACCCGAGAAATTAAACCAGAGCCCGAGGAAGAAAACCAGAGCCCGCGGAACAAAACCAGAGACCGAGGAAGAAATGGTGGGCCTGAGGAACAAAACGAGACCCGTGGACCCAAACCAGAGCCCGAGGAGCTAAAGCAGAGCTGGAAGAACAAAACCAGAGCCCGGGCAACAAAACCAGCCCTCGAGGAAGAAAAGCGGAGCCCGAGGAAGAAAACCAGAGCCCGAGGAAGACAACCAGAGCTAGAGGAGCAAAACCACAGCTCGAGGAACAAAACCAGAGCCCGAGGAAAGAAACCGGAGCCCGAGGAAGAAAACCAGAGCCCAAGGAACAAAACCAGATCGCGAAGAACAAAAGGAGGGCCCGAGGAATAAAACCAGACCCCAAGGAACAAAACTAGCCCGCGAGGAAGAAAAGCAAAGCCCGAGGAAGAAAACCAGAGCCCGAGGAAAGAAACCAGAGCCCGAGGAACGAAACCAGAGCCCGAGGAACAAAATCAGATCGCGAAGAACAAAAGGAGGCCCCAAGGAACAAAACCAGAGCCCGTGGAATTATACTAGAGTCCGAGGAACAAAACCAGAGCCCGAGGAAAAAAACCAGAGTCTGAGGAAGAAAACCAGAGCCAATGGAACTAAAACAGAGCTCGAGGAACAAAACCAGAACCCGAGAAATTAAACCAGAGCCCGAGGAAGAAAACCAGAACCCGAGGAACAAAACCAGTGACCGAGGAAGAAATGGTGGGCCTGAGGAACAAAACGAGACCCGTGGAGCCAAACCAGAGCCCGAGGAGCTAAAGCAGAGCTGGAAGAACAAAACCAGAGCCCGGGGAACAAAACCAGCCCTCGAGGAAGAAAACAAGGCCATGAGGAAGAAAACCAGAGCCCGAGGAAGACAACCAGAGCTAGAGGAGCAAAACCACAGCTCGAGGAACAAAACCAGAGCCCGAGGAAAGAAACCAGAGCCCAAGGCACAAAACCAGATACCGAAGAACAAAAGGAGGGTCCGAGGAATAAAACGAGACCCCGAGGAAGAAAACTAGCCCTCGAGGAAGAAAACCAGAGCCCGAGGAAGACAACCAGAGCTAGAGGAGCAAAACCACAGCTCGAGGAACAAAACGAGCTCCCGAGGAAAGAAACCAGAGCCCGAGGAAGAAAACCAGAGCCCGAGGAAAAAAACCAGATCCCAAGGAACAAAACTAGCCCTCGAGGAAGAAAAGCAAAGCCCGAGGAAGAAAACCAGAGTCCGAGGAAGACAACCAGAGCTAGAGGAGCAAAACCACAGCTCGAGGAACAAAACGAGCTCCCGAGGAAAGAAACCAGAGCCCGAGGAAGAAAACCAGATCCCGAGGAACAAAACCAGATTGCAAAGAACAAAAGGAGGCCCCAAGGAACAAAACCAGAGCCCGTGGAATTATAGTAGAGACCGAGGAACAAAACCAGAGCCCGAGGAAAAAAACCAGAGCCTGAGAAAGAAAACCAGAGCCAATGGAACTAAACCAGAGCTCGAGGAACAAAACCAGAACCCGAGAAATTAAACCAGAGCCCGGGGAAGAAAACCAGAGACCGAGGAAGAAATGGTGGGCCTGAGGAACAAAACGAGACCCGTGGACCCAAACCAGAGCCCGAGGAGCTAAAGCAGAGCTGGAAGAACAAAACCAGAGCCCGGGCAACAAAACCAGCCCTCGAGGAAGAAAAGCAGAGCCCGAGGAAGAAAACCAGAGCCCGAGGAAGACAACCAGAGCTAGAGGAGCAAAACCACAGCTCGAGGAACAAAACCAGAGCCCGAGGAAAGAAACCGGAGCCCAAGGAACAAAAACAGGTGCCGAAGAACAAAAGGAGGGTCCGAGGAATAAAACCAGAGCCCGAGGAACAAAACTAGCCCTCGAGGAGGAAAATCAGAGCCCGAGGAAGACAACCAGAGCTAGAGGAGCAAAACCACAGCTCGAGGAACAAAATGAGCTTCCGAGGAAAGAAACCAGAGCCCGAGGAACAAAATCAGATCCCGAGGAACAAAACCAGATCCCGAAGAACAAAAGGAGGGCCCGAGGAATAAAACCAGAGCCCGAGGAACAAAACTAGCCTTCGTGGAAGAAAACCAGAGCCCGAGGAAGAAAACCAGAGCCCGAGGAAGACAACCAGAGCTAGAGGAGCAAAACCACAGCTCGAGGAACAAAACGAGCTCCTGAGGAAAGAAACCAGAGCCCGAGGAACAAAACCAGATCCCGAGGAAAAAAACCAGATCGCGAAAAACAAAAGGAGGCCCCGAGGAACAAAACCAGAGCCCGTGGAATTATACTAGAGTCCAAGGAACAAAACCAGAGCCCGAGGAAAAAAACCAGAGCCTGAGGAACAAAACCAGAGCCAATGGAACTAAACCAGAGCTCGAGGAACAAAACCAGAACCCGAGAAATTAAACCAGAACCCGAGGAAGAAAACCAGAACCCGCGGAACAAAACCAGAGACCGAGGAAGAAATGGTGGGCCTGAGGAACAAAACGAGACCCGTGGACCCAAACCAGAGCCCAAGGAGTTAAAGCAGAGCTGGAAGAACAAAACCAGAGCCCGGGGAACAAAACCAGCCCTCGAGGAAGAAAACAAGGCCATGAGGAAGAAAACCAGAGCCCGAGGAAGACAACCAGAGCTAGAGGAGCAAAACCACAGCTCGAGGAACAAAACCAGAGCCCGAGGAAAGAAACCAGAGCCCAAGGCACAAAACCAGATACCGAAGAACAAAAGGAGGGTCCGAGGAATAAAACGAGACCCCGAGGAACAAAACTAGCCTTCGAGGGAGAAAACCAGAGCCCGAGGAAGACAACCAGAGCTAGAGGAGCAAAACCACAGCTCGAGGAACAAAACGAGCTCCCGAGGAAAGAAACCAGAGCCCGAGGAAGAAAACCAGATCCCGAGGAAGAAAACCAGATCGCGAAGAACAAAAGGAGGGCCCGAGGAATAAAACCAGACCCCAAGGAACAAAACTAGCCCTCGAGGAAGAAAAGCAAAGCCCGAGGAAGAAAAGCAGAGCCCGAGGAAAGAAACCAGAGCCCGAGGAACAAAAGCAGATCGCGAAGAACAAAAGGAGGCCCCGAGGAACAAAACCAGAGCCCGTGGAATTATATTAGAGTCCGAGGAAAAACACCAGAGCCCGAGGAAGAAAACCAGAGCCCAAGGAACAAAACCAGATCCTGAAGAACAAAAGGAGGGCCCGAGGAATAAAACCAGACCCCGAGGAACAAAACTAGCCCTCGAGGAAGAAAAGCAGAGCCCGAGGAAGAAAACCAGAGCCCAAGGAAGACAACCAGAGCTAGAGGAGCAAAACCACAGCTCGAGGAACAAAACCAGAGCCCGAGGAAAGAAACCGGAGCCCAAGGAACAAAAACAGGTCCCGAAGAACAAAAGGAGGGTCCGAGGAATAAAACAAGACCCTCAGGAACAAAATTAGCACTCGAGGATGAAAACCAGAGCCCGAGGAAGACTACCAGATCTAGAGGAGCAAAACCACAGCTCGAGGAACAAAACGAGCTCCCGAGGAAAGAAACCAGAGCCCGAGGAAGAAAACCAGATCCCGAGGAACAAAACCAGATCGCAAAGAACAAAAGGAGGCCCCGAGGAACAAAACCAGAGCCCGTGGAATTATACTAGAGTCCGAGGAACAAAACCAGAGCCCGACGAAAAAAACCAGAGCCTGAGGAACAAAACCAGAGCCAATGGAACTAAACCAGAGCTCGAGGAACAAAACCAGAACCCGAGAAATTAAACCAGAGCCCGAGGAAGAAAACCAGAACCCGAGGAACAAAACCAGAGACCGAGGAAGAAATGGTGGGCCTGAGGAACAAAACGAGACCCGTGGACCCAAACCAGAGCCCGAGGAGCTAAAGCAGAGCTGGAAGAACAAAACCAGAGCCCGGGCAACAAAACCAGCCCTCGAGGAAGAAAAGCAGAGCCCGAGGAAGAAAAGCTGAGCCCGAGGAATACAACCAGAGCTAGAGGAGCAAAACCACAGCTCGAGGAACAAAACAAGACCCCGAGGAAAGAAACCAGAGCCCAAGGAACAAAAGCAGGTCCCAAAGAACAAAAGGAGGGTCCGAGGAATAAAACGAGACCCCGAGTAACAAAACTAGCCCTCGAGGAATAATACCAGAGCCCGAGGAAGACAACCAGAGCTAGAGGAGCAAAACCACACTCGAGGAACAAAACGAGCTCCCGAGGAAAGAAACCAGAGCCCGAGGAAGAAAACCAGAGCCCGAGGAAAAAAACCAGATCCCAAAGAACAAAAGGAGGGCCCGAGGAATAAAACCAGACCCCGAGGAACAAAACTAGCCTTCGAGGAAGAAAACCAGAGCCCGAGGAAGAAAACCAGAGCCCGAGGAACACAACCAGAGCTAGAGGAGCAAAACCACAGTTCGAGGAACAAAACAAGACCCCGAGGAAAGAAACCAGAGCCCAAGGAAGAAAAGCAGGTCCCGAAGAACAAAAGGAGGGTCCGAGGAATAAAACGAGACCCCGAGGAACAAAACTAGCCCTCGAGGAAGAAAACCAGAGCCCGAGGAAGACAACCAAGGCCAGAGGAGCAAAACCACAGCTCGAGGAACAAAACCAGAGCCCGAGGAAAGAAACCGGAGCCCAGGGAACAAAAACAGGTGCCGAAGAACAAAAGGAGGGTCCGAGGAATAAAACCAGAGCCCGAGGAACAAAACTAGCCCTCGAGGAGGAAAACCAGAGCCCGAGGAAGACAACCAGAGCTAGAGGAGCAAAACCACAGCTCGAGGAACAAAACGAGCTCCCGAGGAAAGAAACCAGAGCCCGAGGAACAAAATCAGATCCCGAAGTACAAAAGGAGGGCCCGAGGAATAAAACCAGAGCCCGAGGAACAAAACTAGCCTTCGTGGAAGAAAACCAGAGCCCGAGGAAGAAAACCAGAGCCCGAGGAAGACAACCAGAGCTAGAGGAGCAAAACCACAGCTCGAGGAACAAAACGAGCTCCCGAGGAAAGAAACCAGAGCCCGAGGAACAAAACCAGAGACCGAGGAAAAAAATCAGATCGCGAAAAACAAAAGGAGGCCCCGAGGAACAAAACCAGAGCCAATGGAATTATACTAGAGTCCGAGGAACAAAACCAGAGCCCGAGGAAAAAAACCAGAGCCTGAGGAACAAAACCAGAGCCAATGGAACTAAACCAGAGCTCGAGGAACAAAACCAGAACCAGAGAAATTAAACCAGAGCCCGAGGAAGAAAACCAGAACCCGAGGAACAAAACCAGAGACCGAGGAACAAATGGTGGGCCTGAGGAACAAAACGAGACCCGTGGACCCAAACCAGAGCCCGAGGAGTTAAAGCAGAGCTGGAAGAACAAAACCAGAGCCCGGGGAACAAAACCAGCTCTCGAGGAAGAAAACGAGAGCCTGAGGAAGAAAACCAGAGCCCGAGGAAGACAACCAGAGCTAGAGGAGCAAAACCACAGCTCAAGGAACAAAACTAGAGCCCGAGGAAAGAAACCAGAGCCTGAGGAACGAAACCAGATCCCGAGGAACAAAACCAGATCCCGAAGAACAAAAGGAGGGCCCGAGGAATAAAACCAGAGCCCGAGGAACAAAACTAGCCCTCAAGGAAGAAAACCAGAGCCCGAGGAAGACAACCAGAGCTAGAGGAGCAAAACCACAGCTAGAGGAACAAAACCAGAGCCCGAGGAAAGAAACCGGAGCCCGAGGAACAAAATCAGGTCCCGAAGAACAGAAGGAGGGTCCGAGGAATAAAACCAGAGCCCGAGGAACAAAACTAGCCCTCGAGAAGAAAACCAGAGCCCGAGGAAGACAAGCAGAGCTAGAGGAGCAAAACCACAGCTCGAGGAACAAAACGAGCTCCCGAGGAAAGAAACCAGAGCCTGAGGAAGAAAACCAGAGCCCGAGGAACAAAACCAGATCGCGAAGAACAAAAGGAGGGCCCGAGGAACAAAACCAGAGCCCGTGGAATTATACTAGAGTCCGAGGAACAACACCAGAGCCCGAGGAAGAAAACCAGAGCCCGAGGAACAAAACCAGATCCTGAAGAACAAAAGGAGGGCCCGAGGAATAAAACCAGACCCCGAGGAAAAAAACTAGACCTCGAGGAAGAAAAGCAGAGCCCGAGGAAGAAAACCAGAGCCCGAGGAAGACAACCAGAGCTAGAGGAGCAAAACCACAGCTAGAGGAACAAAACCAGACCCCGAGGAAAGAAACCAGAGCCCAAGGAACAAAAACAGGTCCCGAAGAACAAAAGGAGGGTCCGAAGAATAAAACGAGACCCCGAGGAACAAAACTAGCCCTCGAGGAAGAAAACCAGAGCCCGAGGAAGACAACCAAGGCTAGAGGAGCAAAACCACAGCACGAGGAACAAAACCAGAGCCCGAGGAAAGAAACTGGAGCCAAAGGAAAAAAAACAGGTCCCGAAGAACAAAAGGAGGGCCCGAGGAATAAAACCAGAGCCCGAGGAACAAAACTAGACCTCGAGGAGGAAAACCAGAGCCCGAGGAAGACAACCAGAGCTAGAGGAGCAAAACCACAGCTCGAGGAAAAAAACGAGCTCCCGAGGAAAGAAACCAGAGCCCGAGGAACAAAACCAGATCCCGAGGAACAAAACCAGATCCCGAGGAACAAAAGGAGTGCCCGAGAAATAAAACCAGAGCCCGAGGAACAGAACTAGCCCTCGAGGAAGAAAAGCAGAGCCCGAGGAAGAAAACCAGAGCCCGAGGAAGACAACCAGAGCTAGAGGAGCAAAACCACAGCTCGAGGAACAAAACGAGCTCCCGAGGAAAGAAACCAGAGTCCGAGGAAGAAAACCAGAGCCCGAGGAACAAAACCAGATCGCGAAGAACACAAGGAGGGCCCGAGGAATAAAACCAGACCCCAAGGTACAAAACTAGCCCTCGAGGAAGAAAAGCAAAGCCCGAGGAAGAAAACCAGAGCCCGAGGAAAGAAACCAGAGCCCGAGGAAGGAAACCAGAGCCCGAGGAACAAAATCAGATCGCGAAGAACAAAAGGAGGCCCGGAGGAACAAAACCAGAGCCCGAGGAAAAAAACCAGAGCCTGAGGAAGAAAACCAGAGCCAATGGAACTAAAACAGAGCTCGAGGAACAAAACCAGAACCCGAGAAATTAAACCAGAGCCCGAGGAAAGAAACCAGAGCCTGAGGAAAGAAACCAGATCCCGAGGATCAAAACCAGATCCCGAAGAACAAAAGGAGGCCCCGAGGAAAAAAACCAGAGCCCGAGGAACAAAACTAGCCCTCGAGGTAGAATACCAGAGCCCGAGGAAGACAACCAGAGCTAGAGGAGCAAAACCACAGCTCGAGGAACAAAAACAGAGCCTGAGGAAATAAACCAGAGCCCGAGGAAGAAAACCAGATCCCAAGGAACAAAACCAGATACCGAAGAACAAAAGTAGGGCCCGAGGAATAAAACCAGAGCCCGAGGAACAGAACTAGCCATCGAGGAAGAAAAGCAGAGCTCGAGGAAGAAAACCAGAGCCCGAGGAAGACAACCAGAGCTAGAGGAGCAAAACCACACTCGAGGAACAAAACCAGAGCCTGAGGAAAGAAACCAGAGCCTAAGGAAAAAAAACAGGTCCCGAAGAACAAAAGGAGGGTCCGAGGAATAAAACGAGACCCCGAGGAACAAAACTAGCCCTCGAGGAAGAAAATCAGAGCCCGAGGAAGACAACCAGAGCTAGAGGAGCAAAACCACAGCTCGAGGAACAAAACGAGCTCCCGAGGAAAGAAACCAGAGCCCGAGGAAGAAAACCAGATCCCGAGGAACAAAACCAGAGCCAATGGAACTAAACCAGAGCTCGAGGAACAAAACCATAACCCGAGAAATTAAACCAGAGCCCGGGGAAGAAAAGCAGAGCCCGAGGAAGACAACGAGAGCTAGAGGAGCAAAACCACAGTTCGAGGAACAAAACCAGAGCCCGAGGAACAAAACCAGATCGCGAAGAACAAAAGGAGGCCCCGAGGAACAAAACCAGAGCCCGTGGAATTATACTAGAGTCCGAGGAACAAAACCAGAGCCCGAGGAAAAAAACCAGAGCCTGAGGAACAAAACCAGAGCCAATGGAACTAAACCAGAGCTCGAGGAACAAAACCAGAACCAGAGAAATTAAACCAGAGCCCGAGGAAGAAAACCAGAACCCGAGGAACAAAACCAGAGACCGAGGAACAAATGGTGGGCCTGAGGAACAAAACGAGACCCGTGGACCCAAACCAGAGCCCGAGGAGATAAAGCAGAGCTGGAAGAACAAAACCAGAGCCCGGGCAACAAAACCAGCCCTCGAGGAAGAAAAGCAGAGACCGAGGAAGAAAAGCAGAGCCCGAGGAAGACAACCAGAGCTAGAGGAGCAAAACCACAGCTCGAGGAACAAAACCAGAGCCCGAGGAAAGAAAAGAGAGCCCAAGGAACAAAAGCAGGTCCCAAAGAACAAAAGGAGGGTCCGAGGAATAAAACGAGACCCCGAGGAACAAAACTAGCCCTCGAGGAAGAAAACCAGAGCCCGAGGAAGAAAACCAGAGCTAGAGGAGCAAAACCACAGCTCGAGGAACAAAACCAGAGCCCGAGGAAAGAAACCGGAGCCCGAGGAACAAAATCAGGTCCCGAAGAACAGAAGGAGGGTCCGAGGAATAAAACCAGAGCCCGAGGAACAAAACTAGCCCTCGAGAAGAAAACCAGAGCCCGAGGAAGACAAGCAGAGCTAGAGGAGCAAAACCACAGCTCGAGGAACAAAACGAGCTCCCGAGGAAAGAAACCAGAGCCTGAGGAAGAAAACCAGAGCCCGAGGAACAAAACCAGATCGCGAAGAACAAAAGGAGGGCCCGAGGAACAAAACCAGAGCCCGTGGAATTATACTAGAGTCCGAGGAACAACACCAGAGCCCGAGGAAGAAAACCAGAGCCCGAGGAACAAAACCAGATCCTGAAGAACAAAAGGAGGGCCCGAGGAATAAAACCAGACCCCGAGGAAAAAAACTAGACCTCGAGGAAGAAAAGCAGAGCCCGAGGAAGAAAACCAGAGCCCGAGGAAGACAACCAGAGCTAGAGGAGCAAAACCACAGCTAGAGGAACAAAACCAGACCCCGAGGAAAGAAACCAGAGCCCAAGGAACAAAAACAGGTCCCGAAGAACAAAAGGAGGGTCCGAAGAATAAAACGAGACCCCGAGGAACAAAACTAGCCCTCGAGGAAGAAAACCAGAGCCCGAGGAAGACAACCAAGGCTAGAGGAGCAAAACCACAGCACGAGGAACAAAACCAGAGCCCGAGGAAAGAAACTGGAGCCAAAGGAAAAAAAACAGGTCCCGAAGAACAAAAGGAGGGCCCGAGGAATAAAACCAGAGCCCGAGGAACAAAACTAGACCTCGAGGAGGAAAACCAGAGCCCGAGGAAGACAACCAGAGCTAGAGGAGCAAAACCACAGCTCGAGGAAAAAAACGAGCTCCCGAGGAAAGAAACCAGAGCCCGAGGAACAAAACCAGATCCCGAGGAACAAAACCAGATCCCGAGGAACAAAAGGAGTGCCCGAGAAATAAAACCAGAGCCCGAGGAACAGAACTAGCCCTCGAGGAAGAAAAGCAGAGCCCGAGGAAGAAAACCAGAGCCCGAGGAAGACAACCAGAGCTAGAGGAGCAAAACCACAGCTCGAGGAACAAAACGAGCTCCCGAGGAAAGAAACCAGAGTCCGAGGAAGAAAACCAGAGCCCGAGGAACAAAACCAGATCGCGAAGAACACAAGGAGGGCCCGAGGAATAAAACCAGACCCCAAGGTACAAAACTAGCCCTCGAGGAAGAAAAGCAAAGCCCGAGGAAGAAAACCAGAGCCCGAGGAAAGAAACCAGAGCCCGAGGAAGGAAACCAGAGCCCGAGGAACAAAATCAGATCGCGAAGAACAAAAGGAGGCCCGGAGGAACAAAACCAGAGCCCGAGGAAAAAAACCAGAGCCTGAGGAAGAAAACCAGAGCCAATGGAACTAAAACAGAGCTCGAGGAACAAAACCAGAACCCGAGAAATTAAACCAGAGCCCGAGGAAAGAAACCAGAGCCTGAGGAAAGAAACCAGATCCCGAGGATCAAAACCAGATCCCGAAGAACAAAAGGAGGCCCCGAGGAAAAAAACCAGAGCCCGAGGAACAAAACTAGCCCTCGAGGTAGAATACCAGAGCCCGAGGAAGACAACCAGAGCTAGAGGAGCAAAACCACAGCTCGAGGAACAAAAACAGAGCCTGAGGAAATAAACCAGAGCCCGAGGAAGAAAACCAGATCCCAAGGAACAAAACCAGATACCGAAGAACAAAAGTAGGGCCCGAGGAATAAAACCAGAGCCCGAGGAACAGAACTAGCCATCGAGGAAGAAAAGCAGAGCTCGAGGAAGAAAACCAGAGCCCGAGGAAGACAACCAGAGCTAGAGGAGCAAAACCACACTCGAGGAACAAAACCAGAGCCTGAGGAAAGAAACCAGAGCCTAAGGAAAAAAAACAGGTCCCGAAGAACAAAAGGAGGGTCCGAGGAATAAAACGAGACCCCGAGGAACAAAACTAGCCCTCGAGGAAGAAAATCAGAGCCCGAGGAAGACAACCAGAGCTAGAGGAGCAAAACCACAGCTCGAGGAACAAAACGAGCTCCCGAGGAAAGAAACCAGAGCCCGAGGAAGAAAACCAGATCCCGAGGAACAAAACCAGAGCCAATGGAACTAAACCAGAGCTCGAGGAACAAAACCATAACCCGAGAAATTAAACCAGAGCCCGAGGAAGAAAAGCAGAGCCCGAGGAAGACAACGAGAGCTAGAGGAGCAAAACCACAGTTCGAGGAACAAAACCAGAGCCCGAGGAACAAAACCAGATCGCGAAGAACAAAAGGAGGCCCCGAGGAACAAAACCAGAGCCCGTGGAATTATACTAGAGTCCGAGGAACAAAACCAGAGCCCGAGGAAAAAAACCAGAGCCTGAGGAACAAAACCAGAGCCAATGGAACTAAACCAGAGCTCGAGGAACAAAACCAGAACCAGAGAAATTAAACCAGAGCCCGAGGAAGAAAACCAGAACCCGAGGAACAAAACCAGAGACCGAGGAACAAATGGTGGGCCTGAGGAACAAAACGAGACCCGTGGACCCAAACCAGAGCCCGAGGAGCTAAAGCAGAGCTGGAAGAACAAAACCAGAGCCCGGGCAACAAAACCAGCCCTCGAGGAAGAAAAGCAGAGACCGAGGAAGAAAAGCAGAGCCCGAGGAAGACAACCAGAGCTAGAGGAGCAAAACCACAGCTCGAGGAACAAAACCAGAGCCCGAGGAAAGAAAAGAGAGCCCAAGGAACAAAAGCAGGTCCCAAAGAACAAAAGGAGGGTCCGAGGAATAAAACGAGACCCCGAGGAACAAAACTAGCCCTCGAGGAAGAAAACCAGAGCCCGAGGAAGACAACCAAGGCTAGAGGAGCAAAACCACAGCATGAGGAACAAAACCAGAGCCCGAGGAAAGAAATCAGAGCCCAAGGAACAAAAACAGGTGCCGAAGAACAAAAGGAGGGTCCGAGGAATAAAATCAGAGCCCGAGGAACAAAACTAGACCTCGAGGATGAAAACCAGAGCCCGAGGAAGACAACCAGAGCTAGAGGAGAAAAACCACAGCTCGAGGAAAAAAACGAGCTCCCGAGGAAAGAAACCAGAGCCCGAGGAACAAAACCAGATATCGAGGAACAAAACCAGATCCCGAAGAACAAAAGGAGGGCCCGAGAAATAAAACCAGAGCCCGAGGAACAGAACTAGCCCTCGAGGAAGAAAAGCAGAGCCCGAGGAAGAAAACCAGAGCCCGAGGAAGACAACCAGAGCTAGAGGAGCAAAACCACAGCTCGAGGAACAAAATGAGCTCCCGAGGAAAGAAACCAGAGCCCGAGGAAGAAAACCAGAGCCCGAGGAACAAAACCAGATCCCGAAGAACAAAAGGAGGGCCCGAGGAATAAAGCCAGACCCCAAGGAACAAAACTAGCCCTCGAGGAAGAAAAGCAAAGCCCGAGGAAGAAAACCAGAGCCCGAGGAAAGAAACCAGAGCCCGAGGAAGGAAACCAGAGCCCGAGGAACAAAATCAGATCGCGAAGAACAAAAGGAGGCCCCGAGGAAGAAAACCAGAGCCCGTGGAATTATATTAGAGTCCGAGGAACAACACCAGAGCCCGAGGAAGAAAACCAGAGCCCGAGGAACAAAACCAGATCCTGAAGAACAAAAGGAGGGCCCGAGGAATAAAACCAGACCCCGAGGAACAAAACTAGCCCTCGAGGAAGAAAACCAGAGCCCGAGGAAGAAAACCAGAGCCCGAGGAAGACAACCAGAGCTAGAGGAGCAAAACCACAGCTCGAGGAACAAAACCAGAGCCCGAGGAAAGAAACCAGAGCCCAAGGAACAAAAACAGGTCCCGAAGAACAAAAGGAGGGTCCGAGGAATAAAACGAGACCCCGAGGAACAAAACTAGCACTTGAGGAAGAAAACCAGAGCCCGAGGAAGACAACCAGAGCTAGAGGAGCAAAACCACAGCTCGAGGAACAAAACGAGCTCCCGAGGAAAGAAACCAGAGCCCGAGGAACAAAATCAGATCCCGAGGAACAAAACCAGATCCCGAAGAACAAAATGAGGGCCCGAGGAATAAAACCAGAGCCCGAGGAACAAAACTAGCCCTCAAGGAAGAAAAGCAGAGCCCGAGGAAGACAACCAGAGCTAGAGGAGCAAAACCACAGCTCGAGGAACAAAACGAGCTCCCGAGGAAAGAAACCAGAGCCCGAGGAACAAAATCAGATCCCGAGGAACAAAACCAGATCCCGAAGAACAAAAGGAGGGCCCGAGGAATAAAACCAGAGCCCGAGGAACAAAACTAGCCTTCGTGGAAGAAAACCAGAGCCCGAGGAAGAAAACCAGAGCCCGAGGAAGACAACCAGAGCTAGAGGAGCAAAACCACAGCTCGAGGAACAAAACGAGCTCCTGAGGAAAGAAACCAGAGCCCGAGGAACAAAACCAGATCCTGAGGAACAAAACCAGATCGCGAAGAACAAAAGGAGGCCCCGAGGAACAAAACCAGAGCCCGTGGAATTATACTAGAGTCCGAGGAACAAAACCAGAGCCCGAGGAAAAATACCAGAGCCTGAGGAACAAAACCAGAGCCAATGGAACTAAACCAGAGCTCGAGGAACAAAACCAGAACCCGAGAAATTAAACCAGAGCCCGAGGAACAAAACCAGAGACCGAGGAACAAAACCAGAGACCGAGGTAGAAATGGTGGGCCTGAGGAACAAAACGAGACCCGTGGACCCAAACCAGAGCCCGAGGAGCTAAAGCAGAGCTGGAAGAACAAAACCAGAGCCCGGGCAACAAAACCAGCCCTCAAGGAGGAAAACGAGCTCCCGAGGAAAGAAACCAGAGCCCGAGGAAGAAAACCAGAGCCCGAGGAACAAAACCAGATCCCGAAGAACAAAAGGAGGGCCCGAGGAATAAAACCAGACCCCGAGGAACAAAACTAGCCCTCGAGGAAGAAAAGCAAAGCCCGGGGAAGAAAACCAGAGCCCTAGGAAAGAAACCAGAGCCCGAGGAACGAAACCAGAGCCCGAGGAACAAAATCAGATCGCGAAGAACAAAAGGAGGCCCCGAGGAACAAAACCAGAGCCCGTGGAATTATACTAGAGTCCGAGGAACAAAACCAGAGCCCGAGGAAAAAAACCAGAGCCTGAGGAAGAAAACCAGAGCCAATGGAACTAAAACAGAGCTCGAGGAACAAAACCAGAACCCGAGAAATTAAACCAGAGTCCGAGGAAGAAAACCAGAACCCGAGGAACAAAACCAGAGACGGAGGAACAAATGGTGGGCCTGAGGAACAAAACGAGACCCGTGGACCCAAACCAGAGCCCGAGGAGTTAAAGCAGAGGTGGAAGAACAAAACCAGAGCCCGGGGAACAAAACCAGCCCTCGAGGAAGAAAAGGAGAGCCCGAGGAAGAAAAGCAGAGCCCGAGGAAGACAACCAGAGCTAGAGGAGCAAAACCAAACTCGAGGAACAAAACCAGAGCCTGAGGAAAGAAACCAGAGCCCAAGGAACAAAAACAGGTCCCGAAGAACAAAAGGAGGGTCCGAGGAATAAAACGAGACCCCGAGTAACAATACTAGCCCTCGAGGAATAATACCAGAGCCCGAGGAAGACAACCAGAGCTAGAGGAGCAAAACCACACTCGAGGAACAAAACGAGCTCCCGAGGAAAGAAACCAGAGCCCGAGGAAGAAAACCAGAGCCCGAGGAAAAAAACCAGATCCCGAAGAACAAAAGGAGGGCCCGAGGAATAAAACCAGACCCCGAGGAACAAAACTAGCCTTCGAGGAAGAAAACCAGAGCCCGAGGAAGACAACCAGAGCTAGAGGAGCAAAACCACAGCTCGAGGAACAAAACCAGACCCCGAGGAAATAAACCAGAGCCCAAGGAACAAAAGCAGGTCCCGAAGAACAAAAGGAGGGTCCGAGGAATAAAACGAGACCCCGAGGAACAAAACTAGCCCTCGAGGAAGAAAACCAGAGCCCGAGGAAGACAACCAAGGCTAGAGGAGCAAAACCACAGCTCGAGGAACAAAACCAGAGCCCGAGGAAGACAACCAGAGCTAGAGGAGCAAAACCACAGCTCGAGGAACAAAACCAGACCCCGAGGAAATAAACCAGAGCCCAAGGAACAAAAGCAGGTCCCGAAGAACAAAAGGAGGGTCCGAGGAATAAAACGAGACCCCGAGGAACAAAACTAGCCCTCGAGGAAGAAAACCAGAGCCCGAGGAAGACAACCAAGGCTAGAGGAGCAAAACCACAGCTCGAGGAACAAAACCAGAGCCCGAGGAAAGAAACCGGAGCCCAGGGAACAAAAACAGGTGCCGAAGAACAAAAGGAGGGTCCGAGGAATAAAACCAGAGCCCGAGGAACAAAACTAGCCCTCGAGGAGGAAAACCAGAGCCCGAGGAAGACAACCAGAGCTAGAGGAGCAAAACCACAGCTCGAGGAACAAAACGAGCTCCCGAGGAAAGAAACCAGAGCCCGAGGAACAAAATCAGATCCCGAGGAACAAAACCAGATCCCGAAGAACAAAAGGAGGGCCCGAGGAATAAAAGCAGAGCCCGAGGAACAAAACTAGCCTTCGTGGAAGAAAACCAGAGCCCGAGGAAGAAAACCAGAGCCCGAGGAAGACAACCAGAGCTAGAGGAGCAAAACCACAGCTCGAGGAACAAAACGAGCTCCTGAGGAAAGAAACCAGAGCCCGAGGAACAAAACCAGATCCCGAGGAACAAAACCAGATCGCGAAAAACAAAAGGAGGCCTCGAGGAACAAAACCAGAGCCCGTGGAATTATACTAGAGTCCAAGGAACAAAACCAGAGCCCGAGGAAAAAGAACCAGAGCCTGAGGAACAAAACCAGAGCCAATGGAACTAAACCAGAGCTCGAGGAACAAAACCAGAACCAGAGAAATTAAACCAGAGCCCGAGGAACAAAACCAGAGACCGAGGAACAAAACCAGAGACCGAGGAAGAAATGGTGGGCCTGAGGAACAAAACGAGACCCGTGGACCCAAACCAGAGCCCGAGGAGCTAAAGCAGAGCTGGAAGAAGAAAACCAGGGCCCGGGCAACAAAACCAGCCCTCGAGGAAGAAAACGAGCTCCCGAGGAAAGAAACCAGAGCCCGAGGAACAAAACTAGCCCTCGAGGAAGAAAAGCAAAGCCCGAGGAAGAAAACCAGAGCCCTAGGAAAGAAACCAGAGCCCGAGGAACGAAACCAGAGCCCGAGGAACAAAATCAGATCGCGAAGAACAAAAGGAGGCCCCGAGGAACAAAACCAGAGCCCGTGGAATTATACTAGAGTCCGAGGAACAAAACCAGAGCCCGAGGAAAAAAACCAGAGCCTGAGGAACAAAACCAGAGCCAATGGAACTAAACCAGAGCTCGAGGAACAAAACCAGAACGCGAGAAATTATACCAGAGTCCGAGGAAGAAAACCAGAACCCGAGGAACAAAACCAGAGACGGAGGAACAAAAAGTGGGCCTGAGGAACAAAACGAGACCCGTGGACCCAAACCAGAGCCCGAGGAGCTAAAGCAGAGCTGGAAGAACAAAACCAGAGCCCGGGGAACAAAACCAGCCGTCGAGGAAGAAAACCAGAGCCCGACGAAGAAAACCAGAGCCCGAGGAAGACAACGAGAGCTAGAGGAGCAAAACCACAGCTCGAGGAACAAAACCAGAGCCCGAGGAAAGAAACCGGAGCCCAAGGAACAAAAACAGGTCCCGAAGAACAAAAGGAGGCCCCGAGGAATAAAACCAGAGCCCGAGGAACAAAACTAGCCCTCGAGGAAGAATACCAGAGCCCGAGGAAGACAACCAGAGCTAGAGGAGCAAAACCACAGCTCGAGGAACAAAACCAGACCCCGAGGAACAAAACTAGCCCGCGAGGAAGAAAAGCAAAGCCCGAGGAAGAAAACCAGATACCGAAGAACAAAAGGAGGCCCCGAGGAACAAAACCAGAGCCCGTGGAATTATACTAGAGTCCGAGGAACAAAACCAGAGCCCGAGGAAAAAAAACAGAGCCTGAGGAAGAAAACCAGAGCTAATGGAACTAAAACAGAGCTCGAGGAACAAAACCAGAACCCGAGAAATTAAACCAGAGTCCGAGGAAGAAAACCAGAACCCGAGGAACAAAACCAGAGACGGAGGAACAAATGGTGGGCCTGAGGAACAAAACGAGACCCGTGGACCCAAACCAGAGCCCGAGGAGCTAAAGCAGAGCTGGAAGAACAAAACCAGAGCCCGGGCAACAAAACCAGCCCTCGAGGAAGAAAAGCAGAGCCCGAGGAAGAAAAGCAGAGCCCGAGGAAGACAACCAGAGCTAGAGGAGCAAAACCACAGTTCGAGGAACAAAACCAGAGCCCGAGGAAAGAAACCAGAGCCCAAGGAACAAAAGCAGGTCCCGAAGAACAAAAGGAGGGTCCGAGGAATAAAACGAGACCCCGAGGAACAAAACTAGCCCTCGAGGAAGAAAACCAGGGCCCGAGGAAAAAAACCAGAGCCCGAGGAACAAAACTAGCCCTCGAGGAAGAATACTGGAGCCCGAGGAAGACAACCAGAGCTAGAGGAGCAAAACCACAGCTCGAGGAACAAAACCAGAGCCCGAGGAAATAAACCAGAGCCCGAGGAAGAAAACCAGATCCCGAGGAACAAAACCAGATCCCGAAGAACAAAAGGAGGGCCCGAGGAATAAAACCAGACCCCAAGGAACAAAACTAGCCCTCGAGGAAGAAAAGCAAAGCCCGAGGAAGAAAACCAGAGCCTGAGGAAAGAAACCAGAGCCCGAGGAAGGAAACCAGAGCCCGAGGAAAAAAACCAGAGCCTGAGGACGAAATGTCGGGCCCGAGGATCAAAACGAGACCCATGGACCCAAACCAGAGCCCGAGGATCTAAAGCAGAGCTGGAAGAACAAAACCAGAGACCGAGGAAAAAAAACAGAGCCTGAGGAAGGAAACCAGAGCCCGAGGAAAAAAATCAGATCGCGAAGAACAAAAGGAGGCCCCGAGGAACAAAACCAGAGCCCGAGGAAAAAAAACAGAGCCTGAGGAAGAAATGTCGGGCCCGAGGAGCAAAACGAGACCCATGGACCCAAACCAGAGCCCGAGGAGCTAAAGCAGAGCTGGAAGAACAAAACCAGAGACCGAGGAAAAAAAACAGAGCCTGAGGAACAAAACCAGAGCCAATGGAACTAAGACAGAGCTCGAGGAACAAAACCAGAACGCGAGAAATTAAACCAGAGCCCGAGGAAGAAAACCAGAGCCCGAGGAACAAAACCAGATACCGAAGAACAAAAGGAGGGCCCGAGGAATAAAACCAGAGCCCGAGGAACAGAACTAGCCCTCGAGGAAAAAAAGGAGAGCCCGAGGAAGAAAAGCAGAGCCCGAGGAAGAAAACCAGAGCTAGAGGAGCAAAACCACAGGTCGAGGAACAAAACGAGCTCCCGAGGAAAGAAACCAGAGCCCGAGGAAGAAAACCAGAGCCCGAGGAACAAAACCAGATACCGAAGAACAAAAGGAGGGCCCGAGGAATAAAACCAGACCCCAAGGAACAAAACTAGCCCTCGAGGAAGAAAAGAAAAGCCCAGAGGAAGAAAACCAGAGCCCGAGGAAAGAAACCAGAGCCCGAGGAAGGAAACCAGAGCCCGAGGAACAAAATCAGATCGCGAAGAACAAAAGGAGGCCCCGAGGAACAAAACCAGAGCCCGAGGAAAAAAAACAGAGCCTGAGGAACAAAACCAGAGCCAATGGAACTAAAACAGAGCTCGAGGAACAAAACCAGAACCCGAGAAATTAAACCAGAGCCCGAGGAACAACCCAAAGCCCGCGGAACAAAACCAGAGACCGAGGAAGAAATGGTGGGCCCGAGGAATAAAACGAGACCCGTGGACCCAAACCAGAGCCCGAGGAGCTAAAGCAGAGCTGGAAGAACAAAACCAGATCCCGGGCAACAAAACCAGCCCTCGAGGGAGAAAAGCAGAGCCCGAGGAAGAAAAGCAGAGGCCGAGGAAGACAACGAGAGGTAGAGGAGCAAAACCACAGTTCGAGGAACAAAACCAGAGCCCGAGGAACAAAAGCAGGTCCCGAAGAACAAAAGGAGGGTCCGAGGAATAAAACGAGACCCCTAGGAACAAAACTAGCACTCGAGGAAGAATATCAGAGCCCGAGAAATACAACCAGAGCTAGAGGAGCAAAACCACAGCTTGAGGAACAAAACGAGCTCCCGAGGAAAGAAACCAGAGCCCGAGGAAGAAAACCAGAGCCCAAGGAACAAAACCAGATACCGAAGAACAAAAGGAGGGCCCGAGGAATAAAACCAGACCCCAAGGAATAAAACTAGCCCTCGAGGAAGAAAAGCAAAGCCCGAGGAAGAAAACCAGAGCCCGAGGAAAGAAACCAGAGCCCGAGGAAGGAAACCAGAGCCCGACGAACAAAATCAGATCGCGAAGAACAAAAGGAGGCCCCAAGGAACAAAACCAGAGCCCAAGGAAAAAAAACAGAGCCTGAGGAAGAAAACCAGAGCCAATGGAAATAAAACAGAGCTCGAGGAACAAAACCAGAACCCGAGAAATTAAACCACAGCCCGAGGAAGAATACCAGAACCCGAGGAACAAAACCAGAGACGGAGGAACAAATGGTGGGCCCGAGGAACAAAACGAGACACGTGGACCCAAACCAGAGCCCGAGGAGCTAAAGCAGAGCTGGAAGAACAAAACCAGAGCCCGGGGAACAAAACCAGCCCTCGAGGAAGAAAACCAGAGCCCGAGGAAGAAAAGCAGAGCCCGAGGAAGACAACCAGAGCTAGAGGAGCAAAACCACAGCTCGAGGAACAAAACCAGAGCCCGAGGAAAGAAACCAGAGCCTGAGGAACGAAACCAGATCCCGAGGAACAAAACCAGATCCTGAGGAACAAAACCAGATCCCGAAGAACAAAAGGAGGCCCGAGGAAAAAAACAAGAGCCTGAGGAACAAAACTAGCCCTCGAGGAAGAAAACCAGAGCTAGAGGAGCAAAACCACAGCTCGAGGAACAAAACCAGAGCCCGAGGAAAGAAACTAGAGCCCAAGGAAGAAAACCAGAGCCCGACGAACAAAACCAGATCCCGAAGAACAAAAGGAGGGCCCGAGGAATAAAACCAGAGCCCGAGGAACAAAACTAGCCCTCGAGGAAGAAAAGCAGAGCCCGAGGAAGACAACCAGAGCTAGAGGAGCAAAACCACAGCTCGAGGAAAAAAAAGAGCTCCCGAGGAAAGAAACCAGAGCCCGAGGAACAAAATCAGATCCCGAGGAACAAAACCAGATCCCGAAGAACAAAAGGAGGGCCCGAGGAATAAAACCAGAGCCCGAGGAACAAAACTAGCCTTCGTGGAAGAAAACCAGAGCCCGAGGAAGAAAACCAGAGCCCGAGGAAGACAACCAGAGCTAGAGGAGCAAAACCACAGCTCGAGGAACAAAACGAGCTCCTGAGGAAAGAAACCAGAGCCCGAGGAACAAAACCAGATCCTGAGGAACAAAACCAGATCGCGAAGAACAAAAGGAGGCCCCGAGGAACAAAACCAGAGCCCGTGGAATTATACTAGAGTCCAAGGAACAAAACCAGAGCCCGAGGAAAAAAACCAGAGCCTGAGGAACAAAACCAGAGCCAATGGAACTAAACCAGAGCTCGAGGAACAAAACCAGAACCCGAGAAATTAAACCAGAGCCCGAGGAACAAAACCAGAGACCGAGGAACAAAACCAGAGACCGAGGTAGAAATGGTGGGCCTGAGGAACAAAACGAGACCCGTGGACCCAAACCAGAGCCCGAGGAGCTAAAGCAGAGCTGGAAGAACAAAACCAGAGCCCGGGCAACAAAACCAGCCCTCAAGGAGGAAAACGAGCTCCCGAGGAAAGAAACCAGAGCCCGAGGAAGAAAACCAGAGCCCGAGGAACAAAACCAGATCCCGAAGAACAAAAGGAGGGCCCGAGGAATAAAACCAGACCCCGAGGAACAAAACTAGCCCTCGAGGAAGAAAAGCAAAGCCCGGGGAAGAAAACCAGAGCCCTAGGAAAGAAACCAGAGCCCGAGGAACGAAACCAGAGCCCGAGGAACAAAATCAGATCGCGAAGAACAAAAGGAGGCCCCGAGGAACAAAACCAGAGCCCGTGGAATTATACTAGAGTCCGAGGAACAAAACCAGAGCCCGAGGAAAAAAACCAGAGCCTGAGGAAGAAAACCAGAGCCAATGGAACTAAAACAGAGCTCGAGGAACAAAACCAGAACCCGAGAAATTAAACCAGAGTCCGAGGAAGAAAACCAGAACCCGAGGAACAAAACCAGAGACGGAGGAACAAATGGTGGGCCTGAGGAACAAAACGAGACCCGTGGACCCAAACCAGAGCCCGAGGAGTTAAAGCAGAGGTGGAAGAACAAAACCAGAGCCCGGGGAACAAAACCAGCCCTCGAGGAAGAAAAGGAGAGCCCGAGGAAGAAAAGCAGAGCCCGAGGAAGACAACCAGAGCTAGAGGAGCAAAACCAAACTCGAGGAACAAAACCAGAGCCTGAGGAAAGAAACCAGAGCCCAAGGAACAAAAACAGGTCCCGAAGAACAAAAGGAGGGTCCGAGGAATAAAACGAGACCCCGAGTAACAATACTAGCCCTCGAGGAATAATACCAGAGCCCGAGGAAGACAACCAGAGCTAGAGGAGCAAAACCACACTCGAGGAACAAAACGAGCTCCCGAGGAAAGAAACCAGAGCCCGAGGAAGAAAACCAGAGCCCGAGGAAAAAAACCAGATCCCGAAGAACAAAAGGAGGGCCCGAGGAATAAAACCAGACCCCGAGGAACAAAACTAGCCTTCGAGGAAGAAAACCAGAGCCCGAGGAAGACAACCAGAGCTAGAGGAGCAAAACCACAGCTCGAGGAACAAAACCAGACCCCGAGGAAATAAACCAGAGCCCAAGGAACAAAAGCAGGTCCCGAAGAACAAAAGGAGGGTCCGAGGAATAAAACGAGACCCCGAGGAACAAAACTAGCCCTCGAGGAAGAAAACCAGAGCCCGAGGAAGACAACCAAGGCTAGAGGAGCAAAACCACAGCTCGAGGAACAAAACCAGCGGCCAACGAAAGAAACCAGAGCCCGAGGAACGAAACCAGAGCCCGAGGAAAAAAATCAGGTCGCGAAGAACAAAAGGAGGCCCCGAGGAACAAAACCAGAGCCCAGGCAACAAAACCAGCGCTCGAGGAAGAAAACCAGAGCCCGAGGAATAAAACCAGAGCCCGAGGAAGACAACCAGAGCTAGAGGAGCAAAACCACAGCTCGAGGAACAAAACGAGCTCCCGAGGAAAGAAACCAGAGCCCGAGGAAGAAAACCAGAGCCCGAGGAACAAAACCAGAGCCCGAAGAACAAAAGGAGGGCCCGAGGAATAAAACCAGATCCCGAGGAACAAAACTAGGCCTCGAGGAAGAAAAGCAGAGCCCGAGGAAGACAACGAGAGCTAGAGGAGCAAAACCACAGCTCGAGGAACAAAACGAGCTCCCGAGGAAAGAAACCAGAGCCCGAGGATCAAAACCAGATCCCGAGGAACAAAACCAGATCGCGAAGAACAAAAGGAGGCCCCAAGGAACAAAACCAGAGCCCGTGGAATTATACTAGAGTCCGAGGAACAAAACCAGAGCCCGAGGAAAAAAAACAGAGCCTGAGGAACAAAACCAGAGCCAATGGAACTAAACCAGAGCTCGAGGAACAAAACCAGAACCCGAGAAATTAAACCAGAGCCCGAGGAAGAACACCAGAACCCGAGGAACAAAACGAGAGACGAGGAACAAATGGTGGGCCTGAGGAACAAAACGAGACACGTGGACCCAAACCAGAGCCCGAGGAGCTAAAGCAGAGCTGGAAGAACAAAACCAGAGCCCGGGGAACAAAACCAGCCGTCGAGGAAGAAAACCAGAGCCCGAGGAAGAAAAGCAGAGCCCGAGGAAGACAACCAGAGCTAGAGGAGCAAAACTACAGCTCGAGGAACAAAACCAGAGCCCGAGGAAAGAAACCAGAGCCCAAGGAACAAAAACAGGTCCCGAAGAACAAAAGGAGGGTCCGAGGAAAAAAACGAGACCCCGAGGAACAAAACTAGCTCTCGAGGAAGAATACCAGAGCCCGAGGAAGAAAACCAGAGCCCGAGGAACAAAACCAGATCCCGAAGAACAAAAGGAGGGCCCGAGGAATAATACCAGAGCCCGAGGAACAAAACTAGCCCTCGAGGGAGAAAAGCAGAGCCCGAGGAAGAAAACCAGAGCTCGAGGAAGACAATGAGAGCTAGAGGAGCAAAACGACAGCTCGAGGAACAAAACGAGCTCCCGAGGAAAGAAACCAGAGCCCGAGGAACGAAACCAGAGCCCGAGGAACAAAAGGAGGGTCCGAGGAACAGAACCAGAGCCCAGGCAAAAAAACCAGCCCTCGAGGAAGAAAACCAGAGCCCGAGGAAGAAAACCAGAGCCCGAGGAAGACAAGCAGAGCTAGAGGAGCAAAACCACAGCTCGAGGAACAAAAGCAGCGCCCGAGGAAAGAAACCAGAGCTCGAGGAACAAAAACAGGTCCCGAAGAACAAAAGGAGGGTCCGAGGAATAAAACGAGACCCCGAGGAACAAAACTAACCCTCGAGGAAGAATACCAGAGCCCGAGGAAGACAACCAGAGCTAGAGGAGCAAAACCACAGCTCGAGGAACAAAACCAGAGCCCGAGGAAAGAAACCAGAGCCCGAGGAAGAAAACCAGAGCCCGAGGAACAAAACCAGAGCCCGAAGAACAGAACTAGCCCTCGAGGAAGAAAAGCAGAGCCCGAGGAACAAAACCAGATCCGAGGAGCAAAACCAGATCGCGCAGAAAAAAAGGAGGCCCCAAGGAACAAAACCAGAGCCCGTGGAATTATACTAGAGTCCGAGGAACAAAACCAGAGCCCGAGGAAAAAAAACAGAGCCTGAGGAACAAAACCAGAGCCAATGGAACTAAACCAGAGCTCGAGGAACAAAACCAGAACCCGAGAAATTAAACCAGAGCCCGAGGAAGAACACCAGAACCCGAGGAACAAAACGAGAGACGAGGAACAAATGGTGGGCCTGAGGAACAAAACGAGACACGTGGACCCAAACCAGAGCCCGAGGAGCTAAAGCAGAGCTGGAAGAACAAAACCAGAGCCCGGGGAACAAAACCAGCCGTCGAGGAAGAAAACCAGAGCCCGAGGAAGAAAAGCAGAGCCCGAGGAAGACAACCAGAGCTAGAGGAGCAAAACTACAGCTCGAGGAACAAAACCAGAGCCCGAGGAAAGAAACCAGAGCCCAAGGAACAAAAACAGGTCCCGAAGAACAAAAGGAGGGTCCGAGGAAAAAAACGAGACCCCGAGGAACAAAACTAGCTCTCGAGGAAGAATACCAGAGCCCGAGGAAGAAAACCAGAGCCCGAGGAACAAAACCAGATCCCGAAGAACAAAAGGAGGGCCCGAGGAATAATACCAGAGCCCGAGGAACAAAACTAGCCCTCGAGGGAGAAAAGCAGAGCCCGAGGAAGAAAACCAGAGCTCGAGGAAGACAATGAGAGCTAGAGGAGCAAAACGACAGATCGAGGAACAAAACGAGCTCCCGAGGAAAGAAACCAGAGCCCGAGGAACGAAACCAGAGCCCGAGGAACAAAAGGAGGGTCCGAGGAACAGAACCAGAGCCCAGGCAAAAAAACCAGCCCTCGAGGAAGAAAACCAGAGCCCGAGGAAGAAAACCAGAGCCCGAGGAAGACAAGCAGAGCTAGAGGAGCAAAACCACAGCTCGAGGAACAAAACCAGCGCCCGAGGAAAGAAACCAGAGCTCGAGGAACAAAAACAGGTCCCGAAGAACAAAAGGAGGGTCCGAGGAATAAAACGAGACCCCGAGGAACAAAACTAACCCTCGAGGAAGAATACCAGAGCCCGAGGAAGACAACCAGAGCTAGAGGAGCAAAACCACAGCTCGAGGAACAAAACCAGAGCCCGAGGAAAGAAACCAGAGCCCGAGGAAGAAAACCAGAGCCCGAGGAACAAAACCAGATCCCGAAGAACAAAAGGAGGCCCCGAGAAATAAAACCAGACCCCGAGGAACAAAACTAGCCCTCGAGGAAGAAAAGCAGAGCCTGACGAAGAAAACCAGAGCCCGAGGAAGACAATGAGAGCTAGAGGAGCAAAACCACAGCTCGAGGAACAAAACGAGCTCCCGAGGAAAGAGACCAGAGCCCGAGGAACAAAACCAGATCCCGAGGAACAAAACCAGATCGCGAAGAACAAAAGGAGGCCCCGAGGAACAAAACCAGAGCCCGTGGAATTATACTAGAGTCTGAGGAACAAAACCAGAGCCCGAGGAAAGAAACCAGAGCCCGAGGAAGACAACGAGAGCTAGAGGAGCAAAACCACAGCTCGAGGAACAAAACCAGCGGCCAACGAAAGAAACCAGAGCCCGAGGAACGAAACCAGAGCCCGAGGAAAAAAATCAGGTCGCGAAGAACAAAAGGAGGCCCCGAGGAACAAAACCAGAGCCCAGGCAACAAAACCAGCGCTCGAGGAAGAAAACCAGAGCCCGAGGAATAAAACCAGAGCCCGAGGAAGACAACCAGAGCTAGAGGAGCAAAACCACAGCTCGAGGAACAAAACGAGCTCCCGAGGAAAGAAACCAGAGCCCGTGGAAGAAAACCAGAGCCCGAGGAACAAAACCAGAGCCCGAAGAACAAAAGGAGGGCCCGAGGAATAAAACCAGATCCCGAGGAACAAAACTAGCCCTCGAGGAAGAAAACCAGAGCCCGAGGAAGACAACGAGAGCTAGAGGAGCAAAACCACAGCTCGAGGAACAAAACGAGCTCCCGAGGAAAGAAACCAGAGCCCGAGGATCAAAACCAGATCCCGAGGAACAAAACCAGATCGCGAAGAACAAAAGGAGGCCCCAAGGAACAAAACCAGAGCCCGTGGAATTATACTAGAGTCCGAGGAACAAAACCAGAGCCCGAGGAAAAAAAACAGAGCCTGAGGAACAAAACCAGAGCCAATGGAACTAAACCAGAGCTCGAGGAACAAAACCAGAACCCGAGAAATTAAACCAGAGCCCGAGGAAGAACACCAGAACCCGAGGAACAAAACGAGAGACGAGGAACAAATGGTGGGCCTGAGGAACAAAACGAGACACGTGGACCCAAACCAGAGCCCGAGGAGCTAAAGCAGAGCTGGAAGAACAAAACCAGAGCCCGGGGAACAAAACCAGCCCTCGAGGAAGAAAACCAGAGCCCGAGGAAGAAAAGCAGAGCCCGAGGAAGACAACCAGAGCTAGAGGAGCAAAACTACAGCTCGAGGAACAAAACCAGAGCCCGAGGAAAGAAACCAGAGCCCAAGGAACAAAAACAGGTCCCGAAGAACAAAAGGAGGGTCCGAGGAAAAAAACGAGACCCCGAGGAACAAAACTAGCTCTCGAGGAAGAATACCAGAGCCCGAGGAAGAAAACCAGAGCCCGAGGAACAAAACCAGATCCCGAAGAACAAAAGGAGGGCCCGAGGAATAATACCAGAGCCCGAGGAACAAAACTAGCCCTCGAGGGAGAAAAGCAGAGCCCGAGGAAGAAAACCAGAGCTCGAGGAAGACAATGAGAGCTAGAGGAGCAAAACGACAGCTCGAGGAACAAAACGAGCTCCCGAGGAAAGAAACCAGAGCCCGAGGAACGAAACCAGAGCCCGAGGAACAAAAGGAGGGTCCGAGGAACAGAACCAGAGCCCAGGCAAAAAAACCAGCCCTCGAGGAAGAAAACCAGAGCCCGAGGAAGAAAACCAGAGCCCGAGGAAGACAAGCAGAGCTAGAGGAGCAAAACCACAGCTCGAGGAACAAAACCAGCGCCCGAGGAAAGAAACCAGAGCTCGAGGAACAAAAACAGGTCCCGAAGAACAAAAGGAGGGTCCGAGGAATAAAACGAGACCCCGAGGAACAAAACTAACCCTCGAGGAAGAATACCAGAGCCCGAGGAAGACAACCAGAGCTAGAGGAGCAAAACCACAGCTCGAGGAACAAAACCAGAGCCCGAGGAAAGAAACCAGAGCCCGAGGAAGAAAACCAGAGCCCGAGGAACAAAAACAGAGCCCGAAGAACAGAACTAGCCCTCGAGGAAGAAAAGCAGAGCCCGAGGAACAAAACCAGATCCGAGGAGCAAAACCAGATCGCGCAGAAAAAAAGGATGCCCCAAGGAACAAAACCAGAGCCCGTGGAATTATACTAGAGTCCGAGGAACAAAACCAGAGCCCGAGGAAAAAAAACAGAGCCTGAGGAACAAAACCAGAGCCAATGGAACTAAACCAGAGCTCGAGGAACAAAACCAGAACCCGAGAAATTAAACCAGAGCCTGAGGAAGAACACCAGAACCCGAGGAACAAAACCAGAGACGGAGGAAGAAATGGTGGGCCCGAGGAACAAAACGAGACCCATGGACCCAAACCAGAGCCCGAGGAGCTAAAGCAGAGCTGGAAGAACAAAACCAGAGCCCGCGGAACAAAACCAGCCCTCGAGGAAGAAAACCAGAGCCCGAGGAAGAAAACCAGAGCCCGAGGAAGACAACCAGAGCTAGAGGAGCAAAACCACAGCTCGAGGAAGAAAACCAGAGCCCGAGGAAAGAAACCAGAGCCCAAGGAACAAAAACAGGTCCCAAAGAAGAAAAGGAGGGCCCGAGGAAAAAAACGAGACCCCGAGGAACAAAACTAGCCCTCGTGGAAGAATACCAGAGCCCGAGGAAGACAACCAGAGCTAGAGGAGCAAAACCACAGCTCAAGGAACAAAACCAGAGCCCGAGGAAAGAAACCAGAGCCCGAGGAAGAAAACCAGAGCCCGAGGAACAAAACCAGATCCCGAAGAAAAAAAAGGAGGGCCCGAGGAATAAAACCAGACCCCGAGGAACAAAACTAGCCCTCGAGGAAGAAAAGCAGAGCCTGACGAAGAAAACCAGAGCCCGAGGAAGACAATGAGAGCTAGAGGAGCAAAACCACAGCTCGAGGAACAAAACGAGCTCCCGAGGAAAGAGACCAGAGCCCGAGGAACAAAACCAGATCCCGAGGAACAAAACCAGATCGCGAAGAACAAAAGGAGGCCCCGAGGAAAAAAACCAGAGCCCATGGAATTATACTAGAGTCCGAGGAACAAAACCAGAGCCCCAGGAAAAAAAATAGAGCCTGAGGAACAAAACCAGAGCCAATGGAACTAAACCAGAGCTCGAGGAACAAAACCAGAACCCGAGAAATTAAACCAGAGCCCGAGGAAGAAAACCAGAACCCGAGGAACAAAACCAGAGACCGAGGAACAAATGGTAGGCCCGAGGAACAAAACGAGTCCCGTGGACCCAAACCAGAGCCCGAGAAGCTAAAGCAGAGCTGGAAGGACAAAACCAGAGCCCGGGGAATAAAACCAGCCCTCGAGGAAGAAAACCAGAGCCCGAGGAAGAAAACCAGAGCCCGAGGAAGACAACCAGAGCTAGAGGAGCAAAACCACAGATCGAGGAACAAAACCAGAGCCCGAGGAAAGAAACCAGAGACCGAGGAACGAAACCAGAGCCCGAGGAACAAAAACAGGTCCCGAAGAACAAAAGGAGGGTCCGGGTAATAAAACGAGACCCCGAGGAACAAAACTAGCCCTCGAGGAAGAAAACCAGAGCCCAAGGAAGACAACCAGAGCTAGAGGAGCAAAACCACAGCTCGAGGAACAAAACCAGAGCCCGAGGAAAGAAACCAGAGCCCGAGGAAGAAAACCAGAGCCCGAGGAACAAAACCAGATCCCGAAGAAAAAAAGAAGGGCCCGAGGAATAAAACCAGAGCCCGAGGAACAGAACTAGCCCTCGAGGAAGAAAAGCAGAGCCCGAGGAAGAAAACCAGAGCCCGAGGAAGACAACGAGAGCTAGAGGAGCAAAACCACAGCTCGAGGAACAAAACGAGCTCCCGAGGAAAGAAACCAGAGCCCGAGTAATAAAACCAGATCCCGAGGAGCAAAACCAGATCGCGAAGAACAAAAGGAGGCCCCAAGGAACAAAACCAGAGCCCGTGGAATTATAGTAGAGTCCGAGGAACAAAACCAGAGCCCGAGGACGAAAACCAGAGCCTGAGGAGCAAAAGCAGAGCCCGTGGAACTAATCCAGAGCCCGGGGAACAAAACCAGAGGCCGAGAAATAAAAGCAGGGGCAGAGGAACAAAAAAAGAGGCCGAGGAACAATACCAGAGCCCGAGGAAGAAAACCAGAGCCCGAGGAACAAAACCAGAGCCCGAGGAAGAAATGGTGGGCCCGAGGAACAAAACGAGACCCATGGACCCAAACCAGAGCCCGAGGAGTTAAAGCAGAGCTGGAAGAACAAAACCAGAACCCGGGGAACAAAACCAGCCCTCGAGGAAGAAAACCAGAGCCCGAGGAAGAAAACCAGAGCCCGAGGAAGACAATGAGAGCTAGAGGAGCAAAACCACAGCTCGAGGAACAAAACCAGAGCCCGAGGAACGAAACCAGAGCCCGAGGATAAAAATCAGATCGCGAAGAACAAAAGGAGGTCCCGAGGAACAAAAGCAGAGCCTGTGGAATTATACTAGAGTCCGAGGAAGAAAACCAGAGCCCGAGGAAAGAAACCAGAGCCCAAGGAACAAAAACAGGTCCCGAAGAACAAAAGGAGGGTCCGAGGAAAAAAACGAGACCCCGAGGAACAAAACTAGCTCTCGAGGAAGAATACCAGAGCCCGAGGAAGAAAACCAGAGCCCGAGGAACAAAACCAGATCCCGAAGAACAAAAGGAGGGCCCGAGGAATAATACCAGAGCCCGAGGAACAAAACTAGCCCTCGAGGGAGAAAAGCAGAGCCCGAGGAAGAAAACCAGAGCTCGAGGAAGACAATGAGAGCTAGAGGAGCAAAACGACAGATCGAGGAACAAAACGAGCTCCCGAGGAAAGAAACCAGAGCCCGAGGAACGAAACCAGAGCCCGAGGAACAAAAGGAGGGTCCGAGGAACAGAACCAGAGCCCAGGCAAAAAAACCAGCCCTCGAGGAAGAAAACCAGAGCCCGAGGAAGAAAACCAGAGCCCGAGGAAGACAAGCAGAGCTAGAGGAGCAAAACCACAGCTCGAGGAACAAAACCAGCGCCCGAGGAAAGAAACCAGAGCTCGAGGAACAAAAACAGGTCCCGAAGAACAAAAGGAGGGTCCGAGGAATAAAACGAGACCCCGAGGAACAAAACTAACCCTCGAGGAAGAATACCAGAGCCCGAGGAAGACAACCAGAGCTAGAGGAGCAAAACCACAGCTCGAGGAACAAAACCAGAGCCCGAGGAAAGAAACCAGAGCCCGAGGAAGAAAACCAGAGCCCGAGGAACAAAACCAGATCCCGAAGAACAAAAGGAGGCCCCGAGAAATAAAACCAGACCCCGAGGAACAAAACTAGCCCTCGAGGAAGAAAAGCAGAGCCTGACGAAGAAAACCAGAGCCCGAGGAAGACAATGAGAGCTAGAGGAGCAAAACCACAGCTCGAGGAACAAAACGAGCTCCCGAGGAAAGAGACCAGAGCCCGAGGAACAAAACCAGATCCCGAGGAACAAAACCAGATCGCGAAGAACAAAAGGAGGCCCCGAGGAACAAAACCAGAGCCCGTGGAATTATACTAGAGTCTGAGGAACAAAACCAGAGCCCGAGGAAAGAAACCAGAGCCCGAGGAAGACAACGAGAGCTAGAGGAGCAAAACCACAGCTCGAGGAACAAAACCAGCGGCCAACGAAAGAAACCAGAGCCCGAGGAACGAAACCAGAGCCCGAGGAAAAAAATCAGGTCGCGAAGAACAAAAGGAGGCCCCGAGGAACAAAACCAGAGCCCAGGCAACAAAACCAGCGCTCGAGGAAGAAAACCAGAGCCCGAGGAATAAAACCAGAGCCCGAGGAAGACAACCAGAGCTAGAGGAGCAAAACCACAGCTCGAGGAACAAAACGAGCTCCCGAGGAAAGAAACCAGAGCCCGTGGAAGAAAACCAGAGCCCGAGGAACAAAACCAGAGCCCGAAGAACAAAAGGAGGGCCCGAGGAATAAAACCAGATCCCGAGGAACAAAACTAGCCCTCGAGGAAGAAAACCAGAGCCCGAGGAAGACAACGAGAGCTAGAGGAGCAAAACCACAGCTCGAGGAACAAAACGAGCTCCCGAGGAAAGAAACCAGAGCCCGAGGATCAAAACCAGATCCCGAGGAACAAAACCAGATCGCGAAGAACAAAAGGAGGCCCCAAGGAACAAAACCAGAGCCCGTGGAATTATACTAGAGTCCGAGGAACAAAACCAGAGCCCGAGGAAAAAAAACAGAGCCTGAGGAACAAAACCAGAGCCAATGGAACTAAACCAGAGCTCGAGGAACAAAACCAGAACCCGAGAAATTAAACCAGAGCCCGAGGAAGAACACCAGAACCCGAGGAACAAAACGAGAGACGAGGAACAAATGGTGGGCCTGAGGAACAAAACGAGACACGTGGACCCAAACCAGAGCCCGAGGAGCTAAAGCAGAGCTGGAAGAACAAAACCAGAGCCCGGGGAACAAAACCAGCCCTCGAGGAAGAAAACCAGAGCCCGAGGAAGAAAAGCAGAGCCCGAGGAAGACAACCAGAGCTAGAGGAGCAAAACTACAGCTCGAGGAACAAAACCAGAGCCCGAGGAAAGAAACCAGAGCCCAAGGAACAAAAACAGGTCCCGAAGAACAAAAGGAGGGTCCGAGGAAAAAAACGAGACCCCGAGGAACAAAACTAGCTCTCGAGGAAGAATACCAGAGCCCGAGGAAGAAAACCAGAGCCCGAGGAACAAAACCAGATCCCGAAGAACAAAAGGAGGGCCCGAGGAATAATACCAGAGCCCGAGGAACAAAACTAGCCCTCGAGGGAGAAAAGCAGAGCCCGAGGAAGAAAACCAGAGCTCGAGGAAGACAATGAGAGCTAGAGGAGCAAAACGACAGCTCGAGGAACAAAACGAGCTCCCGAGGAAAGAAACCAGAGCCCGAGGAACGAAACCAGAGCCCGAGGAACAAAAGGAGGGTCCGAGGAACAGAACCAGAGCCCAGGCAAAAAAACCAGCCCTCGAGGAAGAAAACCAGAGCCCGAGGAAGAAAACCAGAGCCCGAGGAAGACAAGCAGAGCTAGAGGAGCAAAACCACAGCTCGAGGAACAAAACCAGCGCCCGAGGAAAGAAACCAGAGCTCGAGGAACAAAAACAGGTCCCGAAGAACAAAAGGAGGGTCCGAGGAATAAAACGAGACCCCGAGGAACAAAACTAACCCTCGAGGAAGAATACCAGAGCCCGAGGAAGACAACCAGAGCTAGAGGAGCAAAACCACAGCTCGAGGAACAAAACCAGAGCCCGAGGAAAGAAACCAGAGCCCGAGGAAGAAAACCAGAGCCCGAGGAACAAAAACAGAGCCCGAAGAACAGAACTAGCCCTCGAGGAAGAAAAGCAGAGCCCGAGGAACAAAACCAGATCCGAGGAGCAAAACCAGATCGCGCAGAAAAAAAGGATGCCCCAAGGAACAAAACCAGAGCCCGTGGAATTATACTAGAGTCCGAGGAACAAAACCAGAGCCCGAGGAAAAAAAACAGAGCCTGAGGAACAAAACCAGAGCCAATGGAACTAAACCAGAGCTCGAGGAACAAAACCAGAACCCGAGAAATTAAACCAGAGCCTGAGGAAGAACACCAGAACCCGAGGAACAAAACCAGAGACGGAGGAAGAAATGGTGGGCCCGAGGAACAAAACGAGACCCATGGACCCAAACCAGAGCCCGAGGAGCTAAAGCAGAGCTGGAAGAACAAAACCAGAGCCCGCGGAACAAAACCAGCCCTCGAGGAAGAAAACCAGAGCCCGAGGAAGAAAACCAGAGCCCGAGGAAGACAACCAGAGCTAGAGGAGCAAAACCACAGCTCGAGGAAGAAAACCAGAGCCCGAGGAAAGAAACCAGAGCCCAAGGAACAAAAACAGGTCCCAAAGAAGAAAAGGAGGGCCCGAGGAAAAAAACGAGACCCCGAGGAACAAAACTAGCCCTCGTGGAAGAATACCAGAGCCCGAGGAAGACAACCAGAGCTAGAGGAGCAAAACCACAGCTCAAGGAACAAAACCAGAGCCCGAGGAAAGAAACCAGAGCCCGAGGAAGAAAACCAGAGCCCGAGGAACAAAACCAGATCCCGAAGAAAAAAAAGGAGGGCCCGAGGAATAAAACCAGACCCCGAGGAACAAAACTAGCCCTCGAGGAAGAAAAGCAGAGCCTGACGAAGAAAACCAGAGCCCGAGGAAGACAATGAGAGCTAGAGGAGCAAAACCACAGCTCGAGGAACAAAACGAGCTCCCGAGGAAAGAGACCAGAGCCCGAGGAACAAAACCAGATCCCGAGGAACAAAACCAGATCGCGAAGAACAAAAGGAGGCCCCGAGGAAAAAAACCAGAGCCCATGGAATTATACTAGAGTCCGAGGAACAAAACCAGAGCCCCAGGAAAAAAAATAGAGCCTGAGGAACAAAACCAGAGCCAATGGAACTAAACCAGAGCTCGAGGAACAAAACCAGAACCCGAGAAATTAAACCAGAGCCCGAGGAAGAAAACCAGAACCCGAGGAACAAAACCAGAGACCGAGGAACAAATGGTAGGCCCGAGGAACAAAACGAGTCCCGTGGACCCAAACCAGAGCCCGAGAAGCTAAAGCAGAGCTGGAAGGACAAAACCAGAGCCCGGGGAATAAAACCAGCCCTCGAGGAAGAAAACCAGAGCCCGAGGAAGAAAACCAGAGCCCGAGGAAGACAACCAGAGCTAGAGGAGCAAAACCACAGATCGAGGAACAAAACCAGAGCCCGAGGAAAGAAACCAGAGACCGAGGAACGAAACCAGAGCCCGAGGAACAAAAACAGGTCCCGAAGAACAAAAGGAGGGTCCGGGTAATAAAACGAGACCCCGAGGAACAAAACTAGCCCTCGAGGAAGAAAACCAGAGCCCAAGGAAGACAACCAGAGCTAGAGGAGCAAAACCACAGCTCGAGGAACAAAACCAGAGCCCGAGGAAAGAAACCAGAGCCCGAGGAAGAAAACCAGAGCCCGAGGAACAAAACCAGATCCCGAAGAAAAAAAGAAGGGCCCGAGGAATAAAACCAGAGCCCGAGGAACAGAACTAGCCCTCGAGGAAGAAAAGCAGAGCCCGAGGAAGAAAACCAGAGCCCGAGGAAGACAACGAGAGCTAGAGGAGCAAAACCACAGCTCGAGGAACAAAACGAGCTCCCGAGGAAAGAAACCAGAGCCCGAGTAATAAAACCAGATCCCGAGGAGCAAAACCAGATCGCGAAGAACAAAAGGAGGCCCCAAGGAACAAAACCAGAGCCCGTGGAATTATAGTAGAGTCCGAGGAACAAAACCAGAGCCCGAGGACGAAAACCAGAGCCTGAGGAGCAAAAGCAGAGCCCGTGGAACTAATCCAGAGCCCGGGGAACAAAACCAGAGGCCGAGAAATAAAAGCAGGGGCAGAGGAACAAAAAAAGAGGCCGAGGAACAATACCAGAGCCCGAGGAAGAAAACCAGAGCCCGAGGAACAAAACCAGAGCCCGAGGAAGAAATGGTGGGCCCGAGGAACAAAACGAGACCCATGGACCCAAACCAGAGCCCGAGGAGTTAAAGCAGAGCTGGAAGAACAAAACCAGAACCCGGGGAACAAAACCAGCCCTCGAGGAAGAAAACCAGAGCCCGAGGAAGAAAACCAGAGCCCGAGGAAGACAATGAGAGCTAGAGGAGCAAAACCACAGCTCGAGGAACAAAACCAGAGCCCGAGGAACGAAACCAGAGCCCGAGGATAAAAATCAGATCGCGAAGAACAAAAGGAGGTCCCGAGGAACAAAAGCAGAGCCTGTGGAATTATACTAGAGTCCGAGGAAGAAAACCAGAGCCCGAGGAAAAAAACCAGAGCCTGAGGAAGAAAACCAGAGCCAATGGAACTAAAAGAGAGCTCGAGGAACAAAACCAGAACGCGAGAAATTAAACCAGAGCCCGAGGAAGAAAACCAGAACCCCAGGAACAAAACCAGAGACGGAGGATCAAATGGTGGGCCTGAGGAACAAAACGTGGACCCAAACCAGAGCCCGAGGAACAAAACGTGGACGCAAACCAGAGCCCGAGGAGCTAAAGCAGAACTGGAAGAACAAAACCAGAGCCCGGGGAACAAAACCAGCCCTCGAGGAAGAAAACCAGAGCCCGAGGAACAAAACCAGATCCCGAAGAACAAAAGGAGGGCCCGAGGAATAAAACGAGACCCCGAGGAACAAAACTAGCATTCGAGGAAGAAAATCAGAGCCCGAGGAAGAAAACCAGAGCCCGAGGAATGAAACCAGAGCCCGAAGAATGAAACCACAGCCCGAGGAAGAAAACCAGAGCCCGAGGAACAAAACCAGATCCCGAGGAACAAAAGGAGGGCCCGAGGAATAAAACCAGATCCCGAAGAACAAAACTAGCCCTCGAGGAAGAAAAGCAGAGCCCGAGGAAGAAAAGCAGAGCCCGAGGAAGACAACCAGAGCTAGAGGAGCAAAACCACAGCTCGAGGAACAAAACGAGCTCCCGAGGAAAGAAACCAGAGCCCGAGGAACAAAACCAGATCCCGAGGAACAAAACCAGATCGCGAAGAACAAAAGGAGGCCCCAAGGAACAAAACCAGAGCCCGTGGAATTATACTAGAGTCCGAAGAACAAAACCAGAGCCCAAGGAAAAAAAACAGAGCCTGAGGAAGAAAACCAGAGCCAATGGAAATAAAACAGAGCTCGAGGAACAAAACCAGAACCCGAGAAATTAAACCACAGCCCGAGGAAGAATACCAGAACCCGAGGAACAAAACCAGAGACGGAGGAACAAATGGTGGGCCCGAGGAACAAAACGAGACACGTGGACCCAAACCAGAGCCCGAGGAGCTAAAGCAGAGCTGGAAGAACAAAACCAGAGCCCGGGGAACAAAACCAGCCCTCGAGGAAGAAAACCAGAGCCCGAGGAAGAAAAGCAGAGCCCGAGGAAGACAACCAGAGCTAGAGGAGCAAAACCACAGCTCGAGGAACAAAACCAGAGCCCGAGGAAAGAAACCAGAGCCTGAGGAACGAAACCAGATCCCGAGGAACAAAACCAGATCCTGAGGAACAAAACCAGATCCCGAAGAACAAAAGGAGGCCCGAGGAAAAAAACCAGAGCCTGAGGAACAAAACTAGCCCTCGAGGAAGAAAACCAGAGCTAGAGGAGCAAAACCACAGCTCGAGGAACAAAACCAGAGCCCGAGGAAAGAAACTAGAGCCCAAGGAAGAAAACCAGAGCCCGACGAACAAAACCAGATCCCGAAGAACAAAAGGAGGGCCCGAGGAATAAAACCAGAGCCCGAGGAACAAAACTAGCCCTCGAGGAAGAAAACCAGAGCCCGAGGAAGAAAACCAGAGCCCGAGGAAGACAACCAGAGCTAGAGGAGCAAAACCACAGCTCGAGGAACAAAACCAGCGCCCAACGAAAGAAACCAGAGCCCGAAGAACGAAACCAGAGCCCGAGGAACAAAATCAGATCGCGAAGAACAAAAGGAGGCCCCGAGGAACAAAGCCAGAGCCCAGGCAACAAAACCAGGCCTCGAGGAAGAAAACCAGAGCCCGAGGAAGAAAACCAGAGCCCGAGGAAGACAACCAGAGCTAGAGGAGCAAAACCACAGCTCGAGGAACAAAACCAGAGCCCAAGGAACAAAACCAGAGCCCGAGGAAGAAAACCAGAGCCCGAGGAACAAAACCAGATCCCGAAGAAAAAAAAGGAGGGCCCGAGGAATAAAACCAGATCCCGAGGAACAAAACCAGCCCTCGAGGAAGAAAAGCAGAGCCCGAGGAAGAAAACCAGAGCCCGAGGAAGACAACGAGAGCTAGAGGAGCAAAACCACAGCTCTAGGAACAAAACGAGCTCCCGAGGAAAGAAACCAGAGCCCGAGGAACAAAACCAGATCCCGAGGAACAAAACCAGATCGCGAAGAACAAAAGGAGGCCCCGAGGAACAAAACCAGAGCCCGTGGAATTATACTAGAGTCTGAGGAACAAAACCAGAGCCCGAGGAAAAAAACCAGAGCCCGAGGAAGACAACGAGAGCTAGAGGAGCAAAACCACAGCTCGAGGAACAAAACCAGCGGCCAACGAAAGAAACCAGAGCCCGAGGAACGAAACCAGAGCCCGAGGAAAAAAATCAGGTCGCGAAGAACAAAAGGAGGCCCCGAGGAACAAAACCAGAGCCCAGGCAACAAAACCAGCGCTCGAGGAAGAAAACCAGAGCCCGAGGAATAAAACCAGAGCCCGAGGAAGACAACCAGAGCTAGAGGAGCAAAACCACAGCTCGAGGAACAAAACGAGCTCCCGAGGAAAGAAACCAGAGCCCGAGGAAGAAAACCAGAGCCCGAGGAACAAAACCAGAGCCCGAAGAACAAAAGGAGGGCCCGAGGAATAAAACCAGATCCCGAGGAACAAAACTAGCCCTCGAGGAAGAAAAGCAGAGCCCGAGGAAGACAACGAGAGCTAGAGGAGCAAAACCACAGCTCGAGGAACAAAACGAGCTCCCGAGGAAAGAAACCAGAGCCCGAGGATCAAAACCAGATCCCGAGGAACAAAACCAGATCGCGAAGAACAAAAGGAGGCCCCAAGGAACAAAACCAGAGCCCGTGGAATTATACTAGAGTCCGAGGAACAAAACCAGAGCCCGAGGAAAAAAAACAGAGCCTGAGGAACAAAACCAGAGCCAATGGAACTAAACCAGAGCTCGAGGAACAAAACCAGAACCCGAGAAATTAAACCAGAGCCCGAGGAAGAACACCAGAACCCGAGGAACAAAACGAGAGACGAGGAACAAATGGTGGGCCTGAGGAACAAAACGAGACACGTGGACCCAAACCAGAGCCCGAGGAGCTAAAGCAGAGCTGGAAGAACAAAACCAGAGCCCGGGGAACAAAACCAGCCGTCGAGGAAGAAAACCAGAGCCCGAGGAAGAAAAGCAGAGCCCGAGGAAGACAACCAGAGCTAGAGGAGCAAAACTACAGCTCGAGGAACAAAACCAGAGCCCGAGGAAAGAAACCAGAGCCCAAGGAACAAAAACAGGTCCCGAAGAACAAAAGGAGGGTCCGAGGAAAAAAACGAGACCCCGAGGAACAAAACTAGCTCTCGAGGAAGAATACCAGAGCCCGAGGAAGAAAACCAGAGCCCGAGGAACAAAACCAGATCCCGAAGAACAAAAGGAGGGCCCGAGGAATAATACCAGAGCCCGAGGAACAAAACTAGCCCTCGAGGGAGAAAAGCAGAGCCCGAGGAAGAAAACCAGAGCTCGAGGAAGACAATGAGAGCTAGAGGAGCAAAACGACAGCTCGAGGAACAAAACGAGCTCCCGAGGAAAGAAACCAGAGCCCGAGGAACGAAACCAGAGCCCGAGGAACAAAAGGAGGGTCCGAGGAACAGAACCAGAGCCCAGGCAAAAAAACCAGCCCTCGAGGAAGAAAACCAGAGCCCGAGGAAGAAAACCAGAGCCCGAGGAAGACAAGCAGAGCTAGAGGAGCAAAACCACAGCTCGAGGAACAAAACCAGCGCCCGAGGAAAGAAACCAGAGCTCGAGGAACAAAAACAGGTCCCGAAGAACAAAAGGAGGGTCCGAGGAATAAAACGAGACCCCGAGGAACAAAACTAACCCTCGAGGAAGAATACCAGAGCCCGAGGAAGACAACCAGAGCTAGAGGAGCAAAACCACAGCTCGAGGAACAAAACCAGAGCCCGAGGAAAGAAACCAGAGCCCGAGGAAGAAAACCAGAGCCCGAGGAACAAAACCAGATCCCGAAGAACAAAAGGAGGCCCCGAGAAATAAAACCAGACACCGAGGAACAAAACTAGCCCTCGAGGAAGAAAAGCAGAGCCTGACGAAGAAAACCAGAGCCCGAGGAAGACAATGAGAGCTAGAGGAGCAAAACCACAGCTCGAGGAACAAAACGAGCTCCCGAGGAAAGAGACCAGAGCCCGAGGAACAAAACCAGATCCCGAGGAACAAAACCAGATCGCGAAGAACAAAAGGAGGCCCCGAGGAACAAAACCAGAGCCCGTGGAATTATACTAGAGTCTGAGGAACAAAACCAGAGCCCGAGGAAAAAAACCAGAGCCCGAGGAAGACAACGAGAGCTAGAGGAGCAAAACCACAGCTCGAGGAACAAAACCAGCGGCCAACGAAAGAAACCAGAGCCCGAGGAACGAAACCAGAGCCCGAGGAAAAAAATCAGGTCGCGAAGAACAAAAGGAGGCCCCGAGGAACAAAACCAGAGCCCAGGCAACAAAACCAGCGCTCGAGGAAGAAAACCAGAGCCCGAGGAATAAAACCAGAGCCCGAGGAAGACAACCAGAGCTAGAGGAGCAAAACCACAGCTCGAGGAACAAAACGAGCTCCCGAGGAAAGAAACCAGAGCCCGTGGAAGAAAACCAGAGCCCGAGGAACAAAACCAGAGCCCGAAGAACAAAAGGAGGGCCCGAGGAATAAAACCAGATCCCGAGGAACAAAACTAGCCCTCGAGGAAGAAAACCAGAGCCCGAGGAAGACAACGAGAGCTAGAGGAGCAAAACCACAGCTCGAGGAACAAAACGAGCTCCCGAGGAAAGAAACCAGAGCCCGAGGATCAAAACCAGATCCCGAGGAACAAAACCAGATCGCGAAGAACAAAAGGAGGCCCCAAGGAACAAAACCAGAGCCCGTGGAATTATACTAGAGTCCGAGGAACAAAACCAGAGCCCGAGGAAAAAAAACAGAGCCTGAGGAACAAAACCAGAGCCAATGGAACTAAACCAGAGCTCGAGGAACAAAACCAGAACCCGAGAAATTAAACCAGAGCCTGAGGAAGAACACCAGAACCCGAGGAACAAAACTAGAGACGGAGGAAGAAATGGTGGGCCCGAGGAACAAAACGAGACCCATGGACCCAAACCAGAGCCCGAGGAGCTAAAGCAGAGCTGGAAGAACAAAACCAGAGCCCGGGGAACAAAACCAGCCCTCGAGGAAGAAAACCAGAGCCCGAGGAAGAAAACCAGAGCCCGAGGAAGACAACGAGAGCTAGAGGAGCAAAACCACAGCTCGAGGAAGAAAACCAGAGCCCGAGGAAAGAAACCAGAGCCCAAGGAACAAAAACAGGTCCCAAAGAAGAAAAGGAGGGCCCGAGGAAAAAAACGAGACCCCGAGGAACAAAACTAGCCCTCGTGGAAGAATACCAGAGCCCGAGGAAGACAACCAGAGCTAGAGGAGCAAAACCACAGCTCAAGGAACAAAACCAGAGCCCGAGGAAAGAAACCAGAGCCCGAGGAAGAAAACCAGAGCCCGAGGAACAAAACCAGATCCCGAAGAAAAAAAAGGAGGGCCCGAGGAATAAAACCAGACCCCGAGGAACAAAACTAGCCCTCGAGGAAGAAAAGCAGAGCCTGACGAAGAAAACCAGAGCCCGAGGAAGACAATGAGAGCTAGAGGAGCAAAACCACAGCTCGAGGAACAAAACGAGCTCCCGAGGAAAGAGACCAGAGCCCGAGGAACAAAACCAGATCCCGAGGAACAAAACCAGATCGCGAAGAACAAAAGGAGGCCCCGAGGAAAAAAACCAGAGCCCATGGAATTATACTAGAGTCCGAGGAACAAAACCAGAGCCCCAGGAAAAAAAATAGAGCCTGAGGAACAAAACCAGAGCCAATGGAACTAAACCAGAGCTCGAGGAACAAAACCAGAACCCGAGAAATTAAACCAGAGCCCGAGGAAGAAAACCAGAACCCGAGGAACAAAACCAGAGACCGAGGAACAAATGGTAGGCCCGAGGAACAAAACGAGTCCCGTGGACCCAAACCAGAGCCCGAGAAGCTAAAGCAGAGCTGGAAGGACAAAACCAGAGCCCGGGGAATAAAACCAGCCCTCGAGGAAGAAAACCAGAGCCCGAGGAAGAAAACCAGAGCCCGAGGAAGACAACCAGAGCTAGAGGAGCAAAACCACAGATCGAGGAACAAAACCAGAGCCCGAGGAAAGAAACCAGAGACCGAGGAACGAAACCAGAGCCCGAGGAACAAAAACAGGTCCCGAAGAACAAAAGGAGGGTCCGGGTAATAAAACGAGACCCCGAGGAACAAAACTAGCCCTCGAGGAAGAAAACCAGAGCCCAAGGAAGACAACCAGAGCTAGAGGAGCAAAACCACAGCTCGAGGAACAAAACCAGAGCCCGAGGAAAGAAAGCAGAGCCCGAGGAAGAAAACCAGAGCCCGAGGAACAAAACCAGATCCCGAAGAAAAAAAGAAGGGCCCGAGGAATAAAACCAGAGCCCGAGGAACAGAACTAGCCCTCGAGGAAGAAAAGCAGAGCCCGAGGAAGAAAACCAGAGCCCGAGGAAGACAACGAGAGCTAGAGGAGCAAAACCACAGCTCGAGGAACAAAACGAGCTCCCGAGGAAAGAAACCAGAGCCCGAGGAATAAAACCAGATCCCGAGGAGCAAAACCAGATCGCGAAGAACAAAAAGAGGCCCCAAGGAACAAAACCAGAGCCCGTGGAATTATAGTAGAGTCCGAGGAACAAAACCAGAGCCCGAGGACGAAAACCAGAGCCTGAGGAGCAAAAGCAGAGCCCGTGGAACTAATCCAGAGCCCGGGGAACAAAACCAGAGGCCGAGAAATAAAAGCAGGGGCAGAGGAACAAAAAAAGAGGCCGAGGAACAATACCAGAGCCCGAGGAAGAAAACCAGAGCCCGAGGAACAAAACCAGAGCCCGAGGAAGAAATGGTGGGCCCGAGGAACAAAACGAGACCCATGGACCCAAACCAGAGCCCGAGGAGTTAAAGCAGAGCTGGAAGAACAAAACCAGAACCCGGGGAACAAAACCAGCCCTCGAGGAAGAAAACCAGAGCCCGAGGAAGAAAACCAGAGCCCGAGGAAGACAATGAGAGCTAGAGGAGCAAAACCACAGCTCGAGGAACAAAACCAGAGCCCGAGGAACGAAACCAGAGCCCGAGGATAAAAATCAGATCGCGAAGAACAAAAGGAGGTCCCGAGGAACAAAAGCAGAGCCTGTGGAATTATACTAGAGTCCGAGGAAGAAAACCAGACCCGAGGAAAAAAACCAGAGCCTGAGGAAGAAAACCAGAGCCAATGGAACTAAAAGAGAGCTCGAGGAACAAAACCAGAACGCGAGAAATTAAACCAGAGCCCGAGGAAGAAAACCAGAACCCCAGGAACAAAACCAGAGACGGAGGATCAAATGGTGGGCCTGAGGAACAAAACGTGGACCCAAACCAGAGCCCGAGGAACAAAACGTGGACGCAAACCAGAGCCCGAGGAGCTAAAGCAGAACTGGAAGAACAAAACCAGAGCCCGGGGAACAAAACCAGCCCTCGAGGAAGAAAACCAGAGCCCGAGGAACAAAACCAGATCCCGAAGAACAAAAGGAGGGCCCGAGGAATAAAACGAGACCCCGAGGAACAAAACTAGCATTCGAGGAAGAAAATCAGAGCCCGAGGAAGAAAACCAGAGCCCGAGGAATGAAACCAGAGCCCGAAGAATGAAACCACAGCCCGAGGAAGAAAACCAGAGCCCGAGGAACAAAACCAGATCCCGAGGAACAAAAGGAGGGCCCGAGGAATAAAACCAGATCCCGAAGAACAAAACTAGCCCTCGAGGAAGAAAAGCAGAGCCCGAGGAAGAAAAGCAGAGCCCGAGGAAGACAACCAGAGCTAGAGGAGCAAAACCACAGCTCGAGGAACAAAACGAGCTCCCGAGGAAAGAAACCAGAGCCCGAGGAACAAAACCAGATCCCGAGGAACAAAACCAGATCGCGAAGAACAAAAGGAGGCCCCAAGGAACAAAACCAGAGCCCGTGGAATTATACTAGAGTCCGAGGAACAAAACCAGAGCCCAAGGAAAAAAAACAGAGCCTGAGGAAGAAAACCAGAGCCAATGGAAATAAAACAGAGCTCGAGGAACAAAACCAGAACCCGAGAAATTAAACCACAGCCCGAGGAAGAATACCAGAACCCGAGGAACAAAACCAGAGACGGAGGAACAAATGGTGGGCCCGAGGAACAAAACGAGACACGTGGACCCAAACCAGAGCCCGAGGAGCTAAAGCAGAGCTGGAAGAACAAAACCAGAGCCCGGGGAACAAAACCAGCCCTCGAGGAAGAAAACCAGAGCCCGAGGAAGAAAAGCAGAGCCCGAGGAAGACAACCAGAGCTAGAGGAGCAAAACCACAGCTCGAGGAACAAAACCAGAGCCCGAGGAAAGAAACCAGAGCCTGAGGAACGAAACCAGATCCCGAGGAACAAAACCAGATCCTGAGGAACAAAACCAGATCCCGAAGAACAAAAGGAGGCCCGAGGAAAAAAACCAGAGCCTGAGGAACAAAACTAGCCCTCGAGGAAGAAAACCAGAGCTAGAGGAGCAAAACCACAGCTCGAGGAACAAAACCAGAGCCCGAGGAAAGAAACTAGAGCCCAAGGAAGAAAACCAGAGCCCGACGAACAAAACCAGATCCCGAAGAACAAAAGGAGGGCCCGAGGAATAAAACCAGAGCCCGAGGAACAAAACTAGCCCTCGAGGAAGAAAACCAGAGCCCGAGGAAGAAAACCAGAGCCCGAGGAAGACAACCAGAGCTAGAGGAGCAAAACCACAGCTCGAGGAACAAAACCAGCGCCCAACGAAAGAAACCAGAGCCCGAAGAACGAAACCAGAGCCCGAGGAACAAAATCAGATCGCGAAGAACAAAAGGAGGCCCCGAGGAACAAAGCCAGAGCCCAGGCAACAAAACCAGGCCTCGAGGAAGAAAACCAGAGCCCGAGGAAGAAAACCAGAGCCCGAGGAAGACAACCAGAGCTAGAGGAGCAAAACCACAGCTCGAGGAACAAAACCAGAGCCCGAGGAACAAAACCAGAGCCCGAGGAAGAAAACCAGAGCCCGAGGAACAAAACCAGATCCCGAAGAAAAAAAAGGAGGGCCCGAGGAATAAAACCAGATCCCGAGGAACAAAACCAGCCATCGAGGAAGAAAAGCAGAGCCCGAGGAAGAAAACCAGAGCCCGAGGAAGACAACGAGAGCTAGAGGAGCAAAACCACAGCTCTAGGAACAAAACGAGCTCCCGAGGAAAGAAACCAGAGCCCGAGGAACAAAACCAGATCCCGAGGAACAAAACCAGATCGCGAAGAACAAAAGGAGGCCCCGAGGAACAAAACCAGAGCCCGTGGAATTATACTAGAGTCTGAGGAACAAAACCAGAGCCCGAGGAAAAAAACCAGAGCCCGAGGAAGACAACGAGAGCTAGAGGAGCAAAACCACAGCTCGAGGAACAAAACCAGCGGCCAACGAAAGAAACCAGAGCCCGAGGAACGAAACCAGAGCCCGAGGAAAAAAATCAGGTCGCGAAGAACAAAAGGAGGCCCCGAGGAACAAAACCAGAGCCCAGGCAACAAAACCAGCGCTCGAGGAAGAAAACCAGAGCCCGAGGAATAAAACCAGAGCCCGAGGAAGACAACCAGAGCTAGAGGAGCAAAACCACAGCTCGAGGAACAAAACGAGCTCCCGAGGAAAGAAACCAGAGCCCGAGGAAGAAAACCAGAGCCCGAGGAACAAAACCAGAGCCCGAAGAACAAAAGGAGGGCCCAAGGAATAAAACCAGATCCCGAGGAACAAAACTAGCCCTCGAGGAAGAAAAGCAGAGCCCGAGGAAGACAACGAGAGCTAGAGGAGCAAAACCACAGCTCGAGGAACAAAACGAGCTCCCGAGGAAAGAAACCAGAGCCCGAGGATCAAAACCAGATCCCGAGGAACAAAACCAGATCGCGAAGAACAAAAGGAGGCCCCAAGGAACAAAACCAGAGCCCGTGGAATTATACTAGAGTCCGAGGAACAAAACCAGAGCCCGAGGAAAAAAAACAGAGCCTGAGGAACAAAACCAGAGCCAATGGAACTAAACCAGAGCTCGAGGAACAAAACCAGAACCCGAGAAATTAAACCAGAGCCCGAGGAAGAACACCAGAACCCGAGGAACAAAACGAGAGACGAGGAACAAATGGTGGGCCTGAGGAACAAAACGAGACACGTGGACCCAAACCAGAGCCCGAGGAGCTAAAGCAGAGCTGGAAGAACAAAACCAGAGCCCGGGGAACAAAACCAGCCGTCGAGGAAGAAAACCAGAGCCCGAGGAAGAAAAGCAGAGCCCGAGGAAGACAACCAGAGCTAGAGGAGCAAAACTACAGCTCGAGGAACAAAACCAGCGCCCGAGGAAAGAAACCAGAGCTCGAGGAACAAAAACAGGTCCCGAAGAACAAAAGGAGGGTCCGAGGAATAAAACGAGACCCCGAGGAACAAAACTAACCCTCGTGGAAGAATACCAGAGCCCGAGGAAGACAACCAGAGCTAGAGGAGCAAAACCACAGCTCGAGGAACAAAACCAGAGCCCGAGGAAAGAAACCAGAGCCCGAGGAAGAAAACCAGAGCCCGAGGAACAAAACCAGATCCCGAAGAACAAAAGGAGGCCCCGAGAAATAAAACCAGACCCCGAGGAACAAAACTAGCCCTCGAGGAAGAAAAGCAGAGCCTGACGAAGAAAACCAGAGCCCGAGGAAGACAATGAGAGCTAGAGGAGCAAAACCACAGCTCGAGGAACAAAACGAGCTCCCGAGGAAAGAGACCAGAGCCCGAGGAACAAAACCAGATCCCGAGGAACAAAACCAGATCGCGAAGAACAAAAGGAGGCCCCGAGGAACAAAACCAGAGCCCGTGGAATTATACTAGAGTCCGAGGAACAAAACCAGAGCCCCAGGAAAAAAAATAGAGCCTGAGGAACAAAACCAGAGCCAATGGAACTAAACCAGAGCTCGAGGAACAAAACCAGAACCCGAGAAATTAAACCAGAGCCCGAGGAAGAAAACCAGAGCCCGAGGAACAAAACCAGAGACCGAGGAACAAATGGTAGGCCCGAGGAACAAAACGAGTCCCGTGGACCCAAACCAGAGCCCAAGAAGCTAAAGCAGAGCTGGAAGAAGAAAACCAGAGCCCGGGGAATAAAACCAGCCCTCGAGGAAGAAAACCAGAGCCCGAGGAAGAAAACCAGAGCCCGAGGAAGACAACCAGAGCTAGAGGAGCAAAACCACAGATCGAGGAACAAAACCAGAGCCCGAGGAAAGAAACCAGAGACCGAGGAACGAAACCAGAGCCCGAGGAACAAAAACAGGTCCCGAAGAACAAAAGGAGGGTCCGGGTAATAAAATGAGACCCCGAGGAACAAAACTAGCCCTCGAGGAAGAAAACCAGAGCCCAAGGAAGACAACCAGAGCTAGAGGAGCAAAACCACAGCTCGAGGAACAAAACCAGAGCCCGAGGAAAATAAGCAGAGCCCGAGGAAGAAAACCAGAGCCCGAGGACGAAAACCAGAGCCTGAGGAACAAAAGCAGAGCCCGTGGAACTAATCCAGAGCCCGGGGAACAAAACCAGAGGCCGAGAAATAAAAGCAGGGGCAGAGGAACAAAAAAAGAGGCCGAGGAACAATACCAGAGCCCGAGGAAGAAAACCAGAGCCCGAGGAACAAAACCAGAGCCCGAGGAAGAAATGGTGGGCCCGAGGAACAAAACGAGACCCATGGACCCAAACCAGAGCCCGAGGAGTTAAAGCAGAGCTGGAAGAACAAAACCAGAACCCGGGGAACAAAACCAGCCCTCGAGGAAGAAAACCAGAGCCCGAGGAAGAAAACCAGAGCCCGAGGAAGACAATGAGAGCTAGAGGAGCAAAACCACAGCTCGAGGAACAAAACCAGAGCCCGAGGAACGAAACCAGAGCCTGAGGAACAAAATCAGATCGCGAAGAACAAAAGGAGGCCCCGAGGAACAAAACCAGAGCCCGTGGAATTATACTAGAGTCCGAGGAACAAAACCAGAGCCCGAGGAAAAAAACCAGAGCCTGAGGAAGAAAACCAGAGCCAATGGAACTAAAAGAGAGCTCGAGGAACAAAACCAGAACCCGAGAAATTAAACCAGAGCCCGAGGAAGAAAACCAGAACCCCAGGAACAAAACCAGAGACGGAGGATCAAATGGTGGGCCTGAGGAACAAAACGTGGACCCAAACCAGAGCCCGAGGAACAAAACGTGGACGCAAACCAGAGCCCGAGGAGCTAAAGCAGAACTGGAAGAACAAAACCAGAGCCCGGGAAACAAAACCAGCCCTCGAGGAAGAAAACCAGAGCCCGAGGAACAAAACCAGATCCCGAAGAACAAAAGGAGGGCCGGAGGAATAAAACGAGACCCCGAGGAACAAAACTAGCATTCGAGGAAGAAAAGCAGAGCCCGAGGAAGAAAACCAGAGCCCGAGGAATGAAACCAGAGCCCGAGGAAGAAAACCACAGCCCGAGGAACAAAACCAGATCCCGAAGAACAAAAGGAGGGCCCGAGGAATAAAACCAGACCCCGAGGAACAAAACTAGCCCTCGAGGAAGAAAAGCAGAGCCCGAGGAAGAAAAGCAGAGCCCGAGGAAGACAACCAGAGCTAGTGGAGCAAAACCACAGCTTGAGGAACAAAATGAGCTCCCGAGGAAAGAAACCAGAGCCCGAGGAACAAAACCAGATCCCGAGGAACAAAACCAGATCGCGAAGAACAAAAGGAGGCCCCAAGGAACAAAACCAGAGACGGAGGAACAAATGGTGGGCCTGAGGAATAAAACGAGACCCGTGGACCCAAACCAGAGCCCGAGGAGCTAAAGCAGAGCTGGAAGAACAAAACCAGAGCCCGGGGAACAAAACCAGCCCTCGAGGAAGAAAACCAGAGCCCGAGGAAGAAAAGCAGAGCCCGAGGAAGACAACCAGAGCTAGAGGAGCAAAACCACAGCTCGAGGAACAAAACCAGAGCCCGAGGAAAGAAACCATAGCCTGAGGAACGAAACCAGATCCCGAGGAACAAAACCAGATCCTGAGGAACAAAACCAGATCCCGAAGAACAAAAGGAGGCCCGAGGAAATAAACCAGAGCCCGAGGAACAAAACTAGCCCTCGAGGAAGAAAACCAGAGCCCGAGGAAGACAACCAGAGCTAGAGGAGCAAAACCACAGCTCGAGGAACAAAACCAGAGCCCGAGTAAAGAAACCACAGTCCAAGGAACAAAAACAGGTCCCGAAGAACAAAAGGAGGGCCCGAGGAAGAAAACGAGACCCCGAGGAACAAAACTAGCCCTCGAGGAAGAAAACCAGAGCCCGAGGAAGACAACGAGAGCTAGAGGAGCAAAACCACAGCTCGAGGAACAAAACGAGCTCCCGAGGAAAGAAACCAGAGCCCGAGGAAGAAAACCAGAGCCCGAGGAACAAAACCAGATCCTGAAGAACAAAAGGAGGGCCCAAGGAATAAAACCAGACCCCAAGAAACAAAACTAGCCCTCGAGGAAGAAAAGCAGAGCCCGAGGAAGAAAACCAGAGCCCGAGGAAGACAACGAGAGCTAGAGGAGCAAAACCACAGCTCGAGGAACAAAACGAGCTCCCGAGGAAAGAGACCAGAGCCCGAGGAACAAAACCAGATCCCGAGGAACAAAACCAGATCGCGAAGAACAAAAGGAGGCCCCGAGGAACAAAACCAGAGCCCGTGGAATTATACTAGAGTCCGAGGAACAAAACCAGAGCCCCAGGAAAAAAAATAGAGCCTGAGGAACAAAACCAGAGCCAATGGAACTAAACCAGAGCTCGAGGAACAAAACCAGAACCCGAGAAATTAAACCAGAGCCCGAGGAAGAAAACCAGAACCCGAGGAACAAAACCAGAGACCGAGGAACAAATGGTAGGCCCGAGGAACAAAACGAGTCCCGTGGACCCAAACCAGAGCCCAAGAAGCTAAAGCAGAGCTGGAAGAAGAAAACCAGAGCCCGGGGAATAAAACCAGCCCTCGAGGAAGAAAACCAGAGCCCGAGGAAGAAAACCAGAGCCCGAGGAAGACAACCAGAGCTAGAGGAGCAAAACCACAGATCGAGGAACAAAACCAGAGCCCGAGGAAAGAAACCAGAGACCGAGGAACGAAACCAGAGCCCGAGGAACAAAAACAGGTCCCGAAGAACAAAAGGAGGGTCCGGGTAATAAAATGAGACCCCGAGGAACAAAACTAGCCCTCGAGGAAGAAAACCAGAGCCCAAGGAAGACAACCAGAGCTAGAGGAGCAAAACCACAGCTCGAGGAACAAAACCAGAGCCCGAGGAAAGAAAGCAGAGCCCGAGGAAGAAAACCAGAGCCCGAGGACGAAAACCAGAGCCTGAGGAACAAAAGCAGAGCCCGTGGAACTAATCCAGAGCCCGGGGAACAAAACCAGAGGCCGAGAAATAAAAGCAGGGGCAGAGGAACAAAAAAAGAGGCCGAGGAACAATACCAGAGCCCGAGGAACAAAACCAGAGCCCGAGGAACAAAACCAGAGCCCGAGGAAGAAATGGTGGGCCCGAGGAACAAAACGAGACCCATGGACCCAAACCAGAGCCCGAGGAGTTAAAGCAGAGCTGGAAGAACAAAACCAGAACCCGGGGAACAAAACCAGCCCTCGAGGAAGAAAACCAGAGCCCGAGGAAGAAAACCAGAGCCCGAGGAAGACAATGAGAGCTAGAGGAGCAAAACCACAGCTCGAGGAACAAAACCAGAGCCCGAGGAACGAAACCAGAGCCTGAGGAACAAAATCAGATCGCGAAGAACAAAAGGAGGCCCCGAGGAACAAAACCAGAGCCCGTGGAATTATACTAGAGTCCGAGGAACAAAACCAGAGCCCGAGGAAAAAAACCAGAGCCTGAGGAACAAAACCAGAGCCAATGGAACTAAAAGAGAGCTCGAGAAACAAAACCAGAACGCGAGAAATTAAACCAGAGCCCGAGGAAGAAAACCAGAACCCCAGGAACAAAACCAGAGACGGAGGATCAAATGGTGGGCCTGAGGAACAAAACGTGGACCCAAACCAGAGCCCGAGGAACAAAACGTGGACGCAAACCAGAGCCCGAGGAGCTAAAGCAGAACTGGAAGAACAAAACCAGAGCCCGGGGAACAAAACCAGCCCTCGAGGAAGAAAACCAGAGCCCGAGGAACAAAACCAGATCCCGAAGAACAAAAGGAGGGCCCGAGGAATAAAACGAGACCCCGAGGAACAAAACTAGCATTCGAGGAAGAAAAGCAGAGCCCGAGGAAGAAAACCAGAGCCCGAGGAATGAAACCAGAGCCCGAGGAAGAAAACCAGAGCCCGAGGAACAAAACCAGATCCCGAAGAACAAAAGGAGGGCCCGAGGAATAAAACCAGACCCCGAGGAACAAAACTAGCCCTCGAGGAAGAAAAGCAGAGCCCGAGGAAGAAAAGCAGAGCCCGAGGAAGACAACCAGAGCTAGTGGAGCAAAACCACAGCTTGAGGAACAAAACGAGCTCCCGAGGAAAGAAACCAGAGCCCGAGGAACAAAACCAGATCCCGAGGAACAAAACCAGATCGCGAAGAACAAAAGGAGGCCCCAAGGAACAAAACCAGAGACGGAGGAACAAATGGTGGGCCTGAGGAATAAAACGAGACCCGTGGACCCAAACCAGAGCCCGAGGAGCTAAAGCAGAGCTGGAAGAACAAAACCAGAGCCCGGGGAACAAAACCAGCCCTCGAGGAAGAAAACCAGAGCCCGAGGAAGAAAAGCAGAGCCCGAGGAAGACAACCAGAGCTAGAGGAGCAAAACCACAGCTCGAGGAACAAAACCAGAGCCCGAGGAAAGAAACCAGAGCCTGAGGAACGAAACCAGATCCCGAGGAACAAAACCAGATCCTGAGGAACAAAATCAGATCCCGAAGAACAAAAGGAGGCCCGAGGAAATAAACCAGAGCCCGAGGAACAAAACTAGCCCTCGAGGAAGAAAACCAGAGCCCGAGGAAGACAACCAGAGCTAGAGGAGCAAAACCACAGCTCGAGGAACAAAACCAGAGCCCGAGGAAGAAAACCAGAGCCCGAGGAACAAAACCAGAGACGGAGGAACAAATGGTGGGACTGAGGAACAAAACGTGGACGCAAACCAGAGCCCGAGGAACAAAACGTGGACGCAAACCAGAGCCCGAGGAGCAAAAGCAGAACTGGAAGAAGAAATCCAGAGCCCGGGGAACAAAACCAGCCCTCGAGGAAGAAAACCAGAGCCCGAGGAACAAAACCAGATCCCGAGGAACAAAAGGAGACCCCAAGGAACAAAACCAGAGCCCGTGGAATTATACTAGAGTCCGAGGAACAAAACCAGAGCCCGAGGAAAAAAAACAGAGCCTGAGGAACAAAACCAGAGCCAATGGAACTAAACCAGAGCTCGAGGAACAAAACCAGAACCCGAGAAATTAAACCAGAGCCCGAGGAAGAAAACTAGAACCTGAGGAAAAAAACCAGAGACCGAGGAAGAAATGGTGGGCCCGAGGAACAAAACGAGACCCGTGGACCCAAACCAGAGCCCGAGGAGCTAAAGCAGAGCTGGAAGAACAAAACCAGAGCCCGGGCAACAAAACCAGCCCTCGAGGAAGAAAACCAGAGCCCGAGGAACAAAACCAGATCCCGAAGAAAAAAAGGAGGGCCCGAGGAATAAAACGAGACCCCGAGGAACAAAACTAGCCCTCGAGGAAGAAAAGTAGAGCCCGAGGAAGAAAACCAGAGCCCGAGGAATGAAACCAGAGCACGAGGAAGAAAACCAGAGCCCGCGGAACAAAACCAGATCCCGAAGAACAAAAGGAGGGCCCGAGGAATAAAACCAGACCCCGAGGAACAAAACTAGCCCTCGAGGAAGAAAAGCAGAGCCCGAGGAAGAAAACCAGAGCCCGAGGAAGACAACGAGAGCTAGAGGAGCAAAACCACAGCTCGAGGAAAAAAACGAGCTCCCGAGGAAAAAAACCAGAGCCCGAGGAACGAAACCAGAGCCCGAGGAACAAAATCAGATCGCGAAGAACAAAAGGAGGCCCCAAGGAACAAAACCAGAGCCCGTGGAATTATACTAGAGTCCGAGGAACAAAACCAGAGCCCAAGGAAAAAAAACAGAGGCTGAGGAAGAAAACCAGAGCCAATGGAACTAAAACAGAGCTCGAGGAACAAAACCAGAACCCGAGAAATTAAACCAGAGCCCGAGGAAGAAAACCAGAACCCGAGGAATAAAACCAGAGACCGAGGAAGAAATGGTGGGCCCGAGGAACAAAACGAGACCCGTGGACCCAAACCAGAGCCCGAGGAGCTAAAGCAGAGCTGGAAGAAGAAAACCAGAGCCCGGGCAACAAAACCAGCCCTCGAGGAAGAATACCAGAGCCCGAGGAAGAAAACCAGAGCCCGAGGAACAAAACCAGATCCCGAAGAACAAAAGGAGGGCCTGAGGAAAAAAACCAGAGCCCGAGGAAGAAAACTAGCCCTCGAGGAAGAAAACCAGAGCCCGAGGAAGACAACCAGAGCTAGAGGAGCAAAACCACAGCTCGAGGAACAAAACCAGAGCCCGAGGAAAGAAACCAGAGCCCGAGGAACAAAAACAGGTCCCGAAGAAGAAAAGGAGGGTACGAGGAAAAAAATGAGACCCCGAGGAACAAAACTAGCCCTCGAGGAAGAAAAGCAGAGCCCGAGGAAGTAAACCAGAGCCCGAGGAAGACAACGAGAGCTAGAGGAGCAAAACCACAGCTCGAGGAACAAAACGAGCTCCCGAGGAAAGAAACCAGAGCCCGAGGAACAAAACCAGATCCCGAGGAACAAAACCAGATCGCGAAGAACAAAAGGAGGCCCCAAGGAACAAAACCAGAGCCCGTGGAATTATACTAGAGTCCGAGGAACAACACCAGAGCCCGAGGAAAAAAACCAGAGCCTGAGGAACAAAAGCAGAGCCCGTGGAACTAAACCAGAGCCCGGGGAACAAAACCAGAGGCCGAGAAAAAAAAGCAGGGGCAGAGGAACAAAAAAAGAGGCCGAGGAACAATACCAGAGCCCGAGGAAGAAAACCAGAGCCCGAGGAACAAAACCAGAGACCGAGGAAGAAATGGTGGGCCTGAGGAACAAAACGACACCCGTGGACCCAAACCAGAGCCCGAGGAGCTAAAGCAGAGCTGGAAGAACAAAACCAGAGCCCGGGGAACAAAACCAGCCCTCGAGGAAGAAAAGCAGAGCCCGAGGAAGAAAACCAGAGCCCGAGGAAGACAACCAGAGCTAGAGGAGCAAAACCACAGCTCGAGGAACAAAACAAGCTTCCGAGGAAAGAAACCAGAGCCCGAGGAACAAAACCAGATCCCGAGGAACAAAACCAGATCGCGAAGAACAAAAGGAGGCCCCAAGGAACAAAACCAGAGCCCGTGGAATTATACTAGAGTCCGAGGAACAAAACCAGAGCCCGAGGGAAAAAAACAGAGCCTGAGGAACAAAACCAGAGCGAATGGAACTAAACCAGAGCCCGGGGAACAAAACCAGCCCTCGAGGAAGAAAACCAGAGCGCGAGGAAGAAAAGCAGAACCCGAGGAAGACAACCAGAGGCCAAGGAACAAAAACAGGTCCCGAAGAACAAAAGGAGGGTCCGAGGAAGAAAACGAGACCCCGAGGAACAAAACCAGCCCTCGAGGAAGAAAACCAGAGCCCGAGGAAGACAACCAGAGCTAGAGGAGCAAAACCACAGCTCGAGGAACAAAACGAGCTCCCGAGGAAAGAAACCAGAGCCCGAGGAACAAAACCAGAGCCCGAGGAACAAAACCAGATCGCGAAGAACAAAAGGAGGCCCCAAGGAACAAAATCAGAGCCCGTGGAATTATACTAGAGTCCAAGGAACAACACCAGAGCCCGAGGAAAAAAACCAGAGCCTGAGGAACAAAACCAGAGCCAATGGAACTAAACCAGAGCTCGAGGAACAAAACCAGAACCCGAGAAATTAAACCAGAGCCCGAGGAAGAAAACCAGAACCCGAGGAACAAAACCAGAGACCAAGGAAGAAATGGTGGGCCCGAGGAACAAAACGAGACCCATGGACCCAAACCAGAGGCCGAGGAGCTAAAGCAGAGCTGGAAGAAGAAAACCAGAGCCCGGGGAACAAAACCAGCCCTCGAGGAAGAAAACCAGAGCCCGAGGAAGACAACCAGAGCTAGAGGAGCAAAACCACAGCTCGAGGAACAAAACCAGAGCCCGAGGAAAGAAACCAGAGCCTGAGGAACGAAAGCAGGTCCCGAAGAACAAAAGGAGGGTCCGAGGAATAAAACGAGACCCCGAGGAACGAAACTAGCCCTCGAGGAAGAAAACCAGAGCCCGAGGAAGACAACGAGAGCTAGAGGAGCAAAACCACAGCTCGAGGAACAAAAGGAGCTCCCGAGGAAAGAAACCAGAGCCCGAGGAAGAAAACCAGAGTCCGAGGAACAAAACCAGATCCCGAAGAACAAAAGGAGGGCCTGAGGAAAAAAACCAGAGCCCGAGGAAGAAAACTAGCCCTCGAGGAACAACACCAGAGCCCGAGGAAGACAACCAGAGCTAGAGGAGCAAAACCACAGCTCGAGGAACAAAACCAGAGCCCGAGGAAAGAAACCAGAGCCCGAGGAACAAAAACAGGTCCCGAAGAAGAAAAGGAGGGTCCGAGGAAAAAAACGAGACCCCAAGGAAAAAAACTAGCCCTCGAGGAAGAAAAGCAGAGCCCGAGGAAGTAAACCAGAGCCTGAGGAAGACAACGAGAGCTAGAGGAGCAAAACCACAGCTCGAGGAACAAAACGAGCTCCCGAGGAAAGAAACCAGAGCCCGAGGAACAAAACCAGATCCCGAGGAACAAAACCAGATCGCGAAGAACAAAAGGAGGCCCCAAGGAACAAAACCAGAGCCCGTGGAATTATACTAGAGTCCGAGGAACAAAACCAGAGCCCGAGGAAAAAAACCAGAGCCTGAGGAACAAAAGCAGAGCCCGTGGAATTAACCAGAGCCCAGGGAACAAAACCAGAGGCCGAGAAAAAAAAGCAGGGGCAGAGGAACAAAAAAAGAGGCCGAGGAACAATACCAGAGCCCGAGGAAGAAAACCAGAGCCCGAGGAACAAAACCAGAGACCGAGGAAGAAATGGTGGGCCTGAGGAACAAAACGAGACCCGTGGACCGAAACCAGAGCCCGAGGAGCTAAAGCAGAGCTGGAAGAACAAAACCAGAGCCCGGGGAACAAAACCAGCCCTCGAGGAAGAAAAGCAGAGCCCGAGGAAGAAAACCAGAGCCCGAGGAAGACAACCAGAGCTAGAGGAGCAAAACCACAGCTCGAGGAACAAAACCAGAGCCCGAGGAAAGAAACCACATCCCAAGGAACAAAACCAGATCCCGAGGAACAAAACCAGATCGTGAAGAACAAAAGGAGGCCCCGAGGAGCAAAACCAGAGCCCGTGGAATTATACTAGAGTCCGAGGAACAAAACCAGAGCCCGAGGAAAAAAACCAGAGCCTGAGGAACAAAACCAGAGCGAATGGAACTAAACCAGAGCCCGGGGAACAAAACCAGCCCTCGAGAAAGAAAACCAGAGCGCGAGGAAGAAAACCAGAGCCCGAGGAAGAAAACCAGAGCCCGAGGAAGACAACCAGAGCTAGAAGAGCAAAACCACAGCTCGAGGAACAAAACCAGAGCCCGAGGAAAGAAACCAGAGCCTGAGGAAAGAAACCAGATCCCGAGGAACAAAACCAGATCCTGAGGAACAAAACCAGATCCCGAAGAACAAAAGGAGGGCCCGAGGAAAAAAACCAGAGCCCGAGGAAAAAAACTAGCCCTCAAGGAAGAAAACCAGAGCCCGAGGAAGAAAACCAGAGCCCGAGGAAGAAAACCAGAGCCCGAGGAACAAAACCAGATCGCGAAGAACAAAAGGAGGCCCCAAGGAACAAAACCAGAGCCCGTGGAATTATACTAGAGTCCGAGGAACAAAACCAGAGCACGAGGAAAAAAACCAGAGCCCGAGGAAGACAACCAGAGCCCGAGGAACAAAACCAGATCCCGAAGAACAAAAGGAGGGCCCGAGGAATAAAACCAGACCCCGAGGAACAAAACTAGCCCTCGAGGAAGAAAAGCAGAGCCCGAGGAATGAAACCAGAGCCCGAGGAAGAAAACCAGAGCCCGAGGAACAAAACCAGATCCCGAAGAACAAAAGGAGGGCCCGAGGAATAAAACCAGACCCCGAGGAACAAAACTAGCCTTCGAGGAAGAAAAGCAGAGCCCGAGGAAGACAACCAGAGCTAGAGGAGCAAAACCACAGCTCGAGGAACAAAACCAGAGCCCGAGGAAAGAAACCAGAGCCCGAGGAAGAAAACCAGAGCCCGAGGAACAAAACCAGATCGCGAAGAACAAAAGGAGGCCCCAAGGAACAAAACCAGAGCCCGTGGAATTATACTAGAGTCCGAGGAACAAAACCAGAGCCCAAGGAAAAAAAACAGAGTCTGAGGAAGAAAACCAGAGCCAATGGAACTAAACCAGAGCTCGAGGAACAAAACCAGAACCCGAGAAATTAAACCAGAGCCCGAGGAAGAAAACCAGAACCCGAGGAACAAAACCAGAGACCGAGGAAGAAATGGTGGGCCCGAGGAACAAAACGAGACCCGTGGACCCAAACCAGAGCCCGAGGAGCTAAAGCAGAGCTGGAAGAAGAAAACCAGAGCCCGGGCAACAAAACCAGCCCTCGAGGAAGAAAACCAGAGCCCGAGGAAGAAAACCAGAGCCCGAGGAACAAAACCCGATCCCGAAGAACAAAAGGAGGGCCTGAGGAAAAAAACCAGAGCCCGAGGAAGAAAACTAGCCCTCGAGGAAGAAAACCCGAGCCCGAGGAAGACAACCAGAGCTAGAGGAGCAAAACCACAGCTCGAGGAACAAAACCAGAGCCCGAGGAAAGAAACCAGAGCCCGAGGAACAAAAACAGGTCCCGAAGAAGAAAAGGAGGGTACGAGGAAAAAAATGAGACCCCGAGGAACAAAACTAGCCCTCGAGGAAGAAAAGCAGAGCCCGAGGAAGTAAACCAGAGCCCGAGGAAGACAACGAGAGCTAGAGGAGCAAAACCACAGCTCGAGGAACAAAACGAGCTCCCGAGGAAAGAAACCAGAGCCCGAGGAACAAAACCAGATCCCGAGGAACAAAACCAGATCGCGAAGAACAAAAGGAGGCCCCAAGGAACAAAACCAGAGCCCGTGGAATTATACTAGAGTCCGAGGAACAACACCAGAGCCCGAGGAAAAAAACCAGAGCCTGAGGAACAAAAGCAGAGCCCGTGGAACTAAACCAGAGCCCGGGGAACAAAACCAGAGGCCGAGAAAAAAAAGCAGGGGCAGAGGAACAAAAAAAGAGACCGAGGAACAATACCAGAGCCCGAGGAAGAAAACCAGAGCCCGAGGAACAAAACCAGAGACCGAGGAAGAAATGGTGGGCCTGAGGAACAAAACGACACCCGTGGACCCAAACCAGAGCCCGAGGAGCTAAAGCAGAGCTGGAAGAACAAAACCAGAGCCCGGGGAACAAAACCAGCCCTCGAGGAAGAAAAGCAGAGCCCGAGGAAGAAAACCAGAGCCCGAGGAAGACAACCAGAGCTAGAGGAGCAAAACCACAGCTCGAGGAACAAAACGAGCTCCCGAGGAAAGAAACCAGAGCCCGAGGAACAAAACCAGATCCCGAGGAACAAAACCAGATCGCGAAGAACAAAAGGAGGCCCCAAGGAACAAAACCAGAGCCCGTGGAATTATACTAGAGTCCGAGGAACAACACCAGAGCCCGAGGAAAAAAACCAGAGCCTGAGGAACAAAACCAGAGCGAATGGAACTAAACCAGAGCCCGGGGAATAAAACCAGCCCTCAAGGAAGAAAACCAGAGCGCGAGGAAGAAAACCAGAACCCGAGGAAGACAACCAGAGGCCAAGGAACAAAAACAGGTTCCGAAGAACAAAAGGAGGGTCCGAGGAAGAAAACGAGACCCCGAGTAACAAAACCAGCCCTCGAGGAAGAAAACCAGAGCCCGAGGAAGACAACCAGAGCTAGAGGAGCAAAACCACAGCTCGAGGAACAAAACCAGAGCCCGAGGAAAGAAACCAGAGCCCGAGGAACAAAACCAGAGCCCGAGGAACAAAACCAGATCCCGAAGAAAAAAAGGAGGGCCCGAGGAATAAAACCAGACCCCGAGGAATAAAAACTAGCCCTCGAGGAAGAAAAGCAGAGCCCGAGGAAGAAAACCAGAGTCCGAGGAAGACAACCAGAGCTAGAGGAGCAAAACCACAGCTCGAGGAACAAAACGAGCTCCCGAGGAAAGAAACCAGAGCCCGAGGAACAAAACCAGAGCCCGAGGAACAAAACCAGATCGCGAAGAACAAAAGGAGGCCCCAAGGAACAAAACCAGAGCCCGTGGAATTATACTAGAGTCCAAGGAACAACACCAGAGCCCGAGGAAAAAAACCAGAGCCTGAGGAACAAAACCAGAGCCAATGGAACTAAACCAGAGCTCGAGGAACAAAACCAGAACCCGAGAAATTAAACCAGAGCCCGAGGAAGAAAACCAGAACCCGAGGAACAAAACCAGAGACCAAGGAAGAAATGGTGGGCCCGAGGAACAAAACGAGACCCATGGACCCAAACCAGAGGCCGAGGAGCTAAAGCAGAGCTGGAAGAAGAAAACCAGAGCCCGGGGAACAAAACCAGCCCTCGAGGAAGAAAACCAGAGCCCGAGGAAGACAACCAGAGCTAGAGGAGCAAAACCACAGCTCGAGGAACAAAACCAGAGCCCGAGGAAAGAAACCAGAGCCTGAGGAAAGAAACCAGATCCCGAGGAACAAAACCAGATCCTGAGGAACAAAACCAGATCCCGAAGAACAAAAGGAGGGCCCGAGGAAAAAAACCAGAGCCCGAGGAAAAAAACTAGCCCTCGAGGAAGAAAACCAGAGCCCGAGGAAGACAACCAGAGCTAGAGGAGCAAAACCACAGCTCGAGGAACAAAACCAGAGCCCGAGGAAAGAAACCAGAGCCCAAGGAACAAAAACAGGTTCCGAAGAACAAAAGGAGGGCCCGAGGAAGAAAACGAGACCCCGAGGAACAAAACTAGCCCTCGAGGAAGAAAACCAGAGCCCGAGGAAGACAATGAGAGCTAGAGGAGCAAAACCACAGCTCGAGGAACAAAACGAGCTCCCGAGGAAAGAAACCAGAGCCCGAGGAAGAAAACCAGAGCCCGAGGAACAAAACCAGATCCCGAAGAACAAAAGGAGGGCCCAAGGAATAAAACCAGACCCCAAGAAACAAAACTAGCCCTCGAGGAAGAAAAGCAGAGCCCGAGGAAGAAAACCAGAGCCTGAGGAAGACAACGAGAGCTAGAGGAGCAAAACCACAGCTCGAGGAACAAAACAAGCTCCCGAGGAAAGAAACCAGAGCCCGAGGAACAAAACCAGATCCCGAGGAACAAAACCAGATCGCGAAGAACAAAAGGAGGCCCCAAGGAACAAAACCAGAGCCCGTGGAATTATACTAGAGTCCGAGGAAGAAAACCAGAGCCTGAGGAAAAAAAACAGAGCCTGAGGAACAAAACCAGAGCGAATGGAACTAAACCAGAGCCCGGGGAATAAAACCAGCCCTCGTGGAAGAAAACCAGAGCGCGAGGAAGAAAACCAGCGCCCGAGGAAGACAACCAGAGCCCAAGGAACAAAAACAGGTCCCGAAGAACAAAAGGAGGGTCCGAGGAAGAAAACGAGACCCCGAGGAACAAAACTAGCCCTCGAGGAAGAAAAGCAGAGCCCGAGGTAGACAACCAGAGCTAGAGGAGCAAAACCACAGCTCGAGGAACAAAACCAGAGCCCGAGGAAAAAAAACAGAGCCCGAGGAAGAAAACCAGAGCCCGAGGAACAAAACCAGATCCCGAAGAACAAAAGGAGGGCCCGAGGAATAAAACCAGACCCCGAGGAACAAAACTAGCATTCGAGGAAGAAAAGCAGAGCCCGAGGAAGACAACCAGAGCTAGAGGAGCAAAACCACAGCTCGAGGAACAAAACCAGAGCCCGAGGAAAGAAACCAGAGCCCGAGGAAGAAAACCAGAGCCCGAGGAACAAAACCAGATCGCGAATAACAAAAGGAGGCCCCAAGGAACAAAACCAGAGCCCGTGGAATTATACTAGAGTCCGAGGAACAAAACCAGAGCCCAAGGAAAAAAAACAGAGCCTGAGGAAGAAAACCAGAGCCAATGGAACTAAAACAGAGCTCGAGGAACAAAACCAGAACCCGAGAAATTAAACCAGAGCCCGAGGAAGAAAACCAGAACCCGAGGAACAAAACCAGAGACCGAGGAAGAAATGGTGGGCCCGAGGAACAAAACGAGACCCGTGGACCCAAACCAGAGCCCGAGGAGCTAAAGCAGAGCTGGAAGAAGAAAACCAGAGCCCGGGCAACAAAACCAGCCCTCGAGGAAGAAAACCAGAGCCCGAGGAAGAAAACCAGAGCCCGAGGAAGAAAACCAGATCCCGAAGAACAAAAGGAGGGCCTGAGGAAAAAAACCAGAGCCCGAGGAAGAAAACTAGCCCTCCAGGAAGAAAACCAGAGCCCGAGGATGACAACCAGAGCTAGAGGAGCAAAACCACAGCTCGAGGAACAAAACCAGAGCCCGAGGAAAGAAACCAGAGCCCGAGGAACAAAAACAGGTCCCGAAGAAGAAAAGGAGGGTACGAGGAAAAAAATGAGACCCCGAGGAACAAAACTAGCCCTCGAGGAAGAAAAGCAGAGCCCGAGGAAGTAAACCAGAGCCCGAGGAAGACAACGAGAGCTAGAGGAGCAAAACCACAGCTCTAGGAACAAAACGAGCTCCCGAGGAAAGAAACCAGAGCCCGAGGAACAAAACCAGATCCCGAGGAACAAAACCAGATCGCGAAGAACAAAAGGAGGCCCCAAGGAACAAAACCAGAGCCCGTGGAATTATACTAGAGTCCGAGGAACAACACCAGAGCCCGAGGAAAACAACCAGAGCCTGAGGAACAAAAGCAGAGCCCGTGGAACTAAACCAGAGCCCGGGGAACAAAACCAGAGGCCGAGAAAAAAAAGCAGGGGCAGAGGAACAAAAAAAGAGGCCGAGGAACAATACCAGAGCCCGAGGAAGAAAACCAGAGCCCGAGGAACAAAACCAGAGACCGAGGAACAATTGGTGGGCCTGAGGAACAAAACGACACCTGTGGACCCAAACCAGAGCCCGAGGAGCTAAAGCAGAGCTGGAAGAACAAAACCAGAGCCCGGGGAACAAAACCAGCCCTCGAGGAAGAAAAGCAGAGCCCGAGGAAGAAAACCAGAGCCCGAGGAAGACAACCAGAGCTAGAGGAGCAAAACCACAGCTCGAGGAACAAAACGAGCTCCCGAGGAAAGAAACCAGAGCCCGAGGAACAAAACCAGAGCCCGAGGAACAAAACCAGATCGCGAAGAACAAAAGGAGGCCCCAAGGAACAAAATCAGAGCCCGTGGAATTATACTAGAGTCCAAGGAAGAACACCAGAGCCCGAGGAAAAAAACCAGAGCCTGAGGAACAAAACCAGAGCCAATGGAACTAAACCAGAGCTCGAGGAACAAAACCAGAACCCGAGAAATTAAACCAGAGCCCGAGGAAGAACACCAGAACCCGAGGAACAAAACCAGAGACCAAGGAAGAAATGGTGGGCCCGAGGAACAAAACGAGACCCATGGACCCAAACCAGAGGCCGAGGAGCTAAAGCAGAGCTGGAAGAAGAAAACCAGAGCCCGGGGAACAAAACCAGCCCTCGAGGAAGAAAACCAGAGCCCGAGGAAGACAACCAGAGCTAGAGGAGCAAAACCACAGCTCGAGGAACAAAACCAGAGCCCGAGGAAAGAAACCAGAGCCTGAGGAACGAAAGCAGGTCCCGAAGAACAAAAGGAGGGTCCGAGGAATAAAACGAGACCCCGAGGAACGAAACTAGCCCTCGAGGAAGAAAACCAGAGCCCGAGGAAGACAACGAGAGCTAGAGGAGCAAAACCGCAGCTCGAGGAACAAAAGGAGCTCCCGAGGAAAGAAACCAGAGCCCGAGGAAGAAAACCAGAGCCCGAGGAACAAAACCAGATCCCGAAGAACAAAAGGAGGGCCTGAGGAAAAAAACCAGAGCCCGAGGAAGAAAACTAGCCCTCGAGGAACAACACCAGAGCCCGAGGAAGACAACCAGAGCTAGAGGAGCAAAACTACAGCTCGAGGAACAAAACCAGAGCCCGAGGAAAGAAACCAGAGCCCGAGGAACAAAAACAGGTCCCGAAGAAGAAAAGGAGGGTCCGAGGAAAAAAACGAGACCCCAAGGAAAAAAACTAGCCCTCGAGGAAGAAAAGCAGAGCCCGAGGAAGTAAACCAGAGCCTGAGGAAGACAACGAGAGCTAGAGGAGCAAAACCACAGCTCGAGGAACAAAACGAGCTCCCGAGGAAAGAAACCAGAGCCCGAGGAACAAAACCAGATCCCGAGGAACAAAACCAGATCGCGAAGAACAAAAGGAGGCCCCAAGGAACAAAACCAGAGCCCGTGGAATTATACTAGAGTCCGAGGAACAACACCAGAGCCCGAGGAAAAAAACCAGAGCCTGAGGAACAAAAGCAGAGCCCGTGGAACTAAACCAGAGCCCGGGGAACAAAACCAGAGGCCGAGAAAAAAAAGCAGGGGCAGAGGAACAAAAAAAGAGGCCGAGGAACAATACCAGAGCCCGAGGAAGAAAACCAGAGCCCGAGGAACAAAACCAGAGACCGAGGAAGAAATGGTGGGCCTGAGGAACAAAACGACACCCGTGGACCCAAACCGGAGCCCGAGGAGCTAAAGCAGAGCTGGAAGAACAAAACCAGAGCCCGGGGAACAAAACCAGCCCTCGAGGAAGAAAAGCAGAGCCCGAGGAAGAAAACCAGAGGCCGAGGAAGACAACCAGAGCTAGAGGAGCAAAACCACAGCTCGAGGAACAAAACCAGAGCCCGAGGAAAGAAACCACATCCCGAGGAACAAAACCAGATCCCGAGGAACAAAACCAGATCGTGAAGAACAAAAGGAGGCCCCGAGGAGCAAAACCAGAGCCCGTGGAATTATACTAGAGTCCGAGGAACAAAACCAGAGCCCGAGGAAAAAAAACAGAGCCTGAGGAACAAAACCAGAGCGAATGGAACTAAACCAGAGCCCGGGGAACAAAACCAGCCCTCGAGAAAGAAAACCAGAGCGCGAGGAAGAAAACCAGAGCCCGAGGAAGAAAACCAGAGCCCGAGGAAGACAACCAGAGCTAGAAGAGCAAAACCACAGCTCGAGGAACAAAACCAGAGCCCGAGGAAAGAAACCAGAGCCTGAGGAAAGAAACCAGATCCCGAGGAACAAAACCAGATCCTGAGGAACAAAACCAGATCCCGAAGAACAAAAGGAGGGCCCGAGGAAAAAAACCAGAGCCCGAGGAAAAAAACTAGCCCTCAAGGAAGAAAACCAGAGCCCGAGGAAGAAAACCAGAGCCCGAGGAAGAAAACCAGAGCCCGAGGAACAAAACCAGATCGCGAAGAACAAAAGGAGGCCCCAAGGAACAAAACCAGAGCCCGTGGAATTATACTAGAGTCCGAGGAACAAAACCAGAGCCCGAGGAAAAAAACCAGAGCCCGAGGAAGACAACCAGAGCCTGAGGAACAAAACCAGATCCCGAAGAACAAAAGGAGGGCCCGAGGAATAAAACCAGACCCCGAGGAACAAAACTAGCCATCGAGGAAGAAAAGCAGAGCCCGAGGAAGAAAAGCAGAGCCCGAGGAATGAAACCAGAGCCCGAGGAAGAAAACCAGAGCCCGAGGAACAAAACCAGATCCCGAAGAACAAAAGGAGGGCCCGAGGAATAAAACCAGACCCCGAGGAACAAAACTAGCCTTCGAGGAAGAAAAGCAGAGCCCGAGGAAGACAACCAGAGCTAGAGGAGCAAAACCACAGCTCGAGGAACAAAACCAGAGCCCGAGGAAAGAAACCAGAGCCCGAGGAAGAAAACCAGAGCCCGAGGAACAAAACCAGATCGCGAAGAACAAAAGGAGGCCCCGAGGAACAAAACCAGAGCCCGTGGAATTATACTAGAGTCCGAGGAACAAAACCAGAGCCCAAGGAAAAAAAACAGAGTCTGAGGAAGAAAACCAGAGCCAATGGAACTAAACCAGAGCTCGAGGAACAAAACCAGAACCCGAGAAATTAAACCAGAGCCCGAGGAAGAAAACCAGAACCCGAGGAACAAAACCAGAGACCGAGGAAGAAATGGTGGGCCCGAGGAACAAAACGAGACCCGTGGACCCAAACCAGAGCCCGAGGAGCTAAAGCAGAGCTGGAAGAAGAAAACCAGAGCCCGGGGAACAAAACCAGCCCTCGAGGAAGAAAAGCAGAGCCCGAGGAAGAAAACCAGAGCCCGAGGAAGACAACCAGAGCTAGAGGAGCAAAACCACAGCTCGAGGAACAAAACCAGAGCCCGAGGAAAGAAACCAGAGCCCGAGGAACAAAAACAGGTCCCGAAGAAGAAAAGGAGGGTACGAGGAAAAAAATGAGACCCCGAGGAACAAAACTAGCCCTCGAGGAAGAAAAGCAGAGCCCGAGGAAGTAAACCAGAGCCCGAGGAAGACAACGAGAGCTAGAGGAGCAAAACCACAGCTCGAGGAACAAAACGAGCTCCCGAGGAAAGAAACCAGAGCCCGAGGAACAAAACCAGATCCCGAGGAACAAAACCAGATCGCGAAGAACAAAAGGAGGCCCCAAGGAACAAAACGAGAGCCCGTGGAATTATACTAGAGTCCGAGGAACAACACCAGAGCCCGAGGAAAACAACCAGAGCCTGAGGAACAAAAGCAGAGCCCGTGGAACTAAACCAGAGCCCGGGGAACAAAACCAGAGGCCGAGAAAAAAAAGCAGGGGCAGAGGAACAAAAAAAGAGGCCGAGGAACAATACCAGAGCCCGAGGAAGAAAACCAGAGCCCGAGGAACAAAACCAGAGACCGAGGAAGAATTGGTGGGCCTGAGGAACAAAACGACACCTGTGGACCCAAACCAGAGCCCGAGGAGCTAAAGCAGAGCTGGAAGAACAAAACCAGAGCCCGGGGAACAAAACCAGCCCTCGAGGAAGAAAACCAGAGCCCGAGGAAGAAAACCAGAGCCCGAGGAAGACAACCAGAGCTAGAGGAGCAAAACCACAGCTCGAGGAACAAAACCAGAGCCCGAGGAAAGAAACCAGAGCCCGAGGAACGAAACCAGATCCCGAGGAACAAAACCAGATCGCGAAGAACAAAAGGAGGCCCCGAGGAGCAAAACCAGAGTCCATGGAATTATACTAGAGTCCGAGGAACAAAACCAGACCCGAGGAAAAAAAACAGGGCCTGAGGAACAAAACCAGAGCAAATGGAACTAAACCAGAGCTCGAGGAACAAAACCAGAACCCGAGAAATTAAACCAGAGCCCGAGGAAGAAAACCAGAACCCTAGGAACAAAAGCAGAGACCGAGGAACAAATGGTGGGCCTGAGGAACAAAACGACACCCGTGGACCCAAACCAGAGCCCGAGGAGCTAAAGCAGAGCTGGAAGAACAAAACCAGAGCCCGGGGAACAAAACCAGCCGTCGAGGAAGAAAACCAGAGCCCGAGGAAGAAAAGCAGAGCCCGAGGAAGACAACCAGAGCTAGAGGAGCAAAACCACAGCTCGAGGAACAAAACAAGCTCCCGAGGAAAGAAACCAGAGCCCGAGGAACAAAACCAGATCCCGAGGAACAAAACCAGATCGCGAAGAACAAAAGGAGGCCCCAAGGAACAAAACCAGAGCCCGTGGAATTATACTAGAGTCCGAGGAACAACACCAGAGCCCGAGGAAAAAAACCAGAGCCTGAGGAACAAAACCAGAGCGAATGGAACTAAACCAGAGCCCGGGGAACAAAACCAGCCCTCGAGGAAGAAAACCAGAGCGCGAGGAAGAAAACCAGAACCCGAGGAAGACAACCAGAGGCCAAGGAACAAAAACAGGTCCCGAAGAACAAAAGGAGGGTCCGAGGAAGAAAACGAGACCCCGAGTAACAAAACCAGCCCTCGAGGAAGAAAACCAGAGCCCGAGGAAGACAACCAGAGCTAGAGGAGCAAAACCACAGCTCGAGGAACAAAACCAGAGCCCGAGGAAAGAAACCAGAGCCCGAGGAACAAAACCAGAGCCCGAGGAACAAAACCAGATCCCGAAGAACAAAAGGAGGGCCCGAGGAATAAAACCAGACCCCGAGGAACAAAACTAGCCCTCGAGGAAGAAAAGCAGAGCCCGAGGAAGAAAACCAGAGTCCGAGGAAGACAACCAGAGCTAGAGGAGCAAAACCACAGCTCGAGGAACAAAACGAGCTCCCGAGGAAAGAAACCAGAGCCCGAGGAACAAAACCAGAGCCCGAGGAACAAAACCAGATCGCGAAGAACAAAAGGAGGCCCCAAGGAACAAAACCAGAGCCCGTGGAATTATACTAGAGTCCAAGGAACAACACCAGAGCCCGAGGAAAAAAACCAGAGCCTGAGGAACAAAACCAGAGCCAATGGAACTAAACCAGAGCTCGAGGAACAAAACCAGAACCCGAGAAATTAAACCAGAGCCCGAGGAAGAAAACCAGAACCCGAGGAACAAAACCAGAGACCAAGGAAGAAATGGTGGGCCCGAGGAACAAAACGAGACCCATGGACCCAAACCAGAGGCCGAGGAGCTAAAGCAGAGCTGGAAGAAGAAAACCAGAGCCCGGGGAACAAAACCAGCCCTCGAGGAAGAAAACCAGAGCCCGAGGAAGACAACCAGAGCTAGAGGAGCAAAACCACAGCTCGAGGAACAAAACCAGAGCCCGAGGAAAGAAACCAGAGCCTGAGGAAAGAAACCAGATCCCGAGGAACAAAACCAGATCCTGAGGAACAAAACCAGATCCCGAAGAACAAAAGGAGGGCCCGAGGAAAAAAACCAGAGCCCGAGGAAAAAAACTAGCCCTCGAGGAAGAAAACCAGAGCCCGAGGAAGACAACCAGAGCTAGAGGAGCAAAACCACAGCTCGAGGAACAAAACCAGAGCCCGAGGAAAGAAACCAGAGCCCAAGGAACAAAAACAGGTCCCGAAGAACAAAAGGAGGGCCCGAGGAAGAAAACGAGACCCCGAGGAACAAAACTAGCCCTCGAGGAAGAAAACCAGAGCCCGAGGAAGACAACGAGAGCTAGAGGAGCAAAACCACAGCTCGAGGAACAAAACGAGCTCCCGAGGAAAGAAACCAGAGCCCGAGGAAGAAAACCAGAGCCCGAGGAACAAAACCAGATCCTGAAGAACAAAAGGAGGGCCCAAGGAATAAAACCAGACCCCAAGAAACAAAACTAGCCCTCGAGGAAGAAAAGCAGAGCCCGAGGAAGAAAACCAGAGCCTGAGGAAGACAACGAGAGCTAGAGGAGCAAAACCACAGCTCGAGGAACAAAACAAGCTCCCGAGGAAAGAAACCAGAGCCCGAGGAACAAAACCAGATCCCGAGGAACAAAACCAGATCGCGAAGAACAAAAGGAGGCCCCAAGGAACAAAACCAGAGCCCGTGGAATTATACTAGAGTCCGAGGAAGAAAACCAGAGCCTGAGGAAAAAAAACAGAGCCTGAGGAACAAAACCAGAGCGAATGGAACTAAACCAGAGCGCGAGGAAGAAAACCAGCGCCCGAGGAAGACAACCAGAGCCCAAGGAACAAAAACAGGTCCCGAAGAACAAAAGGAGGGTCCGAGGAAGAAAACGAGACCCCGAGGAACAAAACTAGCCCTCGAGGAAGAAAAGCAGAGCCCGAGGAAGACAACCAGAGCTAGAGGAGCAAAACCACAGCTCGAGGAACAAAACCAGAGCCCGAGGAAAAAAAACAGAGCCCGAGGAAGAAAACCAGAGCCCGAGGAACAAAACCAGATCCCGAAGAACAAAAGGAGGGCCCGAGGAATAAAACCAGACCCCGAGGAACAAAACTAGCCTTCGAGGAAGAAAAGCAGAGCCCGAGGAAGACAACCAGAGCTAGAGGAGCAAAACCACAGCTCGAGGAACAAAACCAGAGCCCGAGGAAAGAAACCAGAGCCCGAGGAAGAAAACCAGATCCCGAGGAACAAAACCAGATCGCGAAGAACAAAAGGAGGCCCCAAGGAACAAAACCAGAGCCCGTGGAATTATACTAGAGTCCGAGGAACAAAACCAGAGCCCAAGGAAAAAAAACAGAGCCTGAGGAAGAAAACCAGAGCCAATGGAACTAAAACAGAGCTCGAGGAACAAAACCAGAACCCGAGAAATTAAACCAGAGCCCGAGGAAGAAAACCAGAACCCGAGGAACAAAACCAGAGACCGAGGAAGAAATGGTGGGCCCGAGGAACAAAACGAGACCCGTGGACCCAAACCAGAGCCCGAGGAGCTAAAGCAGAGCTGGAAGAAGAAAACCAGAGCCCGGGCAACAAAACCAGCCCTCGAGGAAGAAAACCAGAGCCCGAGGAAGAAAACCAGAGCCCGAGGAAGAAAACCAGATCCCGAAGAACAAAAGGAGGGCCTGAGGAAAAAAACCAGAGCCCGAGGAAGAAAACTAGCCCTCCAGGAAGAAAACCAGAGCCCGAGGATGACAACCAGAGCTAGAGGAGAAAAACCACAGCTCGAGGAACAAAACCAGAGCCCGAGGAAAGAAACCAGAGCCCGAGGAACAAAAAAAGGTCCCGAAGAAGAAAAGGAGGGTACGAGGAAAAAAATGAGACCCCGAGGAACAAAACTAGCCCTCGAGGAAGAAAAGCAGAGCCCGAGGAAGTAAACCAGAGCCCGAGGAAGACAACGAGAGCTAGAGGAGCAAAACCACAGCTCGAGGAACAAAACGAGCTCCCGAGGAAAGAAACCAGAGCCCGAGGAAGAAAACCAGATCCCGAGGAACAAAACCAGATCGCGAAGAACAAAAGGAGGCCCCAAGGAACAAAACGAGAGCCCGTGGAATTATACTAGAGTCCGAGGAACAACACCAGAGCCCGAGGAAAACAACCAGAGCCTGAGGAACAAAAGCAGAGCCCGTGGAACTAAACCAGAGCCCGGGGAACAAAACCAGAGGCCGAGAAAAAAAAGCAGGGGCAGAGGAACAAAAAAAGAGGCCGAGGAACAATACCAGAGCCCGAGGAAGAAAACCAGAGCCCGAGGAACAAAACCAGAGACCGAGGAAGAATTGGTGGGCCTGAGGAACAAAACGACACCTGTGGACCCAAACCAGAGCCCGAGGAGCTAAAGCAGAGCTGGAAGAACAAAACCAGAGCCCGGGGAACAAAACCAGCCCTCGAGGAAGAAAACCAGAGCCCGAGGAAGAAAACCAGAGCCCGAGGAAGACAACCAGAGCTAGAGGAGCAAAACCACAGCTCGAGGAACAAAACCAGAGCCCGAGGAAAGAAACCAGAGCCCGAGGAACGAAACCAGATCCCGAGGAACAAAACCAGATCGCGAAGAACAAAAGGAGGCCCCGAGGAGCAAAACCAGAGTCCATGGAATTATACTAGAGTCCGAGGAACAAAACCAGACCCGAGGAAAAAAAACAGAGCCTGAGGAACAAAACCAGAGCAAATGGAACTAAACCAGAGCTCGAGGAACAAAACCAGAACCCGAGAAATTAAACCAGAGCCCGAGGAAGAAAACCAGAACCCTAGGAACAAAAGCAGAGACCGAGGAACAAATGGTGGGCCTGAGGAACAAAACGACACCCGTGGACCCAAACCAGAGCCCGAGGAGCTAAAGCAGAGCTGGAAGAACAAAACCAGAGCCCGGGGAACAAAACCAGCCGTCGAGGAAGAAAACCAGAGCCCGAGGAAGAAAAGCAGAGCCCGAGGAAGACAACCAGAGCTAGAGGAGCAAAACCACAGCTCGAGGAACAAAACCAGAGCCCGAGGAAAGAAACCAGAGCCCAAGGAACAAAAGCAGGTCCCGAAGAACGAAAGGAGGGTCCGAGGAATAAAACGAGACCCCGAGGAACAAAACTAGCCCTCGAGGATGAAAAGCAGAGCCCGAGGAAGACAACCAGAGCTAGAGGAGCAAAACCACAGCTCGAGGAACAAAACCAGAGCCCGAGGAATGAAACCAGAGCCCGAGGAAGAAAACCAGAGCCCGAGGAACAAAAGCAGATCCCGAAGAACAAAAGAAGGGCCCGAGGAATAAAACCAGACCCCGAGAAACAAAACTAGCCCTCGAGGAAGGAAAGCAGAGCCCGAGGAAGAAAACCAGAGCCCGAGGAAGACAACCAGAGCTAGAGGAGCAAAACCCCAGCTCGAGGAACAAAACCAGAGCCCGAGGAAAGAACCTAGAGCCCGAGGAACAAAACCAGATCCCGAGGAACAAAAGGAGGGTCCGAGGAATAAAACGAGACCCCGAGGAACAAAACTAGCCCTCGAGGAAGAAAACCAGAGCCCGAGGAAGACAACCAGAGCTAGAGGAGCAAAACCCCAGCTCGAGGAACAAAACCAGCTCCCGAGGAAAGAAACCAGAGCCCGAGGAAGAAAACCAGATCCCGAGGATCAAAACCAGATCGCGAAGAACGAAAGGAGGCCCCGAGGAACAAAACCAGAGCCCGTGGAATTATACTAGAGTCTGAGGAACAACACCAGAGCCCGAGGAAAAAAACCAGAGCCTGAGGAACAAAACCAGAGCCAATGGAACTAAACCAGAGCCTGGGGAACAAAACCAGCCCTCGAGGAAGAAAACCAGAGCGCGAGGAAGAAAACCAGAGCCCGAGGAAGAATACCAGAACCCGAGGAACAAAACCAGAGACGGAGGAACAAATGGTGGGCCGGAGGAACAAAACGAGACCCGTGGACCCAAACCAGAGCCCGAGGAGCTAAAGTAGAGCTGGAAGAACAAAACCATAGCCCGGGGAACAAAAAAAGCCATCGAGGAAGAAAACCAGAGCCCGAGGAAGAAAACCAGAGCCCGAGGAAGACAACCAGAGCTAGAGGAGCAAAACCACAGCTCGAGGAACAAAACCAGAGCCCGAGGAAAGAAACCGGAGCCCGAGGAACGAAACCAGAGGCCGAGGAACAAAATCAGATCGCGAAGAACAAAAGGAGGCCCCGAGGAACAAAACCAGAGCCCGTGGAATTATACTAGAGTCCGAGGAACAAAACCAGAGCCCGAGGAAAAAAACCAGAGCCTGAGGAACAAAACCAGAGCCAATGGAACTAAACCAGAGCTCGAGGAACAAAACCAGAACCCGAGAAATTAAACCAGAGCCCGAGGAAGAACACCAGAACCCGAGGAACAAAACCAGAGACGGAGGAACAAATGGTGGGCCTGAGGAACAAAACGTGGACGCAAACCAGAGCCCGAGGAACAAAACGTGGACGCAAACCAGAGCCCGAGGAGTTAAAGCAGAACTGGAAGAACAAAACCAGAGCCCGGGGAACAAAACCAGCCCTCGAGGAAGAAAACCAGAGCCCAAGGAACAAAACCAGATCGCGAAGAACAAAAGGAGGGCCCGAGGAATAAAACGAGACCCCGAGGAACAAAAATAGCCCTCGAGGAAGAAAAGCAGAGCCCAAGGAAGAAAAGCAGAGCCCGAGGAAGACAACCAGAGCTAGAGGAGCAAAACCACAGCTCGAGGTACAAAACCAGAGCCCGAGGAATGAAACCAGAGCCCGAGGAAGAAAACCAGAGCCCGAGGAACAAAACCAGATCCCGAAGAAGAAAAGGAGGGCCCGAGGAATAAAACCAGAGCCCGAGGAACAAAACTAGCCCTCGAGGAAGAAAAGCAGAGCCCGAGGAAGAAAACCAGAGCCCGAGGAAGACTACCAGAGCTAGAGGAGCAAAACCACAGCTCGAGGAACAAAACCAGAGCCCGAGGAAAGAAACCAGAGCCCGAGGAACGAAACCAGAGCCCGAGGAACAAAATCAGATCGCGAAGAACAAAAGGAGGCCCCAAGGAACAAAACCAGAGCCCGTGGAATTATACTAGAGTCCGAGGAACAAAACCAGAGCCCGAGGAAAAAAACCAGAGCCTGAGGAAGAAAACCAGAGCCAATGGAACTAAAACAGAGCTCGAGGAACAAAACCAGAACCCGAGAAATTAAACCAGAGCCCGAGGAACAAAACCAGAGCCCGAGGACCAAAAGGAGAGACCGAGGAACAAATGGTGGGCCCGAGGAAAAAAACGAGACCCATGGACCCAAACCAGAGCCCGAGGAGTTAAAGCAGAGCTGGAAGAACAAAACCAGAGCCCGGGGAACAAAACCAGCCCTCGAGGAAGAAAACCAGAGCCCGAGGAAGACAACCAGAGCTAGAGGAGCAAAACCACAGCTCGAGGAACAAAACCAGAGCCCGAGGAAAGAAACCAGAGCGCAAGGAACAAAAGCAGGTCCCGAAGAACAAAAGGAGGGTCCGAGGAATAAAACGAGACCCCGAGGAACAAAACTAGCCCTCGAGGAAGAAAAGCAGAGCCCGAGGAAGACAACCAGAGCTAGAGGAGCAAAACCACAGCTCGAGGAACAAAAGGAGCTCCCGAGGAAAGAAACCAGAGCCCGAGGAAGAAAACCAGATCCCGAGGAACAAAACCAGATCCCGAAGAACAAAAGGAGGGCCCGAGGAAAAAAACCAGAGCCCGAGGAACAAAACTAGCCTTCGAGGAAGAAAACCAGAGCCCGAGGAAGACAACTAGAGCTAGAGGAGCAAAACCACAGCTCGAGGAACAAAACCAGAGCCCGAGGAAAGAAACCAGAGCCCGAGGAACAAAAACAGGTCCCGAAGAACAAAAGGACGGTCCGAGGAAAAAAACGAGACCCCGAGGAACAAAACTAGCCCTCGAGGAAGAAAAGCAGAGCCCGAGGAAGAAAACCAGAGCCCGTGGAATAATACTAGAGTCCGAGGAACAACACCAGAGCCCGAGGAAAAAAACCAGAGCCTGAGGAACAAAAGCAGAGCCCGTGGAACTAAACCAGAGCCTGGGGAACAAAACCAGAGGCCGAGATAAAAGAGCAGGGGCAGAGGAAAAAAAAAAGAGGCCAAGGAACAATACCAGAGCCCGAGGAAGAAAACCAGAGCCCGAGGAACAAAACCAGAGACCGAGGAAGAAATGGTGGGCCTGAGGAACAAAACGAGACCCGTGGACCCAAACCAGAGCCCGAGGAGCTAAAGCAGAGCTGGAAGAACAAAACCAGAGCCCGGGCAACAAAACCAGCCGTCGAGGAAGAAAACAAGAGCCCGAGGAAGAAAACCAGAGCCCGAGGAAGACAACCAGAGCTAGAGGAGCAAAACCACAGCTTGAGGAACAAAACCAGAGCCCGAGGAAAGAAACCAGAGCCTGAGGAACGAAACCAGATCCCGAGGAACAAAACCAGATCCCAAAGAACAAAAGAAGGGCCCGAGGAAAAAAACGAGACCCCGAGGAACAAAACTAGCCCTCGAGGAAGAATACAGAGCCCGAGGAAGACAACCAGAGCTAGGGGAGCAAAACCACAGCTCGAGGAACAAAACGAGCTCCCGAGGAAATAAACCAGAGCCCGAGGAAGAAAATCAGATCCCGAGGAGAAAAAACCAGATCCCGAGGAACAAAACCAGATTGCGAAGAACAAAAGGAGGCTCCAAGGAACAAAACCAGAGCCCGTGGAATTATACTAGAGTCCGAGGAACAAAACCAGAGCCCGAGGAAAAAACCAGAGCCTGAGGAACAAAACCAGAGCCAATGGAACTAAACCAGAGCTTGATGAACAAAACCAGAACCTGAGAAATTAAACCAGAGCCCGAGGAAGAAAACCAGAACCCGAGGAACAAAACCAGAGACCGAGGAAGAAATGGTGGGCCCGAGGAACAAAACGAGACCCATGGACCCAAACCAGAGCCCGAGGAGCTAAAGCAGAGCTGGAAGAACAAAACCAGAGCCCGGGCAACAAAACCAGCCCTCGAGGAAGAAAACCAGAGCCGGAGAAAGAAAACCAGAGCCCGAGGAAGACAACCAGAGCTAGAGGAGCAAAACCACAGCTCGAGGAAGAAAACCAGAGCCCGAGGAAAGAAACCAGAGGCCGAGGAACAAAAACAGGTCCCGAAGAACAAAAGGAGGGTCCGAGGAAAAAAACGAGACCCCGAGGAACAAAACTAGCCCTCGAGGAAGAAAAGCAGAGCCCGAGGAAGAAAACCAGAGCCCGAGGAATAAAACCAGAGCCCGAGGAAGACAACCAGAGCTAGAGGAGCAAAACCACAGCTCGAGGAACAAAACGAGCTCCCGAGGAAAGAAACCAGAGCCCGAGGAACAAAACCAGATCCCGAGGAACAAAACCAGATCGCGAAGAACAAAAGGAGGCCCCGAGGAACAAAACCAGAGCCCGTGGAATTATACTAGAGTCCGAGGAACAAAACCAGAGCCCGAGGAAAAAAACCAGAGCCTGAGGAACAAAACCAGAGCCAATGGAACTAAACCAGAGCTCGAGGAACAAAACCAGAACCCGAGAAATTAAACCAGAGCCCGAGGAAGAACACCAGAAGCCGAGGAACAAAACCAGAGACGGAGGAACAAATGGTGGGCCCGAGGAACAAAACGAGACCCGTGGACCCAAACCAGAGCCCGAGGAGCTAAAGCAGAGCTGGAAGAACAAAACCAGAGCCCGGGGAACAAAACCAGCCGTCGAGGAGGAAAACCAGAGCCCGAGGAAGACAACGAGAGCTAGAGGAGCAAAACCACAGCTCGAGGAACAAAACCAGAGCCCGAGGAAAGAAACCAGAGCCCGAGGAACGAAACCAGAGCCCGAGGAACAAAATCAGATCGCGAAGAACAAAAGGAGGCCCCGAGGAACAAAACCAGAGCCCGTGGAATTATACTAGAGTCCGAGGAAAAAAACCAGAGTCCAAGGAAAAAAACCAGAGCCCGAGGAGCTAAAGCAGAGCTGGAAGAACAAATCCAGAGCCCGGGGAACAAAACCAGCCCTCGAGGAAGAAAACCAGAGCCTGAGGAAGAAAACCAGAGCCCGAGGAAGACAACCAGAGCTAGAGGAGCAAAACCACAGCTCGAGGAACAAAACCAGAGCCCGAGAAAGAAACCAGAGCCTGAGGAACGAAACCAGATCCCGAGGAACAAAACCAGAACCCGAAGAAAAAAAGGAGGGCCCGAGGAAAAAAAACAGAGCCCGCGGAACAAAACTAGCCCTCGAGGAAGAAAACCAGAGCCCGAGGAAGACAACCAGAGCTAGAGGAGCAAAACCACAGCTCGAGGAACAAAACGAGCTCCCGAGGAAAGAAACCAGAGCCCGAGGAACAAAACCAGATCCCGAGGAACAAAACCAGATCCCGAGGAACAAAACGAGATTGCGAAGAACAAAAGGAGGCCCCAAGGAACAAAACCAGAGCCCGTGGAATTATGCTAGAGTCCGAGGAACAAAACCAGAGCCCGAGGAAAAAAAACAGAGCCTGATGAACAAAACCAGAGCCAATGGAACTAAAACAGAGCTTGACGAACAAAACCAGAACTCGAGAAATTAAACCAGAGCCCGAGGAAGAAAACCAGATCCCGAGGAACAAAACCAGAGACCGAGGAAGAAATGGTGGGCCCGAGGAACAAAAAGAGACCCATGGACCCAAACCAGAGCCCGAGGAGCTAAAGCAGAGCTGGAAGAACAAAACCAGAGCCCGGGGAACAAAACCAGCCCTCGAGGAAGAAAAGCAGAGCCCGAGGAAGAAAACCAGAGCCCGAGGAAGACAACCAGAGCTAGAGGAGCAAAACCACAGCTCGAGGAACAAAACCAGAGCCCGAGGAAAGAAACCAGAGCACAAGGAACAAAAACAGGTCCCGAAGAACAAAAGGAGGGTCTGAGGAATAAAACCAGACCCCGAGGAACAAAACTAGCCCTCGAGGAAGAAAAGCAGAGCCCGAGGAAGGAAACCAGAGCCCGAGGAAGACAACCAGAGCTAGAGGAGCAAAACCACAGCTCGAGGAAGACAACCAGAGCTAGAGGAGCAAAACAAGAGCCCGAGGAAGAAAACCAGAGCCCGAGGAACAAGACCAGATCCCGAGGAACAAAATCAGATCGCGAAGAACAAAAGGAGGCCCCGAGGAACAAAACCAGAGCCCGTGGAATTATGCTAGAGTCCGAGGAACAAAACCAGAGCCTGAGGAAAAAAAACAGAGCCTGAGGAACAAAACCAGAGCCAATGGAACTAAACCAGAGCTCGAGGAACAAAACCAGAACCCGAGAAATTAAACCAGAGCCCGAGGAAGAAAACCGGAAGCCGAGGAACAAAACCATAGACGGAGGAACAAATGGTGGGCCCGAGGAACAAAAGGAGTCCCGTGGACCCAAACCAGAGCCCGAGAAGCTAAAGCAGAGCTGGAAGAACAAAACCAGAGCCCGGGGAACAAAACCAGCCCTCGAGGAAGAAAACCAGAGCCCGAGGAACAAAACCACATCCCGAGGAACAAAACCAGATCGCGAAGAACAAAAGGAGGCCCCGAGGAACAAAACCAGAGCCCGTGGAATTATACTAGAGTCCGAGGAACAAAACCAGAGCCTGAGGAAAAAAAACAGAGTCTGAGGAACAAAACCAGAGCCAATGGAACTAAACCAGAGCTCGAGGAACAAAACCAGAACCCGAGAAATTAAACCAGAGCCCGAGGAAGAAAACCAGAACCCGAGGAACAAAACCAGAGACCCAGGAAGAAATGGTGGGCCTGAGGAACAAAAGGAGTCCCGTGGACCCAAACCAGAGCCCGAGAAGCTAAAGCAGAGCTGGAAGGACAAAACCAGAGCCCGGGGAACAAAACCAGCCCTCGAGGAAGAAAACCAGAGCCCGAGGAAGAAAAGCAGAGCCCGAGGAAGACAAGGAGAGCTAGAGGAGCAAAACCACAGCTCGAGGAACAAAACCAGAGCCCGAGGAAAGAAACCAGAGCCCGAGGAACGAAACCAGAGCCCGAGGAACAAAATCAGATCGCGAAGAACAAAAGGAGGCCCCGAGGAACAAAACCAGAGCCCGTGGAATTATACTAGAGTGCGAGGAACAAAATCAGAGCCCGAGGAAACAAACCAGAGCCTGAGGAACAAAACCAGAGCCAATGGAACTAAACCAGAGCTCGAGGAACAAAACCAGAACCCGAGAAATTAAACCAGAGCCCGAGGAAGAAAACCAGAGCCCGAGGAAGACAACGAGAGCTAGAGGAGCAAAACCACAGCTCGAGGAACAAAACGAGCTCCCGAGGAAAGAAACCAGAGCCCGAGGAACAAAACCAGATCCCGAGGAACAAAACCAGATCGCGAAGAACAAAAGGAGGCCCCAAGGAACAACACAAGAGCCCGTGGAATTATACTAGAGTCCGAGGAACAACACCAGAGCCCGAGGAAAACAACCAGAGCCTGAGCAACAAAAGCAGAGCCCATGGAACTAAACCAGAGCCCGGAGAACAAAACCAGAGGCCGAGAAATTAAACCAGAGCCCGAGGAAGAACACCAGAACCCGAGGAACAAAACCAGAGACGGAGGAACAAATGGTGGGCCTGAGGAACAAAAAGAGACCCGTGGACCCAAACCAGAGCCCGAGGAGCTAAAGCAGAGCTGGAAGAACAAAACCAGAGCCCGGGCAACAAAACCAGCCCTCGAGGAAGAAAAGCAGAGCCCGAGGAAGACAACGAGAGCTAGAGGAGCAAAACCACAGCTCGAGGAAGACAACCAGAGCTAGAGGAGCAAAACCAGAGCCCGAGGAACGAAACCAGAGGCCGAGGAACAAAACCAGATCGCGAAGAACAAAAGGAGGGCCCGAGGAATAAAACGAGACCCCGAGGAACAAAACTAGCCCTCGAGGAAGAAAAGCAGAGCCCGAGGAAGAAAACCAGAGCCCGAGGAAGACAACCAGAGCTAGAGGAGCAAAACAAGAGCCCGAGGAAGAAAACCAGAGCCCGAGGAACAAAATCACATCCCAAGGAACAAAACCAGATCGCGAAGAACAAAAGGAGGCCCCGAGGAACAAAACCAGAGCCCGTGGAATTATACTAGAGTCCGAGGAACAAAACCAGAGCCTGAGGAAAAAAAACAGAGCCTGAGCAACAAAACCAGAGCCAATGGAACTAAACCAGAGCTCGAGGAACAAAACCAGAACCCGAGAAATGAAACCAGAGCCCGAGGAAGAAAACCAGAACCCGAGGAACAAAACCAGAGACCCAGGAAGAAATGGTGGGCCCGAGGAACAAAACGAGACCCGTGGACCCAAACCAGAGCCCGAGGAGCTAAAGCAGAGCTGGAAGAACAAAACCAGAACCCGGGGAACAAAACCAGCCCTCGAGGAAGAAAACCAGAGCCCGAGGAAGAAAAGCAGAGCCCGAGGAAGACAAGGAGAGCTAGAGGAGCAAAACCACAGCTCGAGGAACAAAACCAGAGCCCGAGGAAAGAAACCAGAGCCCGAGGAACGAAACCAGAGCCCGAGGAACAAAATCAGATCGTGAAGAACAAAAGGAGGCCCCGAGGAACAAAACCAGAGCCCGTGGAATTATACTAGAGTCCGAGGAACAAAATCAGAGCCCGAGGAAAAAAATCAGAGCCTGAGGAACAAAACCAGAGCCAATGGATCTAAAACAGAGCTTGACGAACAAAACCAGAACCCGAGAAATTAAACCAGAGCCCGAGGAAGAAAACCAGAACCCGCGGAACAAAACCAGAGACCGAGGAAGAAATGGTGGGCCCGAGGAACAAAACGAGACCCGTGGACCCAAACCAGAGCCCGAGGAGCTAAAGCAGAGCTGGAAGAACAAAACCAGAGCCCGGGCAACAAAACCAGCCCTCGAGGACGAAAACAAGAGCCCAAGGAAGAAAAGCAGAGCCCGAGGAAGACAAGGAGAGCTAGAGGAGCAAAACCACAGCTCGAGGAACAAAGCCAGAGCCGGAGGAAAGAAACCAGAGCCCAAGGAACAAAAACAGGTCCCGAAGAACAAAAGGAGGGTCCGAGGAATAAAACGAGACCCCGAGGAACAAAACTAGCCCTCGAGGAAGAAAACCAGAGCCCGAGGAAGACAACCAGAGCTAGAGGAGCAAAACCACAGCTCGAGGAACAAAACCAGAGCCCGAGGAAAGAAACCAGAGCCCGAGGAACAAAACCAGATCCCGAGGAACAAAACCAGATCGCGAAGAACAAAAGGAGGCCCCAAGGAACAAAACCAGAGCCCCTGGAATTATACTAGAGTCCGAGGAACAAAACCAGAGCCCGAGGAAAACAACCAGAGCCTGAGCAACAAAACCAGAGCCAATGGAACTAAACCAGAGCTCGAGGAACAAAACCAGAACCCGAGAAATTAAACCAGAGCCCGAGGAAGAACACCAGAACCCGAGGAACAAAACCAGAGACGGAGGAACAAAAGGTGGGCCTGAGGAACAAAACGAGACCCGTGGACCCAAACCAGAGCGCGAGGAGCTAAAGCAGAGCTGGAAGAACAAAAGCAGAGCCCGGGGATCAAAACCAGCCCTCGAGGAAGAAAAGCAGAGCCCGAGGAAGACAACCAGAGCTAGAGGAGCAAAACCACAGCTCGAGGAAGACAACCAGAGCTAGAGGAGCAAAACCAGAGCCCGAGGAACGAAACCAGAGGCCGAGGAACAAAACCAGATCGCGAAGAACAAAAGGAGGGCCCGAGGAATAAAACGAGACCCCGAGGAACAAAACTAGCCCTCGAGGAAGAAAAGCAGAGCCCGAGGAAGAAAACCAGAGCCCGAGGAAGACAACGAGAGCTAGAGGAGCAAAACCACAGCTCGAGGAACAAAACGAGCTCCCGAGGAAAGAAACCAGAGCCCGAGGAACAAAACCAGCCCTCGAGGAAGAAAACCAGAGCCCGAGGAAGAAAAGCAGAGCCCGAGGAAGACAACGAGAGCTAGAGGAGCAAAACCACAGCTCGAGGAACAAAACCAGAGACCGAGGAAAGAAACCAGAGCCCGAGGAACGAAACCAGAGCCCGAGGAACAAAATCAGATCGCGAAGAACAAAAGGAGGCCCCAAGGAACAAAACCAGAGCCCCTGGAATTATACTAGAGTCCGAGGAACAAAACCAGAGCCCGAGGAAAACAACCAGAGCCTGAGGAACAAAAGCAGAGCCCGAGGAACTAAACCAGAGCCCGGGGAACAAAACCAGAGGCCGAGAAAAAAAAGCAGGGGCAGAGGAACAAAAAAAGAGGCCGAGGAACAATACCAGAGCCCGAGGAAGAAAACCAGAGCCCGAGGAACAAAACCAGAGACCGAGGAAGAAATGGTGGGCCTGAGGAACAAAACGACACCCGTGGACCCAAACCAGAGCCCGAGGAGCTAAAGCAGAGCTGGAAGAACAAAACCAGAACCCGGGGAACAAAACCAGCCCTCGAGGAAGAAAACCAGAGCCCGAGGAAGAAAACCAGAGCCCGAGGAAGACAACCAGAGCTAGAGGAGCAAAACCACAGCTCGAGGAACAAAACCAGAGCCCGAGGAAATAAACCAGAGCCCGAGGAACGAAACCAGAGCCCGAGGAACAAAACCAGATCGCGAAGAACAAAAGGAGGCCCCGAGGAACAAAACCAGAGCCCGTGGAATTATACTAGAGTCCGAGGAACAAAACCAGAGCCCGAGGAAAAAAACCAGAGCCTGAGGAACAAAACCAGAGCCAATGGAACTAAAACAGAGCTTGACGAACAAAACCAGAACTCGAGAAATTAAACCAGAGCCCGAGGAATAAAACCAGAACCCGAGGAACAAAACCAGAGACCGAGGAAGAAATGGTGGGCCCGAGGAACAAAACAAGACCCATGGACCCAAACCAGAGCTCGAGGAGCTAAAGCAGAGCTGGAAGAAAAAAAGCAAAGCCCGGGCAACAAAACCAGCCCTCGAGGAAGAAAACCAGAGCCGGAGAAAGAAAACCAGAGCCCGAGGAAGACAACCAGAGCTAGAGGAGCGAAACCACAGCTCGAGGAACAAAACCAGAGCCCGAGGAAAGAAACCAGAGCCCAAGGAACAAAAACAGGTCCCGAAGAACAAAAGGAGGGTCCGAGGAATAAAACGAGACCCCGAGGAACAAAACTAGCCCTCGAGGAAGAAAAGCAGAGCCCGAGGAAGAAAACCAGAGCCCGAGGAAGACAACCAGAGCTAGAGGAGCAAAACCACAGCTCGAGGAACAAAACCAGAGCCCGAGGAACAAAACCAGATCCCGAAGAACAAAAGGAGGACCCGAGGAAAAAAAACAGAGCCCGAGGAACAGAATTAGCCCTCGAGGAAGAAAACCAGAGCCCGAGGAAGACAACGAGAGCTAGAGGAGCAAAACCACAGCTCGAGGAACAAAACCAGGCCCGAGGAAAGAAACCAGAGCCCAAGGAACAAAAACAGGCCCCGAAGAACAAAAGGAGGGTCTGAGGAATAAAACCAGAACCCGAGGAACAAAACCAGAGACCGAGGAAGAAATGGTGGGCCCGAGGAACAAAACGAGACCCATGGACCCAAACCAGAGCCCGAGGAGCTAAAGCAGAGCTGGAAGAACAAATCCAGAGCCCGGGGAACAAAACCAGCCCTCGAGGAAGAAAACCAGAGCCCGAGGAAGAAAACCAGAGCCCGAGGAAGACAACGAGAGCTAGAGGAGCAAAACCACAGCTCGAGGAACAAAACGAGCTCCCGAGGAAAGAAACCAGAGCCCGAGGAACAAAACCAGATCCCGAGGAACAAAACCAGATCGCGAAGAACAAAAGGAGGCCCCAAGGAACAAAACGAGAGCCCGTGGAATTATACTAGAGTCCGAGGAACAACACCAGAGCCCGAGGAAAACAACCAGAGCCTGAGCAACAAAAGCAGAGCCCATGGAACTAAACCAGAGCCCGGAGAACAAAACCAGAGGCCGAGAAATTAAACCAGAGCCCGAGGAAGAACACCAGAACCCGAGGAACAAAACCAGAGACGGAGGAACAAATGGTGGGCCTGAGGAACAAAACGAGACCCGTGGACCCAAACCAGAGCCCGAGGAGCTAAAGCAGAGCTGGAAGAACAAAACCAGAGCCCGGGCAACATAACCAGCCCTCGAGGAAGAAAAGCAGAGCCCGAGGAAGACAAGGAGAGCTAGAGGAGGAAAACCACAGCTCGAGGAAGACAACCAGAGCTAGAGGAGCAAAACCAGAGCCCGAGGAACGAAACCAGAGGCCGAGGAACAAAACCAGATCGCGAAGAACAAAAGGAGGGCCCGAGGAATAAAACGAGACCCCGAGGAACAAAACTAGCCCTCGAGGAAGAAAAGCAGAGCCCGAGGAAGAAAACCAGAGCCCGAGGAAGACAACCAGACCTAGAGGAGCAAAACAAGAGCCCGAGGAAGAAAACCAGAGCCCGAGGAACAAAACCACATCCCGAGGAACAAAACCAGATCGCGAAGAACAAAAGGAGGCCCCGAGGAACAAAACCAGAGCCCGTGGAATTATACTAGAGTCCGAGGAACAAAACCAGAGCCTGAGGAAAAAAACCAGAGCCTGAGCAACAAAACCAGAGCCAATGGAACTAAACCAGAGCTCGAGGAACAAAACCAGAACCCGAGAAATGAAACCAGAGCCCGAGGAAGAAAACCAGAACCCGAGGAACAAAACCAGAGACCCAGGAAGAAATGGTGGGCCTGAGGAACAAAAGGAGTCCCGTGGACCCAAACCAGAGCCCGAGGAGCTAAAGCAGAGCTGGAAGGACAAAACCAGAGCCCGGGGAACAAAACCAGCCCTCGAGGAAGAAAACCAGAGCCCGAGGAAGAAAACCAGAGCCCGAGGAAGACAAGGAGAGCTAGAGGAGCAAAACCACAGCTCGAGGAACAAAACCAGAGCCCGAGGAAAGAAACCAGAGCCCGAGGAACGAAACCAGAGCCCGAGGAACAAAATCAGATCGTGAAGAACAAAAGGAGGCCCCGAGGAACAAAACCAGAGCCCGTGGAATTATACTAGAGTGCGAGGAACAAAATCAAAGCCCGAGGAAAAAAACCAGAGCCTGAGGAACAAAACCAGAGCCAATGGAACTAAACCAGAGCTCGAGGAACAAAACCAGAACCCGAGAAATTAAACCAGAGCCCGAGGAAGAAAACCAGAACCCGAGGAACAGAACCAGAGACCGAGGAAGAAATGGTGGGCCCGAGGAACAAAACGAGACCCGTGGACCCAAACCAGAGCCCGAGGAGCTAAAGCAGAGCTGGAAGAACAAAACCAGAGCCCGGGGATCAAAACCAGCCCTCGAGGAAGAAAAGCAGAGCCCGAGGAAGAAAAGCAGAGCCCGAGGAAGACAACGAGAGCTAGAGGAGCAAAACCACAGCTCGAGGAACAAAACCAGAGACCGAGGAAAGAAACCAGAGCCCGAGGAACGAAACCAGAGCCCGAGGAAAAAAATCAGATCGCGAAGAACAAAAGGAGGCCCCAAGGAACAAAACCAGAGCCCCTGGAATTATACTAGAGTCCGAGGAACAAAACCAGAGCCCGAGGAAAACAACCAGAGCCTGAGGAACAAAAGCAGAGCCCGTGGAACTAAACCAGAGCCCGGGGAACAAAACCAGAGGCCGAGAAAAAAAAGCAGGGGCAGAGGAACAAAAAAAGAGGCCGAGGAACAATACCAGAGCCCGAGGAAGAAAACCAGAGCCCGAGGAACAAAACCAGAGACCGAGGAAGAAATGGTGGGCCTGAGGAACAAAACGAGACCCGTGGACCCAAACCAGAGCCCGAGGAGCTAAAGCAGAGCTGGAAGAACAAAACCAGAACCCGGGGAACAAAACCAGCCCTCGAGGAAGAAAACCAGAGCCCGAGGAAGAAAACCAGAGCCCGAGGAAGATAACCAGAGCTAGAGGAGCAAAGCCACAGCTCGAGGAACAAAACCAGAGCCCGAGGAAATAAACCAGAGCCCGAGGAACGAAACCAGAGCCCGAGGAACAAAACCAGATCCCGAAGAACAAAAGGAGGGCCCGAGGAAAAAAACGAGACCCCGAGGAATAAAACTAGCCCTCGAGGAAGAATACCAGAGCCCGAGGAAGACAACCAGAGCTAGAGGAGCAAAACCACAGCTCGAGGAACAAAACCAGAGCCCGAGGAAAGAAACCAGAGTCCGAGGAAGAAAACCAGAGCCCGAGGAACAAAACCAGAGCCAATGGAACTAAAACAGAGCTCGAGGAACAAAACCAGAACCCGAGAAATTAAACCAGAGCCCGAGGAAGAAAACCAGAGCCCGAGGAAGACAACGAGAGCTAGAGGAGCAAAACCACAGCTCGAGGAACAAAACGAGCTCCTGAGGAAAGAAACCAGAGCCCGAGGAAGAAAACCAGATCCCGAGGAACAAAACCAGATCGCGAAGAACAAAAGGAGGCCCCAAGGAACAAAACGAGAGCCCGTGGAATTATACTAGAGTCCGAGGAACAACACCAGAGCCCGAGGAAAACAACCAGAGCCTGAGCAACAAAAGCAGAGCCCATGGAACTAAACCAGAGATCGAGGAACAAAACCAGAACCCGAGAAATTAAACCAGAGCCCGAGGAAGAAAACCAGAACCCGAGGAACAAAACCAGAGACCCAGGAAGAAATGGTGGGCCTGAGGAACAAAACGAGACCCGTGGACCCAAACCAGAGCCCGAGGAGCTAAAGCAGAGCTGGAAGGACAAAACCAGAGCCCGGGCAACAAAACCAGCCCTCGAGGAAGAAAACCAGAGCCCGAGGAAGAAAACCAGAGCCCGAGGAAGACAACGAGAGCTAGAGGAGCAAAACCACAGCTCGAGGAACAAAACCACAGCCCGAGGAACGAAACCAGAGCCCGAGGAACAAAATCAGATCGTGAAGAACAAAAGGAGGCCCCGAGGAACAAAACCAGAGCCCGTGGAATTATACTAGAGTGCGAGGAACAAAATCAGAGCCCGAGGAAAAAAACCAGAGCCTGAGGAACAAAACCAGAGCCAATGGAACTAAACCAGAGATCGAGGAACAAAACCAGAACCCGAGAAATTAAACCAGAGCCCGAGGAAGAAAACCAGAACCCGAGGAACAAAACCAGAGACCGAGGAAGAAATGGTGGGCCCGAGGAACAAAACGAGACCCGTGGACCCAAACCAGAGCCCGAGAAGCTAAAGCAGAGCTGGAAGGACAAAACCAGAGCCCGGGGAACAAAACCAGCCCTCGAGGAAGAAAACCAGAGCCCGAGGAAGAAAAGCAGAGCCCGAGGAAGACAAGGAGAGCTAGAGGAGCAAAACCACAGCTCGAGGAACAAAACCAGAGACCGAGGAAAGAAACCAGAGCCCGAGGAACGAAACCAGAGCCCGAGGAACAAAATCAGATCGCGAAGAACAAAAGGAGGCCCCAAGGAACAAAACCAGAGCCCCTGGAATTATACTAGAGTCCGAGGAACAAAACCAGAGCCCGAGGAAAACAACCAGAGCCTGAGGAACAAAAGCAGAGCCCGTGGAACTAAACCAGAGCCCGGGGAACAAAACCAGAGGCCGAGAAAAAAAAGCAGGGGCAGAGGAACAAAAAAAGAGGCCGAGGAACAATACCAGAGCCCGAGGAAGACAACGAGAGCCCGAGGAACAAAACCAGAGACCGAGGAAGAAATGGTGGGCCTGAGGAACAAAACGAGACCCGTGGACCCAACCAGAGCCCGAGGAGCTAAAGCAGAGCTGGAAGAACAAAACCAGAACCCAGGGAACAAAACCAGCCCTCGAGGAAGAAAACCAGAGCCCGAGGAAGAAAAGCAGAGCCCGAGGAAGACAACCAGAGCTAGAGGAGCAAAACCACAGCTCGAGGAACAAAACCAGAGCCCGAGGAAATAAACCAGAGCCCGAGGAACGAAACCAGAGCCCGAGGAACAAAACCAGATCCCGAAGAACAAAAGGAGGGCCCGAGGAAAAAAACGAGACCCCGAGGAATAAAACTAGCCCTCGAGGAAGAATACCAGAGCCCGAGGAAGACAACCAGAGCTAGAGGAGCAAAACCACAGCTCGAGGAACAAAACCAGAGCCCGAGGAAAGAAACCAGAGCCCGAGGAACAAAACCAGAGCCCGAGGAACAAAACCAGAGCCAATGGAACTAAAACAGAGCTCGAGGAACAAAACCAGAACCCGAGAAATTAAACCAGAGCCCGAGGAAGAAAACCAGAGCCCGAGGAAGACAACGAGAGCTAGAGGAGCAAAACCACAGCTCGAGGAACAAAACGAGCTCCCGAGGAAAGAAACCAGAGCCCGAGGAAGAAAACCAGATCCCGAGGAACAAAACCAGATCGCGAAGAACAAAAGGAGGCCCCAAGGAACAAAACGAGAGCCCGTGGAATTATACTAGAGTCTGAGGAACAACACCAGAGCCCGAGGAAAACAACCAGAGCCTGAGCAACAAAAGCAGAGCCCATGGAACTAAACCAGAGATCGAGGAACAAAACCAGAACCCGAGAAATTAAACCAGAGCCCGAGGAAGAAAACCAGAACCCGAGGAACAAAACCAGAGACCCAGGAAGAAATGGTGGGCCTGAGGAACAAAAGGAGTCCCGTGGACCCAAACCAGAGCCCGAGAAGCTAAAGCAGAGCTGGAAGAACAAAACCAGAGCCCGGGCAACAAAACCAGCCCTCGAGGAAGAAAACCAGAGCCCGAGGAAGAAAACCAGAGCCCGAGGAAGACAACGAGAGCTAGAGGAGCAAAACCACAGCTCGAGGAACAAAACCAGAGCCCGAGGAACGAAACCAGAGCCCGAGGAACAAAATCAGATCGTGAAGAACAAAAGGAGGCCCCGAGGAACAAAACCAGAGCCCGTGGAATTATACTAGAGTGCGAGGAACAAAATCAGAGCCCGAGGAAAAAAACCAGAGCCTGAGGAACAAAACCAGAGCCAATGGAACTAAACCAGAGATCGAGGAACAAAACCAGAACCCGAGAAATTAAACCAGAGCCCGAGGAAGAAAACCAGAACCCGCGGAACAAAACCAGAGACCGAGGAAGAAATGGTGGGCCCGAGGAACAAAACGAGACCCGTGGACTCAAACCAGAGCCCGAGGAGCTAAAGCAGAGCTGGAAGAACAAAACCAGAGCCCGGGCAACAAAACCAGCCCTCGAGGACGAAAACAAGAGCCCGAGGAAGAAAAGCAGAGCCCGAGGAAGACAAGGAGAGCTAGAGGAGCAAAACCACAGCTCGAGGAACAAAGCCAGAGCCGGAGGAAAGAAACCAGAGCCCAAGGAACAAAAACAGGTCCCGAAGAACAAAAGGAGGGTCCGGGTAATAAAATGAGACCCCGAGGAACAAAACTAGCCCTCGAGGAAGAAAACCAGAGCCCGAGGAAGACAACCAGAGCTAGAGGAGCAAAACCACAGCTCGAGGAACAAAACCAGAGCCCGAGGAAAGAAACCAGAGCCCGAGGAACAAAACCAGATCCCGAGGAACAAAACCAGATCGCGAAGAACAAAAGGAGGCCCCAAGGAACAAAACCAGAGCCCCTGGAATTATACTAGAGTCCGAGGAACAAAACCAGAGCCCGAGGAAAACAACCAGAGCCTGAGCAACAAAACCAGAGCCAATGGAACTAAACCAGAGCTCGAGGAACAAAACCAGAACCCGAGAAATTAAACCAGAGCCCGAGGAAGAACACCAGAACCCGAGGAACAAAACCAGAGACGGAAGAACAAAAGGTGGGCCTGAGGAACAAAACGAGACCCGTGGACCCAAACCAGAGCGCGAGGAGCTAAAGGAGAGCTGGAAGAACAAAAGCAGAGCCCGGGGATCAAAACCAGCCCTCGAGGAAGAAAAGCAGAGCCCGAGGAAGACAAGGAGAGCTAGAGGAGCAAAACCACAGCTCGAGGAAGACAACCAGAGCTAGAGGAGCAAAACCAGAGCCCGAGGAATGAAACCAGAGCCCGAGGAACAAAACCAGATCGCGAAGAACAAAAGGAGGGCCCGAGGAATAAAACGAGACCCCGAGGAACAAAACTAGCCCTCGAGGAAGAAAAGCAGAGCCCGAGGAAGAAAACCAGAGCCCGAGGAAGACAACCAGCGCTAGAGGAGCAAAACCACAGCTCGAGGAAGACAACCAGAGCTAGAGGAGCAAAACAAGAGCCCGAGGAAGAAAACCAGAGCCCGAGGAACAAAACCAGATCCCGAGGAACAAAACCAGAGACCGAGGAAGAAATGGTGGGCCCGAGGAACAAAACGAGACCCATGGACCCAAACCAGAGCCCGAGGAGCTAAAGCAGAGCTGGAAGAACAAAACCAGAACCCGGGGAACAAAACCAGCCCTCGAGGAAGAAAACCAGAGCCCGAGGAAGAAAACCAGAGCCCGAGGAAGACAACCAGAGCTAGAGGAGCAAAACCACAGCTCGAGGAAGAAAACCAGAGCCCGAGGAAAGAAACCAGAGTCCGAGGAAGAAAACCAGAGCCCGAGGAACAAAACCAGATCCTGAAGAACAAAAGGAGGGCCCTAGGAATAAAACCAGAGCCCGTGGAATTATACTAGAGTCCGAGGAACAAAACCAGAGCCCGAGGAAAAAAACCAGAGCCTGAGGAACAAAACCAGAGCCAATGGAACTAAACCAGAGCTCGAGGAACAAAACCAGAACCCGAGAAATTAAACCAGAGCCCGAGGAAGAAAACCAGAACCCGCGGAACAAAACCAGAGACCGAGGAACAAATGGTGGGCCTGAGGAACAAAACGAGACCCGTGGACCCAAACCAGAGCCCGAGGAGCTAAAGCAGAGCTGGAAGAACAAAACCAGAACCTTGGGAACAAAACCAGCCCTCGAGGAAGAAAACCAGAGCCCGAGGAAGAAAACCAGAGCCCGAGGAAGACAACCAGAGCTAGAGGAGCAAAACCACAGCTCGAGGAACAAAACCAGTGACCGAGGAACAAAACCAGATCCCGAAGAACAAAAGGAGGGCCCGAGGAAAAAAAACAGAGCCCGAGGAACAGAATTATCCCTCGAGGAAGAATACCAGAGCCCGAGGAAGACAACGAGAGCTAGAGGAGCAAAACCACAGCTCGAGGAACAAAACCAGGCCCGAGGAAAGAAACCAGAGCCCAAGGAACAAAAACAGGCCCCGAAGAACAAAAGGAGGGTCTGAGGAATAAAACCAGAGCCCGAGGAACAAAACCAGAGACCGAGGAAGAAATGGTGTGCCCGAGGAACAAAACGAGACCCGTGGACCCAAACCAGAGCCCGAGGAGCTAAAGCAGAGCTGGAAGATCAAAACCAGAGCCCGGGGAACAAAACCAGCCCTCGAGGAAGGAAAGCAGAGCCTGAGGAAGAAAACCAGAGCCCGAGGAACAAAACCAGATCGCGAAGAACAAAAGGAGGCCCCAAGGAACAAAACCAGAGCCCGTGGAATTATACTAGAGTCCGAGGAACAACACCAGAGCCCGAGGAAAACAACCAGAGCCTGAGGAACAAAACCAGAGCCCATGGAACTAAACCAGAGCCCGGGGAACAAAACCAGAGGCCGAGAAAAAAAAGCAGGGGCAGAGGAACAAAAAAAGAGGCCGAGGAACAATACCAGAGCCCGAGGAAGAAAACCAGAGCCCGAGGAACAAAACCAGAGACCGAGGAAGAAATGGTGGGCCTGAGGAACAAAACGAGACCCGTGGACCCAAACCAGAGCCCGAGGAGCTAAAGCAGAGCTGGAAGAACAAAACCAGAGCCCGGGGAAGAAAACCAGCCCTCGAGGAAGAAAACCAGAACCCGAGGAAGAAAACCAGAGCCCGAGGAAGACAACCAGAGCTAGAGGAGCAAAACCACAGCTCGAGGAACAAAAGAAGCTCCCAAGGAAAGAAACCAGAGCCCGAGGAACAAAACCAGAGCCCGAGGAACAAAACCAGATCCTGAAGAAGAAAAGGAGGGCCCGAGGAATAAAACCAGTCCCTGAGGAACAAAACTAGCCCTCGAGGAAGAATACCAGAGCCACAGGAAGACAACCAGAGCTAGAGGAGCAAAACCACAGCTCGAGGAACAAAACCAGAGCCCGAGGAAAGAAACCAGAGTCCGAGGAGGAAAACCAGAGCCCGAGGAACAAAACCAGATCCTGAAGAACAAAAGGAGGGCCCGAGGAATAAAACCAGACCCCGAGGAACAAAACTAGCCCTCGAGGAAGAAAAGCAGAGCCCGAGGAAGAAAACCAGAGCCCGAGGAAGACAACGAGAGCTATAGGAGCAAAACCGCAGCTCGAGGAACAAAACGAGCTCCCGAGGAAAGAAACTAGAGCCCTAGGAACAAAACCAGATCCCGAGGAACAAAACCAGATCGCGAAGAACAAAAGGAGGCCCCAAGGAACAAAACCAGAGCCCGTGGAATTATACTAGAGTCCGAGGAACAAAACCAGAGCCCGAGGAAAAAAACCAGAGCCTGAGGAACAAAACCAGAGCCAATGGAACTAAACCAGAGCTCGAGGAACAAAACCAGAACCCGAGAAATTAAACCAGAGCCCGAGGAAGAACACCAGAACCCGAGGAACAAAACCAGAGACGGAGGAACAAATGGTGGGCCCGAGGAACAAAACGAGACCCGTGGACCCAAACCAGAACCCGAGGAGCTAAAGCAGAGCTGGAAGAACAAAAGCAGAGCCCGGGGATCAAAACCAGCCCTCGAGGAAGAAAAGCAGAGCCCGAGGAAGACAATGAGAGCTAGAGGAGCAAAACCACAGCTCGAGGAAGACAACCAGAGCTAGAGGAGCAAAACCAGAGCCCGAGGAACGAAACCAGAGCCCGAGGAACAAAACCAGATCCCAAAGAACAAAAGGAGGGCCCGAGGAATAAAACGAGACCCCGAGGAACAAAACTAGCCCTCGAGGAAGAAAAGCGGAGCCCAAGGAATAAAACCAGAGCCCGAGGAAGACAACCAGAGCTAGAGGAGCAAAACAAGAGCCTGAGGAAGAAATGGTGGGCCCGAGGAACAAAACGAGTCCCGTGGACCCAAACCACAGCCCGAGAAGCTAAAGCAGAGCTGGAAGGACAAAACCAGAGCCCGGGGAACAAAACCAGCCCTCGAAGAAGAAAACCAGAGCCCGAGGAAGAAAAGCAGAGCCCGAGGAAGACAACCAGAGCTAGAGGAGCAAAACCACAGCTCGAGGAACAAAACCAGAGCCCGAGGAAAGAAACCAGAGCCCGAGGAACGAAACCAGAGCCCGAGGAACAAAATCAGATCGCGAAGAACAAACGGAGGCCCCGAGGAACAAAACCAGAGCCCGTGGAATTATACTAGAGTCCGAGGAACAAAACCAGAGCCCGAGGAAAAAAACTAGAGCCTGAGGAAGAAAACCAGAGCCAATGGAACTAAACCAGAGCTCGAGGAAAAAAACCAGAACCCGAGAAATTAAACCAGAGCCCGAGGAAGAAAACCAGAACCCGAGGAACAAAACCAGAGACCGAGGAACAAATGGTGGGCCTGAGGAACAAAACGAGACCCGTGGAGCCAAACCAGAGCCCGAGGAGCTAAAGCAGAGCTGGAAGAACAAAACCAGAGCCCGGGGAACAAAACCAGCCCTCGAGGAAGAAAACCAGAGCCTGAGGAAGAAAACCAGAGCCCGAGGAAGACAACCAGAGCTAGAGGAGCAAAACCACAGCTCGAGGAACAAAACCAGAGCCCGAGGAAAGAAACCAGAGCCTGAGGAACGAAACCAGATCCCGAGGAACAAAACCAGATCCCGAAGAACAAAAGGAGGGCCCGAGGAAAAAAAACAGAGCCCGAGGAACAGAATTAGCCCTCGAGGAAGAAAACCAGAGCCCGAGGAAGACAACCAGAGCTAGAGGAGCAAAACCACAGCTCGAGGAACAAAACCAGAGCCCGAGGAAAGAAACCGGAGCCCAAGGAAAAAAAACAGGTCCCGAAGAACAAAAGGAGGGTCCGAGGAATAAAACCAGAACCCGAGGAACAAAACCAGAGACCGAGGAAGAAATGGTGTGCCCGAGGAACAAAACGAGACCCATGGACCCAAACCAGAGCCCGAGGAGCTAAAGCAGAGCTGGAAGATCAAAACCAGAGCCCGGGCAACAAAACCAGCCCTCGAGGAAGAAAAGCAGAGCCCGAGGAAGAAAACCAGAGCCCGAGGAAGACAACGAGAGCTAGAGGAGCAAAACCACAGCTCGAGGAACAAAACCAGAGCCCGAGGAAAGAAACCAGAGCCCAAGGAACAAAAACAGGTCCCGAGGAACAAAAGGAGGGTCCGAGGAATAAAACGAGACCCCGAGGAACAAAACTAGCCCTCGAGGAAGAAAAGCAGAGCCCGAGGAAGAAAACCAGAGCCCGAGGAAGACAACGAGAGCTAGAGGAGCAAAACCACAGCTCGAGGAACAAAATGAGCTCCCGAGGAAAGAAACCAGAGCCCGAGGAAGAAAACCAGAGCCCGAGGAACAAAACCAGATCGCGAAGAACAAAAGGAGGCCCCAAGGAACAAAACCAGAGCCTGTGGAATTATACTAGAGTCCGAGGAACAACACCAGAGCCCGAGGAAAACAAACAGAGCCTGAGGAACAAAAGCAGAGCCCATGGAACTAAACCAGAGCACGGGGAACAAAACCAGAGGCCGAGAAAAAAAAGCAGGGGCAGAGGAACAAAAAAAGAGGCCGAGGAACAATACCAGAGCCCGAGGAAGAAAACCAGAGCCCGAGGAACAAAACCAGAGACCGAGGAAGAAATGGTGGGCCTGAGGAACAAAACGAGACCCGTGGACCCAAACCAGAGCCCGAGGAGCTAAAGCAGAGCTGGAAGAACAAAACCAGAGCCCGGGCAACAAAACCAGCCCTCGAGGAAGAAAACCAGAGCCCGAGGAAGAAAAGCAGAGCCCGAGGAAGACAACGAGAGCTAGAGGAGCAAAACCACAGCTCGAGGAACAAAACCAGAGCCCGAGGAAAGAAACCAGAGCCCGAGGAACGAAACCAGATCCCGAGGAACAAAACCAGATCCCGAAGAACAAAAGGAGGGCCCGAGGAAAAAAACGAGACCCCGAGGAATAAAACTAGCCCTCGAGGAAGAAAAGCAGAGCCCGAGGAAGACAACCAGAGCTAGAGGAGCAAAACCACAGCTCGAGGAACAAAACCAGAGCCTGAGGAAAGAAACCAGCGCCCAAGGAACAAAAACAGGTCCCGAAGAACAAAAGGAGGGTCCGAGGAATAAAACCAGACCCCGAGGAACAAAACTAGCCCTCGAGGAAGAAAAGAAGAGCCCGAGGAAGAAAATCAGAGCCCAAGGAAGACAACGAGAGCTAGAGGAGCAAAACCACAGCTCGAGGAACAAAACGAGCTCCCGAGGAAAGAAACCAGAGCCCGAGGAAAAAAACCAGAGCCCGAGGAACGAAACCAGATCCCGAGGAACAAAACCAGATCCCGAAGAACAAAAGGAGGCCCCAAGGAACAAAACCAGAGCCCGTGGAATTATACTAGAGTCCGAGGAACAAAACCAGAGCCCGAGGAAAAAAAACAGAGCCTGAGGAACAAAACCAGAGCCAATGGAACTAAACCAGAGCTCGAGGAACAAAACCAGAACCCGAGAAATTAAACCAGAGCCCGAGGAAGAACACCAGAATCCGAGGAACAAAACCAGAGACGGAGGAACAAATGGTGGGCCCGAGGAACAAAACGAGACCTGTGGACCCAAACCAGAACCCGAGGAGCTAAAGCAGAGCTGGAAGAACAAAAGCAGAGCCCGGGGATCAAAACCAGCCCTCGAGGAAGAAAAGCAGAGCCCGAGGAAGACAATGAGAGCTAGAGGAGCAAAACCACAGCTCGAGGAAGACAACCAGAGCTAGAGGAGCAAAACCAGAGCCCGAGGAACGAAACCAGAGCCCGAGGAACAAAACCAGATCCCAAAGAACAAAAGGAGGGCCCGAGGAATAAAACGAGACCCCGAGGAACAAAACTAGCCCTCGAGGAAGAAAAGCGGAGCCCAAGGAAGAAAACCAGAGCCCGAGGAAGACAACCAGAGCTAGAGGAGGAAAACCATAGCTCGAGGAAGACAACCAGAGCTAGAGGAGCAAAACAAGAGCCTGAGGAAAGAATGGTGGGCCCGAGGAACAAAACGAGTCCCGTGGACCCAAACCAGAGCCCGAGAAGCTAAAGCAGAGCTGGAAGGACAAAACCAGAGCCCGGGGAACAAAACCAGCCCTCGAAGAAGAAAACCAGAGCCCGAGGAAGAAAAGCAGAGCCCGAGGAACACAATCAGAGCTAGAGGAGCAAAACCACAGCTCGAGGAACAAAACCAGAGCCCGAGGAAAGAAACCAGAGCCCGAGGAACAAAACCAGAGCCCGAGGAACAAAATCAGATCGCGAAGAACAAACGGAGGCCCCGAGGAACAAAACCAGAGCCCGTGGAATTATACTAGAGTCCGAGGAACAAAACCAGAGCCCGAGGAAAAAAACTAGAGCCTGAGGAAGAAAACCAGAGCCAATGGAACTAAACCAGAGCTCGAGGAAAAAAACCAGAACCCGAGAAATTAAACCAGAGCCCGAGGAAGAAAACCAGAACCCGAGGAACAAAACCAGAGACCGAGGAACAAATGGTGGGCCTGAGGAACAAAACGGGACCCGTGGACCCAAACCAGAGCCCGAGGAGCTAAAGCAGAGCTGGAAGAACAAAACCAGAGCCCGGGGAACAAAACCAGACCTCGAGGAAGAAAACCAGAGCCTGAGGAAGAAAACCAGAGCCCGAGGAAGACAACCAGAGCTAGAGGAGCAAAACCACAGCTCGAGGAACAAAACCAGAGCCCGAGGAAAGAAACCAGAGCCTGAGGAACGAAACCAGATCCCGAGGAACAAAACCAGATCCCGAAGAACAAAAGGAGGGCCCGAGGAAAAAAAACAGACCCCGAGGAACAGAATTAGCCCTCGAGGAAGAAAACCAGAGCCCGAGGAAGACAACCAGAGCTAAAGGAGCAAAACCACAGCTCGAGGAACAAAACCAGAGCCCGAGGAAAGAAACCGGAGCCCAAGGAAAAAAAACAGGTCCCGAAGAACAAAAGGAGGGTCCGAGGAATAAAACCAGAGCCCGAGGAACAAAACCAGAGACCGAGGAAGAAATGGTGTGCCCGAGGAACAAAACGAGACCCATGGACCCAAACCAGAGCCCGAGGAGCTAAAGCAGAGCTGGAAGATCAAAACCAGAGCCCGGGCAACAAAACCAGCCCTCGAGGAAGAAAAGCAGAGCCCGAGGAAGAAAACCAGAGCCCGAGGAAGACAACCAGAGCTAGAGGAGAAAAACCACAGCTCGAGGAACAAAACCAGAGCCCGAGGAAAGAAACCAGAGCCCAAGGAACAAAAACAGGTCCCGAAGAACAAAAGGAGGGTCCGAGGAATAAAACCAGACCCCGAGGAACAAAACTAGCCCTCGAGGAAGAAAAGCAGAGCCCGAGGAAGAAAACCAGAGCCCGAGGAAGACAACCAGAGCTAGAGGAGCAAAACCACAGCTCGAGGAACAAAATGAGCTCCCGAGGAAAGAAACCAGAGCCCGAGGAAGAAAACCAGAGCCCGAGGAACAAAACCAGATCGCGAAGAACAAAAGGAGGCCCCAAGGAACAAAACCAGAGCCCGTGGAATTATACTAGAGTCCGAGGAACAACACCAGAGCCCGAGGAAAACAACCAGAGCCTGAGGAACAAAAGCATAGCCCATGGAACTAAATCAGAGCCCGGGGAACAAAACCAGAGCCCGAGGAAAAAAAGCAGGGGCAGAGGAACAAAAAAAGAGGCCGAGGAACAATACCAGAGCCCGAGGAAGAAAACCAGAGCCCGAGGAACAAAACCAGAGACCGAGGAAGAAATGGTGGGCCTGAGGAACAAAACGAGACCCGTGGACCCAAACCAGAGCCCGAGGAGCTAAAGCAGAGCTGGAAGAACAAAACCAGAGCCCGGGCAACAAAACCAGCCCTCGAGGAAGAAAAGCGGAGCCCGAGGAAGAAAACCAGAGCCCGAGGAAGACAACCAGAGCTAGAGGAGCAAAACCACAGCTCGAGGAACAAAACCAGAGCCCGAGGAAAGAAACCAGAGCCCGAGGAACGAAACCAGATCCCGAGGAACAAAACTAGCCCTCGAGGAAGAAAAGCAGAGCCCGAGGAAGAAAACCAGAGCCCGAGGAAGACAACGAGAGCTAGAGGAGCAAAACCCCAGCTCGAGGAACAAAACGACCACCCGAGGAAAGAAACCAGAGCTCGAGGAAGAAAACCAGATCCCGAAGAACAAAAGGAGGGCCCGAGGAAAAAAAACAGAGCCCGAGGAACAAAACTAGCCCTCGAGGAAGAAAAGCAGAGCCCGAGGAAGAAAACCAGAGCCTGAGGAATACAACCAGAGGTAGAGGAGCAAAACCACAGCTCGAGGAACAAATCCAGAGCCCGAGGAAAGAAACCAGAGCCCGAGGAATGAAACCAGAGCCCGAGGAACAAAATCAGATCGCGAAGAACAAAAGGAGGCCCCGAGGAACAAAACCAGAGCCCGTGGAATTATACTAGAGTCCGAGGAACAAAACCAGAGCCCGACGAAAAAAACCAGAGCCTGAGGAAGAAAACCAGAGCCAATGGAACTAAACCAGAGCTCGAGGAACAAAACCAGAACCCGCGAAATTAAACCAGAGCCCGAGGAAGAAAACCAGAACCCGAGGAACAAAACCAGCCCTCGAGGAACAAATGGTGGGCCCGAGGAACAAAACGAGACCGTTGGACCCAAACCAGAGCCCGAGGAGCTAAAGCAGAGCTGGAAGAACAAAACCAGAGCCCGGGCAACAAAACCAGCCCTCGAGGAAGAAAACCAGAGCCCGAGGAAAAAAACCAGAGCCTGAGGAAGAAAACCAGAGCCAATGGAACTAAAACAGAGCCCGAGGAAAGAAACCAGAGCCTGAGGAATGAAACCAGATCCCGAGGAACAAAACCAGATCCCGAAGAACAAAAGGAGGGCCCGAGGAAAAAAAACAGAGCCCGAGGAACAAAACTAGCCCTCGAGGAAGAATACTAGAGCCCGAGGAAGACAACGAGAGCTAGAGGAGCAAAACCACAGCTCGAGGAAAAAAACCAGAGCCCGAGGAAAGAAACCAGAGCCCGAGGAAGAAAATCAGATCCCGAGGAACAAAACCAGATACCGAAGAACAAAAGGAGGGCCCGAGGAATAAAACCAGACCCCGAGGAACAGAACTAGCCCTCGAGGAAGAAAAGCAGAGCCCGAGGAAGAAAACCAGAGCCCGAGGAAGACAACCAGAGCCCGAGGAGCAAAACCAGATCCCGAGGAACAAAACCAGATCGCGAAGAACAAAAGGAGGCCCCGAGGAACAAAACCAGAGCCCGTGGAATTATACTAGAGTCCGAGGAACAAAACCAGAGCCCGAGGAAAAAAACCAGAGCCTGAGGAAGAAAACCAGAGCCAATGGAACTAAAACAGAGCTCGAGGAACAAAACCAGAACCCGAGAAATTAAACCAGAGCCCGAGGAAGAAAACCAGAGCCCGCGGAACAAAACCAGAGACCGAGGAAGAAATGGTGGGCCTGAGGAACAAAACGAGACCCGTGGACCCAAACCAGAGCCCGAGGAGCTAAAGCAGAGCTGGAAGAACAAAACCAGAGCCCGGGCAACAAAACCAGCCCTCGAGGAAGAAAAGCGGAGCCCGAGGAAGAAAACCAGAGCCCGAGGAAGACAACCAGAGCTAGAGGAGCAAAACCACAGCTCGAGGAACAAAACCAGAGCCCGAGGAAAGAAACCGGAGCCCGAGGAAGAAAACCAGAGCCCAAGGAACAAAACCAGATCGCGAAGAACAAAAGGAGGGCCCGAGGAATAAAACCAGACCCCAAGGAACAAAACTAGCCCGCGAGGAAGAAAAGCAAAGCCCGAGGAAGAAAACCAGAGCCCGAGGAAAGAAACCAGAGCCCGAGGAACGAAACCAGAGCCCGAGGAACAAAATCAGATCGCGAAGAACAAAAGGAGGCCCCAAGGAACAAAACCAGAGCCCGTGGAATTATACTAGAGTCCGAGGAACAAAACCAGAGCCCGAGGAAAAAAACCAGAGTCTGAGGAAGAAAACCAGAGCCAATGGAACTAAAACAGAGCTCGAGGAACAAAACCAGAACCCGAGAAATTAAACCAGAGCCCGAGGAAGAAAACCAGAGCCCGCGGAACAAAACCAGAGACCGAGGAAGAAATGGTGGGCCTGAGGAACAAAACGAGACCCGTGGACCCAAACCAGAGCCCGAGGAGCTAAAGCAGAGCTGGAAGAACAAAACCAGAGCCCGGGCAACAAAACCAGCCCTCGAGGAAGAAAAGCGGAGCCCGAGGAAGAAAACCAGAGCCCGAGGAAGACAACCAGAGCTAGAGGAGCAAAACCACAGCTCGAGGAACAAAACCAGAGCCCGAGGAAAGAAACCAGAGCCCGAGGAACGAAACCAGATCCCGAGGAACAAAACTAGCCCTCGAGGAAGAAAAGCAGAGCCCGAGGAAGAAAACCAGAGCCCGAGGAAGACAACGAGAGCTAGAGGAGCAAAACCCCAGCTCGAGGAACAAAACGACCACCCGAGGAAAGAAACCAGAGCTCGAGGAAGAAAACCAGATCCCGAAGAACAAAAGGAGGGCCCGAGGAAAAAAAACAGAGCCCGAGGAACAAAACTAGCCCTCGAGGAAGAAAAGCAGAGCCCGAGGAAGAAAACCAGAGCCTGAGGAATACAACCAGAGGTAGAGGAGCAAAACCACAGCTCGAGGAACAAATCCAGAGCCCGAGGAAAGAAACCAGAGCCCGAGGAATGAAACCAGAGCCCGAGGAACAAAATCAGATCGCGAAGAACAAAAGGAGGCCCCGAGGAACAAAACCAGAGCCCGTGGAATTATACTAGAGTCCGAGGAACAAAACCAGAGCCCGACGAAAAAAACCAGAGCCTGAGGAAGAAAACCAGAGCCAATGGAACTAAACCAGAGCTCGAGGAACAAAACCAGAACCCGAGAAATTAAACCAGAGCCCGAGGAAGAAAACCAGAACCCGAGGAACAAAACCAGCCCTCGAGGAACAAATGGTGGGCCCGAGGAACAAAACGAGACCGTTGGACCCAAACCAGAGCCCGAGGAGCTAAAGCAGAGCTGGAAGAACAAAACCAGAGCCCGGGCAACAAAACCAGCCCTCGAGGAAGAAAACCAGAGCCCGAGGAAAAAAACCAGAGCCTGAGGAAGAAAACCAGAGCCAATGGAACTAAAACAGAGCCCGAGGAAAGAAACCAGAGCCTGAGGAATGAAACCAGATCCCGAGGAACAAAACCAGATCCCGAAGAACAAAAGGAGGGCCCGAGGAAAAAAAACAGAGCCCGAGGAACAAAACTAGCCCTCGAGGAAGAATACTAGAGCCCGAGGAAGACAACGAGAGCTAGAGGAGCAAAACCACAGCTCGAGGAAAAAAACCAGAGCCCGAGGAAAGAAACCAGAGCCCGAGGAAGAAAATCAGATCCCGAGGAACAAAACCAGATACCGAAGAACAAAAGGAGGGCCCGAGGAATAAAACCAGACCCCGAGGAACAGAACTAGCCCTCGAGGAAGAAAAGCAGAGCCCGAGGAAGAAAACCAGAGCCCGAGGAAGACAACCAGAGCCCGAGGAGCAAAACCAGATCCCGAGGAACAAAACCAGATCGCGAAGAACAAAAGGAGGCCCCGAGGAACAAAACCAGAGCCCGTGGAATTATACTAGAGTCCGAGGAACAAAACCAGAGCCCGAGGAAAAAAACCAGAGCCTGAGGAAGAAAACCAGAGCCAATGGAACTAAAACAGAGCTCGAGGAACAAAACCAGAACCCGAGAAATTAAACCAGAGCCCGAGGAAGAAAACCAGAGCCCGCGGAACAAAACCAGAGACCGAGGAAGAAATGGTGGGCCTGAGGAACAAAACGAGACCCGTGGACCCAAACCAGAGCCCGAGGAGCTAAAGCAGAGCTGGAAGAACAAAACCAGAGCCCGGGCAACAAAACCAGCCCTCGAGGAAGAAAAGCGGAGCCCGAGGAAGAAAACCAGAGCCCGAGGAAGACAACCAGAGCTAGAGGAGCAAAACCACAGCTCGAGGAACAAAACCAGAGCCCGAGGAAAGAAACCGGAGCCCGAGGAAGAAAACCAGAGCCCAAGGAACAAAACCAGATCGCGAAGAACAAAAGGAGGGCCCGAGGAATAAAACCAGACCCCAAGGAACAAAACTAGCCCGCGAGGAAGAAAAGCAAAGCCCGAGGAAGAAAACCAGAGCCCGAGGAAAGAAACCAGAGCCCGAGGAACGAAACCAGAGCCCGAGGAACAAAATCAGATCGCGAAGAACAAAAGGAGGCCCCAAGGAACAAAACCAGAGCCCGTGGAATTATACTAGAGTCCGAGGAACAAAACGAGAGCCCGAGGAAAAAAACCAGAGTCTGAGGAAGAAAACCAGAGCCAATGGAACTAAAACAGAGCTCGAGGAACAAAACCAGAACCCGAGAAATTAAACCAGAGCCCGAGGAAGAAAACCAGAACCCGAGGAACAAAACCAGTGACCGAGGAAGAAATGGTGGGCCTGAGGAACAAAACGAGACCCGTGGAGCCAAACCAGAGCCCGAGGAGCTAAAGCAGAGCTGGAAGAACAAAACCAGAGCCCGGGGAACAAAACCAGCCCTCGAGGAAGAAAACAAGGCCATGAGGAAGAAAACCAGAGCCCGAGGAAGACAACCAGAGCTAGAGGAGCAAAACCACAGCTCGAGGAACAAAACCAGAGCCCGAGGAAAGAAACCAGAGCCCAAGGCACAAAACCAGATACCGAAGAACAAAAGGAGGGTCCGAGGAATAAAACGAGACCCCGAGGAAGAAAACTAGCCCTCGAGGAAGAAAACCAGAGCCCGAGGAAGACAACCAGAGCTAGAGGAGCAAAACCACAGCTCGAGGAACAAAACGAGCTCCCGAGGAAAGAAACCAGAGCCCGAGGAAGAAAACCAGAGCCCGAGGAAAAAAACCAGATCCCAAGGAACAAAACTAGCCCTCGAGGAAGAAAAGCAAAGCCCGAGGAAGAAAACCAGAGTCCGAGGAAGACAACCAGAGCTAGAGGAGCAAAACCACAGCTCGAGGAACAAAACGAGCTCCCGAGGAAAGAAACCAGAGCCCGAGGAAGAAAACCAGATCCCGAGGAACAAAACCAGATTGCAAAGAACAAAAGGAGGCCCCAAGGAACAAAACCAGAGCCCGTGGAATTATAGTAGAGACCGAGGAACAAAACCAGAGCCCGAGGAAAAAAACCAGAGCCTGAGAAAGAAAACCAGAGCCAATGGAACTAAACCAGAGCTCGAGGAACAAAACCAGAACCCGAGAAATTAAACCAGAGCCCGGGGAAGAAAACCAGAGACCGAGGAAGAAATGGTGGGCCTGAGGAACAAAACGAGACCCGTGGACCCAAACCAGAGCCCGAGGAGCTAAAGCAGAGCTGGAAGAACAAAACCAGAGCCCGGGCAACAAAACCAGCCCTCGAGGAAGAAAAGCAGAGCCCGAGGAAGAAAACCAGAGCCCGAGGAAGACAACCAGAGCTAGAGGAGCAAAACCACAGCTCGAGGAACAAAACCAGAGCCCGAGGAAAGAAACCGGAGCCCAAGGAACAAAAACAGGTGCCGAAGAACAAAAGGAGGGTCCGAGGAATAAAACCAGAGCCCGAGGAACAAAACTAGCCCTCGAGGAGGAAAATCAGAGCCCGAGGAAGACAACCAGAGCTAGAGGAGCAAAACCACAGCTCGAGGAACAAAATGAGCTTCCGAGGAAAGAAACCAGAGCCCGAGGAACAAAATCAGATCCCGAGGAACAAAACCAGATCCCGAAGAACAAAAGGAGGGCCCGAGGAATAAAACCAGAGCCCGAGGAACAAAACTAGCCTTCGTGGAAGAAAACCAGAGCCCGAGGAAGAAAACCAGAGCCCGAGGAAGACAACCAGAGCTAGAGGAGCAAAACCACAGCTCGAGGAACAAAACGAGCTCCTGAGGAAAGAAACCAGAGCCCGAGGAACAAAACCAGATCCCGAGGAAAAAAACCAGATCGCGAAAAACAAAAGGAGGCCCCGAGGAACAAAACCAGAGCCCGTGGAATTATACTAGAGTCCAAGGAACAAAACCAGAGCCCGAGGAAAAAAACCAGAGCCTGAGGAACAAAACCAGAGCCAATGGAACTAAACCAGAGCTCGAGGAACAAAACCAGAACCCGAGAAATTAAACCAGAACCCGCGGAACAAAACCAGAGACCGAGGAAGAAATGGTGGGCCTGAGGAACAAAACGAGACCCGTGGACCCAAACCAGAGCCCAAGGAGTTAAAGCAGAGCTGGAAGAACAAAACCAGAGCCCGGGGAACAAAACCAGCCCTCGAGGAAGAAAACAAGGCCATGAGGAAGAAAACCAGAGCCCGAGGAAGACAACCAGAGCTAGAGGAGCAAAACCACAGCTCGAGGAACAAAACCAGAGCCCGAGGAAAGAAACCAGAGCCCAAGGCACAAAACCAGATACCGAAGAACAAAAGGAGGGTCCGAGGAATAAAACGAGACCCCGAGGAACAAAACTAGCCTTCGAGGGAGAAAACCAGAGCCCGAGGAAGACAACCAGAGCTAGAGGAGCAAAACCACAGCTCGAGGAACAAAACGAGCTCCCGAGGAAAGAAACCAGAGCCCGAGGAAGAAAACCAGATCCCGAGGAACAAAACCAGATCGCGAAGAACAAAAGGAGGGCCCGAGGAATAAAACCAGACCCCAAGGAACAAAACTAGCCCTCGAGGAAGAAAAGCAAAGCCCGAGGAAGAAAAGCAGAGCCCGAGGAAAGAAACCAGAGCCCGAGGAACAAAAGCAGATCGCGAAGAACAAAAGGAGGCCCCGAGGAACAAAACCAGAGCCCGTGGAATTATATTAGAGTCCGAGGAAAAACACCAGAGCCCGAGGAAGAAAACCAGAGCCCAAGGAACAAAACCAGATCCTGAAGAACAAAAGGAGGGCCCGAGGAATAAAACCAGACCCCGAGGAACAAAACTAGCCCTCGAGGAAGAAAAGCAGAGCCCGAGGAAGAAAACCAGAGCCCAAGGAAGACAACCAGAGCTAGAGGAGCAAAACCACAGCTCGAGGAACAAAACCAGAGCCCGAGGAAAGAAACCGGAGCCCAAGGAACAAAAACAGGTCCCGAAGAACAAAAGGAGGGTCCGAGGAATAAAACGAGACCCTCAGGAACAAAATTAGCACTCGAGGATGAAAACCAGAGCCCGAGGAAGACTACCAGATCTAGAGGAGCAAAACCACAGCTCGAGGAACAAAACGAGCTCCCGAGGAAAGAAACCAGAGCCCGAGGAAGAAAACCAGATCCCGAGGAACAAAACCAGATCGCAAAGAACAAAAGGAGGCCCCGAGGAACAAAACCAGAGCCCGTGGAATTATACTAGAGTCCGAGGAACAAAACCAGAGCCCGACGAAAAAAACCAGAGCCTGAGGAACAAAACCAGAGCCAATGGAACTAAACCAGAGCTCGAGGAACAAAACCAGAACCCGAGAAATTAAACCAGAGCCCGAGGAAGAAAACCAGAACCCGAGGAACAAAACCAGAGACCGAGGAAGAAATGGTGGGCCTGAGGAACAAAACGAGACCCGTGGACCCAAACCAGAGCCCGAGGAGCTAAAGCAGAGCTGGAAGAACAAAACCAGAGCCCGGGGAACAAAACCAGCCCTCGAGGAAGAAAAGCAGAGCCCGAGGAAGAAAAGCTGAGCCCGAGGAATACAACCAGAGCTAGAGGAGCAAAACCACAGCTCGAGGAACAAAACAAGACCCCGAGGAAAGAAACCAGAGCCCAAGGAACAAAAGCAGGTCCCAAAGAACAAAAGGAGGGTCCGAGGAATAAAACGAGACCCCGAGTAACAAAACTAGCCCTCGAGGAATAATACCAGAGCCCGAGGAAGACAACCAGAGCTAGAGGAGCAAAACCACACTCGAGGAACAAAACGAGCTCCCGAGGAAAGAAACCAGAGCCCGAGGAAGAAAACCAGAGCCCGAGGAAAAAAACCAGATCCCAAAGAACAAAAGGAGGGCCCGAGGAATAAAACCAGACCCCGAGGAACAAAACTAGCCTTCGAGGAAGAAAACCAGAGCCCGAGGAAGAAAACCAGAGCCCGAGGAACACAACCAGAGCTAGAGGAGCAAAACCACAGTTCGAGGAACAAAACAAGACCCCGAGGAAAGAAACCAGAGCCCAAGGAAGAAAAGCAGGTCCCGAAGAACAAAAGGAGGGTCCGAGGAATAAAACGAGACCCCGAGGAACAAAACTAGCCCTCGAGGAAGAAAACCAGAGCCCGAGGAAGACAACCAAGGCCAGAGGAGCAAAACCACAGCTCGAGGAACAAAACCAGAGCCCGAGGAAAGAAACCGGAGCCCAAGGAACAAAAACAGGTGCCGAAGAACAAAAGGAGGGTCCAAGGAATAAAACCAGAGCCCGAGGAACAAAACTAGCCCTCGAGGAGGAAAACCAGAGCCCGAGGAAGACAACCAGAGCTAGAGGAGCAAAACCACAGCTCGAGGAACAAAACGAGCTCCCGAGGAAAGAAACCAGAGCCCGAGGAACAAAACCAGAGACCGAGGAAAAAAATCAGATCGCGAAAAACAAAAGGAGGCCCCGAGGAACAAAACCAGAGCCAATGGAATTATACTAGAGTCCGAGGAACAAAACCAGAGCCCGAGGAAAAAAACCAGAGCCTGAGGAACAAAACCAGAGCCAATGGAACTAAACCAGAGCTCGAGGAACAAAACCAGAACCAGAGAAATTAAACCAGAGCCCGAGGAAGAAAACCAGAACCCGAGGAACAAAACCAGAGACCGAGGAACAAATGGTGGGCCTGAGGAACAAAACGAGACCCGTGGACCCAAACCAGAGCCCGAGGAGTTAAAGCAGAGCTGGAAGAACAAAACCAGAGCCCGGGGAACAAAACCAGCTCTCGAGGAAGAAAACGAGAGCCTGAGGAAGAAAACCAGAGCCCGAGGAAGACAACCAGAGCTAGAGGAGCAAAACCACAGCTCAAGGAACAAAACTAGAGCCCGAGGAAAGAAACCAGAGCCTGAGGAACGAAACCAGATCCCGAGGAACAAAACCAGATCCCGAAGAACAAAAGGAGGGCCCGAGGAATAAAACCAGAGCCCGAGGAACAAAACTAGCCCTCAAGGAAGAAAACCAGAGCCCGAGGAAGACAACCAGAGCTAGAGGAGCAAAACCACAGCTCGAGGAACAAAACCAGAGCCCGAGGAAAGAAACCGGAGCCCGAGGAACAAAATCAGGTCCCGAAGAACAGAAGGAGGGTCCGAGGAATAAAACCAGAGCCCGAGGAACAAAACTAGCCCTCGAGAAGAAAACCAGAGCCCGAGGAAGACAAGCAGAGCTAGAGGAGCAAAACCACAGCTCGAGGAACAAAACGAGCTCCCGAGGAAAGAAACCAGAGCCTGAGGAAGAAAACCAGAGCCCGAGGAACAAAACCAGATCGCGAAGAACAAAAGGAGGGCCCGAGGAACAAAACCAGAGCCCGTGGAATTATACTAGAGTCCGAGGAACAACACCAGAGCCCGAGGAAGAAAACCAGAGCCCGAGGAACAAAACCAGATCCTGAAGAACAAAAGGAGGGCCCGAGGAATAAAACCAGACCCCGAGGAAAAAAACTAGACCTCGAGGAAGAAAAGCAGAGCCCGAGGAAGAAAACCAGAGCCCGAGGAAGACAACCAGAGCTAGAGGAGCAAAACCACAGCTAGAGGAACAAAACCAGACCCCGAGGAAAGAAACCAGAGCCCAAGGAACAAAAACAGGTCCCGAAGAACAAAAGGAGGGTCCGAAGAATAAAACGAGACCCCGAGGAACAAAACTAGCCCTCGAGGAAGAAAACCAGAGCCCGAGGAAGACAACCAAGGCTAGAGGAGCAAAACCACAGCACGAGGAACAAAACCAGAGCCCGAGGAAAGAAACTGGAGCCAAAGGAAAAAAAACAGGTCCCGAAGAACAAAAGGAGGGCCCGAGGAATAAAACCAGAGCCCGAGGAACAAAACTAGACCTCGAGGAGGAAAACCAGAGCCCGAGGAAGACAACCAGAGCTAGAGGAGCAAAACCACAGCTCGAGGAAAAAAACGAGCTCCCGAGGAAAGAAACCAGAGCCCGAGGAACAAAACCAGATCCCGAGGAACAAAACCAGATCCCGAGGAACAAAAGGAGTGCCCGAGAAATAAAACCAGAGCCCGAGGAACAGAACTAGCCCTCGAGGAAGAAAAGCAGAGCCCGAGGAAGAAAACCAGAGCCCGAGGAAGACAACCAGAGCTAGAGGAGCAAAACCACAGCTCGAGGAACAAAACGAGCTCCCGAGGAAAGAAACCAGAGTCCGAGGAAGAAAACCAGAGCCCGAGGAACAAAACCAGATCGCGAAGAACACAAGGAGGGCCCGAGGAATAAAACCAGACCCCAAGGTACAAAACTAGCCCTCGAGGAAGAAAAGCAAAGCCCGAGGAAGAAAACCAGAGCCCGAGGAAAGAAACCAGAGCCCGAGGAAGGAAACCAGAGCCCGAGGAACAAAATCAGATCGCGAAGAACAAAAGGAGGCCCGGAGGAACAAAACCAGAGCCCGAGGAAAAAAACCAGAGCCTGAGGAAGAAAACCAGAGCCAATGGAACTAAAACAGAGCTCGAGGAACAAAACCAGAACCCGAGAAATTAAACCAGAGCCCGAGGAAAGAAACCAGAGCCTGAGGAAAGAAACCAGATCCCGAGGATCAAAACCAGATCCCGAAGAACAAAAGGAGGCCCCGAGGAAAAAAACCAGAGCCCGAGGAACAAAACTAGCCCTCGAGGTAGAATACCAGAGCCCGAGGAAGACAACCAGAGCTAGAGGAGCAAAACCACAGCTCGAGGAACAAAAACAGAGCCTGAGGAAATAAACCAGAGCCCGAGGAAGAAAACCAGATCCCAAGGAACAAAACCAGATACCGAAGAACAAAAGTAGGGCCCGAGGAATAAAACCAGAGCCCGAGGAACAGAACTAGCCCTCGAGGAAGAAAAGCAGAGCTCGAGGAAGAAAACCAGAGCCCGAGGAAGACAACCAGAGCTAGAGGAGCAAAACCACACTCGAGGAACAAAACCAGAGCCTGAGGAAAGAAACCAGAGCCTAAGGAAAAAAAACAGGTCCCGAAGAACAAAAGGAGGGTCCGAGGAATAAAACGAGACCCCGAGGAACAAAACTAGCCCTCGAGGAAGAAAATCAGAGCCCGAGGAAGACAACCAGAGCTAGAGGAGCAAAACCACAGCTCGAGGAACAAAACGAGCTCCCGAGGAAAGAAACCAGAGCCCGAGGAAGAAAACCAGATCCCGAGGAACAAAACCAGAGCCAATGGAACTAAACCAGAGCTCGAGGAACAAAACCATAACCCGAGAAATTAAACCAGAGCCCGAGGAAGAAAAGCAGAGCCCGAGGAAGACAACGAGAGCTAGAGGAGCAAAACCACAGTTCGAGGAACAAAACCAGAGCCCGAGGAACGAAACCAGATCGCGAAGAACAAAAGGAGGCCCCGAGGAACAAAACCAGAGCCCATGGAATTATACTAGAGTCCGAGGAACAAAACCAGAGCCCGAGGAAAAAAACCAGAGCCTGAGGAACAAAACCAGAGCCAATGGAACTAAACCAGAGCTCGAGGAACAAAACCAGAACCAGAGAAATTAAACCAGAGCCCGAGGAAGAAAACCAGAACCCGAGGAACAAAACCAGAGACCGAGGAACAAATGGTGGGCCTGAGGAACAAAACGAGACCCGTGGACCCAAACCAGAGCCCGAGGAGCTAAAGCAGAGCTGGAAGAACAAAACCAGAGCCCGGGCAACAAAACCAGCCCTCGAGGAAGAAAAGCAGAGACCGAGGAAGAAAAGCAGAGCCCGAGGAAGACAACCAGAGCTAGAGGAGCAAAACCACAGCTCGAGGAACAAAACCAGAGCCCGAGGAAAGAAAAGAGAGCCCAAGGAACAAAAGCAGGTCCCAAAGAACAAAAGGAGGGTCCGAGGAATAAAACGAGACCCCGAGGAACAAAACTAGCCCTCGAGGAAGAAAACCAGAGCCCGAGGAAGACAACCAAGGCTAGAGGAGCAAAACCACAGCATGAGGAACAAAACCAGAGCCCGAGGAAAGAAATCAGAGCCCAAGGAACAAAAACAGGTGCCGAAGAACAAAAGGAGGGTCCGAGGAATAAAATCAGAGCCCGAGGAACAAAACTAGACCTCGAGGATGAAAACCAGAGCCCGAGGAAGACAACCAGAGCTAGAGGAGAAAAACCACAGCTCGAGGAAAAAAACGAGCTCCCGAGGAAAGAAACCAGAGCCCGAGGAACAAAACCAGATATCGAGGAACAAAACCAGATCCCGAAGAACAAAAGGAGGGCCCGAGAAATAAAACCAGAGCCCGAGGAACAGAACTAGCCCTCGAGGAAGAAAAGCAGAGCCCGAGGAAGAAAACCAGAGCCCGAGGAAGACAACCAGAGCTAGAGGAGCAAAACCACAGCTCGAGGAACAAAATGAGCTCCCGAGGAAAGAAACCAGAGCCCGAGGAAGAAAACCAGAGCCCGAGGAACAAAACCAGATCCCGAAGAACAAAAGGAGGGCCCGAGGAATAAAGCCAGACCCCAAGGAACAAAACTAGCCCTCGAGGAAGAAAAGCAAAGCCCGAGGAAGAAAACCAGAGCCCGAGGAAAGAAACCAGAGCCCGAGGAAGGAAACCAGAGCCCGAGGAACAAAATCAGATCGCGAAGAACAAAAGGAGGCCCCGAGGAAGAAAACCAGAGCCCGTGGAATTATATTAGAGTCCGAGGAACAACACCAGAGCCCGAGGAAGAAAACCAGAGCCCGAGGAACAAAACCAGATCCTGAAGAACAAAAGGAGGGCCCGAGGAATAAAACCAGACCCCGAGGAACAAAACTAGCCCTCGAGGAAGAAAACCAGAGCCCGAGGAAGAAAACCAGAGCCCGAGGAAGACAACCAGAGCTAGAGGAGCAAAACCACAGCTCGAGGAACAAAACCAGAGCCCGAGGAAAGAAACCAGAGCCCAAGGAACAAAAACAGGTCCCGAAGAACAAAAGGAGGGTCCGAGGAATAAAACGAGACCCCGAGGAACAAAACTAGCACTTGAGGAAGAAAACCAGAGCCCGAGGAAGACAACCAGAGCTAGAGGAGCAAAACCACAGCTCGAGGAACAAAACGAGCTCCCGAGGAAAGAAACCAGAGCCCGAGGAACAAAATCAGATCCCGAGGAACAAAACCAGATCCCGAAGAACAAAATGAGGGCCCGAGGAATAAAACCAGAGCCCGAGGAACAAAACTAGCCCTCGAGGAAGAAAACCAGAGCCCGAGGAAGACAACCAGAGCTAGAGGAGCAAAACCACAGCTCGAGGAACAAAACGAGCTCCTGAGGAAAGAAACCAGAGCCCGAGGAACAAAACCAGATCCTGAGGAACAAAACCAGATCGCGAAGAACAAAAGGAGGCCCCGAGGAACAAAACCAGAGCCCGTGGAATTATACTAGAGTCCAAGGAACAAAACCAGAGCCCGAGGAAAAAAACCAGAGCCTGAGGAACAAAACCAGAGCCAATGGAACTAAACCAGAGCTCGAGGAACAAAACCAGAACCCGAGAAATTAAACCAGAGCCCGAGGAACAAAACCAGAGACCGAGGAACAAAACCAGAGACCGAGGTAGAAATGGTGGGCCTGAGGAACAAAACGAGACCCGTGGACCCAAACCAGAGCCCGAGGAGCTAAAGCAGAGCTGGAAGAACAAAACCAGAGCCCGGGCAACAAAACCAGCCCTCAAGGAGGAAAACGAGCTCCCGAGGAAAGAAACCAGAGCCCGAGGAAGAAAACCAGAGCCCGAGGAACAAAACCAGATCCCGAAGAACAAAAGGAGGGCCCGAGGAATAAAACCAGACCCCGAGGAACAAAACTAGCCCTCGAGGAAGAAAAGCAAAGCCCGGGGAAGAAAACCAGAGCCCTAGGAAAGAAACCAGAGCCCGAGGAACGAAACCAGAGCCCGAGGAACAAAATCAGATCGCGAAGAACAAAAGGAGGCCCCGAGGAACAAAACCAGAGCCCGTGGAATTATACTAGAGTCCGAGGAACAAAACCAGAGCCCGAGGAAAAAAACCAGAGCCTGAGGAAGAAAACCAGAGCCAATGGAACTAAAACAGAGCTCGAGGAACAAAACCAGAACCCGAGAAATTAAACCAGAGTCCGAGGAAGAAAACCAGAACCCGAGGAACAAAACCAGAGACGGAGGAACAAATGGTGGGCCTGAGGAACAAAACGAGACCCGTGGACCCAAACCAGAGCCCGAGGAGTTAAAGCAGAGGTGGAAGAACAAAACCAGAGCCCGGGGAACAAAACCAGCCCTCGAGGAAGAAAAGGAGAGCCCGAGGAAGAAAAGCAGAGCCCGAGGAAGACAACCAGAGCTAGAGGAGCAAAACCAAACTCGAGGAACAAAACCAGAGCCTGAGGAAAGAAACCAGAGCCCAAGGAACAAAAACAGGTCCCGAAGAACAAAAGGAGGGTCCGAGGAATAAAACGAGACCCCGAGTAACAATACTAGCCCTCGAGGAATAATACCAGAGCCCGAGGAAGACAACCAGAGCTAGAGGAGCAAAACCACACTCGAGGAACAAAACGAGCTCCCGAGGAAAGAAACCAGAGCCCGAGGAAGAAAACCAGATCCCGAGGAACAAAACCAGATTGCAAAGAACAAAAGGAGGCCCCAAGGAACAAAACCAGAGCCCGTGGAATTATAGTAGAGACCGAGGAACAAAACCAGAGCCCGAGGAAAAAAACCAGAGCCTGAGAAAGAAAACCAGAGCCAATGGAACTAAACCAGAGCTCGAGGAACAAAACCAGAACCCGAGAAATTAAACCAGAGCCCGGGGAAGAAAACCAGAGACCGAGGAAGAAATGGTGGGCCTGAGGAACAAAACGAGACCCGTGGACCCAAACCAGAGCCCGAGGAGCTAAAGCAGAGCTGGAAGAACAAAACCAGAGCCCGGGCAACAAAACCAGCCCTCGAGGAAGAAAAGCAGAGCCCGAGGAAGAAAACCAGAGCCCGAGGAAGACAACCAGAGCTAGAGGAGCAAAACCACAGCTCGAGGAACAAAACCAGAGCCCGAGGAAAGAAACCGGAGCCCAAGGAACAAAAACAGGTGCCGAAGAACAAAAGGAGGGTCCGAGGAATAAAACCAGAGCCCGAGGAACAAAACTAGCCCTCGAGGAGGAAAATCAGAGCCCGAGGAAGACAACCAGAGCTAGAGGAGCAAAACCACAGCTCGAGGAACAAAATGAGCTTCCGAGGAAAGAAACCAGAGCCCGAGGAACAAAATCAGATCCCGAGGAACAAAACCAGATCCCGAAGAACAAAAGGAGGGCCCGAGGAATAAAACCAGAGCCCGAGGAACAAAACTAGCCTTCGTGGAAGAAAACCAGAGCCCGAGGAAGAAAACCAGAGCCCGAGGAAGACAACCAGAGCTAGAGGAGCAAAACCACAGCTCGAGGAACAAAACGAGCTCCTGAGGAAAGAAACCAGAGCCCGAGGAACAAAACCAGATCCCGAGGAAAAAAACCAGATCGCGAAAAACAAAAGGAGGCCCCGAGGAACAAAACCAGAGCCCGTGGAATTATACTAGAGTCCAAGGAACAAAACCAGAGCCCGAGGAAAAAAACCAGAGCCTGAGGAACAAAACCAGAGCCAATGGAACTAAACCAGAGCTCGAGGAACAAAACCAGAACCCGAGAAATTAAACCAGAACCCGAGGAAGAAAACCAGAACCCGCGGAACAAAACCAGAGACCGAGGAAGAAATGGTGGGCCTGAGGAACAAAACGAGACCCGTGGACCCAAACCAGAGCCCAAGGAGTTAAAGCAGAGCTGGAAGAACAAAACCAGAGCCCGGGGAACAAAACCAGCCCTCGAGGAAGAAAACAAGGCCATGAGGAAGAAAACCAGAGCCCGAGGAAGACAACCAGAGCTAGAGGAGCAAAACCACAGCTCGAGGAACAAAACCAGAGCCCGAGGAAAGAAACCAGAGCCCAAGGCACAAAACCAGATACCGAAGAACAAAAGGAGGGTCCGAGGAATAAAACGAGACCCCGAGGAACAAAACTAGCCTTCGAGGGAGAAAACCAGAGCCCGAGGAAGACAACCAGAGCTAGAGGAGCAAAACCACAGCTCGAGGAACAAAACGAGCTCCCGAGGAAAGAAACCAGAGCCCGAGGAAGAAAACCAGATCCCGAGGAACAAAACCAGATCGCGAAGAACAAAAGGAGGGCCCGAGGAATAAAACCAGACCCCAAGGAACAAAACTAGCCCTCGAGGAAGAAAAGCAAAGCCCGAGGAAGAAAAGCAGAGCCCGAGGAAAGAAACCAGAGCCCGAGGAACAAAAGCAGATCGCGAAGAACAAAAGGAGGCCCCGAGGAACAAAACCAGAGCCCGTGGAATTATATTAGAGTCCGAGGAAAAACACCAGAGCCCGAGGAAGAAAACCAGAGCCCAAGGAACAAAACCAGATCCTGAAGAACAAAAGGAGGGCCCGAGGAATAAAACCAGACCCCGAGGAACAAAACTAGCCCTCGAGGAAGAAAAGCAGAGCCCGAGGAAGAAAACCAGAGCCCAAGGAAGACAACCAGAGCTAGAGGAGCAAAACCACAGCTCGAGGAACAAAACCAGAGCCCGAGGAAAGAAACCGGAGCCCAAGGAACAAAAACAGGTCCCGAAGAACAAAAGGAGGGTCCGAGGAATAAAACGAGACCCTCAGGAACAAAATTAGCACTCGAGGATGAAAACCAGAGCCCGAGGAAGACTACCAGATCTAGAGGAGCAAAACCACAGCTCGAGGAACAAAACGAGCTCCCGAGGAAAGAAACCAGAGCCCGAGGAAGAAAACCAGATCCCGAGGAACAAAACCAGATCGCAAAGAACAAAAGGAGGCCCCGAGGAACAAAACCAGAGCCCGTGGAATTATACTAGAGTCCGAGGAACAAAACCAGAGCCCGACGAAAAAAACCAGAGCCTGAGGAACAAAACCAGAGCCAATGGAACTAAACCAGAGCTCGAGGAACAAAACCAGAACCCGAGAAATTAAACCAGAGCCCGAGGAAGAAAACCAGAACCCGAGGAACAAAACCAGAGACCGAGGAAGAAATGGTGGGCCTGAGGAACAAAACGAGACCCGTGGACCCAAACCAGAGCCCGAGGAGCTAAAGCAGAGCTGGAAGAACAAAACCAGAGCCCGGGGAACAAAACCAGCCCTCGAGGAAGAAAAGCAGAGCCCGAGGAAGAAAAGCTGAGCCCGAGGAATACAACCAGAGCTAGAGGAGCAAAACCACAGCTCGAGGAACAAAACAAGACCCCGAGGAAAGAAACCAGAGCCCAAGGAACAAAAGCAGGTCCCAAAGAACAAAAGGAGGGTCCGAGGAATAAAACGAGACCCCGAGTAACAAAACTAGCCCTCGAGGAATAATACCAGAGCCCGAGGAAGACAACCAGAGCTAGAGGAGCAAAACCACACTCGAGGAACAAAACGAGCTCCCGAGGAAAGAAACCAGAGCCCGAGGAAGAAAACCAGAGCCCGAGGAAAAAAACCAGATCCCAAAGAACAAAAGGAGGGCCCGAGGAATAAAACCAGACCCCGAGGAACAAAACTAGCCTTCGAGGAAGAAAACCAGAGCCCGAGGAAGAAAACCAGAGCCCGAGGAACACAACCAGAGCTAGAGGAGCAAAACCACAGTTCGAGGAACAAAACAAGACCCCGAGGAAAGAAACCAGAGCCCAAGGAAGAAAAGCAGGTCCCGAAGAACAAAAGGAGGGTCCGAGGAATAAAACGAGACCCCGAGGAACAAAACTAGCCCTCGAGGAAGAAAACCAGAGCCCGAGGAAGACAACCAAGGCCAGAGGAGCAAAACCACAGCTCGAGGAACAAAACCAGAGCCCGAGGAAAGAAACCGGAGCCCAAGGAACAAAAACAGGTGCCGAAGAACAAAAGGAGGGTCCAAGGAATAAAACCAGAGCCCGAGGAACAAAACTAGCCCTCGAGGAGGAAAACCAGAGCCCGAGGAAGACAACCAGAGCTAGAGGAGCAAAACCACAGCTCGAGGAACAAAACGAGCTCCCGAGGAAAGAAACCAGAGCCCGAGGAACAAAACCAGAGACCGAGGAAAAAAATCAGATCGCGAAAAACAAAAGGAGGCCCCGAGGAACAAAACCAGAGCCAATGGAATTATACTAGAGTCCGAGGAACAAAACCAGAGCCCGAGGAAAAAAACCAGAGCCTGAGGAACAAAACCAGAGCCAATGGAACTAAACCAGAGCTCGAGGAACAAAACCAGAACCAGAGAAATTAAACCAGAGCCCGAGGAAGAAAACCAGAACCCGAGGAACAAAACCAGAGACCGAGGAACAAATGGTGGGCCTGAGGAACAAAACGAGACCCGTGGACCCAAACCAGAGCCCGAGGAGTTAAAGCAGAGCTGGAAGAACAAAACCAGAGCCCGGGGAACAAAACCAGCTCTCGAGGAAGAAAACGAGAGCCTGAGGAAGAAAACCAGAGCCCGAGGAAGACAACCAGAGCTAGAGGAGCAAAACCACAGCTCAAGGAACAAAACTAGAGCCCGAGGAAAGAAACCAGAGCCTGAGGAACGAAACCAGATCCCGAGGAACAAAACCAGATCCCGAAGAACAAAAGGAGGGCCCGAGGAATAAAACCAGAGCCCGAGGAACAAAACTAGCCCTCAAGGAAGAAAACCAGAGCCCGAGGAAGACAACCAGAGCTAGAGGAGCAAAACCACAGCTCGAGGAACAAAACCAGAGCCCGAGGAAAGAAACCGGAGCCCGAGGAACAAAATCAGGTCCCGAAGAACAGAAGGAGGGTCCGAGGAATAAAACCAGAGCCCGAGGAACAAAACTAGCCCTCGAGAAGAAAACCAGAGCCCGAGGAAGACAAGCAGAGCTAGAGGAGCAAAACCACAGCTCGAGGAACAAAACGAGCTCCCGAGGAAAGAAACCAGAGCCTGAGGAAGAAAACCAGAGCCCGAGGAACAAAACCAGATCGCGAAGAACAAAAGGAGGGCCCGAGGAACAAAACCAGAGCCCGTGGAATTATACTAGAGTCCGAGGAACAACACCAGAGCCCGAGGAAGAAAACCAGAGCCCGAGGAACAAAACCAGATCCTGAAGAACAAAAGGAGGGCCCGAGGAATAAAACCAGACCCCGAGGAAAAAAACTAGACCTCGAGGAAGAAAAGCAGAGCCCGAGGAAGAAAACCAGAGCCCGAGGAAGACAACCAGAGCTAGAGGAGCAAAACCACAGCTAGAGGAACAAAACCAGACCCCGAGGAAAGAAACCAGAGCCCAAGGAACAAAAACAGGTCCCGAAGAACAAAAGGAGGGTCCGAAGAATAAAACGAGACCCCGAGGAACAAAACTAGCCCTCGAGGAAGAAAACCAGAGCCCGAGGAAGACAACCAAGGCTAGAGGAGCAAAACCACAGCACGAGGAACAAAACCAGAGCCCGAGGAAAGAAACTGGAGCCAAAGGAAAAAAAACAGGTCCCGAAGAACAAAAGGAGGGCCCGAGGAATAAAACCAGAGCCCGAGGAACAAAACTAGACCTCGAGGAGGAAAACCAGAGCCCGAGGAAGACAACCAGAGCTAGAGGAGCAAAACCACAGCTCGAGGAAAAAAACGAGCTCCCGAGGAAAGAAACCAGAGCCCGAGGAACAAAACCAGATCCCGAGGAACAAAACCAGATCCCGAGGAACAAAAGGAGTGCCCGAGAAATAAAACCAGAGCCCGAGGAACAGAACTAGCCCTCGAGGAAGAAAAGCAGAGCCCGAGGAAGAAAACCAGAGCCCGAGGAAGACAACCAGAGCTAGAGGAGCAAAACCACAGCTCGAGGAACAAAACGAGCTCCCGAGGAAAGAAACCAGAGTCCGAGGAAGAAAACCAGAGCCCGAGGAACAAAACCAGATCGCGAAGAACACAAGGAGGGCCCGAGGAATAAAACCAGACCCCAAGGTACAAAACTAGCCCTCGAGGAAGAAAAGCAAAGCCCGAGGAAGAAAACCAGAGCCCGAGGAAAGAAACCAGAGCCCGAGGAAGGAAACCAGAGCCCGAGGAACAAAATCAGATCGCGAAGAACAAAAGGAGGCCCGGAGGAACAAAACCAGAGCCCGAGGAAAAAAACCAGAGCCTGAGGAAGAAAACCAGAGCCAATGGAACTAAAACAGAGCTCGAGGAACAAAACCAGAACCCGAGAAATTAAACCAGAGCCCGAGGAAAGAAACCAGAGCCTGAGGAAAGAAACCAGATCCCGAGGATCAAAACCAGATCCCGAAGAACAAAAGGAGGCCCCGAGGAAAAAAACCAGAGCCCGAGGAACAAAACTAGCCCTCGAGGTAGAATACCAGAGCCCGAGGAAGACAACCAGAGCTAGAGGAGCAAAACCACAGCTCGAGGAACAAAAACAGAGCCTGAGGAAATAAACCAGAGCCCGAGGAAGAAAACCAGATCCCAAGGAACAAAACCAGATACCGAAGAACAAAAGTAGGGCCCGAGGAATAAAACCAGAGCCCGAGGAACAGAACTAGCCCTCGAGGAAGAAAAGCAGAGCTCGAGGAAGAAAACCAGAGCCCGAGGAAGACAACCAGAGCTAGAGGAGCAAAACCACACTCGAGGAACAAAACCAGAGCCTGAGGAAAGAAACCAGAGCCTAAGGAAAAAAAACAGGTCCCGAAGAACAAAAGGAGGGTCCGAGGAATAAAACGAGACCCCGAGGAACAAAACTAGCCCTCGAGGAAGAAAATCAGAGCCCGAGGAAGACAACCAGAGCTAGAGGAGCAAAACCACAGCTCGAGGAACAAAACGAGCTCCCGAGGAAAGAAACCAGAGCCCGAGGAAGAAAACCAGATCCCGAGGAACAAAACCAGAGCCAATGGAACTAAACCAGAGCTCGAGGAACAAAACCATAACCCGAGAAATTAAACCAGAGCCCGAGGAAGAAAAGCAGAGCCCGAGGAAGACAACGAGAGCTAGAGGAGCAAAACCACAGTTCGAGGAACAAAACCAGAGCCCGAGGAACAAAACCAGATCGCGAAGAACAAAAGGAGGCCCCGAGGAACAAAACCAGAGCCCGTGGAATTATACTAGAGTCCGAGGAACAAAACCAGAGCCCGAGGAAAAAAACCAGAGCCTGAGGAACAAAACCAGAGCCAATGGAACTAAACCAGAGCTCGAGGAACAAAACCAGAACCAGAGAAATTAAACCAGAGCCCGAGGAAGAAAACCAGAACCCGAGGAACAAAACCAGAGACCGAGGAACAAATGGTGGGCCTGAGGAACAAAACGAGACCCGTGGACCCAAACCAGAGCCCGAGGAGCTAAAGCAGAGCTGGAAGAACAAAACCAGAGCCCGGGCAACAAAACCAGCCCTCGAGGAAGAAAAGCAGAGACCGAGGAAGAAAAGCAGAGCCCGAGGAAGACAACCAGAGCTAGAGGAGCAAAACCACAGCTCGAGGAACAAAACCAGAGCCCGAGGAAAGAAAAGAGAGCCCAAGGAACAAAAGCAGGTCCCAAAGAACAAAAGGAGGGTCCGAGGAATAAAACGAGACCCCGAGGAACAAAACTAGCCCTCGAGGAAGAAAACCAGAGCCCGAGGAAGACAACCAAGGCTAGAGGAGCAAAACCACAGCATGAGGAACAAAACCAGAGCCCGAGGAAAGAAATCAGAGCCCAAGGAACAAAAACAGGTGCCGAAGAACAAAAGGAGGGTCCGAGGAATAAAATCAGAGCCCGAGGAACAAAACTAGACCTCGAGGATGAAAACCAGAGCCCGAGGAAGACAACCAGAGCTAGAGGAGAAAAACCACAGCTCGAGGAAAAAAACGAGCTCCCGAGGAAAGAAACCAGAGCCCGAGGAACAAAACCAGATATCGAGGAACAAAACCAGATCCCGAAGAACAAAAGGAGGGCCCGAGAAATAAAACCAGAGCCCGAGGAACAGAACTAGCCCTCGAGGAAGAAAAGCAGAGCCCGAGGAAGAAAACCAGAGCCCGAGGAAGACAACCAGAGCTAGAGGAGCAAAACCACAGCTCGAGGAACAAAATGAGCTCCCGAGGAAAGAAACCAGAGCCCGAGGAAGAAAACCAGAGCCCGAGGAACAAAACCAGATCCCGAAGAACAAAAGGAGGGCCCGAGGAATAAAGCCAGACCCCAAGGAACAAAACTAGCCCTCGAGGAAGAAAAGCAAAGCCCGAGGAAGAAAACCAGAGCCCGAGGAAAGAAACCAGAGCCCGAGGAAGGAAACCAGAGCCCGAGGAACAAAATCAGATCGCGAAGAACAAAAGGAGGCCCCGAGGAAGAAAACCAGAGCCCGTGGAATTATATTAGAGTCCGAGGAACAACACCAGAGCCCGAGGAAGAAAACCAGAGCCCGAGGAACAAAACCAGATCCTGAAGAACAAAAGGAGGGCCCGAGGAATAAAACCAGACCCCGAGGAACAAAACTAGCCCTCGAGGAAGAAAACCAGAGCCCGAGGAAGAAAACCAGAGCCCGAGGAAGACAACCAGAGCTAGAGGAGCAAAACCACAGCTCGAGGAACAAAACCAGAGCCCGAGGAAAGAAACCAGAGCCCAAGGAACAAAAACAGGTCCCGAAGAACAAAAGGAGGGTCCGAGGAATAAAACGAGACCCCGAGGAACAAAACTAGCACTTGAGGAAGAAAACCAGAGCCCGAGGAAGACAACCAGAGCTAGAGGAGCAAAACCACAGCTCGAGGAACAAAACGAGCTCCCGAGGAAAGAAACCAGAGCCCGAGGAACAAAATCAGATCCCGAGGAACAAAACCAGATCCCGAAGAACAAAATGAGGGCCCGAGGAATAAAACCAGAGCCCGAGGAACAAAACTAGCCCTCGAGGAAGAAAACCAGAGCCCGAGGAAGACAACCAGAGCTAGAGGAGCAAAACCACAGCTCAAGGAACAAAACGAGCTCCTGAGGAAAGAAACCAGAGCCCGAGGAACAAAACCAGATCCTGAGGAACAAAACCAGATCGCGAAGAACAAAAGGAGGCCCCGAGGAACAAAACCAGAGCCCGTGGAATTATACTAGAGTCCAAGGAACAAAACCAGAGCCCGAGGAAAAAAACCAGAGCCTGAGGAACAAAACCAGAGCCAATGGAACTAAACCAGAGCTCGAGGAACAAAACCAGAACCCGAGAAATTAAACCAGAGCCCGAGGAACAAAACCAGAGACCGAGGAACAAAACCAGAGACCGAGGTAGAAATGGTGGGCCTGAGGAACAAAACGAGACCCGTGGACCCAAACCAGAGCCCGAGGAGCTAAAGCAGAGCTGGAAGAACAAAACCAGAGCCCGGGCAACAAAACCAGCCCTCAAGGAGGAAAACGAGCTCCCGAGGAAAGAAACCAGAGCCCGAGGAAGAAAACCAGAGCCCGAGGAACAAAACCAGATCCCGAAGAACAAAAGGAGGGCCCGAGGAATAAAACCAGACCCCGAGGAACAAAACTAGCCCTCGAGGAAGAAAAGCAAAGCCCGGGGAAGAAAACCAGAGCCCTAGGAAAGAAACCAGAGCCCGAGGAACGAAACCAGAGCCCGAGGAACAAAATCAGATCGCGAAGAACAAAAGGAGGCCCCGAGGAACAAAACCAGAGCCCGTGGAATTATACTAGAGTCCGAGGAACAAAACCAGAGCCCGAGGAAAAAAACCAGAGCCTGAGGAAGAAAACCAGAGCCAATGGAACTAAAACAGAGCTCGAGGAACAAAACCAGAACCCGAGAAATTAAACCAGAGTCCGAGGAAGAAAACCAGAACCCGAGGAACAAAACCAGAGACGGAGGAACAAATGGTGGGCCTGAGGAACAAAACGAGACCCGTGGACCCAAACCAGAGCCCGAGGAGCTAAAGCAGAGGTGGAAGAACAAAACCAGAGCCCGGGGAACAAAACCAGCCCTCGAGGAAGAAAAGGAGAGCCCGAGGAAGAAAAGCAGAGCCCGAGGAAGACAACCAGAGCTAGAGGAGCAAAACCAAACTCGAGGAACAAAACCAGAGCCTGAGGAAAGAAACCAGAGCCCAAGGAACAAAAACAGGTCCCGAAGAACAAAAGGAGGGTCCGAGGAATAAAACGAGACCCCGAGTAACAATACTAGCCCTCGAGGAATAATACCAGAGCCCGAGGAAGACAACCAGAGCTAGAGGAGCAAAACCACACTCGAGGAACAAAACGAGCTCCCGAGGAAAGAAACCAGAGCCCGAGGAAGAAAACCAGAGCCCGAGGAAAAAAACCAGATCCCGAAGAACAAAAGGAGGGCCCGAGGAATAAAACCAGACCCCGAGGAACAAAACTAGCCTTCGAGGAAGAAAACCAGAGCCCGAGGAAGACAACCAGAGCTAGAGGAGCAAAACCACAGCTCGAGGAACAAAACCAGACCCCGAGGAAATAAACCAGAGCCCAAGGAACAAAAGCAGGTCCCGAAGAACAAAAGGAGGGTCCGAGGAATAAAACGAGACCCCGAGGAACAAAACTAGCCCTCGAGGAAGAAAACCAGAGCCCGAGGAAGACAACCAAGGCTAGAGGAGCAAAACCACAGCTCGAGGAACAAAACCAGAGCCCGAGGAAGACAACCAGAGCTAGAGGAGCAAAACCACAGCTCGAGGAACAAAACCAGACCCCGAGGAAATAAACCAGAGCCCAAGGAACAAAAGCAGGTCCCGAAGAACAAAAGGAGGGTCCGAGGAATAAAACGAGACCCCGAGGAACAAAACTAGCCCTCGAGGAAGAAAACCAGAGCCCGAGGAAGACAACCAAGGCTAGAGGAGCAAAACCACAGCTCGAGGAACAAAACCAGAGCCCGAGGAAAGAAACCGGAGCCCAGGGAACAAAAACAGGTGCCGAAGAACAAAAGGAGGGTCCGAGGAATAAAACCAGAGCCCGAGGAACAAAACTAGCCCTCGAGGAGGAAAACCAGAGCCCGAGGAAGACAACCAGAGCTAGAGGAGCAAAACCACAGCTCGAGGAACAAAACGAGCTCCCGAGGAAAGAAACCAGAGCCCGAGGAACAAAATCAGATCCCGAGGAACAAAACCAGATCCCGAAGAACAAAAGGAGGGCCCGAGGAATAAAAGCAGAGCCCGAGGAACAAAACTAGCCTTCGTGGAAGAAAACCAGAGCCCGAGGAAGAAAACCAGAGCCCGAGGAAGACAACCAGAGCTAGAGGAGCAAAACCACAGCTCGAGGAACAAAACGAGCTCCTGAGGAAAGAAACCAGAGCCCGAGGAACAAAACCAGATCCCGAGGAACAAAACCAGATCGCGAAAAACAAAAGGAGGCCTCGAGGAACAAAACCAGAGCCCGTGGAATTATACTAGAGTCCAAGGAACAAAACCAGAGCCCGAGGAAAAAGAACCAGAGCCTGAGGAACAAAACCAGAGCCAATGGAACTAAACCAGAGCTCGAGGAACAAAACCAGAACCAGAGAAATTAAACCAGAGCCCGAGGAACAAAACCAGAGACCGAGGAACAAAACCAGAGACCGAGGAAGAAATGGTGGGCCTGAGGAACAAAACGAGACCCGTGGACCCAAACCAGAGCCCGAGGAGCTAAAGCAGAGCTGGAAGAAGAAAACCAGGGCCCGGGCAACAAAACCAGCCCTCGAGGAAGAAAACGAGCTCCCGAGGAAAGAAACCAGAGCCCGAGGAACAAAACTAGCCCTCGAGGAAGAAAAGCAAAGCCCGAGGAAGAAAACCAGAGCCCTAGGAAAGAAACCAGAGCCCGAGGAACGAAACCAGAGCCCGAGGAACAAAATCAGATCGCGAAGAACAAAAGGAGGCCCCGAGGAACAAAACCAGAGCCCGTGGAATTATACTAGAGTCCGAGGAACAAAACCAGAGCCCGAGGAAAAAAACCAGAGCCTGAGGAACAAAACCAGAGCCAATGGAACTAAACCAGAGCTCGAGGAACAAAACCAGAACGCGAGAAATTATACCAGAGTCCGAGGAAGAAAACCAGAACCCGAGGAACAAAACCAGAGACGGAGGAACAAAAGGTGGGCCTGAGGAACAAAACGAGACCCGTGGACCCAAACCAGAGCCCGAGGAGCTAAAGCAGAGCTGGAAGAACAAAACCAGAGCCCGGGGAACAAAACCAGCCGTCGAGGAAGAAAACCAGGCCATGAGGAAGAAAACCAGAGCCCGAGGAAGACAACGAGAGCTAGAGGAGCAAAACCACAGCTCGAGGAACAAAACCAGAGCCCGAGGAAAGAAACCGGAGCCCAAGGAACAAAAACAGGTCCCGAAGAACAAAAGGAGGCCCCGAGGAATAAAACCAGAGCCCGAGGAACAAAACTAGCCCTCGAGGAAGAATACCAGAGCCCGAGGAAGACAACCAGAGCTAGAGGAGCAAAACCACAGCTCGAGGAACAAAACCAGACCCCGAGGAACAAAACTAGCCCGCGAGGAAGAAAAGCAAAGCCCGAGGAAGAAAACCAGATACCGAAGAACAAAAGGAGGCCCCGAGGAACAAAACCAGAGCCCGTGGAATTATACTAGAGTCCGAGGAACAAAACCAGAGCCCGAGGAAAAAAAACAGAGCCTGAGGAAGAAAACCAGAGCTAATGGAACTAAAACAGAGCTCGAGGAACAAAACCAGAACCCGAGAAATTAAACCAGAGTCCGAGGAAGAAAACCAGAACCCGAGGAACAAAACCAGAGACCGAGGAACAAATGGTGGGCCTGAGGAACAAAACGAGACCCGTGGACCCAAACCAGAGCCCGAGGAGCTAAAGCAGAGCTGGAAGAACAAAACCAGAGCCCGGGCAACAAAACCAGCCCTCGAGGAAGAAAAGCAGAGCCCGAGGAAGAAAAGCAGAGCCCGAGGAAGACAACCAGAGCTAGAGGAGCAAAACCACAGTTCGAGGAACAAAACCAGAGCCCGAGGAAAGAAACCAGAGCCCAAGGAACAAAAGCAGGTCCCGAAGAACAAAAGGAGGGTCCGAGGAATAAAACGAGACCCCGAGGAACAAAACTAGCCCTCGAGGAAGAAAACCAGGGCCCGAGGAAAAAAACCAGAGCCCGAGGAACAAAACTAGCCCTCGAGGAAGAATACTGGAGCCCGAGGAAGACAACCAGAGCTAGAGGAGCAAAACCACAGCTCGAGGAACAAAACCAGAGCCCGAGGAAATAAACCAGAGCCCGAGGAAGAAAACCAGATCCCGAGGAACAAAACCAGATCCCGAAGAACAAAAGGAGGGCCCGAGGAATAAAACCAGACCCCAAGGAACAAAACTAGCCCTCGAGGAAGAAAAGCAAAGCCCGAGGAAGAAAACCAGAGCCTGAGGAAAGAAACCAGAGCCCGAGGAAGGAAACCAGAGCCCGAGGAAAAAAACCAGAGCCTGAGGACGAAATGTCGGGCCCGAGGATCAAAACGAGACCCATGGACCCAAACCAGAGCCCGAGGATCTAAAGCAGAGCTGGAAGAACAAAACCAGAGACCGAGGAAAAAAAACAGAGCCTGAGGAAGGAAACCAGAGCCCGAGGAAAAAAATCAGATCGCGAAGAACAAAAGGAGGCCCCGAGGAACAAAACCAGAGCCCGAGGAAAAAAAACAGAGCCTGAGGAAGAAATGTCGGGCCCGAGGAGCAAAACGAGACCCATGGACCCAAACCAGAGCCCGAGGAGCTAAAGCAGAGCTGGAAGAACAAAACCAGAGACCGAGGAAAAAAAACAGAGCCTGAGGAACAAAACCAGAGCCAATGGAACTAAGACAGAGCTCGAGGAACAAAACCAGAACGCGAGAAATTAAACCAGAGCCCGAGGAAGAAAACCAGAGCCCGAGGAACAAAACCAGATACCGAAGAACAAAAGGAGGGCCCGAGGAATAAAACCAGAGCCCGAGGAACAGAACTAGCCCTCGAGGAAAAAAAGGAGAGCCCGAGGAAGAAAAGCAGAGCCCGAGGAAGAAAACCAGAGCTAGAGGAGCAAAACCACAGGTCGAGGAACAAAACGAGCTCCCGAGGAAAGAAACCAGAGCCCGAGGAAGAAAACCAGAGCCCGAGGAACAAAACCAGATACCGAAGAACAAAAGGAGGGCCCGAGGAATAAAACCAGACCCCAAGGAACAAAACTAGCCCTCGAGGAAGAAAAGAAAAGCCCAGAGGAAGAAAACCAGAGCCCGAGGAAAGAAACCAGAGCCCGAGGAAGGAAACCAGAGCCCGAGGAACAAAATCAGATCGCGAAGAACAAAAGGAGGCCCCGAGGAACAAAACCAGAGCCCGAGGAAAAAAAACAGAGCCTGAGGAACAAAACCAGAGCCAATGGAACTAAAACAGAGCTCGAGGAACAAAACCAGAACCCGAGAAATTAAACCAGAGCCCGAGGAACAACCCAAAGCCCGCGGAACAAAACCAGAGACCGAGGAAGAAATGGTGGGCCCGAGGAATAAAACGAGACCCGTGGACCCAAACCAGAGCCCGAGGAGCTAAAGCAGAGCTGGAAGAACAAAACCAGATCCCGGGCAACAAAACCAGCCCTCGAGGGAGAAAAGCAGAGCCCGAGGAAGAAAAGCAGAGGCCGAGGAAGACAACGAGAGGTAGAGGAGCAAAACCACAGTTCGAGGAACAAAACCAGAGCCCGAGGAACAAAAGCAGGTCCCGAAGAACAAAAGGAGGGTCCGAGGAATAAAACGAGACCCCTAGGAACAAAACTAGCACTCGAGGAAGAATATCAGAGCCCGAGAAATACAACCAGAGCTAGAGGAGCAAAACCACAGCTTGAGGAACAAAACGAGCTCCCGAGGAAAGAAACCAGAGCCCGAGGAAGAAAACCAGAGCCCAAGGAACAAAACCAGATACCGAAGAACAAAAGGAGGGCCCGAGGAATAAAACCAGACCCCAAGGAATAAAACTAGCCCTCGAGGAAGAAAAGCAAAGCCCGAGGAAGAAAACCAGAGCCCGAGGAAAGAAACCAGAGCCCGAGGAAGGAAACCAGAGCCCGACGAACAAAATCAGATCGCGAAGAACAAAAGGAGGCCCCAAGGAACAAAACCAGAGCCCGAGGAAAAAAAGCAGAGCCTGAGGAACAAAACCAGAGCCAATGGAACTAAAAGAGAGCTCGAGGAACAAAACCAGAACCCGAGAAATTAAACCAGAGCCCGAGGAAGAAAACCAGAACCCGAGGAACAAAACCAGAGACCGAGGAACAAATGGCGGGCCTGAGGAACAAAATGAGACCCGTGGACCCAAACCAGAGCCCAAGGAGTTAAAGCAAAGGTGGAAGAACAAAACCAGAGCCCGGGCAACAAAACCAGCCCTCGAGGAAGAAAACCAGAGCCTGAGGAAGAAAACCAGGGCCCGAGGAAGACAACCAGAGCTAGAGGAGCAAAACCACAGCTCGAGGAACAAAACCAGAGCCCGAGGAAAGAAACCAGAGCCTGAGGAACGAAACCAGATCCCGAGGAACAAAACCAGATCCCGAAGAACAAAAGGAGGGCCCGAGGAAAAAAGCCAGAGCCCGAGGAAGACAACCAGAGCTAGAGGAGCAAAACCACAGCTCGAGGAACAAAATCAGATCGCGAAGAACAAAAGGAGGCCCCGAGGAACAAAACCAGAGCCCGAGGAAATAAACCAGAGCCTGAGGAAGAAAACCAGAGCCAATGGAACTAAAACAGAGCTCGAGGAACAAAACCAAAACCCGAGAAATTAAACCAGAGCCCGAGGAACAAAACCAGAGCCCGAGGAACAAAACCAGAGACCCAGGAAGAAATGGTGGGCCTGAGGAACAAAACGAGACCTGTGGACCCAAACCAGAGCACGAGGAGCTAAAGCAGAGCTGGAAGAACAAAACCAGAGCCCGGGGAACAAAACCAGCCCTCGAGGAAGAAAAGCAGAGCCCGAGGAAAGAAACCAGAGCCCAAGGAACAAAAGCAGGTCCCGAAGAACAAAAGGAGGGTCCGAGGAATAAAACGAGACCCCGAGGAACAAAACTAGTCCTCGAGGAAGAAAACCAGAGCCCGAGGAAGACAAACAGAGCTAGAGGAGCAAAACCACAGCTCGAGGAACAAAACCAGAGCCCGAGGAAAGAAACCAGAGCCCAAGGAACAAAAACAGGTCCCGAAGAACAAAAGGAGGGCCCGAGGAAGAAAACGAGACCCCGAGGAACAAAACTAGCCCTCGAGGAAGAAAACCAGAGACCGAGGAAGACAACGAGAGCTAGAGGAGCAAAACCACAGCTCGAGGAACAAAACGAGCTCCCGAGGAAAGAAACCAGAGCCCGAGGAAGAAAACCAGAGCCCGAGTAACAAAACCAGATCCCGAAGAACAAAAGGAGGGCCCAAGGAATAAAACCAGACCCCAAGAAACAAAACTAGCCCTCGAGGAAGAAAAGCAGAGCCCGAGGAAGAAAAGCAGAGCCCGAGGAAGACAACCAGAGCTAGAGGAGCAAAACCACAGCTCGAGGAACAAAACAAGCTCCCGAGGAAAGAAACCAGAGCCCGAGGAATAAAACCAGATCCCGAGGAACAAAACCAGATCGCGAAGAACAAAAGGAGGCCCCAAGGAACAAAACCAGAGCCCGTGGAATTATACTAGAGTCCGAGGAACAAACCAGAGCCCGAGGAAAAAAAACAGAGCCTGAGGAACAAAACCAGAGCCAATGGAACTAAATCAGAGCTTGAGGAACAAAACCAGAACCCGAGAAATTAAACCAGAGCCCGAGGAAGAAAACCAGAACCCGAGGAACAAAACCAGAGACCGAGGAAGAAATGGTGGGCCTGAGGAACAAAACGAGACCCATGGACCCAAACCAGAGCCCGAGGAGCTAAAGCAGAGCTGGAAGAACAAAACCAGAGCCCGGGGAACAAAACCAGCCCTCGAGGAAGAAAAGCAGAGCCCGAGGAAGAAAACCAGAGCCCGAGGAAGACAACCAGAGCTAGAGGAGCAAAACCACAGCTCGAGGAACAAAACGAGCTCCCGAGGAAAGAAACCAGAGCTCGAGGAACAAAACCAGATCCCGAGGAACAAAACCAGATCGCGAAGAACAAAAGGAGGCCCCAAGGAACAAAACCAGAGCCCGTGGAATTATACTAGAGTCCGAGGACCAAACCAGAGCCCGAGGAAAAAAACCAGAGCCTGAGGAACAAAACCAGAGCCAATGGAACTAAACCAGAGCCCGGGGAACAAAACCAGCCCTCGAGGAAGAAAACCAGAGCGCGAGGAAGAAAACCAGAGCCCGAGGAAGAATACCAGAACCCGAGGAAAAAAACCAGAGACGGAGGAACAAATGGTGGGCCTGAGGAACAAAACGAGACCCATGGACCCAAACCAGAGCCCGAGGAGCTAAAGCAGAGCTGGAAGAACAAAACCAGAGCCCGGGGAACAAAACCAGCCCTCGAGGAAGAAAACCAGAGCCCGAGGAAGACAACGAGAGGTAGAGGAGCAAAACCACAGCTCGAGGAACAAAACCAGAACCCGAGGAAAGAAACCAGAGCCCGAGGAACACAACCAGATCCCGAGGAACAAAACCAGATCGCGAAGAACAGAAGGAGGCCCCAAGGAACAAAACCAGAGCCCGTGGAATTATACTAGAGTCCGAGGACCAAACCAGAGCCCGAGGAAAAAAACCAGAGCCTGAGGAACAAAACCAGAGCCAATGGAACTAAACCAGAGCCCGGGGAACAAAACCAGCCCTCGAGGAAGAAAACCAGAGCGCGAGGAAGAAAACCAGAGCCCGAGGAAGAATACCAGAACCCGAGGAAGACAACCAGAGCTAGAGGAGCAAAACCACAGCTCGAGGAACAAAACCAGAGCCCGAGGAAAGAAACCAGAGCCCGAGGAACGAAACCAGAGCCCGAGGAACAAAATCAGATCGCGAAGAACAAAAGGAGGCCCCGAGGAACAAAACCAGAGCCCGTGGAATTATACTAGAGTCCGAGGAACAAAACCAGAGCCCGAGGAAAAAAAACAGAGCCTGAGGAACAAAACCAGAGCCAATGGAACTAAAAGAGAGCTCGAGGAACAAAACCAGAACCCGAGAAATTAAACCAGAGCCCGAGGAAGAACACCAGAAGCCGAGGAACAAAACCAGAGACGGAGGAACAAATGGTGGGCCTGAGGAACAAAACGTGGACGCAAACCAGAGCCCGAGGAACAAAACGTGGACGCAAACCAGAGCCCGAGGAGCTAAAGCAGAACTGGAAGAACAAAACCAGAGCCCGGGGAACAAAACCAGCCCTCGAGGAAGAAAACCAGAGCCCAAGGAACAAAACCAGATCGCGAAGAACAAAAGGAGGGCCCGAGGAATAAAACGAGACCCCGAGGAACAAAACTAGCCCTCGAGGAAGAAAAGCAGAGCCCAAGGAAGAAAAGCAGAGCCCGAGGAAGACAACCAGAGCTAGAGGAGCAAAACCACAGCTCGAGGAACAAAACCAGAGCCCAACAAAAGAAACCAGAGCCCGAGGAAGAAAACCAGAGCCCGAGGAACAAAACCAGATCCCGAAGAACAAAAGGAGGGCCCGAGGAATAAAACCAGACCCCGAGGAACAAAACTAGCCCTCGAGGAAGAAAAGCAGAGCCCGAGGAAGAAAACCAGAGCCCGAGGAAGACAACCAGAGCTAGAAGAGCAAAACCCCAGCTCGAGGAACAAAACCAGAGCCCGAGGAAAGAACCTAGAGCCCGAGGAACAAAACCAGATCCCGAGGAACAAAACCAGATCGCGAAGAACAAAAGGAGGCCCCAAGGAACAAAACCAGAGCCCGTGGAATTATACTAGAGTCCGAGGAACAAAACCAGAGCCCGAGGAAAAAAAACAGAGCCTGAGGAACAAAACCAGAGCCAATGGAACTAAACCAGAGCTCGAGGAACAAAACCAGAACCCGAGAAATTAAACCAGAGCCAGAGGAAGAAAACCAGAACGCGGGGAAAAAAACCAGAGACCGAGGAAGAAATGGTGGGCCCGAGGAACAAAACGAGACCCGTGGACCCAAACCAGAGCCCGAGGAGCTAAAGCAGAGCTGGAAGAACAAAAGCAGAGCCTGGGGAACAAAACCAGCCGTCGAGGAAGAAAACCAGAGCCCGAGGAAGAAAACCAGAGCCCGAGGAAGACAACCAGAGCTAGAGGAGCAAAACCACAGCTCGAGGAACAAAACCAGAGCCCGAGGAAAGAAACCAGAGCCTGAGGAACGAAACCAGATCCCGAGGAACAAAACCAGATCCCGAAGAACAAAAGGAGGGCCCGAGGAAAAAAAACAGAGCCCGAGGAACAAAACTAGCCCTCGAGGAAGAAAACCAGAGCCCGAGGAAGACAACCAGAGCTAGAGGAGCAAAACCACAGCTCGAGGAACAAAATGAGCTTCCGAGGGAAGAAACCAGAGCCCGAGGAACGAAACCAGAGCCCGAGGAAAAAAATCAGATCGCGAAGAACAAAAGGAGGCCCCGAGGAACAAAACCAGAGCCCGTGGAATTATACTAGAGTCCGAGGAACAAAACCAGAGCCCGAGGAAAAAAACCAGAGCCTGAGGAAGAAAACCAGAGCCAATGGAACTAAAAGAGAGCTCGAGGAACAAAACCAGAACACAAGAAATTAATCCAGAGCCCGAGGAAGAACACCAGAAGCCGAGGAACAAAACCAGAGACGGAGGAAAAAATGGTGGGCCTGAGGAACAAAACGTGGACGCAAACCAGAGCCCGAGGAACAAAACGTGGACGCAAACCAGAGCCCGAGGAGCTAAAGCAGAACTGGAAGAACAAAACCAGAGCCCGGGGAACAAAACCAGCCCTCGAGGAAGAAAACCAGAGCCCAAGGAACAAAACCAGATCGCGAAGAAGAAAAGGAGGGCCCGAGGAATAAAACGAGACCACGAGGAACAAAACTAGCCCTCGAGGAAGAAAAGCAGAGCCCGAGGAAGAAAAGCAGAGCCCGAGGAATGAAACCAGAGCCCGAGGAAGAAAACCAGATCCCGAGGAACAAAACCAGATCCCGAAGAACAAAAGGAGTGCCCGAGGAATAAAACCAGACCCCGAGGAACAAAACTAGCCCTCGAGGAAGAAAAGCAGAGCCCGAGGAAGACAACCAGAGCCCGAGGAAGACAACCAGAGCTAGAGCAGCAAAACCACAGCTCGAGGAACAAAACCAGAGCCCGAGGAAAGAAACTAGAGCCCGAGGAACAAAACCAGATCCCGAGGAACAAAACCAGATCCCGAAGAACAAAAGGAGGGCCCGAGGAAAAAAAACAGAGCCCGAGGAACAAAACTAGCCCTCGAGGAAGAAAACCAGAGCCCGAGGAAGACAACGAGAGCTAGAGGAGCAAAACCACAGCTCGAGGAACAAAATGAGCTTCCGAGGAAAGAAACCAGAGCCCGAGGAAAAAAACCAGAGCCTGAGGAACAAAACCAGAGCCAATGGAACTAAAACAGAGCTTGAGGAACAAAACCAGAACCCGAGAAATTAAACCAGAGCCCGAGGAAGAAAACCAGAACCCGAGGAACAAAACCAGAGACCGAGGAAGAAATGGTGGGCCCGAGGAACAAAACGAGACCCATGGACCCAAACCAGAGCCCGAGGAGCTAAAGCAGAGTTGGAAGAACAAAAGCAGAGCCCGGGGAACAAAACCAGCCCTCGAGGAAGAAAACCAGAGCCCGAGGAAGAAAACCAGAGCCCGAGGAAGACAACCAGAGCCCGAGGAAAGAAACCAGAGCCCAATGAACAAAAGCAGGTCCCGAAGAACAAAAGGAGGGTCCGAGGAATAAAACGAGACCCCGAGGAACAAAACTAGCCCTCGAGGAAGAAAACCAGAGCCCGAGGAAGACAACCAGAGCTAGAGGAGCAAAACCACAGCTCGAGGAACAAAACCAGAGCCCGAGGAAAGAAACCAGAGCCCAAGGAACAAAAACAGGTCCCGAAGAACAAAAGGAGGGTCCGAGGAATAAAACGAGACCCCGAGGAACAAAACTAGCCCTCGAGGAAGAAAACCAGAGGCCGAGGAATACAACCAGAGCTAGAGGAGCAAAACCACAGCTCGAGGAACAAAACCAGAGCCCGAGGAAAGAAACCAGAGCCCAAGGAACAAAAACAGGTCCCGAAGAACACAAGGAGGGTCCGAGGAAGAAAACGAGACACCGAGGAACAAAACCAGCCCTCGAGGAAGAAAAGCAGAGCCCGAGGAAGTAAACCAGAGCCTGAGGAAGACAAGGAGAGCTAGAGGAGCAAAACCCCAGCTCGAGGAACAAAACGAGCTCCCGAGGAAAGAAACCAGAGCCCGAGGAACAAAACCAGATCCCGAGGAACAAAACCAGATCGCGAAGAACAAAAGGAGGCCCCGAGGAACAAAACCAGAGCCCGTGGAATTATACTAGAGTCCGAGGAACAACACCAGAGACCGAGGAAAAAAACCAGAGCCTGAGGAACAAAATCAGAGCCCGTGGAACTAAACCAGAGCCCGGGGAACAAAACCAGAGGCCGAGAAAAAAAAGCAGGGGCAGAGGAACAAAAAAAGAGGCCGAGGAACAATACCAGAGCCCGAGGAAGAAAACCAGAGCTTGAGGAACAAAACCAGAGACCGAGGAAGAAATGGTGGGCCCGAGGTACAAAACGAGACCCGTGGACCCAAACCAGAGCCCGAGGAGCTAAAGCAGAGGTTGAAGAACCAAAGCAGAGCCCGGGGAACAAAACCAGTCGTCGAGGAAGAAAACCAGAGCCCGAGGAAGAAAACCAGAGCCCGAGGAAGACAACCAGAGCTAGAGGAGCAAAACCACAGCTCGAGGAACAAAACCAGAGCCCGAGGAAAGAAACCAGAGCCCAAGGAACGAAACCAGAGCCAATGGAACTAAAAGAGAGCTCGAGGAACAAAACCAGAACCCGAGAAATTAAACCAGAGCCCGAGGAAGAAAACCAGAGCCCAAGGAACAAAACCAGATCGCGAAGAACAAAAGGGGGGCCCGAGGAATAAAACCAGACCCCGAGGAACAAAACTGGCCCTCGAGGAAGAAGAGCAGAGCCCAAGGAAGAAAAGCAGAGCCCGAGGAAGACAACCAGAGCTAGAGGAGCAAAACCACAGCTCGAGGAACAAAATCAGAGCCCGAGGAATGAAACCAGAGCCCGAGGAAGACAACCAGAGCCCGAGGAACAAAACCAGATCCCGAAGAACAAAAGGAAGGCCCGAGGAATAAAACCAGACCCCGAGGAACAAAACTAGCCCTCGAGGAAGAAAAGCAGAGCCCGAAGAAGAAAACCAGAGCCCGAGGAAGACAACCAGAGCTAGAGGAGCAAAACCCCAGCTCGAGGAACAAAACCAGAGCCCGAGGAAAGAACCTAGAGCCCGAGGAACAAAACCAGATCCCAAGGAACAAAACCAGATCCTGAAGAACAAAAGGAGGCCCCAAGGAACAAAACCAGAGCCCGTGGAATTATACTAGAGTCCGAGGAACAAAACCAGAGCCCGAGGAAAAAAAACAGAGCCTGAGGAACAAAACCAGAGCCAATGGAACTAAACCAGAGCTCGAGGAACAAAACCAGAACCCGAGAAATTAAACCAGAGCCCGAGGAAGAAAACCAGAGCCCGAGGAACAAAACCAGAGACCGAGGAAGAAATGGTGGGCCCGAGGAACAAAACGAGACCCGTGGACCCAAACCAGAGCCCGAGGAGCTAAAGCAGAGCTGCAAGAACAAAAGCAGAACCCGGGGAACAAAACCAGCCCTCGAGGAAGAAAACCAGATCCCGAGGAACAAAACCAGATCCCGAAAAACAAAAGGAGGGCCCGAGGAAAAAAACCAGAGCCCGAGGAACAAAACTAGCCCTCGAGGAAGAAAACCAGAGCCCGAGGAAGACAACCAGAGCTAGAGGAGCAAAACCACAGCTCGAGGAACAAAATGAGCTTCCGAGGAAAGAAACCAGAGCCCGAGGAACAAAACCAGAGCCCGAGGAACAAAATCAGATCGCGAAGAACAAAAGGAGGCCCCGAGGAACAAAACCAGAGCCCGTGGAATTATACTAGAGTCCGAGGAACAAAACCAGAGCCCGAGGAAAAAAAACAGAGACTGAGGAACAAAATCAGAGACAATGGAACTAAAAGAGAGCTCGAGGAACAAAACCAGAACCCGAGAAATTAAACCAGAGCCCGAGGAAGAAAACCAGAACCCGAGGAACAAAACCAGAGACGGAGGAAAAAATGGTGGGCCTGAGGAACAAAACGTGGACGCAAACCAGAGCCCGAGGAACAAAACGTGGACGCAAACCAGAGCCCGAGGAGGTAAAGCAGAACTGGAAGAACAAAACCAGAGCCCAAGGAACAAAACCAGATCGCGAAGAACAAAAGGAGGGCCCGAGGAATAAAACGAGACCCCGAGGAACAAAACTAGCCCTCGAGGAAGAAAAGCAGAGCCCGAGGAAGAAAAGCAGAGCCCGAGGAATGAAACCAGAGCCCGAGGAAGAAAACCAGAGCCCGAGGAACAAAACCAGATCCCGAAGAACAAAAGGAGTGCCCGAGGAATAAAACCAGACCCCGAGGAACAAAACTAGCCCTCGAGGAAGAAAAGCAGAGCCCGAGGAAGAAAACCAGAGCCCGAGGAAGACAACCAGAGCTAGAGCAGCAAAACCACAGCTCGAGGAACAAAACCAGAGCCCGAGGAAAGAAACTAGATCCCGAGGAACAAAACCAGATCCCGAGGAAAAAAACCAGATTGCGAAGAACAAAAAGAGGCCCCAAGGAACAAAACCAGAGCCCGTGGAATTATACTAGAGTCCGAGGAACAAAACCAGAGCCCGAGGAAAAAAACCAGAGCCTGAGGAACAAAACCAGAGCCAATGGAACTAAACCAGAGCTTGAGGAACAAAACCAGAACCCGAGAAATTAAACCAGAGCACGAGGAAGAAAACCAGAACCCGAGGAACAAAACCAGAGACCGAGGAAGAAATGGTGGGCCCGAGGAACAAAACGAGACCCATAGACCCAAACCAGAGCCCGAGGAGCTAAAGCACAGTTGGAAGAACAAAAGCAGAGCCCGGGGAACAAAACCAGCCCTCGAGGAAGAAAAGCAGAGCCCAAGGAAGAAAACCAGAGCCCGAGGAAGACAACCAGAGCCCGAGGAAAGAAACCAGAGCCCGAGGAACAAAAGCAGGTCACGAAGAACAAAAGGAGGGTCCGAGGAATAAAACGAGACCCCGAGGAACAAAACTAGCCCTCGAGGAAGAAAACCAGAGCCCGAGGAAGACAACGAGAGCTAGAGGAGCAAAACCACAGCTCGAGGAACAAAACCAGAGCCCGAGGAAAGAAACCAGAGCCCGAGGAAGAAAACCAGAGCCCGAGGAACAAAACCAGATCCCGAAGAACAAAAGGAGGGCCCGAGGAATAAAACCAGACCCCGAGGAACAAAACTAGCCCTCGAGGAAGAAAAGCAGAGCCCGAGGAAGAAAACCAGAGCCCGAGGAATGAAACCAGAGCCCGAGGAAGAAAACCAGAGCCCGAGGAACAAAACCAGATCCCGAAGAACAAAAGGAGGGCCCGAGGAATAAAACCAGAGCCCGAGGAACAAAACTAGCCCTCGAGGAAGAAAAGCAGAGCCCGAGGAAGAAAACCAGAGCCTGAGGAAGACATCCAGAGCTAGAGGAGCAAAACCACAGCTCGAGGAACAAAACGAGCTCCCGAGGAAAGAAACCAGAGCCCGAGGAACAAAACGAGATCCCGAGGAACAAAACCAGATCGCAAAGAACAAAAGGAGGCCCCAAGGAACAAAACCAGAGCCCGTGGAATTATACTAGAGTCCGAGGAACAAAACCAGAGCCCGAGGAAAAAATCCAGAGCCTGAGGAAGAAAACCAGAGCCAATGGAACTAAAAGAGAGCTTGAGGAACAAAACCAGAACCCGAGAAATTAAACCAGAGCCCGAGGAAGAAAACCAGAACCCGGGGAAAAAAACCAGAGACCGAGGAAGAAATGGTGGGCCCGAGGAACAAAACGAGACCCGTGGACCCAAACCAGAGCCCGAGGAGCTAAAGCAGAGCTGGAAGACGAAAACCAGAGCCCGGGCAACAAAACCAGCCCTCGAGGAAGAAAACCAGAGCCCGAGGAAGAAAACCAGAGCCCGAGGAAGACAACCAGAGCCCGAGGAAAGAAACCAGAGCCCGAGGAACAAAACCAGAGCCCTAGGAACAAAACCAGATCGCGAAGAACAAAAGGAGGCCCCAAGGAACAAAACCAGAGACCGTGGAATTATACTAGAGTCCGAGGAACAAAACCAGAGCCCAAGAAAAAAAAACAGAGCCTGAGGAAGAAAACCAGAGCCAATGGAACTAAAAGAGAGCTTGAGGAACAAAACCAGAACCCGAGAAATTAAACCACAGCCCAAGGAAGAAAACCAGAACCCGAGGAACAAAACCAGAGACCGAGGAAGAAATGGTGGGCCCGAGGAACAAAACGAGACCCGTGGACCCAAACCAGAGCCCGAGGAGCTAAAGCAGAGCTGGAAGAACAAAACCAGAGCCCGGGCAACAAAACCAGCCATCGAGGAAGAAAACCAGAGCCCGAGAAAGAAAACCAGAGCGCGAGGAAGACAACCAGAGCTAGGGGAGCAAAACCACAGCTCGAGGAACAAAACCAGAGCCCGAGGAAAGAAACCAGAGCCCGAGGAAGAAAACCAGAGCCCGAGGAACAAAACCAGATCCCGAAGAACAAAAGGAGGGCCCAAGGAATAAAACCAGACCCCAAGAAACAAAACTAGCCCTCGAGGAAGAAAAGCAGAGCCCGAGGAAGAAAAGCAGAGCCCGAGGAATACAACGAGAGCTAGAGGAGCAAAACGACAGCTCGAGGAACAAAACAAGCTCCCGAGGAAAGAAACCAGAGCCCGAGGAACAAAACCAGATCCCGAGGAACAAAACCAGATCGCGAAGAACAAAAGGAGGCCCCAAGGAACAAAACCAGAGCCCGTGGAATTATACTAGAGTCGAGGAACAAACCAGAGCCCGAGGAAAAAAAACAGAGCCTGAGGAACAAAATCAGAGCCAATGGGACTAAATCAGAGCTTGAGGAACAAAACCAGAACCCGAGAAATTAAACCAGAGCCCGAGGGAGAAAACCAGAACCCGAGGAACAAAACCAGAGACCGAGGAAGAAATGGTGGGCCTGAGGAACAAAACGACACCCGTGGACCCAAACCAGAGCCCGAGGAGCTAAAGCAGAGCTGGAAGAACAAAAGCAGAGCCCGGGGAACAAAACCAGCCCTCGAGGAAGAAACCCAGAGCCCGAGGAAGAAAACCAGAGCCCGAGGAAGACAACCAGAGCTAGAGGAGCAAAACCACAGCTCGAGGAACAAAACGAGCTCCCGAGGAAAGAAACCAGAGCCCGAGGAACAAAACCAGATCCCGAGGAACAAAACCAGATCGCGAAGAACAAAAGGAGGCCCCAAGGAACAAAACCAGAGCCCGTGGAATTATACTAGAGTCCGAGGACCAAACCAGAGCCCGAGGAAAAAAACCAGAGCCTGAGGAACAAAACCAGAGCCAATGGAACTAAACCAGAGCCCGGGGAACAAAACCAGCCCTCGAGGAAGAAAACCAGAGCGCGAGGAAGAAAACCAGAGCCCGAGGAAGAATACCAGAACCCAAGGAACAAAACCAGAGACGGAGGAACAAATGGTGGGCCTGAGGAACAAAACGAGACCCATGGACCCAAACCAGAGCCCGAGGAGCTAAAGCAGAGCTGGAAGAACAAAACCAGAGCCCGGGGAACAAAACCAGCCCTCGAGGAAGAAAATCAGAGCCCGAGGAAGACAACGAGAGGTAGAGGAGCAAAACCACAGCTCGAGGAACAAAACCAGAGCCCGAGGAAAGAAACCAGAGCCCGAGGAACACAACCAGATCCCGAGGAACAAAACCAGATCGCGAAGAACAGAAGGAGGCCCCAAGGAAGAAAACCAGAGCCCGTGGAATTATACTAGAGTCCGAGGACCAAACCAGAGCCCGAGGAAAAAAACCAGAGCCTGAGGAACAAAACCAGAGCCAATGGAACTAAACCAGAGCCCGGGGAACAAAACCAGCCCTCGAGGAAGAAAACCAGAGCGCGAGGAAGAAAACCAGAGCCCGAGGAAGAATACCAGAACCCGAGGAACAAAACCAGAGACGGAGGAACAAATGGTGGGCCTGAGGAACAAAACGTGGACGCAAACCAGAGCCCGAGGAACAAAACGTGGACGCAAACCAGAGCCCGAGGAGCTAAAGCAGAACTGGAAGAACAAAATCAGAGCCCGGGGAACAAAACCAGCCCTCGAGGAAGAAAACCAGAGCCCAAGGAACAAAACCAGATCGCGAAGAACAAAAGGAGGGCCCGAGGAATAAAACGAGACCCCGAGGAACAAAACTAGCCCTCGAGGAAGAAAACCAGAGCCCAAGGAAGAAAAGCAGAGCCCGAGGAAGACAACCAGAGCTAGAGGAGCAAAACCACAGCTCGAGGAACAAAACCAGAGCCCGAGGAATGAAACCAGAGCCCGAGGAACAAAACCAGATCCCGAGGAACAAAACCAGATCCTGAAGAACAAAAGGAGGGCCCTAGGAATAAAACCAGAGCCCGTGGAATTATACTAGAGTCCGAGGAAAAAAATCAGAGCCCGAGGAAAAAAAACAGAGCCTGAGGAACAAAACCAGAGCCAATGGAACTAAAACAGAGCTCGAGGAACAAAACCAGAACCCGAGAAATTAAACCAGAGCCCGAGGAAGAAAACCAGAACCCGAGGAACAAAACCAGAGACCGAGGAACAAATGCTGGGCCTGAGGAACAAAACGAGACCCGTGGACCCAAACCAGAGCCCGAGGAGTTAAAGCAGAGCTGGAAGAACAAAACCAGAACCCGGGGAACAAAACCAGCCCTCGAGGAAGAAAACCAGAGCCCGAGGAAGAAAACCAGAGCCCGAGGAAGACGACCAGAGCTAGAGGAGCAAAACCACAGCTCGAGGAACAAAACCAGAGCCCGAGGAACAAAACCAGATCCTGAAGAACAAAAGGAGGACCCGAGGAAAAAAAACAGAGCCCGAGGAACAGAATTAGCCCTCGAGGAAGAAAACCAGAGCCCGAGGAAGACAACGAGAGCTAGAGGAGCAAAACCACAGCTCGAGGAACAAAACCAGGCCCGAGGAAAGAAACCAGAGCCCAAGGAACAAAAACAGGCCCCGAAGAACAAAAGGAGGGTCTGAGGAATAAAACCAGAGCCCGAGGAACAAAACCAGAGACCGAGGAAGAAATGGTGTGCCCGAGGAACAAAACGAGACCCATGGACCCAAACCAGAGCCCGAGGAGCTAAAGCAGAGCTGGAAGAACAAAACCAGAGCCCGGGGAACAAAACCAGCCCTCGAGGAAGAAAAGCAGAGCCCGAGGAAGAAAACCAGAGCCCGAGGAAGACAACCAGAGCTAGAGGAGCAAAACTACAGCTCGAGGAACAAAACCAGAGCCCGAGGAAAGAAACCAGAGCCCAAGGAACAAAAACAGGTCCCGAAGAACAAAAGGAGGGTCTGAGGAATAAAGCCAGACCCCGAGGAAAAAAACTAGCCCTCGAGGAAGAAAAGCAGAGCCCGAGGAAGAAAACCAGAGCCCGAGGAAGACAACCAGAGCTAGAGGAGCAAAACCACAGCTCGAGGAACAAAACCAGAGCCCGAGGAACAAAACCAGATCCCGAAGAACAAAAGGAGGACCCGAGGAAAAAAAACAGAGCCCGAGGAACAGAATTAGCCCTCGAGGAAGAAAACCAGAGCCCGAGGAAGACAACGAGAGCTAGAGGAGCAAAACGACAGCTCGAGGAACAAAACCAGGCCCGAGGAAAGAAACCGGAGCCCTAGGAACAAAAACAGGTCCCGAAGAACAAAAGGAGGGTCTGAGGAATAAAACCAGAGCCCGAGGAACAAAACCAGAGACCGAGGAACAAATGTTGGGCCTGAGGAACAAAATGAGACCCATCGACCCAAACCAGAGCCCGAGGAGCTAAAGCAGAGCTGGAAGAACAAAACCAGAGCCCGAGGAACAAAAGCAGATCGCGAAGAACAAAAGGAGACCCCAAGGAACAAAACCAGAGCCCGTGGAATTATACTAGAGTCCGAGGAACAACACCAGAGCCCGAGGAAAACAACCAGAGCCTGAGGAACAAAAGCAGAGCCCATGGAACTAAACCAGAGCCCGGGGAACAAAACCAGAGGCCGAGAAAAAAAAGCAGGGGCAGAGGAACAAAAAAAGAGGCCGAGGAACAATACCAGAGCCCGAGGAAGAAAACCAGAGCCCGAGGAACAAAACCAGAGACCGAGGAAGAAATGGTGGGCCTGAGGAACAAAACGACACCCGTGGAACCAAACCAGAGCCCGAGGAGCTAAAGCAGAGCTGGAAGAACAAAACCAGAGCCCGGGGAACAAAACCAGCCCTCGAGGAAGAAAACCAGAGCCCGAGGAAGACAACCAGAGCTAGAGGAGCAAAACCACAGCTCGAGGAACAAAACGAGTTCCCGAGGAAAGAAACCAGAGCCCGAGGAAGAAAACCAGATCCCGAGGAACAAAACCAGATCGCGAAGAACAAAAGGAGGCCCCAAGGAACAAAACCAGAGCCCGTGGAATTATACTAGAGTCCGAGGAACAAAACCAGAGCCCGAGGAAAAAAACCAGAGCCTGAGGAACAAAACCAGAGCCAATGGAACTAAACTAGAACTCGAGGAACAAAACCAGAACCCGAGAAATTAAACCAGAGCCCGAGGAATAACACCAGAACCCGAGGAACAAAACCAGAGACGGAGGAACAAATGGTGGGCCCGAGGAACAAAACGAGACCTGTGGACCCAAACCAGAGCCCGAGGAGCTAAAGCAGAGCTAGAAGAACAAAAGCAGAGCCCGGGGATCAAAACCAGCCCTCGAGGAAGAAAACCAGAGCCCGAGGAAGACAACGAGAGCTAGAGGAGCAAAACCACAGCTCGAGGAAGACAACCAGAGCTAGAGGAGCAAAACCAGAGCCCGAGGAACGAAACCAGAGCCCGAGGAACAAAACCAGATCCCAAAGAACAAAAGGAGGGCCCGAGGAATAAAACCAGACCCCGAGGAACAAAACTAGCCCTCGAGGAAGAAAAGCAGAGCCCGAGGAAGAAAACCAGAGCCCGAGGAAGACAACCAGAGCTAGAGGAGCAAAACCACAGCTCGAGGAAGACAACCAGAGCTAGAGGAGCAAAACAAGAGCCCGAGGAAGAAAACCAGAGCCCGAGGAACAAAACCAGATCCCGAGGAACAAAACCAGATCGCGAAGAACAAAAGGAGGCCCCAAGGAACAAAACCAGAGCCTGTGGAATTATACTAGAGTCCAAGGAACAAAACCAGAGCCTGAGGAAAAAAACCAGAGCCTGAGGAACAAAACCAGAGCCAATGGAACTAAACCAGAGCTCGAGGAACAAAACCAGAACCCGAGAAATGAAACCAGAGCCCGAGGAAGAAAACCAGAACCCGAGGAACAAAACCAGAGACGGAGGAACAAATGGTGGGCCCGAGGAACAAAACGAGTCCCGTGGACCCAAACCAGAGCCCGAGAAGCTAAAGCAGAGCTGGAAGGACAAAACCAGAGCCCGGGGAACAAAACCAGCCCTCGAGGAAGAAAACCAGAGCCTGAGGAAAAAAACCAGATCCCGAAGAACAAAAGGAGGACCCGAGGAAAAAAAACAGAGCCCGAGGAACAGAATTAGCCCTCGAGGAAGAAAACCAGAGCCCGAGGAAGACAACGAGAGCTAGAGGAGCAAAACCACAGCTCGAGGAACAAAACCAGGCCCGAGGAAAGAAACCGGAGCCCAAGGAACAAAAACAGGTCCCGAAGAACAAAAGGAGGGTCTGAGGAATAAAACCAGAGCCCGAGGAACAAAACCAGAGACCGAGGAAGAAATGGTGTGTCCGAGGAACAAAACGAGACCCATGGACCCAAACCAGAGCCCGAGGAGCTAAAGCAGAGCTGGAAGAACAAAACCAGAGCCCGGGGAACAAAACCAGCCCTCGAGGAAGAAAACCAGAGCCCGAGGAAGACAACCAGAGCTAGAGGAGCAAAACCACAGCTCGAGGAACAAAACGAGCTCCCGAGGAAAGAAACCAGAGCCCGAGGAACAAAACCAGATCCCGAGGAACAAAACCAGATCGCGAAGAACAAAAGGAGGCCCCAAGGAACAAAACCAGAGCCCGTGGAATTATACTAGAGTCCGAGGAACAAAACCAGAGCCCGAGGAAAAAAACCAGAGCCTGAGGAACAAAACCAGAGCCAATGGAACTAAACTAGAACTCGAGGAACAAAACCAGAACCCGAGAAATTAAACCAGAGCCCGAGGAATAACACCAGAACCCGAGGAACAAAACCAGAGACGGAGGAACAAATGGTGGGCCCGAGGAACAAAACGAGACCCGTGGACCCAAACCAGAGCCCGAGGAGCTAAAGCAGAGCTAGAAGAACAAAAGCAGAGCCCGGGGATCAAAACCAGCCCTCGAGGAAGAAAACCAGAGCCCGAGGAAGACAACGAGAGCTAGAGGAGCAAAACCACAGCTCGAGGAAGACAACCAGAGCTAGAGGAGCAAAACCAGAGCCCGAGGAACGAAACCAGAGCCCGAGGAACAAAACCAGATCCCAAAGAACAAAAGGAGGGCCCGAGGAATAAAACCAGACCCCGAGGAAAAAAACTAGCCCTCGAGGAAGAAAAGCAGAGCCCGAGGAAGAAAACCAGAGCCCGAGGAAGACAACCAGAGCTAGAGGAGCAAAACCACAGCTCGAGGAAGACAACCAGAGCTAGAGGAGCAAAACAAGAGCCCGAGGAAGAAAACCAGAGCCCGAGGAACAAAACCAGATCCCGAGGAACAAAACCAGATCGCGAAGAACAAAAGGAGGCCCCAAGGAACAAAACCAGAGCCTGTGGAATTATACTAGAGTCCAAGGAACAAAACCAGAGCCTGAGGAAAAAAACCAGAGCCTGAGGAACAAAACCAGAGCCAATGGAACTAAACCAGAGCTCGAGGAACAAAACCAGAACCCGAGAAATGAAACCAGAGCCCGAGGAAGAAAACCAGAACCCGAGGAACAAAACCAGAGACGGAGGAACAAATGGTGGGCCCGAGGAACAAAACGAGTCCCGTGGACCCAAACCAGAGCCCGAGAAGCTAAAGCAGAGCTGGAAGGACAAAACCAGAGCCCGGGGAACAAAACCAGCCCTCGAGGAAGAAAACCAGAGCCTGAGGAAAAAAACCAGATCCCGAAGAACAAAAGGAGGACCCGAGGAAAAAAAACAGAGCCCGAGGAACAGAATTAGCCCTCGAGGAAGAAAACCAGAGCCCGAGGAAGACAACGAGAGCTAGAGGAGCAAAACCACAGCTCGAGGAACAAAACCAGGCCCGAGGAAAGAAACCGGAGCCCAAGGAACAAAAACAGGTCCCGAAGAACAAAAGGAGGGTCTGAGGAATAAAACCAGAGCCCGAGGAACAAAACCAGAGACCGAGGAAGAAATGGTGTGTCCGAGGAACAAAACGAGACCCATGGACCCAAACCAGAGCCCGAGGAGCTAAAGCAGAGCTGGAAGAACAAAACCAGAGCCCGGGGAACAAAACCAGCCCTCGAGGAAGAAAACCAGAGCCCGAGGAAGAAAACCAGAGCCCGAGGAAGACAACCAGAGCTAGAGGAGCAAAACCACAGCTCGAGGAACAAAACCAGAGCCCGAGGAAAGAAACCAGAGCCCAAGGAACAAAAACAGGTCCCGAAGAACAAAAGGAGGGCCCGAGGAATAAAACCAGACCCCGAGGAAAAAAACTAGCCCTCGAGGAAGAAAAGCAGAGCCCGAGGAACAAAACCAGAGACCGAGGAAGAAATGGTGGGCCTGAGGAACAAAACGAGACCCGTGGACCCAAACCAGAGCCCGAGGAGCTAAAGCAGAGCTGGAAGAACAAAACCAGAGCCCGGGGAACAAAACCAGCCCTCGAGGAAGAAAAGCAGAGCCCGAGGAAGAAAACCAGAGCCCGAGGAAGACAACCAGAGCTAGAGGAGCAAAACCACAGCTCGAGGAACAAAACAAGCTCCCGAGGAAAGAAACCAGAGCCCGAGGAACAAAACCAGATCCCGAGGAACAAAACCAGATCCCGAAGAACAAAAGGAGGGACCGAGGAAAAAAACGAGACCCCGAGGAATAAAACTAGCCCTCGAGGAAGAATACCAGAGCCCGAAGAAGACAACCAGAGCTAGAGGAGCAAAACCACAGCTCGAGGAACAAAACCAGAGCCCGAGGAAAGAAACCAGAGCCCGAGGAAGAAAACCAGAACCTGAGGAACAAAACCAGATCCTGAAGAACAAAAGGAGGGCCCAAGGAATAAAACCAGACCCCGAGGAACAAAACTAGCCCTCGAGGAAGAAAAGCAGAGCCCGAGGAAGAAAACCAGAGCCCGAGGAAGACAACGAGAGCTAGAGGAGCAAAACCCCAGCTCGAGGAACAAAACGAGCTCCCGAGGAAAGAAACCAGAGCCCGAGGAACAAAACCAGATCCCGAGGAACAAAACCAGATCGCGAAGAACAAAAGGAGGCCCCAAGGAACAAAACCAGAGCCCCTGGAATTATACTAGAGTCCGAGGAACAAAACCAGAGCCCGAGGAAAAAAACCAGAGCCTGAGGAAGAAAACCAGAGCCAATGGAACTAAACCAGAGCTCGAGGAACAAAACCAGAACCCGAGAAATTAAACCAGAGCCCGAGGAAGAAAACCAGAACCCGAGGAACAAAACCAGAGACCGAGGAAGAAATGGTGGGCCCGAGGAACAAAACGAGACCCGTGGACCCAAACCAGAGCCCGAGGAGCTAAAGCAGAGCTGGAAGAACAAAACCAGAGCCCGGGCAACAAAACCAGCCCTCGAGGACGAAAACCAGAGCCCAAGGAAGAAAAGCAGAGCCCGAGGAAGACAAGAGAGCTAGAGGAGCAAAACCACAGCTCGAGGAACAAAACCAGAGCCCGAGGAAAGAAACCAGATCCCGAGGAACAAAAACAGGTCCCGAAGAACAAAAGGAGGGTCCGAGGAATAAAACGAGACCCCGAGGAACAAAACTAGCCCTCGAGAAAGAAAACCAGAGCCCGAGGAAGACAACCAGAGCTAGAGGAGAAAAACCATAGCTCGAGGAAGAAAACCAGAGCCCGAGGAAAGAAACCAGAGCCCGAGGAAGACAATGAGAGCTAGAGGAGCAAAACCACAGCCCGAGGAAGACAACCAGAGCTAGAGGAGCAAAACCAGAGCCCGAGGAACGAAACCAGAGCCCGAGGAACGAAACCAGAGCCCGAGGAACAAAACCAGATCCCGAAGAACAAAAGGAGGGCCCGAGGAATAAAACGAGACCCCGAGGAACAAAACTAACCCTCGAGGAAGAAAAGCAGAGCCCGAGGAAGAAAAGCAGAGCCCGAGGAAGAAAACCAGAGCCCGAGGAAGACAACCAGAGCTAGAGGAGCAAAACCACAGCTCGAGGAAGACAACCAGAGCTAGAGGAGCAAAACAAGAGCCCGAGGAAGAAAACCAGAGCCCGAGGAACAAAACCAGATCCCGAGGAACAAAACCAGATCGCGAAGAACAAAAGGAGGCCCCAAGGAACAAAACCAGAGCCCGTGGAATTATACTAGAGTCCGAGGAACAAAACCAGAGCCTGAGGAAGAAATGGTGGGCCCGAGGAACAATACGAGTCCCGTGGACCCAAACCAGAGCCCGAGAAGCTAAAGCAGAGCTGGAAGGACAAAACCAGAGACCGGGGAACAAAACCAGCCCTCGAGGAAGAAAACCAGAGCCCGAGGAAGAAAAGCAGAGCCCGAGGAAGACAACCAGAGCTAGAGGAGCAAAACCACAGCTCGAGGAACAAAACCAGAGCCCGAGGAAAGAAACCAGAGCCCGAGGAACGAAACCAGAGCCCGAGGAACAAAATCAGATCGCGAAGAACAAACGGAGGCCCCAAGGAACAAAACCAGAGCCCGTGGAATTATACTAGAGTCCGAGGAACAAAACCAGAGCCTGAGGAAAAAAACCAGAGCCTGAGGAAGAAAACCAGAGCCAATGGAACTAAACCAGAGCTCGAGGAACAAAAGCAGAACCCGAGAAATTAAACCAGAGCCCGAGGAAGAAAACCAGAACTCGAGGAACAAAACCAGAGACCGAGGAACAAATGGTGGGCCTGAGGAACAAAACGAGACCCGTGGACCCAAACCAGAGCCCGAGGAGCTAAAGCAGAGCTGGAAGAACAAAACCAGAGCCCGGGGAACAAAACCAGCCCTCGAGGAAGAAAACCAGAGCCTGAGGAAGAAAACCAGAGCCCGAGGAAGACAACCAGAGCTAGAGGAGCAAAACCACAGCTCGAGGAACAAAACCAGAGCCCGAGGAAAGAAACCAGAGCCTGAGGAACGAAACCAGATGCCGAGGAACAAAACCAGATCCCGAAGAAATAAAGGAGGGCCCGAGGAAAAAAAACAGAGCCCGAGGAACAGAATTAGCCGTCGAGGTAGAATACCAGAGCCCGAGGAAGACAACCAGAGCTAGAGGAGCAAAACCACAGCTCGAGGAAAAAATCGAGCTCCCGAGGAAAGAAACCAGAGCCCGAGGAACAAAACCAGATCCCGAGGAACAAAAGGAGGGTCCGAGGAATAAAACCAGAGCCCGAGGAACAAAACCAGAGCCCAAGGAACAAATGGTGGGCCCGAGGAACAAAACGAGTCCCGTAGACCCAAACCAGAGCTCGAGAAGCTAAAGCAGAGCTGGAAGGACAAAACCAGAGCCCGGGCAACAAAACCAGCCCTCGAGGAAGAAAACCAGAGCCCGAGGAAGAAAAGCAGAGCCCGAGGAAGAAAACCAGAGCTAGAGGAGCAAAACCACAGCTCGAGGAACAAAACCAGAGCCCGAGGAAAGAAACCAGAGCCCGAGGAATGAAACCACAGCCCGAGGAACAAAATCAGATCGCGAAGAACAAAAGGAGGCCCCGAGGAACAAAACCAGAGTCCGTGGAATTATACTAGAGTCCGAGGAACAAAACCAGAGCCCGAGGAAAGAAACCAGAGCCTGAGGAAGAAAACCAGAGCCAATGGAACTAAACCAGAGCTCGAGGAACAAAACCAGAACCCGAGAAATTAAACCAGAGCCCGAGGAAGAAAACCAGAACCCGAGGAACAAAACCAGAGACCGAGGAACAAATGGTGGGCCCGAGGAACAAAACGAGACCCGTGGACCCAAACCAGAGCCCGAGGAGCTAAAGCAGAGCTGGAAGAACAAAACCAGAGCCCGGGGAACAAAACCAGCCCTCGAGGAAGAAAACCAGAGCCCGAGGAAAAAAACCAGAGCCTGAGGAAGAAAACCAGAGCCAATGGAACTAAAACAGAGCCCGAGGAAAGAAACCAGAGCCTGAGGAATGAAACCAGATCCCGAGGAACAAAACCAGATCCCGAAGAACAAAAGGAGGGCCGGAGGAAAAAAACCAGACCCCGAGGAACAAAACTAGCCCTCGAGGAAGAAAACCAGAGCCCGAGGAAGACAACCAGAGCTAGAGGAGCAAAACCACAGCTCGAGGAACGAAACCAGAGCCCGAGGAAAGAAACCAGAGCCCAAGGAACAAAAACAGGTCCCTAAGAACAAAAGGAGGGTCCGAGGAATAAAACCAGAGCCCGAGGAACAAAACTAGCCCTCGAGGAAGAAAACCAGAGCCCGAGGAAGATAACCAGAGCTAGAGGAGCAAAACCACAGCTCGAGGAAAAAAACCAGAGCCCGAGGAAAGAAACCAGAGCCCGAGGAAGAAAACCAGATCCCGAGGAACAAAACCAGATACCGAAGAACAAAAGGAGGTCCCGAGGAATAAAACCAGACCCCGAGGAACAGAACTAGCCCTCGAGGAAGAAAAGCAGAGCCCGAGGAAGAAAACCAGAGCCCGAGGAAGACAACCAGAGCTAGAGGAGCAAAACCACAGCTCGAGGAACAAAACCAGAGCCCAAGGAAAGAAACCAGAGCGCAAGGAACAAAAGCAGGTCCCGAAGAACAAAAGGAGGGTCCGAGGAATAAAACGAGACCCCGAGGAACAAAACTAGCCCTCGAGGAAGAATACCAGAGCCCAAGGAATAGAACCAGAGCTAGAGGAGCAAAACCACAGCTCGAGGAACAAAACGAGCTCCCGAGGAAAGAAACCAGAGCCTGAGGAAGAAAACCAGAGCCCAAGGAACAAAACTAGCCCTCGAGGAAGAAAAGCAAAGCCCGAGGAAGAAAACCAGAGCCCGAGGAACAAATGGTGGGCTTGAGGAACAAAACGAGACCCGTGGACCCAAACCAGAGCCCAAGAAGTTAAAGCAGAGCTGGAAGAACAAAACCAGAGCCCGAGGAACAAAACTAGCCCTCGAGGTAGAATACCAGAGCCCGAGGAAGACAACCAGAGCTAGAGGAGCAAAACCACAGCTCGAGGAACAAAACGAGCTCCCGAGGAAAGAAACCAGAGCCCGAGGAACAAAACCAGATCCTGAGGAACAAAAGGAGGGTCCGAGGAATAAAACCAGAGCCCGAGGAACAAAACCAGAGACCGAGGAACAAATGGTGGGCCCGAGGAACAAAACGAGACCCATGGACCCAAACCAGAGCCCGAGGAGCTAAAGCAGAGCTGGAAGATCAAAAGCAGAGCCCGGGGAACAAAACCAGCCCTCGAGGAAGAAAAGCAGAGCCCGAGGAAGAAAACCAGAGCCCGAGGAAGACAACCAGAGCTAGAGGAGCAAAACCACAGCTCGAGGAACAAAACCAGAGCCCGAGGAAAGAAACCAGAGCCCGAGGAACAAAACCAGATCCCGAGGAACAAAACCAGATCGCGAAGAACAAAAGGAGGCCCCAAGGAACAAAACCAGAGCCCGTGGAATTATACTAGAGTCCGAGGAACAAAACCAGAGCCCGAGGAAAAAAAAAAGAGCCTGAGGAAGAAAACCAGAGCCAATGGAACTAAACCAGAGCTCGAGGAACAAAACCAGAACCCGAGAAATTAAACCAGAGCCCGAGGAAGAAAACCAGAACCCGAGGAACAAAACCAGAGACCGAGGAACAAATGGTGGGCCCGAGGAACAAAACGAGTCCCGTAGACCCAAACCAGAGCCCGAGAAGCTAAAGCAGAGCTGGAAGGACAAAACCAGAGCCCGGGGAACAAAACCAGCCCTCGAGGAAGAAAACCAGAGCCCGAGGAAGAAAAGCAGAGCCCGAGGAAGAAAACCAGAGCTAGAGGAGCAAAACCACAGCTCAAGGAACAAAACGAGCTCCCGAGGAAAGAAACCAGAGCCCGAGGAAAAAAACCAGAGCCCGAGGAAATAAACCAGAGCCCAAGGAACAAAAGCAGGTCCCGAAGAACAAAAGGAGGGTCCGAGGAATAAAACGAGACCCCGAGGAACAAAACTAGCCCTCGAGGAAGAAAACCAGAGCCCGAGGAAGACAACCAAGGCTAGAGGAGCAAAACCACAGCTCGAGGAACAAAACCAGACCCCGAGGAAAGAAACCGGAGCCCAAGGAACAAAAACAGGTGCCGAAGAACAAAAGGAGGGTCCGAGGAATAAAACCAGACCCCGAGGAACAAAACTAGCCCTCGAGGAGGAAAACCAGAGCCCGAGGAAGACAACCAGAGCTAGAGGAGCAAAACCACAGCTCGAGGAACAAAACGAGCTCCCGAGGAAAGAAACCAGAGCCCGAGGAACAAAATCAGATCCCGAGGAACAAAACCAGATCCCGAAGAACAAAAGGAGGGCCCGAGGAATAAAACCAGAGCCCGAGGAACAAAACTAGCCTTCGTGGAAGAAAACCAGAGCCCGAGGAAGAAAACCAGAGCCCGAGGAAGACAACCAGAGCTAGAGGAGCAAAACCACAGCTCGAGGAACAAAACGAGCTCCTGAGGAAAGAAACCAGAGCCCGAGGAAAAAAACCAGATCCCAAGGAACAAAACCAGATCGCGAAAAACAAAAGGAGGCCCCGAGGAACAAAACCAGAGCCCGTGGAATTATACTAGAGTCAAGGAACAAAACCAGAGCCCGAGGAAAAAAACCAGAGCCTGAGGAACAAAACCAGAGCCAATGGAACTAAAACAGAGCTCGAGGAACAAAACCAGAACCCGAGAAATTAAACCAGAGCCCGAGGAACAAAACCAGAGACCGAGGAACAAAACCAGAGACCGAGGAAGAAATGGTGGGCCTGAGGAACAAAACGAGACCCGTGGACCCAAACTAGAGCCCGAGGAGCTAAAGCAGAGCTGGAAGAACAAAACCAGAGCCCGGGCAACAAAACCAGCCCTCGAGGAAGAAAACGAGCTCCCGAGGAAAGAAACCAGAGCCCGAGGAAGAAAACCAGAGCCCGAGGAACAAAACCAGATCCCGAAGAACAAAAGGAGGGCCCGAGGAATAAAACCAGACCCCGAGGAACAAAACTAGCCCTCGAGGAAGAAAAGCAGAGCCCGAGGAAGAAAACCAGAGCCCGAGGAAGACAACGAGAGCTAGAGGAGCAAAACCACAGCTCGAGGAACAAAACGAGCTCCCGAGGAAAGAAACCAGAGCCCGAGGAACAAAACCAGAGCCCGTGGAATTATACTAGAGTCCGAGGAACAAAACCAGAGCCCGAGGAAAAAAACCAGAGCCTGAGGAAGAAAACCAGAGCCAATGGAACTAAACCAGAGCTCGAGGAACAAAACCAGAACCCGAGAAATTAAACCAGAGCCCGAGGAAGAAAACCAGAACCCCAGGAACAAAACCAGAGACCGAGGAAGAAATGGTGGGCCTGAGGAACAAAACGAGACCCGTGGACCCAAACCAGAGCCCGAGGAGCTAAAGCAGAGCTGGAAGAACAAAACCAGAGCCCGGGCAACAAAACCAGCCCTCGAGGAAGAAAAGCAGAGCCCGAGGAAGAAAAGCTGAGCCCGAGGAAGACAACCAGAGCTAGAGGAGCAAAACCACAGCTCGAGGAACAAAACCAGAGCCCGAGGAAAGAAACCGGAGCCCAAGGAACAAAAACAGGTCCCGAAGAACAAAAGGAGGGTCAGAGGAATAAAACCAGAGCCCGAGGAACAAAACTAGCCCTTGAGGAGGAAAACCAGAGCCCGAGGAAGACAACCAGAGCTAGAGGAGCAAAACCACAGCTCGAGGAACAAAACGAGCTCCTGAGGAAAGAAACCAGAGCCCGAGGAACAAAACCAGATCCCGAGGAACAAAACCAGATCGCGAAAAACAAAAGGAGGCCCCGAGGAACAAAACCAGAGCCCGTGGAATTATACTAGAGTCCAAGGAACAAAACCAGAGCTCGAGGAAAAAAACCAGAGCCTGAGCAACAAAAGCAGAGCCAATGGAACTAAACCAGAGCTCGAGGAACAAAACCAGAACCCGAGAAATTAAACCAGAGCCCGAGGAACAAAACCAGAGACCGAGGAACAAAACCAGAGACCGAGGAAGAAATGGTGGGCCTGAGGAACAAAACGAGACCCGTGGACCCAAACCAGAGCCCGAGGAGCTAAAGCAGAGCTGGAAGAACAAAACCAGAGCCCGGGCAACAAAACCAGCCCTCGAGGAAGAAAACGAGCTCCCGAGGAAAGAAACCAGAGCCCGAGGAAGAAAACCAGAGCCCGAGGAACAAAACCAGATCCCGAAGAACAAAAGGAGGGCCCGAGGAAAAAAACCAGACCCCGAGGAACAAAACTAGCCCTCGAGGAAGAAAAGCAAAGCCCGAGGAAGAAAACCAGAGCCCTAGGAAAGAAACCAGAGGCGAGGAACGAAACCAGAGCCCGAGGAACAAAATCAGATCGCGAAGAACAAAAGGAGGCCCCGAGGAACAAAACCAGAGCCCGTGGAATTATACTAGAGTCCGAGGAACAAAACCAGAGCCCGAGGAAAAAAACCAGAGCCTGAGGAACAAAACCAGAGCCAATGGAACTAAAACAGAGCTCGAGGAACAAAACCAGAACCCGAGAAATTAAACCAGAGCCCGAGGAAGAAAACCAGAACTCAAGGAATAAAACCAGAGACAGAGGAACAAATGGTGGGCCTGAGGAACAAAACGAGACCCGTGGACCCAAACCAGAGCCCGAGGAGTTAAAGCAGAGCTGGAAGAACAAAACCAGAGCCCGGGGAACAAAACCAGCCCTCGAGGAAGAAAACGAGAGCCTGAGGAAGAAAACCAGAGCCCGAGGAAGACAACCAGAGCTAGAGGAGCAAAACCACAGCTCGAGGAAAAAACCAGACCCCGAGGAAAGAAACCAGAGCCCAAGGAACAAAAACAGGTCCCGAAGAACAATAGGAGGGTCCGAGGAATAAAACGAGACCCCGAGGAACAAAACTAGCCCTCGAGGAAGAAAACCAGAGCCCGAGGAAGACAACCAAGGCTAGAGGAGCAAAACCACAGCACGAGGAACAAAACCAGAGCCCGAGGAAAGAAACCGGAGCCCAAGGAACAAAAACAGGTGCCGAAGAACAAAAGGAGGGTCCGAGGAATAAAACCAGAGCCCGAGGAACAAAACTAGCCCTCGAGGAGGAAAACCAGAGCCCGAGGAAGACAACCAGAGCTAGAGGAGCAAAACCACAGCTCGAGGAACAAAACGAGCTCCCGAGGAAAGAAACCAGAGCCCGAGGAACAAAACCAGATCCCGAGGAACAAAACCAGATCCCGAAGAACAAAAGGCAGAGCCCGAGGAATAAAACCAGAGCCCGAGGAACAGAACTAGCCCTCGAGGAAGAAAAGCAGAGCCCGAGGAAGAAAACCAGAGCCCAAGGAAGACAACCAGAGCTAGAGGAGCAAAACCACAGCTCGAGGAACAAAACGAGCTCCCGAGGAAAGAAACCAGAGCCCGAGGAACAAAACCAGAGCCCGAGGAACAAAACCAGATCGCGAAGAACAAAAGGAGGGCCCGAGGAATAAAACCAGACCCCAAGCAACAAAACTAGCCCTCGAGGAAGAAAAGCAAAGCCCGAGGAAGAAAACCAGAGCCCGAGGAAAGAAACCAGAGCCCGAGGAAGGAAACCAGAGCCCGAGGAACAAAATCAGATCGCGAAGAACAAAAGGAGGCCCCGAGGAACAAAACCAGAGCCCGAGGAAAAAAACCAGAGCCTGAGGAAGAAAACCAGAGCCAATGGAACTAAACCAGAGCTCGAGGAACAAAAGCAGAACCCGAGAAATTAAACCCGAGCCCGAGGAAGAAAACCAGAACCCGAGGAACAAAACCAGAGACCGAGGAACAAATGGTGGGCCTGAGGAACAAAACGAGACCCGTGGACCCAAACCAGAGCCCGAGGAGTTAAAGCAGAGCTGGAAGAACAAAACCAGAGCCCGGGGAACAAAACCAGCCCTCGAGGAAGAAAACCAGAGCCTGAGAAAGAAAACCAGAGCCCGAGGAAGACAACCAGAGCTAGAGGAGCAAAACCACAGCTCAAGGAACAAAACCAGAGCCCGAGGAAAGAAACCAGAGCCTGAGGAACGAAACCAGATCCCGAGGAACAAAACCAGATCCCGAAGAACAAAAGGAGGGCCCGAGGAATAAAACGACACCCCGAGGAACAAAACTAGGCCTCAAGGAAGAAAACCAGAGCCCGAGGAAGACAACCAGAGCTAGAGGAGCAAAACCACAGCTCGAGGAACAAAACCAGAGCCCGAGGAAAGAAACCGGAGCCCAAGGAACAAAAACAGGTCCCGAAGAACAGAAGGAGGGTCCGAGGAATAAAACCAGAGCCCGAGGAACAAAACTAGCCCTCGAGGAAGAAAACCAGAGCCCGAGGAAGACAACCAGAGCTAGAGGAGCAAAACCACAGCTCGAGGAACAAAACGAGCTCCCGAGGAAAGAAACCAGAGCCCGAGGAAGAAAACCAGAGCCCGAGGAACAAAACCAGATCCTGAAGAACAAAAGGAGGGCCCGAGGAATAAAACCAGACCCCGAGGAACAAAACTAGCCCTCGAGGAAGAAAAGCAGAGCCCGAGGAAGAAAACCAGAGCCCGAGGAAGACAACCAGAGCTAGAGGAGCAAAACCACACTCGAGGAACAAAACAAGACCCCGAGGAAAGAAACCAGAGCCCAAGGAACAAAAACAGGTCCCGAAGAACAAAAGGAGGGTCCGAGGAAGAAAAGGAGACCCCGAGGAACAAAACTAGCCCTCGAGGAGGAAAACCAGAGCCCGAGGAAGACAACCAGAGCTAGAGGAGCAAAACCACAGCTCGAGGAAAAAAACGAGCTCCCGAGGAAAGAAACCAGAGCCCGAGGAACAAAACCAGATCCCGAGGAACAAAACCAGATCCCGAGGAACAAAAGGAGGGCCCGAGAAATAAAACCAGAGCCCGAGGAAAAGAACTAGCCGTCGAGGAAGAAAAGCAGAGCCCGAGGAAGAAAACCAGAGCCCGAGGAAGACAACCAGAGCTAGAGGAGCAAAACCACAGCTCGAGGAACAAAACGAGCTCCCGACGAAAGAAACCAGAGTCCGAGGAAGAAAACCAGAGCCCGAGGAACAAAACCAGATCGCGAAAAACACAAGGAGGGCCCGAGGAATAAAACCAGACCCCAAGGAACAAAACTAGCCCTCGAGGAAGAAAAGCAAAGCCCGAGGAAGAAAACCAGAGCCCGAGGAAAGAAACCAGAGCCCGAGGAAGGAAACCAGAGCCCGAGGAACAAAATCAGATCGCGAAGAACAAAAGGAGGCCCCGAGGAACAAAACCAGAGCCCGAGGAAAAAAACCAGAGCCTGAGGAAGAAAACCAGAGCCAATGGAACTAAAACAGAGCTCGAGGAACAAAACCAGAACCCGAGAAATTAAACCAGAGCCCGACGAAAGAAACCAGAGCCTGAGGAACGAAACCAGATCCCGAGGATCAAAACCAGATCCCGAAGAACAAAAGGAGGCCCGGAGGAAAAAAAACAGAGCCCGAGGAACAAAACTAGCCCTCGAGGAAGAATACCATAGCCCGAGGAAGACAACCAGAGCTAGAGGAGCAAAACCACAGTTCGAGGAAAAAAACTAGAGCCCGAGGAAAGAAACCGGAGCCCAAGGAACAAAAAAAGGTCCCGAAGAACAAAAGGAGGGTCCGAGGAATAAAACCAGAGCCCGAGGAACAAAACTAGCCCTCGAGGTAGAATACCAGAGCCCGAGGAAGACAACCAGAGCTAGAGGAGCAAAACCACAGCTCGAGGAACAAAAACAGAGCCCGAGGAAATAAACCAGAGCCCGAGGAAGAAAACCAGATCCCAAGGAACAAAACCAGATACCGAAGAACAAAAGGGGGCCCGAGGAATAAAACCAGAGCCCGAGGAACAGAACTAGCCCTCGAGGAAGAAAAGCAGAGCTCGAGGAAGAAAACCAGAGCCCGAGGAAGACAACCAGAGCTAGAGGAGCAAAACCACACTCGAGGAACAAAACCAGAGCCTGAGGAAAGAAACCAGAGCCCAAGGAAAAAAAACAGGTCCCGAAGAACAAAAGGAGGGTCCGAGGAATAAAACGAGACCCCGAGGAACAAAACTAGCCCTCGAGGAAGAAAATCAGAGCTCGAGGAAGACAACCAGAGCTAGAGGAGCAAAACCACAGCTCGAGGAACAAAACGAGCTCCCGAGGAAAGAAACCAGAGCCCGAGGAACAAAACCAGATCCCGAGGAACAAAACCAGAGCCAATGGAACTAAACCAGAGCTCGAGGAACAAAACCAGAACCCGAGAAATTAAACCAGAGCCCGAGGAAGAAAACCAGAGCCAGAGGAAGACAACGAGAGCTAGAGGAGCAAAACCACAGGTCGAGGAACAAAACCAGAGCCCGAGGAAAGAAACCAGAGCCTGAGGAACGAAACCAGATCCCGAGGATCAACACCAGATCCCGAAGAACAAAAGGAGGGCCCGAGGAAAAAAACCAGAGCCCGAGGAACAAAACTAGCCCTCGAGGAAGAAAACCAGAGCCCGAGGAAGACAACCAGAGCCCGAGGAAGACAACCAGAGCTAGAGGAGCAAAACCACAGCTCGAGGAAGAAAACGAGCTCCCGAGGAAAGAAACCAGAGCCCGAGGAACAAAACCAGATCCCGAGGAACAAAACCAGATCGCGAAGAACAAAAGGAGGCCCCGAGGAACAAAACCAGAGCCCGTGGAATTATACTAGAGTCCGAGGAACAAAACCAGAGCCCGAGGAAAAAAACCAGAGCCTGAGGAAGAAAACCAGAGCCAATGGAACTAAAAGAGAGCTCGAGGAACAAAACCAGAACCCGAGAAATTAAACCAGAGCCCGAGGAAGAAAACCAGAACCCGAGGAACAAAACCAGAGACCGAGGAAGAAATGGTGGGCCTGAGGAACAAAACGAGACCCGTGGACCCAAACCAGAGCCCGAGGAGCTAAAGCAGAGCTGGAAGAACAAAACCAGAGCCCGGGCAACAAAACCAGCCCTCGAGGAAGAAAAGCAGAGCCCGAGGAAGAAAAGCAGAGCCCAAGGAAGACAACCAGAGCTAGAGGAGCAAAACCACAGCTCGAGGAACAAAACCAGAGCCCGAGGAAAGAAAACAGAGCCCAAGGAACAAAAGCAGGTCCCAAAGAACAAAAGGAGGGTCCGAGGAATAAAACGAGACCACGAGGAACAAAACTACCCCTCGATGAAGAATACCAGAGCCCAAGGAATACAACCAGAGCTAGAGGAGGAAAACCACAGCTCAAGGAACAAAACGAGCTCCCGAGGAAAAAAACCAGAGCCCGAGGAAGAAAACCAGAGCCCGAGGAACAAAACCAGATCCCGAAGAACAAAAGGAGGGCCCGAGGAATAAAACCAGACCCCGAGGAACAAAACTAGCCTTCGAGGAAGAAAACCAGAGCCCGAGGAAGGAAACCAGAGCCCGTGGAAGACAACCAGAGCTAGAGGAGCAAAACCACAGCTCGAGGAACAAAACCAGAGCCCGAGGAAAGAAACCAGAGCCCAAGGAACAAAAGCAGGTCCCGAAGAACAAAAGGAGGGTCCGAGGAATAAAACGAGACCCCGAGGAACAGAACTAGCCCTCGAGGAAGAAAACCAGAGCCCGAGGAAGACAACCAAGGCTAGAGGAGCAAAACCACAGCATGAGGAACAAAACCAGAGCCCGAGGAAAAAAACCGGAGCCCAAGGAACAAAAACAGGTGCCGAAGAACAAAAGGAGGGCCCGAGGAATAAAACCAGAGCCCGAGGAACAAAACTAGACCTCGAGGATGAAAACCAGAGCCCGAGGAAGACAACCAGAGCTAGAGGAGAAAAACCACAGCTCAAGGAATAAAACGAGCTCCCGAGGAAAGAAACCAGAGCCCGAGGAACAAAACCAGATCCCGAGGAACAAAACCAGATCCCGAAGAACAAAAGGAGGGCCCGAGAAATAAAACCAGAGCCCGAGGAACAGAACTAGCCCTCGAGGAAGAAAAGCAGAGCCCGAGGAAGAAAACCAGAGCCCGAGGAAGAAAAGCAGAGCTAGAGGAGCAAAACCACAGCTCGAGGAACAAAACGAGCTCCCGAGGAAAGAAACCAGAGCCCGAGGAAGAAAACCAGACCCCAAGGAACAAAACTAGCCCTCGAGGAAGAAAAGCAAAGCCCGAGGAAGAAAACCAGAGCCCGAGGAAAGAAACCAGAGCCCGAGGAAGGAAACCAGAGCCCGAGCAACAAAATCAGATCGCGAAGAACAAAAGGAGGCCCCGAGGAACAAAACCAGAGCCCGAGGAAAAAAACCAGAGCCTGAGGAAGAAAACCAGAGCCAATGGAACTAAAACAGAGCTCGAGGAACAAAACCAGAACTCGAGGAAGAAAAGCAGAGACCGAGGAACAAATGGTGGGCCTGAGGAACAAAACGAGACCCGTGGACCCAAACCAGAGCCCGAGGAGTTAGAGCAGAGCTGGAAGAAGAAAACCAGAGCCCGGGCTACAAAACCAGCCCTCGAGGAAGAAAACGAGAGCCCGAGGAAGACAACCAGAGCTAGAGGAGCAAAACCACAGCTCGACGAACAAAACCAGAGCCCGAGGAAAGAAACCGGAGCCCAAGGAACAAAAACAGGTCCCGAAGAACAGAAGGAGGGTCCGAGGAATAAAACCAGAGCCCGAGGAACAAAACTAGCCCTCGAGGAAGAAAACCAGAGCCCGAGGAAGACAACCAGAGCTAGAGGAGCAAAACCACAGCTCGAGGAACAAAACGAGCTCCCGAGGAAAGAAACCAGAGCCCGAGGAACAAAACCAGATCCCGAGGAACAAAACCAGACCACGAAGAACAAAAGGAGGCCCCGAGGAACAAAACCAGAGCCCGTGGAATTATACTAGAGTCCGAGGAACAAAACCAGAGCCCGAGGAAAAAAACCAGAGCCTGAGGAACAAAACCAGAGCCAATGGAACTAAACCAGAGCTCGAGGAACAAAATCAGAACGCGAGAAATTAAACCAGAGCCCGAGGAAGAAAACCAGAACCCGAGGAACAAAACCAGATCCCGAAGAACAAAAGGAGGGTCCGAGGAATAAAACGAGACCCCGGGGAACAAAACTAGCCCTCGAGGAAGAAAACCAGAGCCCGAGGAAGACAACCAGAGCTAGAGAAGCAAAACCACAGCTCGGGGAACAAAACGAGCTCCCGAGGAAAGAAACCAGAGCCCGAGGAAGAAAACCAGAGCCCAAGGAACAAAACCAGATCGCGAAGAACAAAAGGAGGGCCCGAGGAAGAAAACCAGACCCCAAGGAACAAAACTAGCCCTCGAGGAAGAAAAGCAAAGCCCGAGGAAGAAAACCAGAGCCCGAGGAAAGAAACCAGAGCCCGAGGAACAAAATCAGATCGCGAAGAACAAAAGGAGGCCCCGAGGAACAAAACCAGAGCCCGTGGAATTATATTAGAGTCTGAGGAACAACACCAGAGCCCGATGAAGAAAACCAGAGCCCGAGGAACAAAACCAGATCCTGAAGAACAAAAGGAGGGCCCGAGGAATAAAACCAGACCCCGAGGAACAAAACTAGCCCTCGAGGAAGAAAAGCAGAGCCCGAGGAAGAAAACCAGAGTCCGAGGAAGACAACCAGAGCTAGAGGAGCAAAACCACAGCTCGAGGAACAAAACCAGAGCCCGAGGAAAGAAACCAGAGCCCGAGGACCAAAAGCAGGTCCCGAAGAACAAAAGGAGGGTCCGAGGAATAAAACGACACCCCGAGGAACAAAACTAGCACTCAAGGAAGAAAACCAGAGCCCGAGGAAGACAACCAGAGCTAGAGGAGCAAAACCACAGCTCGAGGAACAAAACGAGCTCCCGAGGAAAGAAACCAGAGCCCGAGGAACAAAATCAGATCCCGAGGAACAAAACCAGATCCCGAAGAACAAAAGGAGGCCCCGAGGAACAAAACCAGAGCCCGTGGAATTATACTAGAGTCCAAGGAACAAAACCAGAGCCCGAGTAAAAAAACCAGAGCCTGAGGAACAAAACCAGAGCCAATGGAACTAAACCAGAGCTCGAGGAACAAAACCAGAACCCGAGAAATCAATCCAGAGCCCGAGGAACAAAACCAGAGACTGAGGAACAAAACCAGAGACCGAGGAAGAAATGGTGGGCCTGAGGAACAAAACGAGACCCGTGGACCCAAACCAGAGCCCGAGGAGCTAAAGCAGAGCTGGAAGAACAAAACCAGAGCCCGGGCAACAAAACCAGCCCTCGAGGAAGAAAACGAGCTCCCGAGGAAAGAAACCAGAGCCCGAGGAAGAAAACCAGAGCCCGAGGAACAAAACCAGATCCCGAAGAACAAAAGGAGGGCCCGAGGAATAAAACCAGACCCCGAGGAACAAAACTAGCCCTCGAGGAAGAAAAGCAAAGCCCGAGGAAGAAAACCAGAGCCCTAGGAAAGAAACCAGAGCCCGAGGAACGAAACCAGAGCCCGAGGAACAAAATCAGATCGCGAAGAACAAAAGGAGGCCCCGAGGAACAAAACCAGAGCCCGTGGAATTATATTAGAGTCCGAGGAACAAAACCAGAGCCCGAGGAAAAAAACCAGAGCCTGAGGAAGAAAACCAGAGCCAATGGAACTAAACCAGAGCTCGAGGAACAAAACCAGAACCCGAGAAATTAAACCAGAGTCCGAGGAAGAAAACCAGAACCCGAGGAACAAAACCAGAGACGGAGGAACAAATGGTGGGCCTGAGGAACAAAACGAGACCCATGGACCCAAACCAGAGCCCGAGGAGTTAAAGCAGAGCTGGAAGAACAAAACCAGAGCCCGGGCAACAAAACCAGCCCTCGAGGAAGAAAAGCAGAGCCTGAGGAAGAAAAGCAGAGCCCGAGGAAGACAACCAGAGCTAGAGGAGCAAAACCACAGCTCGAGGAACAAAACCAGAGCCCGAGGAAAGAAACCAGAGCCCAAGGAACAAAAGCAGGTCCCAAAGAACAAAAGGAGGGTCCGAGGAATAAAACGAGACCCCGAGTAACAAAACTAGCCCTCGAGGAATAATACCAGAGCCCGAGGAAGACAACCAGAGCTAGAGGAGCAAAACCACACTCGAGGAACAAAACGAGCTCCCGAGGAAAGAAACCAGAGCCCGAGGAAGAAAGCCAGAGCCCGAGGAAAGAAACCAGATCCCGAAGAACAAAAGGAGGGCCCGAGGAATAAAACCAGACCCCGAGGAACAAAACTAGCCTTCGAGGAAGAAAACCAGAGCCCGAGGAAGACAACCAGAGCTACAGGAGCAAAACCACAGCTCGAGGAACAAAACCAGACCCCGAGGAAATAAACCAGAGCCCAAGGAACAAAAGCAGGTCCCGAAGAACAAAAGGAGGGTCCGAGGAATAAAACGAGACCCCGAGGAACAAAACTAGCCCTCGAGGAAGAAAACCAGAGCCCGAGGAAGACAACCAAGGCTAGAGGAGCAAAACCACAGCTCGAGGAACAAAACCAGAGCCCGAGGAAAGAAACCGGAGCCCAGGGAACAAAAACAGGTGCCGAAGAACAAAAGGAGGGTCCGAGGAATAAAACCAGAGCCCGAGGAACAAAACTAGCCCTCGAGGAGGAAAACCAGAGCCCGAGGAAGACAAGCAGAGCTAGAGGAGCAAAACCACAGCTCGAGGAACAAAGCGAGCTCCCGAGGAAAAAACCAGAGCCCGAGGAACAAAATCAGATCCCGAGGAACAAAACCAGATCCCGAAGAACAAAAGGAGGGCCCGAGGAATAAAACCAGAGCCCGAGGAACAAAACTAGCCTTCGTGGAAGAAAACCAGAGCCCGAGGAAGAAAACCAGAGCCCTAGGAAAGAAACCAGAGCCCGAGGAACGAAACCAGAGCCCGAGGAACAAAATCAGATCGCGAAGAACAAAAGGAGGCCCCGAGGAACAAAACCAGAGCCCGTGGAATTATACTAGAGTCCGAGGAACAAAACCAGAGCCCGAGGAAAAAAACCAGAGCCTGAGGAAGAAAACCAGAGCCAATGGAACTAAAACAGAGCTCGAGGAACAAAACCAGAACCCGAGAAATTAAACCAGAGTCCGAGGAAGAAAACCAGAGCCCGAGGAACAAAACCAGAGACTGAGGAACAAAACCAGAGACCGAGGAAGAAATGGTGGGCCTGAGGAACAAAACGAGACCCGTGGACCCAAACCAGAGCCCGAGGAGCTAAAGCAGAGCTGGAAGAACAAAACCAGAGCCCGGGCAACAAAACCAGCCCTCGAGGAAGAAAACGAGCTCCCGAGGAAAGAAACCAGAGCCCGAGGAAGAAAACCAGAGCCCGAGGAACAAAACCAGATCCCGAAGAACAAAAGGAGGGCCCGAGGAATAAAACCAGACCCCGAGGAACAAAACTAGCCCTCGAGGAAGAAAAGCAAAGCCCGAGGAAGAAAACCAGAGCCCTAGGAAAGAAACCAGAGCCCGAGGAACGAAACCAGAGCCCGAGGAACAAAATCAGATCGCGAAGAACAAAAGGAGGCCCCGAGGAACAAAACCAGAGCCCGTGGAATTATACTAGAGTCCGAGGAACAAAACCAGAGCCCGAGGAAAAAAACCAGAGCCTGAGGAAGAAAACCAGAGCCAATGGAACTAAACCAGAGCTCGAGGAACAAAACCAGAACCCGAGAAATTAAACCAGAGTCCGAGGAAGAAAACCAGAACCCGAGGAACAAAACCAGAGACGGAGGAACAAATGGTGGGCCTGAGGAACAAAACGAGACCCATGGACCCAAACCAGAGCCCGAGGAGTTAAAGCAGAGCTGGAAGAACAAAACCAGAGCCCGGGCAACAAAACCAGCCCTCGAGGAAGAAAAGCAGAGCCTGAGGAAGAAAAGCAGAGCCCGAGGAAGACAACCAGAGCTAGAGGAGCAAAACCACAGCTCGAGGAACAAAACCAGAGCCCGAGGAAAGAAACCAGAGCCCAAGGAACAAAAGCAGGTCCCAAAGAACAAAAGGAGGGTCCGAGGAATAAAACGAGACCCCGAGTAACAAAACTAGCCCTCGAGGAATAATACCAGAGCCCGAGGAAGTCAACCAGAGCTAGAGGAGCAAAACCACACTCGAGGAACAAAACGAGCTCCCGAGGAAAGAAACCAGAGCCCGAGGAAGAAAGCCAGAGCCCGAGGAAAAAAACCAGATCCCGAAGAACAAAAGGAGGGCCCGAGGAATAAAACCAGACCCCGAGGAACAAAACTAGCCTTCGAGGAAGAAAACCAGAGCCCGAGGAAGACAACCAGAGCTACAGGAGCAAAACCACAGCTCGAGGAACAAAACCAGACCCCGAGGAAATAAACCAGAGCCCAAGGAACAAAAGCAGGTCCCGAAGAACAAAAGGAGGGTCCGAGGAATAAAACGAGACCCCGAGGAACAAAACTAGCCCTCGAGGAAGAAAACCAGAGCCCGAGGAAGACAACCAAGGCTAGAGGAGCAAAACCACAGCTCGAGGAACAAAACCAGAGCCCGAGGAAAGAAACCGGAGCCCAGGGAACAAAAACAGGTGCCGAAGAACAAAAGGAGGGTCCGAGGAATAAAACCAGAGCCCGAGGAACAAAACTAGCCCTCGAGGAGGAAAACCAGAGCCCGAGGAAGACAAGCAGAGCTAGAGGAGCAAAACCACAGCTCGAGGAACAAAGCGAGCTCCCGAGGAAAAAACCAGAGCCCGAGGAACAAAATCAGATCCCGAGGAACAAAACCAGATCCCGAAGAACAAAAGGAGGGCCCGAGGAATAAAACCAGACCCCGAGGAACAAAACTAGCCTTCGTGGAAGAACAGCAAAGCCCGAGGAAGAAAACCAGAGCCCTAGGAAAGAAACCAGAGCCCGAGGAACGAAACCAGAGCCCGAGGAACAAAATCAGATCGCGAAGAACAAAAGGAGGCCCCGAGGAACAAAACCAGAGCCCGTGGAATTATACTAGAGTCCGAGGAACAAAACCAGAGCCCGAGGAAAAAAACCAGAGCCTGAGGAAGAAAACCAGAGCCAATGGAACTAAAACAGAGCTCGAGGAACAAAACCAGAACCCGAGAAATTAAACCAGAGTCCGAGGAAGAAAACCAGAACCCGAGGAACAAAACCAGAGACGGAGGAACAAATGGTGGGCCTGAGGAACAAAACGAGACCCGTGGACACAAACCAGAGCCCGAGGAGTTAAAGCAGAGCTGGAAGAACAAAACCAGAGCCCGGGGAAAAAAACCAGCCCTCGAGGAAGAAAACCAGGCCATGAGGTAGAAAACCAGAACCCGAGGAAGACAACGAGAGCTAGAGGAGCAAAACCACAGCTCGAGGAACAAAACCAGAGCCCGAGGAAAGAAACCAGAGCCCAAGGAACAAAAGAAGGTCCCGAAGAACAAAAGGAGGGTCCGAGGAATAAAACGAGACCACGAGGAACAAAACTAGCCCTCGAGGAAGAAAACCAGAGCCCGAGGAAGACAACCAGAGCTAGAGGAGCAAAACCACAGCTCGAGGAACAAAACCAGAGCCCGAGGAAAGAAACCGGAGCCCAAGGAAGAAAAATAGGTCCCGAAGAACAAAAGGAGGGTCCGAGGAATAAAACCAGAGCCCGAGGAACAAAACTAGCCCTCGAGGAGGAAAACCAGAGCCCGAGGAAGACAACCAGAGCTAGAGGAGCAAAACCACAGCTCGAGGAACAAAACGAGCTCCCGAGGAAAGAAACCAGAGCCCGAGGAACAAAACCAGATCCCGAGGAAAAAAACCAGATTGCGAAGAACAAAAGGAGGCCCCAAGGAACAAAACCAGAGCCCGTGGAATTATACTAGAGTCCAAGGAACAAAACCAGAGCCCGAGGAAAAAAACCGGAGCCTGAGGAACAAAACCAGAGCCAATGGAACTACACCAGAGCTCGAGGAACAAAACCAGAACCCGAGAAATTAAACCAGAGCCAGAGGAACAAAACCAGAGCCCGAGGAACAAAACCAGAGACCCAGGAAGAAATGGTGGGCCTGAGGAACAAAAGGAGTCCCGTGGACCCAAACCAGAGCCCGAGGAGCTAAAGCAGAGCTGGAAGAACAAAACCAGAGCCCGGGCAACAAAACCAGCCCTCGAGGAAGAAAAGCAGAGCCCGAGGAAGAAAAGCAGAGCCCGAGGAAGACAACCAGAGCTAGAGGAGCAAAACCACAGCTCGAGGAACAAAACCAGAGCCCGAGGAAAGAAACCGGAGCCCAAGGAACAAAAACAGGTCCCGAAGAACAAAAGGAGGGTCCAAGGAATAAAACCACAGCCCGAGGAACAAAACTAGCCCTCGAGGAAGAATACCAGAGCCCGAGGAAGACAACCAGAGCTAGAGGAGCAAAACCACAGCTCGAGGAACAAAACCAGAGCCCGAGGAAAGAAACCAGAGCCCGAGGAAGGAAACCAGAGCCCGAGCAACAAAATCAGATCGCGAAGAACAAAAGGAGGCCCCGAGGAACAAAACCAGAGCCCGAGGAAAAAAACCAGAGCCTGAGGAAGAAAACCAGAGCCAATGGAACTAAAACAGAGCTCGAGGAACAAAACCAGAACTCGAGGAAGAAAAGCAGAGACCGAGGAACAAATGGTGGGCCTGAGGAACAAAACGAGACCCGTGGACCCAAACCAGAGCCCGAGGAGTTAGAGCAGAGCTGGAAGAACAAAACCAGAGCCCGGGCTACAAAACCAGCCCTCGAGGAAGAAAACGAGAGCCCGAGGAAGACAACCAGAGCTAGAGGAGCAAAACCACAGTTCGACGAACAAAACCAGAGCCCGAGGAAAGAAACCGGAGCCCAAGGAACAAAAACAGGTCCCGAAGAACAGAAGGAGGGTCCGAGGAATAAAACCAGAGCCCGAGTAACAAAACTAGCCCTCGAGGAAGAAAAGCAGAGCCCGAGGAAGACAACCAGAGCTAGAGGAGCAAAACCACAGCTCGAGGAAGAAAACGAGATCCCGAGGAAAGAAACCAGATCCCGAGGAACAAAACCAGATCGCGAAGAACAAAAGGAGGCCCCGAGGAACAAAACCAGAGCCCGTGGAATTATACTAGAGTCCGAGGAACAAAACCAGAGCCCGAGGAAAAAAACCAGAGCCTGAGGAACAAAACCAGAGCCAATGGAACTAAAAGAGAGCTCGAGGAACAAAACCAGAACCCGAGAAATTAAACCAGAGCCCGAGGAAGAAAACCAGAACCCGAGGAACAAAACCAGAGACCGAGGAACAAATGGTGGGCCTGAGGAACAAAACGAGACCCGTGGACCCAAACCAGAGCCCGAGGAGCTAAAGCAGACCTGGAAGAACAAAACCAGAGCCCGGGCAACAAAACCAGCCCTCGAGGAAGAAAAGCAGAGCCCGAGGAAGAAAAGCAGAGCCCGAGGAAGACAACCAGAGCTAGAGGAGCAAAACCACAGCTCGAGGAACAAAACCAGAGCCCGAGGAAAGAAAACAGAGCCCAAGGAACAAAAGCAGGTCCCAAAGAACAAAAGGAGGGTCCGAGGAATAAAACGAGACCACGAGGAACAAAACTAGCCCTCGAGGAAGAATACCAGAGCCCAAGGAATACAACCAGAGCTAGAGGAGGAAAACCACAGCTCAAGGAACAAAACGAGCTCCCGAGGAAAAAAACCAGAGCCCGAGGAAGAAAACCAGAGCCCGAGGAACAAAACCAGATCCCGAAGAACAAAAGGACGGCCCGAGAAATAAAACCAGACCCCGAGGAACAAAACTAGCCTTCGAGGAAGAAAACCAGAGCCCGAGGAAGGAAACCAGAGCCCGTGGAAGACAACCAGAGCTAGAGGAGCAAAACCACACTCGAGGAACAAAACCAGAGCCCGAGGATAGAAACCAGAGCCCAAGGAACAAAAGCAGGTCCCGAAGAACAAAAGGAGGGTCCGAGGAATAAAACGAGACCCCGAGGAACAAAACTAGCCCTCGAGGAAGAAAACCAGAGCCCGAGGAAGACAACCAAGGCTAGAGGAGCAAAACCACAGCATGAGGAACAAAACCAGAGCCCGAGGAAAAAAACCGGAGCCCAAGGAACAAAAACAGGTGCCGAAGAACAAAAGGAGGGCCCGAGGAATAAAACCAGAGCCCGAGGAACAAAACTAGACCTCGAGGATGAAAACCAGAGCCCGAGGAAGACAACCAGAGCTAGAGGAGAAAAACCACAGCTCAAGGAATAAAACGAGCTCCCGAGGAAAGAAACCAGAGCCCGAGGAACAAAACCAGATCCCGAGGAACAAAACCAGATCCCGAAGAACAAAAGGAGGGCCCGAGAAATAAAACCAGAGCCCGAGGAACAGAACTAGCCCTCGAGGAAGAAAAGCAGAGCCCGAGGAAGAAAACCAGAGCCCGAGGAAGAAAAGCAGAGCTAGAGGAGCAAAACCACAGCTCGAGGAACAAAACGAGCTCCCGAGGAAAGAAACCAGAGCCCGAGGAAGAAAACCAGACCCCAAGGAACAAAACTAGCCCTCGAGGAAGAAAAGCAAAGCCCGAGGAAGAAAACCAGAGCCCGAGGAAAGAAACCAGAGCCCGAGGAAGGAAACCAGAGCCCGAGCAACAAAATCAGATCGCGAAGAACAAAACGAGGCCCCGAGGAAGAAAACCAGAGCCCGAGGAAAAAAACCAGAGCCTGAGGAAGAAAACCAGAGCCAATGGAACTAAAACAGAGCTCGAGGAACAAAACCAGAACTCGAGGAAGAAAAGCAGAGACCGAGGAACAAATGGTGGGCCTGAGGAACAAAACGAGACCCGTGGACCCAAACCAGAGCCCGAGGAGTTAGAGCAGAGCTGGAAGAACAAAACCAGAGCCCGGGCTACAAAACCAGCCCTCGAGGAAGAAAACGAGAGCCCGAGGAAGACAACCAGAGCTAGAGGAGCAAAACCACAGCTCGACGAACAAAACCAGAGCCCGAGGAAAGAAACCGGAGCCCAAGGAACAAAAACAGGTCCCGAAGAACAGAAGGAGGGTCCGAGGAATAAAACCAGAGCCCGAGGAACAAAACTAGCCCTCGAGGAAGAAAACCAGAGCCCGAGGAAGACAACCAGAGCTAGAGGAGCAAAACCACAGCTCGAGGAACAAAACGAGCTCCCGAGGAAAGAAACCAGAGCCCGAGGAACAAAACCAGATCCCGAGGAACAAAACCAGACCACGAAGAACAAAAGGAGGCCCCGAGGAACAAAACCAGAGCCCGTGGAATTATACTAGAGTCCGAGGAACAAAACCAGAGCCCGAGGAAAAAAACCAGAGCCTGAGGAACAAAACCAGAGCCAATGGAACTAAACCAGAGCTCGAGGAACAAAACCAGAACGCGAGAAATTAAACCAGAGCCCGAGGAAGAAAACCAGAACCCGAGGAACAAAACCAGATCCCGAAGAACAAAAGGAGGGTCCGAGGAATAAAACGAGACCCCGGGGAACAAAACTAGCCCTCGAGGAAGAAAACCAGAGCCCGAGGAAGACAACCAGAGCTAGAGAAGCAAAACCACAGCTCAGGGAACAAAACGAGCTCCCGAGGAAAGAAACCAGAGCCCGAGGAAGAAAACCAGAGCCCAAGGAACAAAACCAGATCGCGAAGAACAAAAGGAGGGCCCGAGGAAGAAAACCAGACCCCAAGGAACAAAACTAGCCCTCGAGGAAGAAAAGCAAAGCCCGAGGAAGAAAACCAGAGCCCGAGGAAAGAAACCAGAGCCCGAGGAACAAAATCAGATCGCGAAGAACAAAAGGAGGCCCCGAGGAACAAAACCAGAGCCCGTGGAATTATATTAGAGTCTGAGGAACAACACCAGAGCCCGAGGAAGAAAACCAGAGCCCGAGGAACAAAACCAGATCCTGAAGAACAAAAGGAGGGCCCGAGGAATAAAACCAGACCCCGAGGAACAAAACTAGCCCTCGAGGAAGAAAAGCAGAGCCCGAGGAAGAAAACCAGAGTCCGAGGAAGACAACCAGAGCTAGAGGAGCAAAACCACAGCTCGAGGAACAAAACCAGAACCCGAGAAATCAATCCAGAGCCCGAGGAACAAAACCAGAGACTGAGGAACAAAACCAGAGACCGAGGAAGAAATGGTGGGCCTGAGGAACAAAACGAGACCCGTGGACCCAAACCAGAGCCCGAGGAGCTAAAGCAGAGCTGGAAGAACAAAACCAGAGCCCGGGCAACAAAACCAGCCCTCGAGGAAGAAAACGAGCTCCCGAGGAAAGAAACCAGAGCCCGAGGAAGAAAACCAGAGCCCGAGGAACAAAACCAGATCCCGAAGAACAAAAGGAGGGCCCGAGGAATAAAACCAGACCCCGAGGAACAAAACTAGCCCTCGAGGAAGAAAAGCAAAGCCCGAGGAAGAAAACCAGAGCCCTAGGAAAGAAACCAGAGCCCGAGGAACGAAACCAGAGCCCGAGGAACAAAATCAGATCGCGAAGAACAAAAGGAGGCCCCGAGGAACAAAACCAGAGCCCGTGGAATTATATTAGAGTCCGAGGAACAAAACCAGAGCCCGAGGAAAAAAACCAGAGCCTGAGGAAGAAAACCAGAGCCAATGGAACTAAACCAGAGCTCGAGGAACAAAACCAGAACCCGAGAAATTAAACCAGAGTCCGAGGAAGAAAACCAGAACCCGAGGAACAAAACCAGAGACGGAGGAACAAATGGTGGGCCTGAGGAACAAAACGAGACCCATGGACCCAAACCAGAGCCCGAGGAGTTAAAGCAGAGCTGGAAGAACAAAACCAGAGCCCGGGCAACAAAACCAGCCCTCGAGGAAGAAAAGCAGAGCCTGAGGAAGAAAAGCAGAGCCCGAGGAAGACAACCAGAGCTAGAGGAGCAAAACCACAGCTCGAGGAACAAAACCAGAGCCCGAGGAAAGAAACCAGAGCCCAAGGAACAAAAGCAGGTCCCAAAGAACAAAAGGAGGGTCCGAGGAATAAAACGAGACCCCGAGTAACAAAACTAGCCCTCGAGGAATAATACCAGAGCCCGAGGAAGACAACCAGAGCTAGAGGAGCAAAACCACACTCGAGGAACAAAACGAGCTCCCGAGGAAAGAAACCAGAGCCCGAGGAAGAAAGCCAGAGCCCGAGGAAAAAAACCAGATCCCGAAGAACAAAAGGAGGGCCCGAGGAATAAAACCAGACCCCGAGGAACAAAACTAGCCTTCGAGGAAGAAAACCAGAGCCCGAGGAAGAAAACCAGAGCTCTAGGAAAGAAACCAGAGCCCGAGGAACGAAACCAGAGCCCGAGGAACAAAATCAGATCGCGAAGAACAAAAGGAGGCCCCGAGGAACAAAACCAGAGACCGTGGAATTATACTAGAGTCCGAGGAACAAAACCAGAGCCCGAGGAAAAAAACCAGAGCCTGAGGAAGAAAACCAGAGCCAATGGAACTAAAACAGAGCTCGAGGAACAAAACCAGAACCCGAGAAATTAAACCAGAGCCCGAGGAAGAAAACCAGAACCCGAGGAACAAAACCAGAGACGGAGGAACAAATGGTGGGCCTGAGGAACAAAACGAGACCCGTGGACACAAACCAGAGCCCGAGGAGTTAAAGCAGAGCTGGAAGAACAAAACCAGAGCCCGGGGAAAAAAACCAGCCCTCGAGGAAGAAAACCAGGCCATGAGGTAGAAAACCAGAGCCCGAGGAAGACAACGAGAGCTAGAGGAGCAAAACCACAGCTCGAGGAACAAAACCAGAGCCCGAGGAAAGAAACCAGAGCCCAAGGAACAAAAGAAGGTCCCGAAGAACAAAAGGAGCGTCCGAGGAATAAAACGAGACCACGAGGAACAAAACTAGCCCTCGAGGAAGAAAACCAGAGCCCGAGGAAGACAACCAGAGCTAGAGGAGCAAAACCACAGCTCGAGGAACAAAACCAGAGCCCGAGGAAAGAAACCGGAGCCCAAGGAAGAAAAATAGGTCCCGAAGAACAAAAGGAGGGTCCGAGGAATAAAACCAGAGCCCGAGGAACAAAACTAGCCCTCGAGGAGGAAAACCAGAGCCCGAGGAAGACAACCAGAGCTAGAGGAGCAAAACCACAGCTCGAGGAACAAAACGAGCTCCCGAGGAAAGAAACCAGAGCCCGAGGAACAAAACCAGATCCCGAGGAAAAAAACCAGATTGCGAAGAACAAAAGGAGGCCCCAAGGAACAAAACCAGAGCCCGTGGAATTATACTAGAGTCCAAGGAACAAAACCAGAGCCCGAGGAAAAAAACCGGAGCCTGAGGAACAAAACCAGAGCCAATGGAACTACACCAGAGCTCGAGGAACAAAACCAGAACCCGAGAAATTAAACCAGAGCCAGAGGAACAAAACCAGAGCCCGAGGAACAAAACCAGAGACCCAGGAAGAAATGGTGGGCCTGAGGAACAAAAGGAGTCCCGTGGACCCAAACCAGAGCCTGAGGAGCTAAAGCAGAGCTGGAAGAACAAAACCAGAGCCCGGGCAACAAAACCAGCCCTCGAGGAAGAAAAGCAGAGCCCGAGGAAGAAAAGCAGAGCCCGAGGAAGACAACCAGAGCTAGAGGAGCAAAACCACAGCTCGAGGAACAAAACCAGAGCCCGAGGAAAGAAACCGGAGCCCAAGGAACAAAAACAGGTCCCGAAGAACAAAAGGAGGGTCCAAGGAATAAAACCAGAGCCCGAGGAACAAAACTAGCCCTCGAGGAAGAATACCAGAGCCCGAGGAAGACAACCAGAGCTAGAGGAGCAAAACCACAGCTCGAGGAACAAAACCAGAGCCCGAGGAAAGAAACCAGAGCCCGAGGAAGGAAACCAGAGCCCGAGCAACAAAATCAGATCGCGAAGAACAAAACGAGGCCCCGAGGAACAAAACCAGAGCCCGAGGAAAAAAACCAGAGCCTGAGGAAGAAAACCAGAGCCAATGGAACTAAAACAGAGCTCGAGGAACAAAACCAGAACTCGAGGAAGAAAAGCAGAGACCGAGGAACAAATGGTGGGCCTGAGGAACAAAACGAGACCCGTGGACCCAAACCAGAGCCCGAGGAGTTAGAGCAGAGCTGGAAGAACAAAACCAGAGCCCGGGCTACAAAACCAGCCCTCGAGGAAGAAAACGAGAGCCCGAGGAAGACAACCAGAGCTAGAGGAGCAAAACCACAGCTCGACGAACAAAACCAGAGCCCGAGGAAAGAAACCGGAGCCCAAGGAACAAAAACAGGTCCCGAAGAACAGAAGGAGGGTCCGAGGAATAAAACCAGAGCCCGAGGAACAAAACTAGCCCTCGAGGAAGAAAACCAGAGCCCGAGGAAGACAACCAGAGCTAGAGGAGCAAAACCACAGCTCGAGGAACAAAACGAGCTCCCGAGGAAAGAAACCAGAGCCCGAGGAACAAAACCAGATCCCGAGGAAAAAAACCAGACCACGAAGAACAAAAGGAGGCCCCGAGGAACAAAACCAGAGCCCGTGGAATTATACTAGAGTCCGAGGAACAAAACCAGAGCCCGAGGAACAAAACCAGAGCCTGAGGAACAAAACCAGAGCCAATGGAACTAAACCAGAGCTCGAGGAACAAAACCAGAACCCGAGAAATTAAACCAGAGACCGAGGAAGAAAACCAGAACCCGAGGAACAAAACCAGATCCCGAAGAACAAAAGGAGGGTCCGAGGAATAAAACGAGACCCCGGGGAACAAAACTAGCCCTCGAGGAAGAAAACCAGAGCCCGAGGAAGACAACCAGAGCTAGAGAAGCAAAACCACAGCTCGGGGAACAAAACGAGCTCCCGAGGAAAGAAACCAGAGCCCGAGGAAGAAAACCAGAGCCCAAGGAACAAAACCAGATCGCGAAGAACAAAAGGAGGGCCCGAGGAAGAAAACCAGACCCCAAGGAACAAAACTAGCCCTCGAGGAAGAAAAGCAAAGCCCGAGGAAGAAAACCAGAGCCCGAGGAAAGAAACCAGAGCCCGAGGAACAAAATCAGATCGCGAAGAACAAAAGGAGGCCCCGAGGAACAAAACCAGAGCCCGTGGAATTATATTAGAGTCTGAGGAACAACACCAGAGCCCGAGGAAGAAAACCAGAGCCCGAGGAACAAAACCAGATCCTGAAGAACAAAAGGAGGGCCCGAGGAATAAAACCAGACCCCGAGGAACAAAACTAGCCCTCGAGGAAGAAAAGCAGAGCCCGAGGAAGAAAACCAGAGTCCGAGGAAGACAACCAGAGCTAGAGGAGCAAAACCACAGCTCGAGGAACAAAACCAGAACCCGAGAAATCAATCCAGAGCCCGAGGAACAAAACCAGAGACTGAGGAACAAAACCAGAGACCGAGGAAGAAATGGTGGGCCTGAGGAACAAAACGAGACCCGTGGACCCAAACCAGAGCCCGAGGAGCTAAAGCAGAGCTGGAAGAACAAAACCAGAGCCCGGGCAACAAAACCAGCCCTCGAGGAAGAAAACGAGCTCCCGAGGAAAGAAACCAGAGCCCGAGGAAGAAAACCAGAGCCCGAGGAACAAAACCAGATCCCGAAGAACAAAAGGAGGGCCCGAGGAATAAAACCAGACCCCGAGGAACAAAACTAGCCCTCGAGGAAGAAAAGCAAAGCCCGAGGAAGAAAACCAGAGCCCTAGGAAAGAAACCAGAGCCCGAGGAACGAAACCAGAGCCCGAGGAACAAAATCAGATCGCGAAGAACAAAAGGAGGCCCCGAGGAACAAAACCAGAGCCCGTGGAATTATATTAGAGTCCGAGGAACAAAACCAGAGCCCGAGGAAAAAAACCAGAGCCTGAGGAAGAAAACCAGAGCCAATGGAACTAAACCAGAGCTCGAGGAACAAAACCAGAACCCGAGAAATTAAACCAGAGTCCGAGGAAGAAAACCAGAACCCGAGGAACAAAACCAGAGACGGAGGAACAAATGGTGGGCCTGAGGAACAAAACGAGACCCATGGACCCAAACCAGAGCCCGAGGAGTTAAAGCAGAGCTGGAAGAACAAAACCAGAGCCCGGGCAACAAAACCAGCCCTCGAGGAAGAAAAGCAGAGCCTGAGGAAGAAAAGCAGAGCCCGAGGAAGACAACCAGAGCTAGAGGAGCAAAACCACAGCTCGAGGAACAAAACCAGAGCCCGAGGAAAGAAACCAGAGCCCAAGGAACAAAAGCAGGTCCCAAAGAACAAAAGGAGGGTCCGAGGAATAAAACGAGACCCCGAGTAACAAAACTAGCCCTCGAGGAATAATACCAGAGCCCGAGGAAGACAACCAGAGCTAGAGGAGCAAAACCACACTCGAGGAACAAAACGAGCTCCCGAGGAAAGAAACCAGAGCCCGAGGAAGAAAGCCAGAGCCCGAGGAAAAAAACCAGATCCCGAAGAACAAAAGGAGGGCCCGAGGAATAAAACCAGACCCCGAGGAACAAAACTAGCCTTCGAGGAAGAAAACCAGAGCCCGAGGAAGAAAACCAGAGCTCTAGGAAAGAAACCAGAGCCCGAGGAACGAAACCAGAGCCCGAGGAACAAAATCAGATCGCGAAGAACAAAAGGAGGCCCCGAGGAACAAAACCAGAGACCGTGGAATTATACTAGAGTCCGAGGAACAAAACCAGAGCCCGAGGAAAAAAACCAGAGCCTGAGGAAGAAAACCAGAGCCAATGGAACTAAAACAGAGCTCGAGGAACAAAACCAGAACCCGAGAAATTAAACCAGAGCCCGAGGAAGAAAACCAGAACCCGAGGAACAAAACCAGAGACGGAGGAACAAATGGTGGGCCTGAGGAACAAAACGAGACCCGTGGACACAAACCAGAGCCCGAGGAGTTAAAGCAGAGCTGGAAGAACAAAACCAGAGCCCGGGGAAAAAAACCAGCCCTCGAGGAAGAAAACCAGGCCATGAGGTAGAAAACCAGAGCCCGAGGAAGACAACGAGAGCTAGAGGAGCAAAACCACAGCTCGAGGAACAAAACCAGAGCCCGAGGAAAGAAACCAGAGCCCAAGGAACAAAAGAAGGTCCCGAAGAACAAAAGGAGCGTCCGAGGAATAAAACGAGACCACGAGGAACAAAACTAGCCCTCGAGGAAGAAAACCAGAGCCCGAGGAAGACAACCAGAGCTAGAGGAGCAAAACCACAGCTCGAGGAACAAAACCAGAGCCCGAGGAAAGAAACCGGAGCCCAAGGAAGAAAAATAGGTCCCGAAGAACAAAAGGAGGGTCCGAGGAATAAAACCAGAGCCCGAGGAACAAAACTAGCCCTCGAGGAGGAAAACCAGAGCCCGAGGAAGACAACCAGAGCTAGAGGAGCAAAACCACAGCTCGAGGAACAAAACGAGCTCCCGAGGAAAGAAACCAGAGCCCGAGGAACAAAACCAGATCCCGAGGAAAAAAACCAGATTGCGAAGAACAAAAGGAGGCCCCAAGGAACAAAACCAGAGCCCGTGGAATTATACTAGAGTCCAAGGAACAAAACCAGAGCCCGAGGAAAAAAACCGGAGCCTGAGGAACAAAACCAGAGCCAATGGAACTACACCAGAGCTCGAGGAACAAAACCAGAACCCGAGAAATTAAACCAGAGCCAGAGGAACAAAACCAGAGCCCGAGGAACAAAACCAGAGACCCAGGAAGAAATGGTGGGCCTGAGGAACAAAAGGAGTCCCGTGGACCCAAACCAGAGCCTGAGGAGCTAAAGCAGAGCTGGAAGAACAAAACCAGAGCCCGGGCAACAAAACCAGCCCTCGAGGAAGAAAAGCAGAGCCCGAGGAAGAAAAGCAGAGCCCGAGGAAGACAACCAGAGCTAGAGGAGCAAAACCACAGCTCGAGGAACAAAACCAGAGCCCGAGGAAAGAAACCGGAGCCCAAGGAACAAAAACAGGTCCCGAAGAACAAAAGGAGGGTCCAAGGAATAAAACCAGAGCCCGAGGAACAAAACTAGCCCTCGAGGAAGAATACCAGAGCCCGAGGAAGACAACCAGAGCTAGAGGAGCAAAACCACAGCTCGAGGAACAAAACCAGAGCCCGAGGAAAGAAACCAGAGCCCGAGGAAGGAAACCAGAGCCCGAGCAACAAAATCAGATCGCGAAGAACAAAACGAGGCCCCGAGGAACAAAACCAGAGCCCGAGGAAAAAAACCAGAGCCTGAGGAAGAAAACCAGAGCCAATGGAACTAAAACAGAGCTCGAGGAACAAAACCAGAACTCGAGGAAGAAAAGCAGAGACCGAGGAACAAATGGTGGGCCTGAGGAACAAAACGAGACCCGTGGACCCAAACCAGAGCCCGAGGAGTTAGAGCAGAGCTGGAAGAACAAAACCAGAGCCCGGGCTACAAAACCAGCCCTCGAGGAAGAAAACGAGAGCCCGAGGAAGACAACCAGAGCTAGAGGAGCAAAACCACAGCTCGACGAACAAAACCAGAGCCCGAGGAAAGAAACCGGAGCCCAAGGAACAAAAACAGGTCCCGAAGAACAGAAGGAGGGTCCGAGGAATAAAACCAGAGCCCGAGGAACAAAACTAGCCCTCGAGGAAGAAAACCAGAGCCCGAGGAAGACAACCAGAGCTAGAGGAGCAAAACCACAGCTCGAGGAACAAAACGAGCTCCCGAGGAAAGAAACCAGAGCCCGAGGAACAAAACCAGATCCCGAGGAAAAAAACCAGACCACGAAGAACAAAAGGAGGCCCCGAGGAACAAAACCAGAGCCCGTGGAATTATACTAGAGTCCGAGGAACAAAACCAGAGCCCGAGGAACAAAACCAGAGCCTGAGGAACAAAACCAGAGCCAATGGAACTAAACCAGAGCTCGAGGAACAAAACCAGAACCCGAGAAATTAAACCAGAGACCGAGGAAGAAAACCAGAACCCGAGGAACAAAACCAGATCCCGAAGAACAAAAGGAGGGTCCGAGGAATAAAACGAGACCCCGGGGAACAAAACTAGCCCTCGAGGAAGAAAACCAGAGCCCGAGGAAGACAACCAGAGCTAGAGAAGCAAAACCACAGCTCGGGGAACAAAACGAGCTCCCGAGGAAAGAAACCAGAGCCCGAGGAAGAAAACCAGAGCCCAAGGAACAAAACCAGATCGCGAAGAACAAAAGGAGGGCCCGAGGAAGAAAACCAGACCCCAAGGAACAAAACTAGCCCTCGAGGAAGAAAAGCAAAGCCCGAGGAAGAAAACCAGAGCCCGAGGAAAGAAACCAGAGCCCGAGGAACAAAATCAGATCGCGAAGAACAAAAGGAGGCCCCGAGGAACAAAACCAGAGCCCGTGGAATTATATTAGAGTCTGAGGAACAACACCAGAGCCCGAGGAAGAAAACCAGAGCCCGAGGAACAAAACCAGATCCTGAAGAACAAAAGGAGGGCCCGAGGAATAAAACCAGACCCCGAGGAACAAAACTAGCCCTCGAGGAAGAAAAGCAGAGCCCGAGGAAGAAAACCAGAGTCCGAGGAAGACAACCAGAGCTAGAGGAGCAAAACCACAGCTCGAGGAACAAAACCAGAACCCGAGAAATCAATCCAGAGCCCGAGGAACAAAACCAGAGACTGAGGAACAAAACCAGAGACCGAGGAAGAAATGGTGGGCCTGAGGAACAAAACGAGACCCGTGGACCCAAACCAGAGCCCGAGGAGCTAAAGCAGAGCTGGAAGAACAAAACCAGAGCCCGGGCAACAAAACCAGCCCTCGAGGAAGAAAACGAGCTCCCGAGGAAAGAAACCAGAGCCCGAGGAAGAAAACCAGAGCCCGAGGAACAAAACCAGATCCCGAAGAACAAAAGGAGGGCCCGAGGAATAAAACCAGACCCCGAGGAACAAAACTAGCCCTCGAGGAAGAAAAGCAAAGCCCGAGGAAGAAAACCAGAGCCCTAGGAAAGAAACCAGAGCCCGAGGAACGAAACCAGAGCCCGAGGAACAAAATCAGATTGCGAAGAACAAAAGGAGGCCCCGAGGAACAAAACCAGAGCCCGTGGAATTATACTAGAGTCCGAGGAACAAAACCAGAGCCCGAGGAAAAAAACCAGAGCCTGAGGAAGAAAACCAGAGCCAATGGAACTAAACCAGAGCTCGAGGAACAAAACCAGAACCCGAGAAATTAAACCAGAGTCCGAGGAAGAAAACCAGAACCCGAGGAACAAAACCAGAGACGGAGGAACAAATGGTGGGCCTGAGGAACAAAACGAGACCCATGGACCCAAACCAGAGCCCGAGGAGTTAAAGCAGAGCTGGAAGAACAAAACCAGAGCCCGGGCAACAAAACCAGCCCTCGAGGAAGAAAAGCAGAGCCTGAGGAAGAAAAGCAGAGCCCGAGGAAGACAACCAGAGCTAGAGGAGCAAAACCACAGCTCGAGGAACAAAACCAGAGCCCGAGGAAAGAAACCAGAGCCCAAGGAACAAAAGCAGGTCCCAAAGAACAAAAGGAGGGTCCGAGGAATAAAACGAGACCCCGAGTAACAAAACTAGCCCTCGAGGAATAATACCAGAGCCCGAGGAAGACAACCAGAGCTAGAGGAGCAAAACCACACTCGAGGAACAAAACGAGCTCCCGAGGAAAGAAACCAGAGCCCGAGGAAGAAAGCCAGAGCCCGAGGAAAAAAACCAGATCCCGAAGAACAAAAGGAGGGCCCGAGGAATAAAACCAGACCCCGAGGAACAAAACTAGCCTTCGAGGAAGAAAACCAGAGCCCGAGGAAGACAACCAGAGCTACAGGAGCAAAACCACAGCTCGAGGAACAAAACCAGACCCCGAGGAAATAAACCAGAGCCCAAGGAACAAAAGCAGGTCCCGAAGAACAAAAGGAGGGTCCGAGGAATAAAACGAGACCCCGAGGAAAAAAACTAGCCCTCGAGGAAGAAAACCAGAGCCCGAGGAAGACAACCAAGGCTAGAGGAGCAAAACCACAGCTCGAGGAACAAAACCAGAGCCCGAGGAAAGAAACCGGAGCCCAGGGAACAAAAACAGGTGCCGAAGAACAAAAGGAGGGTCCGAGGAATAAAACCAGAGCCCGAGGAACAAAACTAGCCCTCGAGGAGGAAAACCAGAGCCCGAGGAAGACAAGCAGAGCTAGAGGAGCAAAACCACAGCTCGAGGAACAAAGCGAGCTCCCGAGGAAAAAACCAGAGCCCGAGGAACAAAATCAGATCCCGAGGAACAAAACCAGATCCCGAAGAACAAAAGGAGGGCCCGAGGAATAAAACCAGAGCCCGAGGAACAAAACTAGCCTTCGTGGAAGAAAACCAGAGCCCGAGGAAGAAAACCAGAGCCCTAGGAAAGAAACCAGAGCCCGAGGAACGAAACCAGAGCCCGAGGAACAAAATCAGATCGCGAAGAACAAAAGGAGGCCCCGAGGAACAAAACCAGAGCCCGTGGAATTATACTAGAGTCCGAGGAACAAAACCAGAGCCCGAGGAAAAAAACCAGAGCCTGAGGAAGAAAACCAGAGCCAATGGAACTAAAACAGAGCTCGAGGAACAAAACCAGAACCCGAGAAATTAAACCAGAGTCCGAGGAAGAAAACCAGAGCCCGAGGAACAAAACCAGAGACTGAGGAACAAAACCAGAGACCGAGGAAGAAATGGTGGGCCTGAGGAACAAAACGAGACCCGTGGACCCAAACCAGAGCCCGAGGAGCTAAAGCAGAGCTGGAAGAACAAAACCAGAGCCCGGGCAACAAAACCAGCCCTCGAGGAAGAAAACGAGCTCCCGAGGAAAGAAACCAGAGCCCGAGGAAGAAAACCAGAGCCCGAGGAACAAAACCAGATCCCGAAGAACAAAAGGAGGGCCCGAGGAATAAAACCAGACCCCGAGGAACAAAACTAGCCCTCGAGGAAGAACAGCAAAGCCCGAGGAAGAAAACCAGAGCCCTAGGAAAGAAACCAGAGCCCGAGGAACGAAACCAGAGCCCGAGGAACAAAATCAGATCGCGAAGAACAAAAGGAGGCCCCGAGGAACAAAACCAGAGCCCGTGGAATTATATTAGAGTCCGAGGAACAAAACCAGAGCCCGAGGAAAAAAACCAGAGCCTGAGGAAGAAAACCAGAGCCAATGGAACTAAACCAGAGCTCGAGGAACAAAACCAGAACCCGAGAAATTAAACCAGAGTCCGAGGAAGAAAACCAGAACCCGAGGAACAAAACCAGAGACGGAGGAACAAATGGTGGGCCTGAGGAACAAAACGAGACCCATGGACCCAAACCAGAGCCCGAGGAGTTAAAGCAGAGCTGGAAGAACAAAACCAGAGCCCGGGCAACAAAACCAGCCCTCGAGGAAGAAAAGCAGAGCCTGAGGAAGAAAAGCAGAGCCCGAGGAAGACAACCAGAGCTAGAGGAGCAAAACCACAGCTCGAGGAACAAAACCAGAGCCCGAGGAAAGAAACCAGAGCCCAAGGAACAAAAGCAGGTCCCAAAGAACAAAAGGAGGGTCCGAGGAATAAAACGAGACCCCGAGTAACAAAACTAGCCCTCGAGGAATAATACCAGAGCCCGAGGAAGACAACCAGAGCTAGAGGAGCAAAACCACACTCGAGGAACAAAACGAGCTCCCGAGGAAAGAAACCAGAGCCCGAGGAAGAAAGCCAGAGCCCGAGGAAAAAAACCAGATCCCGAAGAACAAAAGGAGGGCCCGAGGAATAAAACCAGAGCCCAAGGAACAAACCTAGCCTTCGTGGAAGAAAACCAGAGCCCGAGGAAGAAAACCAGAGCCCTAGGAAAGAAACCAGAGCCCGAGGAACGAAACCAGAGCCCGAGGAACAAAATCAGATCGCGAAGAACAAAAGGAGGCCCCGAGGAACAAAACCAGAGCCCGTGGAATTATACTAGAGTCCGAGGAACAAAACCAGAGCCCGAGGAAAAAAACCAGAGTCTGAGGAAGAAAACCAGAGCCAATGGAACTACACCAGAGCTCGAGGAACAAAACCAGAACCCGAGAAATTAAACCAGAGCCAGAGGAACAAAACCAGAGCCCGAGGAACAAAACCAGAGACCCAGGAAGAAATGGTGGGCCTGAGGAACAAAAGGAGTCCCGTGGACCCAAACCAGAGCCCGAGGAGTTAAAGCAGAGCTGGAAGAACAAAACCAGAGCCCGGGGAAAAAAACCAGCCCTCGAGGAAGAAAACCAGGCCATGAGGTAGAAAACCAGAGCCCGAGGAAGACAACGAGAGCTAGAGGAGCAAAACCACAGCTCGAGGAACAAAACCAGAGCCCGAGGAAAGAAACCGGAGCCCAAGGAACAAAAGAAGGTCCCGAAGAACAAAAGGAGGGTCCGAGGAATAAAACGAGACCACGAGGAACAAAACTAGCCCTCGAGGAAGAAAACCAGAGCCCGAGGAAGACAACCAGAGCTAGAGGAGCAAAACCACAGCTCGAGGAACAAAACCAGAGCCCGAGGAAAGAAACCGGAGCCCAAGGAACAAAAACAGGTCCCGAAGAACAAAAGGAGGGTCCGAGGAATAAAACCAGAGCCCGAGGAACAAAACTAGCCCTCGAGGAAGAATACCAGAGCCCGAGGAAGACAACCAGAGCTAGAGGAGCAAAACCACAGCTCGAGGAACAAAACCAGAGCCCGAGGAAAAAAACCAGAGCCTGAGGAAGAAAACCAGAGCCAATGGAACTAAAACAGAGCTCGAGGAACAAAACCAGAACTCGAGGAAGAAAAGCAGAGACCGAGGAACAAATGGTGGGCCTGAGGAACAAAACGAGACCCGTGGACCCAAACCAGAGCCCGAGGAGTTAGAGCAGAGCTGGAAGAACAAAACCAGAGCCCGGGCTACAAAACCAGCCCTCGAGGAAGAAAACGAGAGCCCGAGGAAGACAACCAGAGCTAGAGGAGCAAAACCACAGTTCGACGAACAAAACCAGAGCCCGAGGAAAGAAACCGGAGCCCAAGGAACAAAAACAGGTCCCGAAGAACAGAAGGAGGGTCCGAGGAATAAAACCAGAGCCCGAGGAACAAAACTAGCCCTCGAGGAAGAAAACCAGAGCCCGAGGAAGACAACCAGAGCTAGAGGAGCAAAACCACAGCTCGAGGAACAAAACGAGCTCCCGAGGAAAGAAACCAGAGCCCGAGGAACAAAACCAGATCCCGAGGAACAAAACCAGACCACGAAGAACAAAAGGAGGCCCCGAGGAACAAAACCAGAGCCCGTGGAATTATACTAGAGTCCGAGGAACAAAACCAGAGCCCGAGGAAAAAAACCAGAGCCTGAGGAACAAAACCAGAGCCAATGGAACTAAACCAGAGCTCGAGGAACAAAACCAGAACGCGAGAAATTAAACCAGAGCCCGAGGAAGAAAACCAGAACCCGAGGAACAAAACCAGATCCCGAAGAACAAAAGGAGGGTCCGAGGAATAAAACGAGACCCCGGGGAACAAAACTAGCCCTCGAGGAAGAAAACCAGAGCCCGAGGAAGACAACCAGAGCTAGAGAAGCAAAACCACAGCTCGGGGAACAAAACGAGCTCCCGAGGAAAGAAACCAGAGCCCGAGGAAGAAAACCAGAGCCCAAGGAACAAAACCAGATCGCGAAGAACAAAAGGAGGGCCCGAGGAAGAAAACCAGACCCCAAGGAACAAAACTAGCCCTCGAGGAAGAAAAGCAAAGCCCGAGGAAGAAAACCAGAGCCCGAGGAAAGAAACCAGAGCCCGAGGAACAAAATCAGATCGCGAAGAACAAAAGGAGGCCCCGAGGAACAAAACCAGAGCCCGTGGAATTATATTAGAGTCCGAGGAACAACACCAGAGCCCGAGGAAGAAAACCAGAGCCTGAGGAACAAAACCAGATCCTGAAGAACAAAAGGAGGGCCCGAGGAATAAAACCAGACCCCGAGGAACAAAACTAGCCCTCGAGGAAGAAAAGCAGAGCCCGAGGAAGAAAACCAGAGTCCGAGGAAGACAACCAGAGCTAGAGGAGCAAAACCACAGCTCGAGGAACAAAACCAGAGCCCGAGGAAAGAAACCAGAGCCCAAGGAACAAAAGCAGGTCCCGAAGAACAAAAAGAGGGTCCGAGGAATAAAACGAGACCCCGAGGAACAAAACTAGCACTCAAGGAAGAAAACCAGAGCCCGAGGAAGACAACCAGAGCTAGAGGAGCAAAACCACAGCTCGAGGAACAAAACGAGCTCCCGAGGAAAGAAACCAGAGCCCGAGGAACAAAATCAGATCCCGAGGAACAAAACCAGATCCCGAAGAACAAAAGGAGGCCCTGAGGAACAAAACCAGAGCCCGTGGAATTATACTAGAGTCCAAGGAACAAAACCAGAGCCCGAGGAAAAAAACCAGAGCCTGAGGAACAAAACCAGAGCCAATGGAACTAAACCAGAGCTCGAGGAACAAAACCAGAACCCGAGAAATCAATCCAGAGCCCGAGGAACAAAACCAGAGACTGAGGAACAAAACCAGAGACCGAGGAAGAAATGGTGGGCCTGAGGAACAAAACGAGACCCGTGGACCCAAACCAGAGCCCGAGGAGCTAAAGCAGAGCTGGAAGAACAAAACCAGAGCCCGGGCAACAAAACCAGCCCTCGAGGAAGAAAACGAGCTCCCGAGGAAAGAAACCAGAGCCCGAGGAAGAAAACCAGAGCCCGAGGAACAAAACCAGATCCCGAGGAACAAAACTAGCCCTCGAGGAAGAAAAGCAAAGCCCGAGGAAGAAAACCAGAGCCCTAGGAAAGAAACCAGAGCCCGAGGAACGAAACCAGAGCCCGAGGAACAAAATCAGATTGCGAAGAACAAAAGGAGGCCCCGAGGAACAAAACCAGAGCCCGTGGAATTATATTAGAGTCCGAGGAACAAAACCAGAGCCCGAGGAAAAAAACCAGAGCCTGAGGAAGAAAACCAGAGCCAATGGAACTAAACCAGAGCTCGAGGAACAAAACCAGAACCCGAGAAATTAAACCAGAGTCCGAGGAAGAAAACCAGAACCCGAGGAACAAAACCAGAGACGGAGGAACAAATGGTGGGCCTGAGGAACAAAACGAGACCCATGGACCCAAACCAGAGCCCGAGGAGTTAAAGCAGAGCTGGAAGAACAAAACCAGAGCCCGGGCAACAAAACCAGCCCTCGAGGAAGAAAAGCAGAGCCTGAGGAAGAAAAGCAGAGCCCGAGGAAGACAACCAGAGCTAGAGGAGCAAAACCACAGCTCGAGGAACAAAACCAGAGCCCGAGGAAAGAAACCAGAGCCCAAGGAACAAAAGCAGGTCCCAAAGAACAAAAGGAGGGTCCGAGGAATAAAACGAGACCCCGAGTAACAAAACTAGCCCTCGAGGAATAATACCAGAGCCCGAGGAAGACAACCAGAGCTAGAGGAGCAAAACCACACTCGAGGAACAAAACGAGCTCCCGAGGAAAGAAACCAGAGCCCGAGGAAGAAAGCCAGAGCCCGAGGAAAAAAACCAGATCCCGAAGAACAAAAGGAGGGCCCGAGGAATAAAACCAGACCCCGAGGAACAAAACTAGCCTTCGAGGAAGAAAACCAGAGCCCGAGGAAGACAACCAGAGCTAGAGGAGCAAAACCACAGCTCGAGGAACAAAACCAGACCCCGAGGAAATAAACCAGAGCCCAAGGAACAAAAGCAGGTCCCGAAGAACAAAAGGAGGGTCCGAGGAATAAAACGAGACCCCGAGGAACAAAACTAGCCCTCGAGGAAGAAAACCAGAGCCCGAGGAAGACAACCAAGGCTAGAGGAGCAAAACCACAGCTCGAGGAACAAAACCAGAGCCCGAGGAAAGAAACCGGAGCCCAGGGAACAAAAACAGGTGCCGAAGAACAAAAGGAGGGTCCGAGGAATAAAACCAGAGCCCGAGGAACAAACCTAGCCTTCGTGGAAGAAAACCAGAGCCCGAGGAAGAAAACCAGAGCCCTAGGAAAGAAACCAGAGCCCGAGGAACGAAACCAGAGCCCGAGGAACAAAATCAGATCGCGAAGAACAAAAGGAGGCCCCGAGGAACAAAACCAGAGCCCATGGAATTATACTAGAGTCCGAGGAACAAAACCAGAGCCCGAGGAAAAAAACCAGAGCCTGAGGAAGAAAACCAGAGCCAATGGAACTAAAACAGAGCTCGAGGAACAAAACCAGAACCCGAGAAATTAAACCAGAGTCCGAGGAAGAAAACCAGAACCCGAGGAACAAAACCAGAGACGGAGGAACAAATGGTGGGCCTGAGGAACAAAACGAGACCCGTGGACACAAACCAGAGCCCGAGGAGTTAAAGCAGAGCTGGAAGAACAAAACCAGAGCCCGGGGAAAAAAACCAGCCCTCGAGGAAGAAAACCAGGCCATGAGGTAGAAAACCAGAGCCCGAGGAAGACAACGAGAGCTAGAGGAGCAAAACCACAGCTCGAGGAACAAAACCAGAGCCCGAGGAAAGAAACCAGAGCCCAAGGAACAAAAGAAGGTCCCGAAGAACAAAAGGAGGGTCCGAGGAATAAAACGAGACCACGAGGAACAAAACTAGCCCTCGAGGAAGAAAACCAGAGCCCGAGGAAGACAACCAGAGCTAGAGGAGCAAAACCACAGCTCGAGGAACAAAACCAGAGCCCGAGGAAAGAAACCGGAGCCCAAGGAACAAAAATAGGTCCCGAAGAACAAAAGGAGGGTCCGAGGAATAAAACCAGAGCCCGAGGAACAAAACTAGCCCTCGAGGAGGAAAACCAGAGCCCGAGGAAGACAACGAGAGCTAGAGGAGCAAAACCACAGCTCGAGGAACAAAACGAGCTCCCGAGGAAAGAAACCAGAGCCCGAGGAACAAAACCAGATCCCGAGGAAAAAAACCAGATTGCGAAGAACAAAAGGAGGCCCCAAGGAACAAAACCAGAGCCCGTGGAATTATACTAGAGTCCAAGGAACAAAACCAGAGCCCGAGGAAAAAAACCGGAGCCTGAGGAACAAAACCAGAGCCAATGGAACTACACCAGAGCTCGAGGAACAAAACCAGAACCCGAGAAATTAAACCAGAGCCAGAGGAACAAAACCAGAGCCCGAGGAACAAAACCAGAGACCCAGGAAGAAATGGTGGGCCTGAGGAACAAAAGGAGTCCCGTGGACCCAAACCAGAGCCCGAGGAGCTAAAGCAGAGCTGGAAGAACAAAACCAGAGCCCGGGCAACAAAACCAGCCCTCGAGGAAGAAAAGCAGAGCCCGAGGAAGTAAAGCAGAGCCCGAGGAAGACAACCAGAGCTAGAGGAGCAAAACCACAGCTCGAGGAACAAAACCAGAGCCCGAGGAAAGAAACCGGAGCCCAAGGAACAAAAACAGGTCCCGAAGAACAAAAGGAGGGTCCAAGGAATAAAACCAGAGCCCGAGGAACAAAACTAGCCCTCGAGGAAGAATACCAGAGCCCGAGGAAGACAACCAGAGCTAGAGGAGCAAAACCACAGCTCGAGGAACAAAACCAGAGCCCGAGGAAAGAAACCAGAGCCCGAGGAAGAAAACCAGATCCCGAGGAACAAAACCAGACACCGAAGAACAAAAGGAGGGCCCGAGGAATAAAACCAGACCCCGAGGAACAAAACTAGCCCGCGAGGAAGAAAAGCAAAGCCCGAGGAAGAAAACCAGAGCCCGAGGAAAGAAACCAGAGCCCGAGGAACGAAACCAGAGCCCGAGGAACAAAATCAGATCGCGAAGAACAAAAGGAGGCCCCGAGGAACAAAACCAGAGCCCGTGGAATTATACTAGAGTCCGAGGAACAAAACCAGAGCCCGAGGAAAAAAACCAGAGCCTGAGGAACAAAACCAGAACCAATGGAACTAAACCAGAGCTCGAGGAACAAAACCAGAACCCGAGAAATTAAACCAGAGCCCGAGGAAGAAAACCAGAACCCGAGGAACAAAACCAGAGACCGAGGAACAAATGGTGGGCCTGAGGAACAAAACGAGACCCGTGGACCCAATCCAGAGCCCGAGGAGCTAAAGCAGAGCTGGAAGAACAAAACCAGAGCCCGGGGAACAAAACCAGCCCTCGAGGAAGAAAAGCAGAGCCCGAGGAAGAAAAGTAGAGCCCGAGGAAGACAACGAGAGCTAGAGGAGCAAAACCACAGCTCGAGGAACAAAACCAGAGCCCGAGGAAAGAAACCAGAGCCCAAGGAACAAAAGCAGGTCCCGAAGAACAAAAGGAGGGTCCGAGGAATAAAACGAGACCCCGAGGAACAAAACTAGCCCTCGAGGAAGAAAACCAGGGCCCGAGGAAGACAACCAGAGCTAGAGGAGCAAAACCACAGCTCGAGGAACAAAACCAGAGCCCGAGGAAAGAAAACAGAGCCAAAGGAACTCAAACAGGTCCCAAAGAACAAAAGGAGGGTCCGAGGAATAAAACGAGACCCCGAGGAACAAAACTAGCCCTCGAGGAAGAAAAGCAGAGCCCGAGGAAGAAAAGCAGAGCCCGAGGAAGACAACGAGAGCTAGAGGAGCAAAACCACAGCTCGAGGAAAAAAACGAGCTGCCGAGGAAAGAAACCAGAGCCCGAGGAACAAAACCAGATCCCGAGGAACAAAACCAGACTGCGAGGAACAAAAGGAGGCCCCAAGGAACAAAACCAGAGCCCGTGGAATTATACTAGAGTCCGAGGAACAAAACCAGAGCCCGAGGAAAAAAAACAGAGCCTGAGGAACAAAAGCAGAGCCCGTGGAATTAAACCAGAGCCAGGGGAACAAAACCAGAGGCCGAGAAAAAAAAGCAGGGGCAGAGGAACAAAAAAAGAGGCCGAGGAACAATACCAGAGCCCGAGGAAGAAAACCAGAGCCCGAGGAACAAAACCAGAGACCGAGGAAGAAATGGTGGGCCTGCGGAACAAAACGAGACCCGTGGACCCAAACCAGAGCCCGAGGAGCTAAAGCAGAGCTGGAAGAACAAAACCAGAGCCCGGGGAACAAAACCAGGCCTCGAGGAAGAAAACCAGAGCCTGAGGAAGAAAACCAGAGCCCGAGGAAGACAACCAGAGCTAGAGGAGCAAAACCACACCTCGAGGAACAAAACCAGAGCCCGAGGAAAGAAACCAGAGCCTGAGGAACGAAACCAGGTCCCGAGGAACAAAACCAGATCCCGAAGAACAAAAGGAGGGCCCGAGGAAAAAAATCAGAGCCCGAGGAACAAAACTAGCCCTCGAGGAAGAAAACTAGAGCCCGAGGAAGACAACCAGAGCTAGAGGAGCAAAACCACAGCTCTAGGAACAAAACCAGAGCCCGAGGAAAGAGACCAGAGCCCAAGGAACAAAAACAGGTCCCGAAGAACAAAAGGAGGGTCCGAGGAATAAAACGAGACCCCGAGGAACAAAACTAGCCCTCGAGGAAGAATACCAGAGCCCGAGGAAGACAACCAGAGCTAGAGGAGCAAAACCACAGCTCGAGGAACAAAACCAGAGCCCGAGGAAAGAAACCAGAGCCCGAGGAAGAAAACCAGATCCCGAGGAACAAAACCAGATCCCGAGGAACAAAACCAGATACCGAAGAACAAAAGGAGGCCCCAAGGAAAAAAACCAGAGCCCGTGGAATTATACTAGAGTCCAAGGAACAAAACCAGAGCCCGAGGAAAGAAACCAGAGCCTGAGGAACAAAACCAGAGCCAATGGAACTAAACCAGAGCTCGAGGAACAAAACCAGAACCCGAGAAATTAAACCAGAGCCCGGGGAAGAAAACCAGAACCCGAGGAACAAAACCAGAGACCGAGGAAGAAATGTTGGGCCCGAGGAACAAAACGAGACCCATGGACCCAATCCAGAGCCCGAGGAGCTAAAGCAGAGCTGGAAGAACAAAACCAGAGCCCGGGGAACAAAACCAGCCCTCGAGGAAGAAAAGCAGAGCCCGAGGAAGAAAAGTAGAGCCCGAGGAAGACAACGAGAGCTAGAGGAGCAAAACCACAGCTCGAGGAACAAAACCAGAGCCCGAGGAAAGAAACCAGAGCCCAAGGAACAAAAGCAGGTCCCGAAGAACAAAAGGAGGGTCCGAGGAATAAAACGAGACCCCGAGGAACAAAACTAGCCCTCGAGGAAGAAAACCAGGGCCCGAGGAAGACAACCAGAGCTAGAGGAGCAAAACCACAGCTCGAGGAACAAAACCAGAGCCCGAGGAAAGAAACCAGAGCCAAAGGAACTCAAACAGGTCCCGAAGAACAAAAGGAGGGTCCGAGGAATAAAACGAGACCCCGAGGAACAAAACTAGCCCTCGAGGAAGAAAAGCAGAGCCCGAGGAAGAAAACCAGAGCCCGAGGAAGACAACGAGAGCTAGAGGAGCAAAACCACAGCTCGAGGAAAAAAACGAGCTGCCGAGGAAAGAAACCAGAGCCCGAGGAACAAAACCAGATCCCGAGGAACAAAACCAGACTGCGAGGAACAAAAGGAGGCCCCAAGGAACAAAACCAGAGCCCGTGGAATTATACTAGAGTCCGAGGAACTAAACCAGAGCCCGAGGAAAAAAAACAGAGCCTGAGGAACAAAAGCAGAGCCCGTGGAATTAAACCAGAGCCAGGGGAACAAAACCAGAGGCCGAGAAAAAAAAGCAGGGGCAGAGGAACAAAAAAAGAGGCCGAGGAACAATACCAGAGCCCGAGGAAGAAAACCAGAGCCCGAGGAACAAAACCAGAGACCGAGGAAGAAATGGTGGGCCTGCGGAACAAAACGAGACCCGTGGACCCAAACCAGAGCCCGAGGAGCTAAAGCAGAGCTGGAAGAACAAAACCAGAGCCCGGGGAACAAAACCAGGCCTCGAGGAAGAAAACCAGAGCCTGAGGAAGAAAACCAGAGCCCGAGGAAGACAACCAGAGCTAGAGGAGCAAAACCACACCTCGAGGAACAAAACCAGAGCCCGAGGAAAGAAACCAGAGCCTGAGGAACGAAACCAGGTCCCGAGGAACAAAACCAGATCCCGAAGAACAAAAGGAGGGCCCGAGGAAAAAAATCAGAGCCCGAGGAACAAAACTAGCCCTCGAGGAAGAAAACTAGAGCCCGAGGAAGACAACCAGAGCTAGAGGAGCAAAACCACAGCTCTAGGAACAAAACCAGAGCCCGAGGAAAGAGACCAGAGCCCAAGGAACAAAAACAGGTCCCGAAGAACAAAAGGAGGGTCCGAGGAATAAAACGAGACCCCGAGGAACAAAACTAGCCCTTGAGGAAGAATACCAGAGCCCGAGGAAGACAACCAGAGCTAGAGGAGCAAAACCACAGCTCGAGGAACAAAACCAGAGCCCGAGGAAAGAAACCAGAGCCCGAGGAAGAAAACCAGATCCCGAGGAACAAAACCAGATCCCGAGGAACAAAACCAGATACCGAAGAACAAAAGGAGGCCCCAAGGAAAAAAACCAGAGCCCGTGGAATTATACTAGAGTCCAAGGAACAAAACCAGAGCCCGAGGAAAGAAACCAGAGCCTGAGGAACAAAACCAGAGCCAATGGAACTAAACCAGAGCTCGAGGAACAAAACCAGAACCCGAGAAATTAAACCAGAGCCCGGGGAAGAAAACCAGAACCCGAGGAACAAAACCAGAGACCGAGGAAGAAATGTTGGGCCCGAGGAACAAAACGAGACCCATGGACCCAAATCAGAGCCCGAGGAGCTAAAGCAGAGCTGGAAGAACAAAAGCAGAGCCCGGGGAACAAAACCAGCCCTCGAGGAAGAAAACAAGAGCCCGAGGAAAAAAACCAGAGCCCGAGGAAGAAAACCTGATCCCGAGGAACAAAACCAGATACCGAAGAACAAAAGGAGGGCCCGAGGAATAAAACCAGAGCTCGAGGAACAGAACTAGCCCTCAAGGAAGAAAAGCAGAGCCCGAGGAAGAAAACCAGAGCCCAAGGAAGAAAAGCAGAGCTAGAGGAGCAAAACCACAGCTCGAGGAACAAAACGAGCTCCCGAGGAAAGAAACCAGAGCCCGAGGAAGAAAACCAGATCCCGAGGAACAAAACCAGATACCGAAGAACAAAAGGAGGGCCCGAGGAATAAAACCAGACCCCAAGGAACAAAACTAGCCCTCGAGGAAGAAAAGAAAAGCCCGAGGAAGAAAACCAGAGCCCGAGGAAAGAAACCAGAGCCCGAGGAAGGAAACCAGAGCCCGAGGAACAAAATCAGATCGTGAAGAACAAAAGGAGGCCCCGAGGAACAAAACCAGAGCCCGAGGAAAAAAACCAGAGCCTGAGGAAGAAAACCAGAGCCAATGGAAGTAAAACAGAGCTCGAGGAACAAAACCAGAACCCGAGAAATTAAACCAGAGTCCGAGGAAGAAAACCAGAACCCGAGGAACAAAACCAGAGACCGAGGAACAAATGGTGGGCCTGAGGAACAAAACGAGACCTGTGGACCCAAACCAGAGCCCAAGGAGTTAAAGCAGAGCTGGAAGAACAAAACCAGAGCCCGGGGAACAAAACCAGCCCTCGAGGAAGAAAACCAGAGCCCGAGGAAGACAACCAGAGCTAGAGGAGCAAAACCACAGCTCGAGGAACAAAACCAGAGCCCGAGGAAAGAAACCAGAGCCTGAGGAACGAAACCAGATCCCGAGGAACAAAACCAGATCCCGAAGAACAAAAGGAGGGCCCGAGGAAAAAAACCAGAGCCCGAGGAACAAAACTAGCCCTCGAGGAAGAAAACCAGAGCCTGAGGAAGACAACGAGAGCTAGAGGAGCAAAACCACAGCTCGAGGAACAAAACCAGAGCCCAAGGAAAGAAACCAGAGCCCAAGGAACAAAAACAGGTCCCGAAGAACAAAAGGAGGGTCCGAGGAATAAAACGAGACCCCGAGGAACAAAACTAGCCCTCGAGGAAGAATACCAGAGCCCGAGGAAGACAACCAGAGCTAGAGGAGCAAAACCACAGCTCGAGGAACAAAACCAGAGCCCGAGGAAATAAACCAGAGCCCGAGGAAGAAAACCAGAGCCCGAGGAACAAAACCAGATACCGAAGAACAAAAGGAGGGCCCGAGGAATAAAACCAGAGCCCGAGGAACAGAACTAGCCCTCGAGTAAGAAAAGCAGAGCCCGAGGAAGAAAAGCAGAGCCCGAGGAAGAAAACCAGAGCTAGAGGAGCAAAACCACAGCCCGAGGAACAAAATCAGATCGCGAAGTACAAAAGGAGGCCCCGAGGAACAAAACCAGAGCCCGAGGAAATAAACCAGAGCCTGAGGAACAAAACCAGAGCCAATGGAACTAAAACAGAGCTCGAGGAACAAAACCAGAACCCGAGAAATTAAACCAGAGTCCGAGGAAGAAAACCAGAGCCCGAGGAAGACAACCAGAGCTAGAGGAGCAAAACCACAGCTCGAGGAACAAAACCAGAGCCCGAGGAAAGAAACCAGAGCCTGAGGAACGAATCCAGATCCCGAGGAACAAAACCAGATCCCGAAGAACAAAAGGAGGGCCCGAGGAATAAAACGAGACCCCGAGGAACAAAACTAGCCCTCCAGGAAGAAAACCAGAGCCCGAGGAAGACAACCAGAGCTAGAGGAGCAAAACCACAGCTCGAGGAACAAAACCAGAGCCCGAGGAAAGAAACCGGAGCCCAAGGAACAAAAACAGGTCCCGAAGAACAAAAGGAGGGTCCGAGGAATAAAACCAGAGCCCGCGGAACAAAACTAGCCCTCGAGGAAGAAAACCAGAGCCCGAGGAAGACAACCAGAGCTAGAGGACCAAAACCACAGCTCGAGGAACAAAACGAGCTCCCGAGGAAAGAAACCAGAGCCCGAGGAACAAAACCAGATCCCGAGGAACAAAACCAGATACCGAAGAACAAAAGGAGGGCCCGAGGAATAAAATCAGAGCGTGAGGAACAGAACTAGCCCTCGAGTAAGAAAAGCAGAGCCCGAGGAAGAAAAGCAGAGCCCGAGGAAGAAAACCAGAGCTAGAGGAGCAAAACCACAGCCCGAGGAACAAAATCAGATCGCGAAATACAAAAGGAGGCCCCGAGGAACAAAACCAGAGCCCGAGGAAATAAACCAGAGCCTGAGGAACAAAACCAGAGCCAATGGAACTAAAACAGAGCTCGAGGAACAAAACCAGAACCCGAGAAATTAAACCAGAGTCCGAGGAAGAAAACCAGAACCCGAGGAACAAAACCAGAGACGGAGGAACAAATGGTGGGCCCGAGGAACAAAACGAGACCATTGGACCCAAACCAGAGCCCGAGGAGTTAAAGCAGAGCTGGAAGAACAAAACCAGAGCCCGGGGAACAAAACCAGATCTCGAGGAAGAAAACCAGAGCCCGAGGAAGAAAACCAGAGCCCGAGGAAGACAACCAGAGCTAGAGGAGCAAAACCACAGCTCGAGGAACAAAACCAGAGCCCGAGGAAAGAAACCAGAGCCTGAGGAACGAATCCAGATCCCGAGGAACAAAACCAGATCCCGAAGAAAAAAAGGAGGGCCCGAGGAATAAAACGAGACCCCGAGGAACAAAACTAGCCCTCGAGGAAGAAAACCAGAGCCCGAGGAAGACAACCAGAGCTAGAGGAGCAAAACCACAGCTCGAGGAACAAAACGAGCTCCCGAGGAAAGAAACCAGAGCCCGAGGAACAAAACCAGAGCCCGAGGAAAAAAACCAGAGCCTGAGGAAGAAAACCAGAGCCAATGGAAGTAAAACAGAGCTCGAGGAACAAAACCAGAACCCGAGAAATTAAACCAGAGTCCGAGGAAGAAAACCAGAACCCGAGGAACAAAACCAGAGACCGAGGAACAAATGGTGGGCCTGAGGAACAAAACGAGACCTGTGGACCCAAACCAGAGCCCAAGGAGTTAAAGCAGAGCTGGAAGAACAAAACCAGAGCCCGGGGAACAAAACCAGCCCTCGAGGAAGAAAACCAGAGCCCGAGGAAGACAACCAGAGCTAGAGGAGCAAAACCACAGCTCGAGGAACAAAACCAGAGCCCGAGGAAAGAAACCAGAGCCTGAGGAACGAAACCAGATCCCGAGGAACAAAACCAGATCCCGAAGAACAAAAGGAGGGCCCGAGGAAAAAAACCAGAGCCCGAGGAACAAAACTAGCCCTCGAGGAAGAAAACCAGAGCCTGAGGAAGACAACGAGAGCTAGAGGAGCAAAACCACAGCTCGAGGAACAAAACCAGAGCCCAAGGAAAGAAACCAGAGCCCAAGGAACAAAAGCAGGTCCCGAAGAACAAAAGGAGGGTCCGAGGAATAAAACGAGACCCCGAGGAACAAAACTAGCCCTCGAGGAAGAATACCAGAGCCCGAGGAAGACAACCAGAGCTAGAGGAGCAAAACCACAGCTCGAGGAACAAAACCAGAGCCCGAGGAAATAAACCAGAGCCCGAGGAAGAAAACCAGAGCCCGAGGAACAAAACCAGATACCGAAGAACAAAAGGAGGGCCCGAGGAATAAAACCAGAGCCCGAGGAACAGAACTAGCCCTCGAGTAAGAAAAGCAGAGCCCGAGGAAGAAAAGCAGAGCCCGAGGAAGAAAACCAGAGCTAGAGGAGCAAAATCACAGCCCGAGGAACAAAATCAGATCGCGAAGTACAAAAGGAGGCCCCGAGGAACAAAACCAGAGCCCGAGGAAATAAACCAGAGCCTGAGGAACAAAACCAGAGCCAATGGAACTAAAACAGAGCTCGAGGAACAAAACCAGAACCCGAGAAATTAAACCAGAGTCCGAGGAAGAAAACCAGAGCCCGAGGAAGACAACCAGAGCTAGAGGAGCAAAACCACAGCTCGAGGAACAAAACCAGAGCCCGAGGAAAGAAACCAGAGCCTGAGGAACGAATCCAGATCCCGAGGAACAAAACCAGATCCCGAAGAAAAAAAGGAGGGCCCGAGGAATAAAACGAGACCCCGAGGAACAAAACTAGCCCTCGAGGAAGAAAACCAGAGCCCGAGGAAGACAACCAGAGCTAGAGGAGCAAAACCACAGCTCGAGGAACAAAACCAGAGCCCGAGGAAAGAAACCAGAGCCCGAGGAACAAAACCAGATCCCGAGGAACAAAACCAGACCACGAAGAACAAAAGGAGGCCCCGAGGAACAAAACCAGAGCCCGTGGAATTATACTAGAGTCCGAGGAACAAAACCAGAGCCCGAGGAAAAAAACCAGAGCCTGAGGAACAAAACCAGAGCCAATGGAACTAAACCAGAGCTCGAGGAACAAAACCAGAACGCGAGAAATTAAACCAGAGCCCGAGGAAGAAAACCAGAACCCGAGGAACAAAACCAGATCCCGAAGAACAAAAGGAGGGTCCGAGGAATAAAACGAGACCCCGGGGAACAAAACTAGCCCTCGAGGAAGAAAACCAGAGCCCGAGGAAGACAACCAGAGCTAGAGAAGCAAAACCACAGCTCGGGGAACAAAACGAGCTCCCGAGGAAAGAAACTAGAGCCCGAGGAAGAAAACCAGAGCCCAAGGAACAAAACCAGATCGCGAAGAACAAAAGGAGGGCCCGAGGAAGAAAACCAGACCCCAAGGAACAAATCTAGCCCTCGAGGAAGAAAAGCAAAGCCCGAGGAAGAAAACCAGAGCCCGAGGAAAGAAACCAGAGCCCGAGGAACAAAATCAGATCGCGAAGAACAAAAGGAGGCCCCGAGGAACAAAACCAGAGCCCGTGGAATTATATTAGAGTCTGAGGAACAACACCAGAGCCCGAGGAAGAAAACCAGAGCCCGAGGAACAAAACCAGATCCTGAAGAACAAAAGGAGGGCCCGAGGAATAAAACCAGACCCCGAGGAACAAAACTAGCCCTCGAGGAAGAAAAGCAGAGCCCGAGGAAGAAAACCAGAGTCCGAGGAAGACAACCAGAGCTAGAGGAGCAAAACCACAGCTCGAGGAACAAAACCAGAACCCGAGAAATCAATCCAGAGCCCGAGGAACAAAACCAGAGACTGAGGAACAAAACCAGAGACCGAGGAAGAAATGGTGGGCCTGAGGAACAAAACGAGACCCGTGGACCCAAACCAGAGCCCGAGGAGCTAAAGCAGAGCTGGAAGAACAAAACCAGACCCCGGGCAACAAAACCAGCCCTCGAGGAAGAAAACGAGCTCCCGAGGAAAGAAACCAGAGCCCGAGGAAGAAAACCAGAGCCCGAGGAACAAAACCAGATCCCGAAGAACAAAAGGAGGGCCCGAGGAATAAAACCAGACCCCGAGGAACAAAACTAGCCCTCGAGGAAGAAAAGCAAAGCCCGAGGAAGAAAACCAGAGCCCTAGGAAAGAAACCAGAGCCCGAGGAACGAAACCAGAGCCCGAGGAACAAAATCAGATCGCGAAGAACAAAAGGAGGCCCCGAGGAACAAAACCAGAGCCCGTGGAATTATATTAGAGTCCGAGGAACAAAACCAGAGCCCGAGGAAAAAAACCAGAGCCTGAGGAAGAAAACCAGAGCCAATGGAACTAAACCAGAGCTCGAGGAACAAAACCAGAACCCGAGAAATTAAACCAGAGTCCGAGGAAGAAAACCAGAACCCGAGGAACAAAACCAGAGACGGAGGAACAAATGGTGGGCCTGAGGAACAAAACGAGACCCATGGACCCAAACCAGAGCCCGAGGAGTTAAAGCAGAGCTGGAAGAACAAAACCAGAGCCCGGGCAACAAAACCAGCCCTCGAGGAAGAAAAGCAGAGCCCGAGGAAGAAAAGCAGAGCCCGAGGAAGAAAACCAGAGCTAGAGGAGCAAAATCACAGCCCGAGGAACAAAATCAGATCGCGAAGTACAAAAGGAGGCCCCGAGGAACAAAACCAGAGCCCGAGGAAATAAACCAGAGCCTGAGGAACAAAACCAGAGCCAATGGAACTAAAACAGAGCTCGAGGAACAAAACCAGAACCCGAGAAATTAAACCAGAGTCCGAGGAAGAAAACCAGAGCCCGAGGAAGACAACCAGAGCTAGAGGAGCAAAACCACAGCTCGAGGAACAAAACCAGAGCCCGAGGAAAGAAACCAGAGCCTGAGGAACGAATCCAGATCCCGAGGAACAAAACCAGATCCCGAAGAAAAAAAGGAGGGCCCGAGGAATAAAACGAGACCCCGAGGAACAAAACTAGCCCTCGAGGAAGAAAACCAGAGCCCGAGGAAGACAACCAGAGCTAGAGGAGCAAAACCACAGCTCGAGGAACAAAACCAGAGCCCGAGGAAAGAAACCAGAGCCCGAGGAACAAAACCAGATCCCGAGGAACAAAACCAGACCACGAAGAACAAAAGGAGGCCCCGAGGAACAAAACCAGAGCCCGTGGAATTATACTAGAGTCCGAGGAACAAAACCAGAGCCCGAGGAAAAAAACCAGAGCCTGAGGAACAAAACCAGAGCCAATGGAACTAAACCAGAGCTCGAGGAACAAAACCAGAACGCGAGAAATTAAACCAGAGCCCGAGGAAGAAAACCAGAACCCGAGGAACAAAACCAGATCCCGAAGAACAAAAGGAGGGTCCGAGGAATAAAACGAGACCCCGGGGAACAAAACTAGCCCTCGAGGAAGAAAACCAGAGCCCGAGGAAGACAACCAGAGCTAGAGAAGCAAAACCACAGCTCGGGGAACAAAACGAGCTCCCGAGGAAAGAAACTAGAGCCCGAGGAAGAAAACCAGAGCCCAAGGAACAAAACCAGATCGCGAAGAACAAAAGGAGGGCCCGAGGAAGAAAACCAGACCCCAAGGAACAAATCTAGCCCTCGAGGAAGAAAAGCAAAGCCCGAGGAAGAAAACCAGAGCCCGAGGAAAGAAACCAGAGCCCGAGGAACAAAATCAGATCGCGAAGAACAAAAGGAGGCCCCGAGGAACAAAACCAGAGCCCGTGGAATTATATTAGAGTCTGAGGAACAACACCAGAGCCCGAGGAAGAAAACCAGAGCCCGAGGAACAAAACCAGATCCTGAAGAACAAAAGGAGGGCCCGAGGAATAAAACCAGACCCCGAGGAACAAAACTAGCCCTCGAGGAAGAAAAGCAGAGCCCGAGGAAGAAAACCAGAGTCCGAGGAAGACAACCAGAGCTAGAGGAGCAAAACCACAGCTCGAGGAACAAAACCAGAACCCGAGAAATCAATCCAGAGCCCGAGGAACAAAACCAGAGACTGAGGAACAAAACCAGAGACCGAGGAAGAAATGGTGGGCCTGAGGAACAAAACGAGACCCGTGGACCCAAACCAGAGCCCGAGGAGCTAAAGCAGAGCTGGAAGAACAAAACCAGACCCCGGGCAACAAAACCAGCCCTCGAGGAAGAAAACGAGCTCCCGAGGAAAGAAACCAGAGCCCGAGGAAGAAAACCAGAGCCCGAGGAACAAAACCAGATCCCGAAGAACAAAAGGAGGGCCCGAGGAATAAAACCAGACCCCGAGGAACAAAACTAGCCCTCGAGGAAGAAAAGCAAAGCCCGAGGAAGAAAACCAGAGCCCTAGGAAAGAAACCAGAGCCCGAGGAACGAAACCAGAGCCCGAGGAACAAAATCAGATCGCGAAGAACAAAAGGAGGCCCCGAGGAACAAAACCAGAGCCCGTGGAATTATATTAGAGTCCGAGGAACAAAACCAGAGCCCGAGGAAAAAAACCAGAGCCTGAGGAAGAAAACCAGAGCCAATGGAACTAAACCAGAGCTCGAGGAACAAAACCAGAACCCGAGAAATTAAACCAGAGTCCGAGGAAGAAAACCAGAACCCGAGGAACAAAACCAGAGACGGAGGAACAAATGGTGGGCCTGAGGAACAAAACGAGACCCATGGACCCAAACCAGAGCCCGAGGAGTTAAAGCAGAGCTGGAAGAACAAAACCAGAGCCCGGGCAACAAAACCAGCCCTCGAGGAAGAAAAGCAGAGCCTGAGGAAGAAAAGCAGAGCCCGAGGAAGACAACCAGAGCTAGAGGAGCAAAACCACAGCTCGAGGAACAAAACCAGAGCCCGAGGAAAGAAACCAGAGCCCAAGGAACAAAAGCAGGTCCCAAAGAACAAAAGGAGGGTCCGAGGAATAAAACGAGACCCCGAGGAACAAAACTAGCCCTCGAGGAATAATACCAGAGCCCGAGGAAGACAACCAGAGCTAGAGGAGCAAAACCACAGCTCGAGGAACAAAACCAGAGCCCGAGGAAAGAAACCAGAGCCTGAGGAACGAAACCAGATCCCGAGGAACAAAACCAGATCCCGAAGAACAAAAGGAGGGCCCGAGGAAAAAAACCAGAGCCCGAGGAACAAAACTAGCCCTCGAGGAAGAAAACCAGAGCCTGAGGAAGACAACGAGAGCTAGAGGAGCAAAACCACAGCTCGAGGAACAAAACCAGAGCCCAAGGAAAGAAACCAGAGCCCAAGGAACAAAAGCAGGTCCCGAAGAACAAAAGGAGGGTCCGAGGAATAAAACGAGACCCCGAGGAACAAAACTAGCCCTCGAGGAAGAATACCAGAGCCCGAGGAAGACAACCAGAGCTAGAGGAGCAAAACCACAGCTCGAGGAACAAAACCAGAGCCCGAGGAAATAAACCAGAGCCCGAGGAAGAAAACCAGAGCCCGAGGAACAAAACCAGATACCGAAGAACAAAAGGAGGGCCCGAGGAATAAAACCAGAGCCCGAGGAACAGAACTAGCCCTCGAGTAAGAAAAGCAGAGCCCGAGGAAGAAAAGCAGAGCCCGAGGAAGAAAACCAGAGCTAGAGGAGCAAAATCACAGCCCGAGGAACAAAATCAGATCGCGAAGTACAAAAGGAGGCCCCGAGGAACAAAACCAGAGCCCGAGGAAATAAACCAGAGCCTGAGGAACAAAACCAGAGCCAATGGAACTAAAACAGAGCTCGAGGAACAAAACCAGAACCCGAGAAATTAAACCAGAGTCCGAGGAAGAAAACCAGAGCCCGAGGAAGACAACCAGAGCTAGAGGAGCAAAACCACAGCTCGAGGAACAAAACCAGAGCCCGAGGAAAGAAACCAGAGCCTGAGGAACGAATCCAGATCCCGAGGAACAAAACCAGATCCCGAAGAAAAAAAGGAGGGCCCGAGGAATAAAACGAGACCCCGAGGAACAAAACTAGCCCTCGAGGAAGAAAACCAGAGCCCGAGGAAGACAACCAGAGCTAGAGGAGCAAAACCACAGCTCGAGGAACAAAACCAGAGCCCGAGGAAAGAAACCAGAGCCCGAGGAACAAAACCAGATCCCGAGGAACAAAACCAGACCACGAAGAACAAAAGGAGGCCCCGAGGAACAAAACCAGAGCCCGTGGAATTATACTAGAGTCCGAGGAACAAAACCAGAGCCCGAGGAAAAAAACCAGAGCCTGAGGAACAAAACCAGAGCCAATGGAACTAAACCAGAGCTCGAGGAACAAAACCAGAACGCGAGAAATTAAACCAGAGCCCGAGGAAGAAAACCAGAACCCGAGGAACAAAACCAGATCCCGAAGAACAAAAGGAGGGTCCGAGGAATAAAACGAGACCCCGGGGAACAAAACTAGCCCTCGAGGAAGAAAACCAGAGCCCGAGGAAGACAACCAGAGCTAGAGAAGCAAAACCACAGCTCGGGGAACAAAACGAGCTCCCGAGGAAAGAAACTAGAGCCCGAGGAAGAAAACCAGAGCCCAAGGAACAAAACCAGATCGCGAAGAACAAAAGGAGGGCCCGAGGAAGAAAACCAGACCCCAAGGAACAAATCTAGCCCTCGAGGAAGAAAAGCAAAGCCCGAGGAAGAAAACCAGAGCCCGAGGAAAGAAACCAGAGCCCGAGGAACAAAATCAGATCGCGAAGAACAAAAGGAGGCCCCGAGGAACAAAACCAGAGCCCGTGGAATTATATTAGAGTCTGAGGAACAACACCAGAGCCCGAGGAAGAAAACCAGAGCCCGAGGAACAAAACCAGATCCTGAAGAACAAAAGGAGGGCCCGAGGAATAAAACCAGACCCCGAGGAACAAAACTAGCCCTCGAGGAAGAAAAGCAGAGCCCGAGGAAGAAAACCAGAGTCCGAGGAAGACAACCAGAGCTAGAGGAGCAAAACCACAGCTCGAGGAACAAAACCAGAACCCGAGAAATCAATCCAGAGCCCGAGGAACAAAACCAGAGACTGAGGAACAAAACCAGAGACCGAGGAAGAAATGGTGGGCCTGAGGAACAAAACGAGACCCGTGGACCCAAACCAGAGCCCGAGGAGCTAAAGCAGAGCTGGAAGAACAAAACCAGACCCCGGGCAACAAAACCAGCCCTCGAGGAAGAAAACGAGCTCCCGAGGAAAGAAACCAGAGCCCGAGGAAGAAAACCAGAGCCCGAGGAACAAAACCAGATCCCGAAGAACAAAAGGAGGGCCCGAGGAATAAAACCAGACCCCGAGGAACAAAACTAGCCCTCGAGGAAGAAAAGCAAAGCCCGAGGAAGAAAACCAGAGCCCTAGGAAAGAAACCAGAGCCCGAGGAACGAAACCAGAGCCCGAGGAACAAAATCAGATCGCGAAGAACAAAAGGAGGCCCCGAGGAACAAAACCAGAGCCCGTGGAATTATATTAGAGTCCGAGGAACAAAACCAGAGCCCGAGGAAAAAAACCAGAGCCTGAGGAAGAAAACCAGAGCCAATGGAACTAAACCAGAGCTCGAGGAACAAAACCAGAACCCGAGAAATTAAACCAGAGTCCGAGGAAGAAAACCAGAACCCGAGGAACAAAACCAGAGACCGAGGAACAAATGGTGGGCCTGAGGAACAAAACGAGACCCATGGACCCAAACCAGAGCCCGAGGAGTTAAAGCAGAGCTGGAAGAACAAAACCAGAGCCCGGGCAACAAAACCAGCCCTCGAGGAAGAAAAGCAGAGCCTGAGGAAGAAAAGCAGAGCCCGAGGAAGACAACCAGAGCTAGAGGAGCAAAACCACAGCTCGAGGAACAAAACCAGAGCCCGAGGAAAGAAACCAGAGCCCAAGGAACAAAAGCAGGTCCCAAAGAACAAAAGGAGGGTCCGAGGAATAAAACGAGACCCCGAGGAACAAAACTAGCCCTCGAGGAATAATACCAGAGCCCGAGGAAGACAACCAGAGCTAGAGGAGCAAAACCACACTCGAGGAACAAAACGAGCTCCCGAGGAAAGAAACCAGAGCCCGAGGAAGAAAGCCAGAGCCCGAGGAAAAAAACCAGATCCCGAAGAACAAAAGGAGGGCCCGAGGAATAAAACCAGACCCCGAGGAACAAAACTAGCCTTCGAGGAAGAAAACCAGAGCCCGAGGAAGACAACCAGAGCTACAGGAGCAAAACCACAGCTCGAGGAACAAAACCAGACCCCGAGGAAATAAACCAGAGCCCAAGGAACAAAAGCAGGTCCCGAAGAACAAAAGGAGAGTCCGAGGAATAAAACGAGACCCCGAGGAACAAAACTAGCCCTCGAGGAAGAAAACCAGAGCCCGAGGAAGACAACCAAGGCTAGAGGAGCAAAACCACAGCTCGAGGAACAAAACCAGAGCCCGAGGAAAGAAACCGGAGCCCAGGGAACAAAAACAGGTGCCGAAGAACAAAAGGAGGGTCCGAGGAATAAAACCAGAGCCCGAGGAACAAAACTAGCCCTCGAGGAGGAAAACCAGAGCCCGAGGAAGACAAGCAGAGCTAGAGGACCAAAACCACAGCTCGAGGAACAAAGCGAGCTCCCGAGGAAAGAAACCAGAGCCCGAGGAACAAAACCAGATCCCGAGGAACAAAACCAGATACCGAAGAACAAAAGGAGGGCCCGAGGAATAAAACCAGAGCCCGAGGAACAAAACTAGCCTTCGTGGAAGAAAACCAGAGCCCGAGGAAGAAAACCAGAGCCCTAGGAAAGAAACCAGAGCCCGAGGAACGAAACCAGAGCCCGAGGAACAAAATCAGATCGCGAAGAACAAAAGGAGGCCCCGAGGAACAAAACCAGAGCCCGTGGAATTATACTAGAGTCCGAGGAACAAAACCAGAGCCCGAGGAAAAAAACCAGAGCCTGAGGAAGAAAACCAGAGCCAATGGAACTAAAACAGAGCTCGAGGAACAAAACCAGAACCCGAGAAATTAAACCAGAGTCCGAGGAAGAAAACCAGAACCCGAGGAACAAAACCAGAGACGGAGGAACAAATGGTGGGCCTGAGGAACAAAACGAGACCCGTGGACACAAACCAGAGCCCGAGGAGTTAAAGCAGAGCTGGAAGAACAAAACCAGAGCCCGGGGAAAAAAACCAGCCCTCGAGGAAGAAAACCAGGCCATGAGGTAGAAAACCAGAGCCCGAGGAAGACAACGAGAGCTAGAGGAGCAAAACCACAGCTCGAGGAACAAAACCAGAGCCCGAGGAAAGAAACCAGAGCCCAAGGAACAAAAGAAGGTCCCGAAGAACAAAAGGAGGGTCCGAGGAATAAAACGAGACCACGAGGAACAAAACTAGCCCTCGAGGAAGAAAACCAGAGCCCGAGGAAGACAACCAGAGCTAGAGGAGCAAAACCACAGCTCGAGGAACAAAACCAGAGCCCGAGGAAAGAAACCGGAGCCCAAGGAAGAAAAATAGGTCCCGAAGAACAAAAGGAGGGTCCGAGGAATAAAACCAGAGCCCGAGGAACAAAACTAGCCCTCGAGGAGGAAAACCAGAGCCCGAGGAAGACAACCAGAGCTAGAGGAGCAAAACCACAGCTCGAGGAACAAAACGAGCTCCCGAGGAAAGAAACCAGAGCCCGAGGAACAAAACCAGATCCCGAGGAAAAAAACCAGATTGCGAAGAACAAAAGGAGGCCCCAAGGAACAAAACCAGAGCCCGTGGAATTATACTAGAGTCCAAGGAACAAAACCAGAGCCCGAGGAAAAAAACCGGAGCCTGAGGAACAAAACCAGAGCCAATGGAACTACACCAGAGCTCGAGGAACAAAACCAGAACCCGAGAAATTAAACCAGAGCCAGAGGAACAAAACCAGAGCCCGAGGAACAAAACCAGAGACCCAGGAAGAAATGGTGGGCCTGAGGAACAAAAGGAGTCCCGTGGACCCAAACCAGAGCCCGAGGAGCTAAAGCAGAGCTGGAAGAACAAAACCAGAGCCCGGGCAACAAAACCAGCCCTCGAGGAAGAAAAGCAGAGCCCGAGGAAGAAAAGCAGAGCCCGAGGAAGACAACCAGAGCTAGAGGAGCAAAACCACAGCTCGAGGAACAAAACCAGAGCCCGAGGAAAGAAACCGGAGCCCAAGGAACAAAAACAGGTCCCGAAGAACAAAAGGAGGGTCCAAGGAATAAAACCAGAGCCCGAGGAACAAAACTAGCCCTCGAGGAAGAATACCAGAGCCCGAGGAAGACAACCAGAGCTAGAGGAGCAAAACCACAGCTCGAGGAACAAAACCAGAGCCCGAGGAAAGAAACCAGAGCCCGAGGAAGAAAACCAGATCCCGAGGAACAAAACCAGACACCGAAGAACAAAAGGAGGGCCCGAGGAATAAAACCAGACCCCGAGGAACAAAACTAGCCTTCGTGGAAGAAAACCAGAGCCCGAGGAAGAAAACCAGAGCCCTAGGAAAGAAACCAGAGCCCGAGGAACGAAACCAGAGCCCGAGGAACAAAATCAGATCGCGAAGAACAAAAGGAGGCCCCGAGGAACAAAACCAGAGCCCGTGGAATTATACTAGAGTCCGAGGAACAAAACCAGAGCCCGAGGAAAAAAACCAGAGCCTGAGGAAGAAAACCAGAGCCAATGGAACTAAAACAGAGCTCGAGGAACAAAACCAGAACCCGAGAAATTAAACCAGAGTCCGAGGAAGAAAACCAGAACCCGAGGAACAAAACCAGAGACCGAGGAACAAATGGTGGGCCTGAGGAACAAAACGAGACCCGTGGACACAAACCAGAGCCCGAGGAGTTAAAGCAGAGCTGGAAGAACAAAACCAGAGCCCGGGGAAAAAAACCAGCCCTCGAGGAAGAAAACCAGGCCATGAGGTAGAAAACCAGAGCCCGAGGAAGACAACGAGAGCTAGAGGAGCAAAACCACAGCTCGAGGAACAAAACCAGAGCCCGAGGAAAGAAACCAGAGCCCAAGGAACAAAAGAAGGTCCCGAAGAACAAAAGGAGGGTCCGAGGAATAAAACGAGACCACGAGGAACAAAACTAGCCCTCGAGGAAGAAAACCAGAGCCCGAGGAAGACAACCAGAGCTAGAGGAGCAAAACCACAGCTCGAGGAACAAAACCAGAGCCCGAGGAAAGAAACCGGAGCCCAAGGAAGAAAAATAGGTCCCGAAGAACAAAAGGAGGGTCCGAGGAATAAAACCAGAGCCCGAGGAACAAAACTAGCCCTCGAGGAGGAAAACCAGAGCCCGAGGAAGACAACCAGAGCTAGAGGAGCAAAACCACAGCTCGAGGAACAAAACGAGCTCCCGAGGAAAGAAACCAGAGCCCGAGGAACAAAACCAGATCCCGAGGAAAAAAACCAGATTGCGAAGAACAAAAGGAGGCCCCAAGGAACAAAACCAGAGCCCGTGGAATTATACTAGAGTCCAAGGAACAAAACCAGAGCCCGAGGAAAAAAACCGGAGCCTGAGGAACAAAACCAGAGCCAATGGAACTACACCAGAGCTCGAGGAACAAAACCAGAACCCGAGAAATTAAACCAGAGCCAGAGGAACAAAACCAGAGCCCGAGGAACAAAACCAGAGACCCAGGAAGAAATGGTGGGCCTGAGGAACAAAAGGAGTCCCGTGGACCCAAACCAGAGCCCGAGGAGCTAAAGCAGAGCTGGAAGAACAAAACCAGAGCCCGGGCAACAAAACCAGCCCTCGAGGAAGAAAAGCAGAGCCCGAGGAAGAAAAGCAGAGCCCGAGGAAGACAACCAGAGCTAGAGGAGCAAAACCACAGCTCGAGGAACAAAACCAGAGCCCGAGGAAAGAAACCGGAGCCCAAGGAACAAAAACAGGTCCCGAAGAACAAAAGGAGGGTCCAAGGAATAAAACCAGAGCCCGAGGAACAAAACTAGCCCTCGAGGAAGAATACCAGAGCCCGAGGAAGACAACCAGAGCTAGAGGAGCAAAACCACAGCTCGAGGAACAAAACCAGAGCCCGAGGAAAGAAACCAGAGCCCGAGGAAGAAAACCAGATCCCGAGGAACAAAACCAGACACCGAAGAACAAAAGGAGGGCCCGAGGAATAAAACCAGACCCCGAGGAACAAAACTAGCCCGCGAGGAAGAAAAGCAAAGCCCGAGGAAGAAAACCAGAGCCCTAGGAAAGAAACCAGAGCCCGAGGAACGAAACCAGAGCCCGAGGAACAAAATCAGATCGCGAAGAACAAAAGGAGGCCCCGAGGAACAAAACCAGAGCCCGTGGAATTATACTAGAGTCCGAGGAACAAAACCAGAGCCCGAGGAAAAAAACCAGAGCCTGAGGAACAAAACCAGAACCAATGGAACTAAACCAGAGCTCGAGGAACAAAACCAGAACCCGAGAAATTAAACCAGAGCCCGAGGAAGAAAACCAGAGCCCGAGGAAGACAACCAGAGCTAGAGGAGCAAAACCACAGCTCGAGGAACAAAACCAGAGCCCGAGGAAAGAAACCAGAGCCTGAGGAACGAATCCAGATCCCGAGGAACAAAACCAGATCCCGAAGAAAAAAAGGAGGGCCCGAGGAATAAAACGAGACCCCGAGGAACAAAACTAGCCCTCGAGGAAGAAAACCAGAGCCCGAGGAAGACAACCAGAGCTAGAGGAGCAAAACCACAGCTCGAGGAACAAAACCAGAGCCCGAGGAAAGAAACCTGAGCCCAAGGAACAAAAACAGGTCCCGAAGAACAAAAGGAGGGTCCGAGGAATAAAACCAGAGCCCGCGGAACAAAACTAGCCCTCGAGGAAGAAAACCAGAGCCCGAGGAAGACAACCAGAGCTAGAGGACCAAAACCACAGCTCGAGGAACAAAACGAGCTCCCGAGGAAAGAAACCAGAGCCCGAGGAACAAAACCAGATCCCGAGGAACAAAACCAGATACCGAAGAACAAAAGGAGGGCCCGAGGAATAAAACCAGAGCCCGAGGAACAGAACTAGCCCTCGAGTAAGAAAAGCAGAGCCCGAGGAAGAAAAGCAGAGCCCGAGGAAGAAAACCAGAGCTAGAGGAGCAAAACCACAGCCCGAGGAACAAAATCAGATCGCGAAGTACAAAAGGAGGCCCCGAGGAACAAAACCAGAGCCCGAGGAAATAAACCAGAGCCTGAGGAACAAAACCAGAGCCAATGGAACTAAAACAGAGCTCGAGGAACAAAACCAGAACCCGAGAAATTAAACCAGAGTCCGAGGAAGAAAACCAGAACCCGAGGAACAAAACCAGAGACGGAGGAACAAATGGTGGGCCCGAGGAACAAAACGAGACCATTGGACCCAAACCAGAGCCCGAGGAGTTAAAGCAGAGCTGGAAGAACAAAACCAGAGCCCGGGGAACAAAACCAGATCTCGAGGAAGAAAACCAGAGCCCGAGGAAGAAAACCAGAGCCCGAGGAAGACAACCAGAGCTAGAGGAGCAAAACCACAGCTCGAGGAACAAAACCAGAGCCCGAGGAAAGAAACCAGAGCCTGAGGAACGAATCCAGATCCCGAGGAACAAAACCAGATCCCGAAGAAAAAAAGGAGGGCCCGAGGAATAAAACGAGACCCCGAGGAACAAAACTAGCCCTCGAGGAAGAAAACCAGAGCCCGAGGAAGACAACCAGAGCTAGAGGAGCAAAACCACAGCTCGAGGAACAAAACGAGCTCCCGAGGAAAGAAACCAGAGCCCGAGGAACAAAACCAGAGCCCGAGGAAAAAAACCAGAGCCTGAGGAAGAAAACCAGAGCCAATGGAAGTAAAACAGAGCTCGAGGAACAAAACCAGAACCCGAGAAATTAAACCAGAGTCCGAGGAAGAAAACCAGAACCCGAGGAACAAAACCAGAGACCGAGGAACAAATGGTGGGCCTGAGGAACAAAACGAGACCTGTGGACCCAAACCAGAGCCCAAGGAGTTAAAGCAGAGCTGGAAGAACAAAACCAGAGCCCGGGGAACAAAACCAGCCCTCGAGGAAGAAAACCAGAGCCCGAGGAAGACAACCAGAGCTAGAGGAGCAAAACCACAGCTCGAGGAACAAAACCAGAGCCCGAGGAAAGAAACCAGAGCCTGAGGAACGAAACCAGATCCCGAGGAACAAAACCAGATCCCGAAGAACAAAAGGAGGGCCCGAGGAAAAAAACCAGAGCCCGAGGAACAAAACTAGCCCTCGAGGAAGAAAACCAGAGCCTGAGGAAGACAACGAGAGCTAGAGGAGCAAAACCACAGCTCGAGGAACAAAACCAGAGCCCAAGGAAAGAAACCAGAGCCCAAGGAACAAAAGCAGGTCCCGAAGAACAAAAGGAGGGTCCGAGGAATAAAACGAGACCCCGAGGAACAAAACTAGCCCTCGAGGAAGAATACCAGAGCCCGAGGAAGACAACCAGAGCTAGAGGAGCAAAACCACAGCTCGAGGAACAAAACCAGAGCCCGAGGAAATAAACCAGAGCCCGAGGAAGAAAACCAGAGCCCGAGGAACAAAACCAGATACCGAAGAACAAAAGGAGGGCCCGAGGAATAAAACGAGACCCCGAGGAACAAAACTAGCCCTCGAGGAAGAAAACCAGAGCCCGAGGAAGACAACCAAGGCTAGAGGAGCAAAACCACAGCTCGAGGAACAAAACCAGAGCCCGAGGAAAGAAACCGGAGCCCAGGGAACAAAAACAGGTGCCGAAGAACAAAAGGAGGGTCCGAGGAATAAAACCAGAGCCCGAGGAACAAAACTAGCCCTCGAGGAGGAAAACCAGAGCCCGAGGAAGACAAGCAGAGCTAGAGGACCAAAACCACAGCTCGAGGAACAAAGCGAGCTCCCGAGGAAAGAAACCAGAGCCCGAGGAACAAAACCAGATCCCGAGGAACAAAACCAGATACCGAAGAACAAAAGGAGGGCCCGAGGAATAAAACCAGAGCCCGAGGAACAAAACTAGCCTTCGTGGAAGAAAACCAGAGCCCGAGGAAGAAAACCAGAGCCCTAGGAAAGAAACCAGAGCCCGAGGAACGAAACCAGAGCCCGAGGAACAAAATCAGATCGCGAAGAACAAAAGGAGGCCCCGAGGAACAAAACCAGAGCCCGTGGAATTATACTAGAGTCCGAGGAACAAAACCAGAGCCCGAGGAAAAAAACCAGAGCCTGAGGAAGAAAACCAGAGCCAATGGAACTAAAACAGAGCTCGAGGAACAAAACCAGAACCCGAGAAATTAAACCAGAGTCCGAGGAAGAAAACCAGAACCCGAGGAACAAAACCAGAGACGGAGGAACAAATGGTGGGCCTGAGGAACAAAACGAGACCCGTGGACACAAACCAGAGCCCGAGGAGTTAAAGCAGAGCTGGAAGAACAAAACCAGAGCCCGGGGAAAAAAAACAGCCCTCGAGGAAGAAAACCAGGCCATGAGGTAGAAAACCAGAGCCCGAGGAAGACAACGAGAGCTAGAGGAGCAAAACCACAGCTCGAGGAACAAAACCAGAGCCCGAGGAAAGAAACCAGAGCCCAAGGAACAAAAGAAGGTCCCGAAGAACAAAAGGAGGGTCCGAGGAATAAAACGAGACCACGAGGAACAAAACTAGCCCTCGAGGAAGAAAACCAGAGCCCGAGGAAGACAACCAGAGCTAGAGGAGCAAAACCACAGCTCGAGGAACAAAACCAGAGCCCGAGGAAAGAAACCGGAGCCCAAGGAAGAAAAATAGGTCCCGAAGAACAAAAGGAGGGTCCGAGGAATAAAACCAGAGCCCGAGGAACAAAACTAGCCCTCGAGGAGGAAAACCAGAGCCCGAGGAAGACAACCAGAGCTAGAGGAGCAAAACCACAGCTCGAGGAACAAAACGAGCTCCCGAGGAAAGAAACCAGAGCCCGAGGAACAAAACCAGATCCCGAGGAAAAAAACCAGATTGCGAAGAACAAAAGGAGGCCCCAAGGAACAAAACCAGAGCCCGTGGAATTATACTAGAGTCCAAGGAACAAAACCAGAGCCCGAGGAAAAAAACCGGAGCCTGAGGAACAAAACCAGAGCCAATGGAACTACACCAGAGCTCGAGGAACAAAACCAGAACCCGAGAAATTAAACCAGAGCCAGAGGAACAAAACCAGAGCCCGAGGAACAAAACCAGAGACCCAGGAAGAAATGGTGGGCCTGAGGAACAAAAGGAGTCCCGTGGACCCAAACCAGAGCCCGAGGAGCTAAAGCAGAGCTGGAAGAACAAAACCAGAGCCCGGGCAACAAAACCAGCCCTCGAGGAAGAAAAGCAGAGCCCGAGGAAGAAAAGCAGAGCCCGAGGAAGACAACCAGAGCTAGAGGAGCAAAACCACAGCTCGAGGAACAAAACCAGAGCCCGAGGAAAGAAACCGGAGCCCAAGGAACAAAAACAGGTCCCGAAGAACAAAAGGAGGGTCCAAGGAATAAAACCAGAGCCCGAGGAACAAAACTAGCCCTCGAGGAAGAATACCAGAGCCCGAGGAAGACAACCAGAGCTAGAGGAGCAAAACCACAGCTCGAGGAACAAAACCAGAGCCCGAGGAAAGAAACCAGAGCCCGAGGAAGAAAACCAGATCCCGAGGAACAAAACCAGACACCGAAGAACAAAAGGAGGGCCCGAGGAATAAAACCAGACCCCGAGGAACAAAACTAGCCTTCGTGGAAGAAAACCAGAGCCCGAGGAAGAAAACCAGAGCCCTAGGAAAGAAACCAGAGCCCGAGGAACGAAACCAGAGCCCGAGGAACAAAATCAGATCGCGAAGAACAAAAGGAGGCCCCGAGGAACAAAACCAGAGCCCGTGGAATTATACTAGAGTCCGAGGAACAAAACCAGAGCCCGAGGAAAAAAACCAGAGCCTGAGGAACAAAACCAGAACCAATGGAACTAAACCAGAGCTCGAGGAACAAAACCAGAACCCGAGAAATTAAACCAGAGCCCGAGGAAGAAAACCAGAGCCCGAGGAAGACAACCAGAGCTAGAGGAGCAAAACCACAGCTCGAGGAACAAAACCAGAGCCCGAGGAAAGAAACCAGAGCCTGAGGAACGAATCCAGATCCCGAGGAACAAAACCAGATCCCGAAGAAAAAAAGGAGGGCCCGAGGAATAAAACGAGACCCCGAGGAACAAAACTAGCCCTCGAGGAAGAAAACCAGAGCCCGAGGAAGACAACCAGAGCTAGAGGAGCAAAACCACAGCTCGAGGAACAAAACCAGAGCCCGAGGAAAGAAACCTGAGCCCAAGGAACAAAAACAGGTCCCGAAGAACAAAAGGAGGGTCCGAGGAATAAAACCAGAGCCCGCGGAACAAAACTAGCCCTCGAGGAAGAAAACCAGAGCCCGAGGAAGACAACCAGAGCTAGAGGACCAAAACCACAGCTCGAGGAACAAAACGAGCTCCCGAGGAAAGAAACCAGAGCCCGAGGAACAAAACCAGATCCCGAGGAACAAAACCAGATACCGAAGAACAAAAGGAGGGCCCGAGGAATAAAACCAGAGCCCGAGGAACAGAACTAGCCCTCGAGTAAGAAAAGCAGAGCCCGAGGAAGAAAAGCAGAGCCCGAGGAAGAAAACCAGAGCTAGAGGAGCAAAACCACAGCCCGAGGAACAAAATCAGATCGCGAAGTACAAAAGGAGGCCCCGAGGAACAAAACCAGAGCCCGAGGAAATAAACCAGAGCCTGAGGAACAAAACCAGAGCCAATGGAACTAAAACAGAGCTCGAGGAACAAAACCAGAACCCGAGAAATTAAACCAGAGTCCGAGGAAGAAAACCAGAACCCGAGGAACAAAACCAGAGACGGAGGAACAAATGGTGGGCCCGAGGAACAAAACGAGACCATTGGACCCAAACCAGAGCCCGAGGAGTTAAAGCAGAGCTGGAAGAACAAAACCAGAGCCCGGGGAACAAAACCAGATCTCGAGGAAGAAAACCAGAGCCCGAGGAAGAAAACCAGAGCCCGAGGAAGACAACCAGAGCTAGAGGAGCAAAACCACAGCTCGAGGAACAAAACCAGAGCCCGAGGAAAGAAACCAGAGCCTGAGGAACGAATCCAGATCCCGAGGAACAAAACCAGATCCCGAAGAAAAAAAGGAGGGCCCGAGGAATAAAACGAGACCCCGAGGAACAAAACTAGCCCTCGAGGAAGAAAACCAGAGCCCGAGGAAGACAACCAGAGCTAGAGGAGCAAAACCACAGCTCGAGGAACAAAACGAGCTCCCGAGGAAAGAAACCAGAGCCCGAGGAACAAAACCAGAGCCCGAGGAAAAAAACCAGAGCCTGAGGAAGAAAACCAGAGCCAATGGAAGTAAAACAGAGCTCGAGGAACAAAACCAGAACCCGAGAAATTAAACCAGAGTCCGAGGAAGAAAACCAGAACCCGAGGAACAAAACCAGAGACCGAGGAACAAATGGTGGGCCTGAGGAACAAAACGAGACCTGTGGACCCAAACCAGAGCCCAAGGAGTTAAAGCAGAGCTGGAAGAACAAAACCAGAGCCCGGGGAACAAAACCAGCCCTCGAGGAAGAAAACCAGAGCCCGAGGAAGACAACCAGAGCTAGAGGAGCAAAACCACAGCTCGAGGAACAAAACCAGAGCCCGAGGAAAGAAACCAGAGCCTGAGGAACGAAACCAGATCCCGAGGAACAAAACCAGATCCCGAAGAACAAAAGGAGGGCCCGAGGAAAAAAACCAGAGCCCGAGGAACAAAACTAGCCCTCGAGGAAGAAAACCAGAGCCTGAGGAAGACAACGAGAGCTAGAGGAGCAAAACCACAGCTCGAGGAACAAAACCAGAGCCCAAGGAAAGAAACCAGAGCCCAAGGAACAAAAGCAGGTCCCGAAGAACAAAAGGAGGGTCCGAGGAATAAAACGAGACCCCGAGGAACAAAACTAGCCCTCGAGGAAGAATACCAGAGCCCGAGGAAGACAACCAGAGCTAGAGGAGCAAAACCACAGCTCGAGGAACAAAACCAGAGCCCGAGGAAATAAACCAGAGCCCGAGGAAGAAAACCAGAGCCCGAGGAACAAAACCAGATACCGAAGAACAAAAGGAGGGCCCGAGGAATAAAACGAGACCCCGAGGAACAAAACTAGCCCTCGAGGAAGAAAACCAGAGCCCGAGGAAGACAACCAAGGCTAGAGGAGCAAAACCACAGCTCGAGGAACAAAACCAGAGCCCGAGGAAAGAAACCGGAGCCCAGGGAACAAAAACAGGTGCCGAAGAACAAAAGGAGGGTCCGAGGAATAAAACCAGAGCCCGAGGAACAAAACTAGCCCTCGAGGAGGAAAACCAGAGCCCGAGGAAGACAAGCAGAGCTAGAGGACCAAAACCACAGCTCGAGGAACAAAGCGAGCTCCCGAGGAAAGAAACCAGAGCCCGAGGAACAAAACCAGATCCCGAGGAACAAAACCAGATACCGAAGAACAAAAGGAGGGCCCGAGGAATAAAACCAGAGCCCGAGGAACAAAACTAGCCTTCGTGGAAGAAAACCAGAGCCCGAGGAAGAAAACCAGAGCCCTAGGAAAGAAACCAGAGCCCGAGGAACGAAACCAGAGCCCGAGGAACAAAATCAGATCGCGAAGAACAAAAGGAGGCCCCGAGGAACAAAACCAGAGCCCGTGGAATTATACTAGAGTCCGAGGAACAAAACCAGAGCCCGAGGAAAAAAACCAGAGCCTGAGGAAGAAAACCAGAGCCAATGGAACTAAAACAGAGCTCGAGGAACAAAACCAGAACCCGAGAAATTAAACCAGAGTCCGAGGAAGAAAACCAGAACCCGAGGAACAAAACCAGAGACGGAGGAACAAATGGTGGGCCTGAGGAACAAAACGAGACCCGTGGACACAAACCAGAGCCCGAGGAGTTAAAGCAGAGCTGGAAGAACAAAACCAGAGCCCGGGGAAAAAAAACAGCCCTCGAGGAAGAAAACCAGGCCATGAGGTAGAAAACCAGAGCCCGAGGAAGACAACGAGAGCTAGAGGAGCAAAACCACAGCTCGAGGAACAAAACCAGAGCCCGAGGAAAGAAACCAGAGCCCAAGGAACAAAAGAAGGTCCCGAAGAACAAAAGGAGGGTCCGAGGAATAAAACGAGACCACGAGGAACAAAACTAGCCCTCGAGGAAGAAAACCAGAGCCCGAGGAAGACAACCAGAGCTAGAGGAGCAAAACCACAGCTCGAGGAACAAAACCAGAGCCCGAGGAAAGAAACCGGAGCCCAAGGAAGAAAAATAGGTCCCGAAGAACAAAAGGAGGGTCCGAGGAATAAAACCAGAGCCCGAGGAACAAAACTAGCCCTCGAGGAGGAAAACCAGAGCCCGAGGAAGACAACCAGAGCTAGAGGAGCAAAACCACAGCTCGAGGAACAAAACGAGCTCCCGAGGAAAGAAACCAGAGCCCGAGGAACAAAACCAGATCCCGAGGAAAAAAACCAGATTGCGAAGAACAAAAGGAGGCCCCAAGGAACAAAACCAGAGCCCGTGGAATTATACTAGAGTCCAAGGAACAAAACCAGAGCCCGAGGAAAAAAACCGGAGCCTGAGGAACAAAACCAGAGCCAATGGAACTACACCAGAGCTCGAGGAACAAAACCAGAACCCGAGAAATTAAACCAGAGCCAGAGGAACAAAACCAGAGCCCGAGGAACAAAACCAGAGACCCAGGAAGAAATGGTGGGCCTGAGGAACAAAAGGAGTCCCGTGGACCCAAACCAGAGCCCGAGGAGCTAAAGCAGAGCTGGAAGAACAAAACCAGAGCCCGGGCAACAAAACCAGCCCTCGAGGAAGAAAAGCAGAGCCCGAGGAAGAAAAGCAGAGCCCGAGGAAGACAACCAGAGCTAGAGGAGCAAAACCACAGCTCGAGGAACAAAACCAGAGCCCGAGGAAAGAAACCGGAGCCCAAGGAACAAAAACAGGTCCCGAAGAACAAAAGGAGGGTCCAAGGAATAAAACCAGAGCCCGAGGAACAAAACTAGCCCTCGAGGAAGAATACCAGAGCCCGAGGAAGACAACCAGAGCTAGAGGAGCAAAACCACAGCTCGAGGAACAAAACCAGAGCCCGAGGAAAGAAACCAGAGCCCGAGGAAGAAAACCAGATCCCGAGGAACAAAACCAGACACCGAAGAACAAAAGGAGGGCCCGAGGAATAAAACCAGACCCCGAGGAACAAAACTAGCCTTCGTGGAAGAAAACCAGAGCCCGAGGAAGAAAACCAGAGCCCTAGGAAAGAAACCAGAGCCCGAGGAACGAAACCAGAGCCCGAGGAACAAAATCAGATCGCGAAGAACAAAAGGAGGCCCCGAGGAAAAAAACCAGAGCCCGTGGAATTATACTAGAGTCCGAGGAACAAAACCAGAGCCCGAGGAAAAAAACCAGAGCCTGAGGAAGAAAACCAGAGCCAATGGAACTAAAACAGAGCTCGAGGAACAAAACCAGAACCCGAGAAATTAAACCAGAGTCCGAGGAAGAAAACCAGAACCCGAGGAACAAAACCAGAGACGGAGGAACAAATGGTGGGCCTGAGGAACAAAACGAGACCCGTGGACACAAACCAGAGCCCGAGGAGTTAAAGCAGAGCTGGAAGAACAAAACCAGAGCCCGGGGAAAAAAACCAGCCCTCGAGGAAGAAAACCAGGCCATGAGGTAGAAAACCAGAGCCCGAGGAAGACAACGAGAGCTAGAGGAGCAAAACCACAGCTCGAGGAACAAAACCAGAGCCCGAGGAAAGAAACCAGAGCCCAAGGAACAAAAGAAGGTCCCGAAGAACAAAAGGAGGGTCCGAGGAATAAAACGAGACCACGAGGAACAAAACTAGCCCTCGAGGAAGAAAACCAGAGCCCGAGGAAGACAACCAGAGCTAGAGGAGCAAAACCACAGCTCGAGGAACAAAACCAGAGCCCGAGGAAAGAAACCGGAGCCCAAGGAAGAAAAATAGGTCCCGAAGAACAAAAGGAGGGTCCGAGGAATAAAACCAGAGCCCGAGGAACAAAACTAGCCCTCGAGGAGGAAAACCAGAGCCCGAGGAAGACAACCAGAGCTAGAGGAGCAAAACCACAGCTCGAGGAACAAAACGAGCTCCCGAGGAAAGAAACCAGAGCCCGAGGAACAAAACCAGATCCCGAGGAAAAAAACCAGATTGCGAAGAACAAAAGGAGGCCCCAAGGAACAAAACCAGAGCCCGTGGAATTATACTAGAGTCCAAGGAACAAAACCAGAGCCCGAGGAAAAAAACCGGAGCCTGAGGAACAAAACCAGAGCCAATGGAACTACACCAGAGCTCGAGGAACAAAACCAGAACCCGAGAAATTAAACCAGAGCCAGAGGAACAAAACCAGAGCCCGAGGAACAAAACCAGAGACCCAGGAAGAAATGGTGGGCCTGAGGAACAAAAGGAGTCCCGTGGACCCAAACCAGAGCCCGAGGAGCTAAAGCAGAGCTGGAAGAACAAAACCAGAGCCCGGGCAACAAAACCAGCCCTCGAGGAAGAAAAGCAGAGCCCGAGGAAGAAAAGCAGAGCCCGAGGAAGACAACCAGAGCTAGAGGAGCAAAACCACAGCTCGAGGAACAAAACCAGAGCCCGAGGAAAGAAACCGGAGCCCAAGGAACAAAAACAGGTCCCGAAGAACAAAAGGAGGGTCCAAGGAATAAAACCAGAGCCCGAGGAACAAAACTAGCCCTCGAGGAAGAATACCAGAGCCCGAGGAAGACAACCAGAGCTAGAGGAGCAAAACCACAGCTCGAGGAACAAAACCAGAGCCCGAGGAAAGAAACCAGAGCCCGAGGAAGAAAACCAGATCCCGAGGAACAAAACCAGACACCGAAGAACAAAAGGAGGGCCCGAGGAATAAAACCAGACCCCGAGGAACAAAACTAGCCCGCGAGGAAGAAAAGCAAAGCCCGAGGAAGAAAACCAGAGCCCGAGGAAAGAAACCAGAGCCCGAGGAACGAAACCAGAGCCCGAGGAACAAAATCAGATCGCGAAGAACAAAAGGAGGCCCCGAGGAACAAAACCAGAGCCCGTGGAATTATACTAGAGTCCGAGGAACAAAACCAGAGCCCGAGGAAAAAAACCAGAGCCTGAGGAACAAAACCAGAACCAATGGAACTAAACCAGAGCTCGAGGAACAAAACCAGAACCCGAGAAATTAAACCAGAGCCCGAGGAAGAAAACCAGAACCCGAGGCACAAAACCAGAGACCGAGGAACAAATGGTGGGCCTGAGGAACAAAACGAGACCCGTGGACCCAATCCAGAGCCCGAGGAGCTAAAGCAGAGCTGGATGAACAAAACCAGAGCCCGGGGAACAAAACCAGCCCTCGAGGAAGAAAAGCAGAGCCCGAGGAAGAAAAGTAGAGCCCGAGGAAGACAACGAGAGCTAGAGGAGCAAAACCACAGCTCGAGGAAAGAAACCAGAGCCTGAGGAACGAAACCAGAGCCCAAGGAACAAAACCAGATCCCGAAGAACAAAAGGAGGGCCCGAGGAAAAAAATCAGAGCCCGAGGAACAAAACTAGCCCTCGAGGAAGAAAACTAGAGCCCGAGGAAGACAACCAGAGCTAGAGGAGCAAAACCACAGCTCTAGGAACAAAACCAGAGCCCGAGGAAAGAGACCAGAGCCCAAGGAACAAAAACAGGTCCCGAAGAACAAAAGGAGGGTCCGAGGAATAAAACGAGACCCCGAGGAACAAAACTAGCCCTCGAGGAAGAATACCAGAGCCCGAGGAAGACAACCAGAGCTAGAGGAGCAAAACCACAGCTCGAGGAACAAAACCAGAGCCCGAGGAAAGAAACCAGAGCCCGAGGAAGAAAACCAGATCCCGAGGAACAAAACCAGATCCCGAGGAACAAAACCAGATACCGAAGAACAAAAGGAGGCCCCAAGGAAAAAAACCAGAGCCCGTGGAATTATACTAGAGTCCAAGGAACAAAACCAGAGCCCGAGGAAAGAAACCAGAGCCTGAGGAACAAAACCAGAGCCAATGGAACTAAACCAGAGCTCGAGGAACAAAACCAGAACCCGAGAAATTAAACCAGAGCCCGGGGAAGAAAACCAGAACCCGAGGAACAAAACCAGAGACCGAGGAAGAAATGTTGGGCCCGAGGAACAAAACGAGACCCATGGACCCAATCCAGAGCCCGAGGAGCTAAAGCAGAGCTGGAAGAACAAAACCAGAGCCCGGGGAACAAAACCAGCCCTCGAGGAAGAAAAGCAGAGCCCGAGGAAGAAAAGTAGAGCCCGAGGAAGACAACGAGAGCTAGAGGAGCAAAACCACAGCTCGAGGAACAAAACCAGAGCCCGAGGAAAGAAACCAGAGCCCAAGGAACAAAAGCAGGTCCCGAAGAACAAAAGGAGGGTCCGAGGAATAAAACGAGACCCCGAGGAACAAAACTAGCCCTCGAGGAAGAAAACCAGGGCCCGAGGAAGACAACCAGAGCTAGAGGAGCAAAACCACAGCTCGAGGAACAAAACCAGAGCCCGAGGAAAGAAACCAGAGCCAAAGGAACTCAAACAGGTCCCGAAGAACAAAAGGAGGGTCCGAGGAATAAAACGAGACCCCGAGGAACAAAACTAGCCCTCGAGGAAGAAAAGCAGAGCCCGAGGAAGAAAAGCAGAGCCCGAGGAAGACAACGAGAGCTAGAGGAGCAAAACCACAGCTCGAGGAAAAAAACGAGCTGCCGAGGAAAGAAACCAGAGCCCGAGGAACAAAACCAGATCCCGAGGAACAAAACCAGACTGCGAGGAACAAAAGGAGGCCCCAAGGAACAAAACCAGAGCCCGTGGAATTATACTAGAGTCCGAGGAACTAAACCAGAGCCCGAGGAAAAAAAACAGAGCCTGAGGAACAAAAGCAGAGCCCGTGGAATTAAACCAGAGCCAGGGGAACAAAACCAGAGACCGAGGAAGAAATGGTGGGCCTGCGGAACAAAACGAGACCCGTGGACCCAAACCAGAGCCCGAGGAGCTAAAGCAGAGCTGGAAGAACAAAACCAGAGCCCGGGGAACAAAACCAGGCCTCGAGGAAGAAAACCAGAGCCTGAGGAAGAAAACCAGAGCCCGAGGAAGACAACCAGAGCTAGAGGAGCAAAACCACACCTCGAGGAACAAAACCAGAGCCCGAGGAAAGAAACCAGAGCCTGAGGAACGAAACCAGGTCCCGAGGAACAAAACCAGATCCCGAAGAACAAAAGGAGGGCCCGAGGAAAAAAATCAGAGCCCGAGGAACAAAACTAGCCCTCGAGGAAGAAAACTAGAGCCCGAGGAAGACAACCAGAGCTAGAGGAGCAAAACCACAGCTCTAGGAACAAAACCAGAGCCCGAGGAAAGAGACCAGAGCCCAAGGAACAAAAACAGGTCCCGAAGAACAAAAGGAGGGTCCGAGGAATAAAACGAGACCCCGAGGAACAAAACTAGCCCTTGAGGAAGAATACCAGAGCCCGAGGAAGACAACCAGAGCTAGAGGAGCAAAACCACAGCTCGAGGAAGAAAACCAGAGCCCGAGGAAAGAAACCAGAGCCCGAGGAAGAAAACCAGATCCCGAGGAACAAAACCAGATCCCGAGGAACAAAACCAGATACCGAAGAACAAAAGGAGGCCCCAAGGAAAAAAACCAGAGCCCGTGGAATTATACTAGAGTCCAAGGAACAAAACCAGAGCCCGAGGAAAGAAACCAGAGCCTGAGGAACAAAACCAGAGCCAATGGAACTAAACCAGAGCTCGAGGAACAAAACCAGAACCCGAGAAATTAAACCAGAGCCCGGGGAAGAAAACCAGAACCCGAGGAACAAAACCAGAGACCGAGGAAGAAATGTTGGGCCCGAGGAACAAAACGAGACCCATGGACCCAAATCAGAGCCCGAGGAGCTAAAGCAGAGCTGGAAGAACAAAAGCAGAGCCCGGGGAACAAAACCAGCCCTCGAGGAAGAAAACAAGAGCCCGAGGAAAAAAACCAGAGCCCGAGGAAGAAAACCTGATCCCGAGGAACAAAACCAGATACCGAAGAACAAAAGGAGGGCCCGAGGAATAAAACCAGAGCTCGAGGAACAGAACTAGCCCTCAAGGAAGAAAAGCAGAGCCCGAGGAAGAAAACCAGAGCCCAAGGAAGAAAAGCAGAGCTAGAGGAGCAAAACCACAGCTCGAGGAACAAAACGAGCTCCCGAGGAAAGAAACCAGAGCCCGAGGAAGAAAACCAGATCCCGAGGAACAAAACCAGATACCGAAGAACAAAAGGAGGGCCCGAGGAATAAAACCAGACCCCAAGGAACAAAACTAGCCCTCGAGGAAGAAAAGAAAAGCCCGAGGAAGAAAACCAGAGCCCGAGGAAAGAAACCAGAGCCCGAGGAAGGAAACCAGAGCCCGAGGAACAAAATCAGATCGTGAAGAACAAAAGGAGACCCCGAGGAACAAAACCAGAGCCCGAGGAAGAAAACCAGAGCCTGAGGAAGAAAACCAGAGCCAATGGAAGTAAAACAGAGCTCGAGGAACAAAACCAGAACCCGAGAAATTAAACCAGAGTCCGAGGAAGAAAACCAGAACCCGAGGAACAAAACCAGAGACCGAGGAACAAATGGTGGGCCTGAGGAACAAAACGAGATCTGTGGACCCAAACCAGAGCCCAAGGAGTTAAAGCAGAGCTGGAAGAACAAAACCAGAGCCCGGGGAACAAAACCAGCCCTCGAGGAAGAAAACCAGAGCCCGAGGAAGACAACCAGAGCTAGAGGAGCAAAACCACAGCTCGAGGAACAAAACCAGAGCCCGAGGAAAGAAACCAGAGCCTGAGGAACGAAACCAGATCCCGAGGAACAAAACCAGATCCCGAAGAACAAAAGGAGGGCCCGAGGAAAAAAACCAGAGCCCGAGGAACAAAACTAGCCCTCGAGGAAGAAAACCAGAGCCTGAGGAAGACAACGAGAGCTAGAGGAGCAAAACCACAGCTCGAGGAACAAAACCAGAGCCCAAGGAAAGAAACCAGAGCCCAAGGAACAAAAACAGGTCCCGAAGAACAAAAGGAGGGTCCGAGGAATAAAACGAGACCCCGAGGAACAAAACTAGCCCTCGAGGAAGAATACCAGAGCCCGAGGAAGACAACCAGAGCTAGAGGAGCAAAACCACAGCTCGAGGAACAAAACCAGAGCCCGAGGAAATAAACCAGAGCCCGAGGAAGAAAACCAGAGCCCGAGGAACAAAACCAGATACCGAAGAACAAAAGGAGGGCCCGAGGAATAAAACCAGAGCCCGAGGAACAGAACTAGCCCTCGAATAAGAAAAGCAGAGCCCGAGGAAGAAAAGCAGAGCCCGAGGAAGAAAACCAGAGCTAGAGGAGCAAAACCACAGCCCGAGGAACAAAATCAGATCGCGAAGTACAAAAGGAGGCCCCGAGGAACAAAACCAGAGCCCGAGGAAATAAACCAGAGCCTGAGGAACAAAACCAGAGCCAATGGAACTAAACCAGAGCTCGAGGAACAAAACCAGAACCCGAGAAATTAAACCAGAGTCCGAGGAAGAAAACCAGAGCCCGAGGAAGACAACCAGAGCTAGAGGAGCAAAACCACAGCTCGAGGAACAAAACCAGAGCCCGAGGAAAGAAACCAGAGCCTGAGGAACGAATCCAGATCCCGAGGAACAAAACCAGATCCCGAAGAAAAAAAGGAGGGCCCGAGGAATAAAACGAGACCCCGAGGAACAAAACTAGCCCTCGAGGAAGAAAAACAGAGCCCGAGGAAGACAACCAGAGCTAGAGGAGCAAAACCACAGCTCGAGGAACAAAACCAGAGCCCGAGGAAAGAAACCTGAGCCCAAGGAACAAAAATAGGTCCCGAAGAACAAAAGGAGGGTCCGAGGAATAAAACCAGAGCCCGCGGAACAAAACTAGCCCTCGAGGAAGAAAACCAGAGCCCGAGGAAGACAACCAGAGCTAGAGGACCAAAACCACAGCTCGAGGAACAAAACGAGCTCCCGAGGAAAGAAACCAGAGCCCGAGGAACAAAACCAGATCCCGAGGAACAAAACCAGATACCGAAGAACAAAAGGAGGGCCCGAGGAATAAAACCAGAGCCCGAGGAACAGAACTAGCCCTCGAGTAAGAAAAGCAGAGCCCGAGGAAGAAAAGCAGAGCCCGAGGAAGAAAACCAGAGCTAGAGGAGCAAAACCACAGCCCGAGGAACAAAATCAGATCGCGAAGTACAAAAGGAGGCCCCGAGGAACAAAACCAGAGCCCGAGGAAATAAACCAGAGCCTGAGGAACAAAACCAGAGCCAATGGAAGTAAAACAGAGCTCGAGGAACAAAACCAGAACCCGAGAAATTAAACCAGAGTCCGAGGAAGAAAACCAGAACCCGAGGAACAAAACCAGAGACGGAGGAACAAATGGTGGGCCCGAGGAACAAAACGAGACCATTGGACCCAAACCAGAGCCCGAGGAGTTAAAGCAGAGCTGGAAGAACAAAACCAGAGCCCGGGGAACAAAACCAGATCTCGAGGAAGAAAAGCAGAGCCCGAGGAAGAAAACCAGAGCCCGAGGAAGACAACCAGAGCTAGAGGAGCAAAACCACAGCTCGAGGAACAAAACCAGAGCCCGAGGAAAGAAACCAGAGCCTGAGGAACGAATCCAGATCCCGAGGAACAAAACCAGATCCCGAAGAAAAAAAGGAGGGCCCGAGGAATAAAACGAGACCCCGAGGAACAAAACTAGCCCTCGAGGAAGAAAACCAGAGCCCGAGGAAGACAACCAGAGCTAGAGGAGCAAAACCACAGCTCGAGGAACAAAACCAGAGCCCGAGGAAAGAAACCTGAGCCCAAGGAACAAAAACAGGTCCCGAAGAACAAAAGGAGGGTCCGAGGAATAAAACCAGAGCCCGCGGAACAAAACTAGCCCTCGAGGAAGAAAACCAGAGCCCGAGGAAGACAACCAGAGCTAGAGGACCAAAACCACAGCTCGAGGAACAAAACGAGCTCCCGAGGAAAGAAACCAGAGCCCGAGGAACAAAACCAGATCCCGAGGAACAAAATCAGATCGCGAAGAACAAACGGAGGCCCCAAGGAACAAAACCAGAGCCCGTGGAATTATACTAGAGTCCGAGGAACAAAACCAGAGTCCGAGGAAAAAAACCAGATACCGTAGAACAAAAGGAGGGCCCGAGGAATAAAACCAGAACCCAAGGAAAAAAACTAGCCCTCGAGGAAGAAAAGCAAAGCCCGAGGAAGAAAACCAGAGCCTGAGGAAAGAAACCAGAGCCCGAGGAAGGAAACCAGAGCCCGAGGAACAAAATCAGATCGCGAAGAACAAAAGGAGGCCCCGAGGAACAAAACCAGAGCCCGAGGAAAAAAACCAGAGCCTGAGGAACAAAACCAGAGCCAATGGAACTAAAACAGAGCTCGAGGAACAAAACCAGAGCCCGAGGAAATAAACCAGAGCCCGAGGAAGAAAACCAGATCCCGAGGAACAAAACCAGATACCGAAGAACAAAAGGAGGGCCCGAGGAATAAAACCAGAGCCCGAGGAACAGAACTAGCCCTCGAGGAAGAAAAGCAGAGCCCGAGGAAGAAAACCAAAGCTAGAGGAAGACAAAGAGAGCTAGAGGAGCAAAACCACAGCTCGAGGAACAAAACGAGCTCCCGAGGAAAGAAACCGGAGCCCGAGGAAGAAAACCAGAGCCCGAGGAACAAAACCAGATCGCGAAGAACAAAAGGAGGGCCCGAGGAATAAAACCAGACCCCAAGGAACAAAACTAGCTCTTGAGGAAGAAAAGCAAAGCCCGAGGAAGAAAACCAGAGCCCGAGGAAAGAAACCAGAGCCCGAGGAAGGAAACCAGAGCCCGAGGAAAAAAATCAGATCGCGAAGAACAAAAGGAGGCCCCGAGGTACAAAACCAGAGCCCGAGGAAAAAAAACAGAGCCTGAGGAAGAAAACCAGAGCCAATGGAAGTAAAACAGAGCTCGAGGAACAAAACCAGAACCCGAGAAATTAAACCAGAGTCCGAGGAAGAAAACCAGAACCCGAGGAACAAAACCAGAGACCGAGGAACAAATGGTGGGCCTGAGGAACTAAACGAGACCCGTGGACCCAAACCAGAGCCCAAGGAGTTAAAGCAGAGCTGGAAGAACAAAACCAGAGCCCGGGGAACAAAACCAGCCCTCGAGGAAGAAAACCAGAGCCCGAGGAAGACAACCAGAGCTAGAGGAGCAAAACCACAGCTCGAGGAACAAAACCAGAGCCCGAGGAAATAAACCAGAGCCCGAGTAAGAAAACCAGAGCCCGAGGAACAAAACCAGATACCGAAGAACAAAAGGAGGGCCCGAGGAATAAAACCAGAGCCCGAGGAACAGAACTAGCCCTCGAGTAAGAAAAGCAGAGCCCGAGGAAGAAAAGCAGAGCCCGAGGAAGAAAACCAGAGCTAGAGGAGCAAAACCACAGCCCGAGGAACAAAATCAGATCGCGAAGTACAAAAGGAGGCCCCGAGGAACAAAACCAGAGCCCGAGGAAATAAACCAGAGCCTGAGGAACAAAACCAGAGCCAATGGAACTAAAACAGAGCTCGAGGAACAAAACCAGAACCCGAGAAATTAAACCAGAGTCCGAGGAAGAAAACCAGAACCCGAGGAACAAAACCAGAGACGGAGGAACAAATGGTGGGCCCGAGGAACAAAACGAGACCATTGGACCCAAACCAGAGCCCGAGGAGTTAAAGCAGAGCTGGAAGAACAAAACCAGAGCCCGGGGAACAAAACCAGATCTCGAGGAAGAAAACCAGAGCCCGAGGAAGAAAACCAGAGCCCGAGGAAGACAACCAGAGCTAGAGGAGCAAAACCACAGCTCGAGGAACAAAACCAGAGCCCGAGGAAAGAAACCAGAGCCTGAGGAACGAATCCAGATCCCGAGGAACAAAACCAGATCCCGAAGAAAAAAAGGAGGGCCCGAGGAATAAAACGAGACCCCGAGGAACAAAACTAGCCCTCGAGGAAGAAAACCAGAGCCCGAGGAAGACAACCAGAGCTAGAGGAGCAAAACCACAGCTCGAGGAACAAAACCAGAGCCCGAGGAAAGAAACCTGAGCCCAAGGAACAAAAACAGGTCCCGAAGAACAAAAGGAGGGTCCGAGGAATAAAACCAGAGCCCGCGGAACAAAACTAGCCCTCGAGGAAGAAAACCAGAGCCCGAGGAAGACAACCAGAGCTAGAGGACCAAAACCACAGCTCGAGGAACAAAACGAGCTCCCGAGGAAAGAAACCGGAGCCCGAGGAAGAAAACCAGAGCCCGAGGAACAAAACCAGATCGCGAAGAACAAAAGGAGGGCCCGAGGAATAAAACCAGACCCCAAGGAACAAAACTAGCTCTTGAGGAAGAAAAGCAAAGCCCGAGGAAGAAAACCAGAGCCCGAGGAAAGAAACCAGAGCCCGAGGAAGGAAACCAGAGCCCGAGGAAAAAAATCAGATCGCGAAGAACAAAAGGAGGCCCCGAGGAACAAAACCAGAGCCCGAGGAAAAAAAACAGAGCCTGAGGAACAAAACCAGAGCCAATGGAACTAAAACAGAGCTCGAGGAACAAAACCAGAACGCGAGAAATTAAACCAGAGCCCGAGGAAGAAAACCAGAGCCCGAGGAACAAAACCAGATACCGAAGAACCAAAGGAGGGCCCGAGGAATAAAACCAGAGCCCGAGGAACAGAACTAGCCCTCGAGGAAGAAAAGCAGAGCCCGAGGAAGAAAAGCAGAGCCCGAGGAAGAAAACCAGAGCTAGAGGAGCAAAACCACAGCTCGAGGAACAAAACCAGAGCCCGAGGAAAGAAACCAGAGCCCAAGGAACAAAAGCAGGTCCCGAAGAACAAAAGGAGGGTCCGAGGAATAAAACCAGACCCCAAGGAACAAAACTAGCCCTCGAGGAAGAATACCAGAGCCCAAGGAATACAACCAGAGCTAGAGGAGCAAAACCACAGCTCGAGGAACAAAACGAGCTCCAGAGGAAAGAAACCAGAGCCCGAGGAACAAAACCAGAGCCAATGGAACTAAACCAGAGCTCGAGGAACAAAACCAGAACGCGAGAAATTAAACCAGAGCCCGAGGAAGAAAACCAGAACCCGAGGAACAAAACCAGAGACCGAGGAAGAAATGTTGGGCCCGAGGAACAAAACGAGACCCGTGGACCCAAACCAGAGCCCGAGGAGCTAAAGCAGAGCTGGAAGAACAAAAGCAGAGCCCGGGGAACAAAACCAGCCCTCGAGGAAGAAAACCAGAGCCCGAGGAAAAAAACCAGAGCCCGAGGAACAAAACTAGCCCTCGAGGAAGAATACCAGAGCCCGAGGAAGACAACCAGAGCTAGAGGAGCAAAACCACAGCTCGAGGAACAAAACCAGAGCCCGAGGAAAGAAACCAGAGCCCGAGGAAGAAAACCAGATCCCGAGGAACAAAACCAGATACCGAAGAACAAAAGGAGGGCCCGAGGAATAAAACCAGACCCCAAGGAACAAAACTAGCCCTCGAGGAAGAAAAGCAAAGCCCGAGGAAGAAAACCAGAGCCCGAGGAAAGAAACCAGAGCCCGAGGAAGGAAACCAGAGCCCGAGGAAAAAAACCAGAGCCTGAGGAAGAAATGTCGGGCCCGAGGATCAAAACGAGACCCATGGACCCAAACCAGAGCCCGAGGATCTAAAGCAGAGCTGGAAGAACAAAACCAGAGACCGAGGAAAAAAAACAGAGCCTGAGGAACAAAACCAGAGCCAATGGAACTAAAACAGAGCTCGAGGAACAAAACCAGAACGCGAGAAATTAAACTAGAGCCCGAGGAAGAAAACCAGAGCCCGAGGAACAAAACCAGATACCGAAGAACAAAAGGAGGGCCCGAGGAATAAAACCAGAGCCCGAGGAACAGAACTAGCCCTCGAGGAAGAAAAGCAGAGCCCGAGGAAGAAAACCAGAGCTAGAGGAGCAAAACCACAGCTCGAGGAACAAAACGAGCTCCCGAGGAAAGAAACCAGAGCCCGAGGAAGAAAACCAGAGCCCGAGGAACAAAACCAGATCCCGAAGAACAAAAGGAGGGCCCGAGGAATAAAACCAGACCCCAAGGAACAAAACTATCCCTCGAGGAAGAAAAGCAAAGCCCAGAGGAAGAAAACCAGAGCCCGAGGAAAGAAACCAGAGCCCGAGGAAGGAAACCAGAGCCCGAGGAACAAAATCAGATCGCGAAGAACAAAAGGAGGCCCCGAGGAACAAAACCAGAGCCCGAGGAAAAAAACCGGAGCCTGAGGAACAAAACCAGAGCCAATGGAACTAAAACAGAGCTCGAGGAACAAAACCAGAACCCGAGAAATTAAACCAGAGCGCGAGGAACAACCCAGAGCCCGCGGAACAAAACCAGAGACCGAGGAAGAAATGGTGGGCCCAAGGAACAAAACGAGACCCGTGGACCCAAACCAGAGCCCGAGGAGATAAAGCAGAGCTGGAAGAACAAAACCAGAGCCCGGGCAACAAAACTAGCCCTCGAGGAAGAAAAGCAGAGCCCGAGGAAGAAAACCAGAGCCCGAGGAAGACAACCAGAGCTAGAGGAGCAAAACCACAGTTCGAGGAACAAAACCAGAGCCCGAGGAAAGAAACCAGAGCCCAAGGAACAAAAGCAGGTCCCGAAGAACAAAAGGAGGGCCCGAGGAAAAAAACCAGCGCCCGAGGAACAAAACTAGCCCTCGAGGAAGAATACCAGAGCCCGAGGAATACAACCAGAGCTAGAGGAGAAAAACCACAGCTCGAGGAACAAAACCAGAGCCCGAGGAAATAAACCAGAGCCCGAGGAACAAAACCAGATCGCGAAGAACAAAAGGAGGGCCCGAGGAATAAAACCAGACCCCAAGGAACAAAACTAGCCCTCGAGGAAGAAAAGCAAAGCCCGAGGAAGAAAACCAGAGCCCGAGGAAAGAAACTAGAGCCCGAGGAAGGAAACCAGAGCCCGAGGAACAAAATCAGATCGCGAATAACAAAAGGAGGCCCCAAGGAACAAAACCAGAGCCCGAGGAAATAAAGCAGAGCCTGAGGAAGAAAACCAGAGCCAATGGAACTAAAACAGAGCTCGAGGAACAAAACCAGAACGCGAGAAATTAAACCAGAGCCCGAGGAAGAAAACCAGAGCCCGAGGAACAAAACCAGAGACCGAGGAACAAATGGCGGGCCTGAGGAACAAAACGAGACCCGTGGACCTAAATCAGAGCCCAAGGAGTTAAAGCAAAGCTGCAAGAACAAAACCAGAGCCCGGGGAACAAAACCAGCCCTCGAGGAAGAAAACCAGAGCCTGAGGAAGAAAACCAGGGCCCGAGGAAGACAACCAGAGCTAGAGGAGCAAAACCACAGCTCGAGGAACAAAACCAGAGCCCGAGGAAAGAAACCAGAGCCTGAGGAACGAAACCAGATCGCGAGGAACAAAACCAGATCCCGAAGAACAAAAGGAGGGCCCGAGGAAAAAAACCAGAGCCCGAGGAACAAAACTAGCCCTCGAGGAAGAAAACCAGAGCCCGAGGAAGACAACCAGAGCTAGAGGAGCAAAACCACAGCTCTAGGAACAAAACCAGAGCCCGAGGAACAAAGCCAGATCCCGAGGAACAAAACCAGATCGCGAAGAACAAAAGGAGGCCACAAGGAACAATACCAGAGCCCGTGGAATTATACTCGAGTCCAAGGAACAAAACCAGAGCCCAAGGAAAAAAACCAGAGGCTGAGGAACAAAACCAGAGCCAATGGAACTAAAACAGAGCTCGAGGAACAAAACCAGAACCCGAGAAGTTAAACCAGAGCCCGAGGAACAAAACCAGAGCCCGAGGAACAAAACCAGAGACCCAGGAAGAAATGGTGGGCCTGAGGAACAAAACGAGACCCGTGGACCCAAACCAGAGCCCGAGGAGCTAAAGCAGAGCTGGAAGAACAAAACCAGAGCCCGGGCAACAAAACCAGCCCTCGAGGAAGAAAAGCAGAGCCCGAGGAAGAAAAGCAGAGCCCGAGGAAAGAAACCAGAGCCCAAGGAACAAAAGCAAGTCCCGAAGAACAAAAGGAGGGTCCGAGGAATAAAACGAGACCCCGAGGAACAAAACTAGCCCTCGAGGAAGAATATCAGAGCCCGAGGAATACAACCAGAGCCCGAGGAACAAAACCAGATCGCGAAGGAGAAAAGGAGGCCCCGAGGAAAAAAACCAGAGCCCGTGGAATTATACTAGAGTCCGAGGAACAAAACCAGAGCCCGTGGAAAAAAACCAGAGCCTGACGAACAAAACCAGAGCCAATGGAACTAAAAGAGAGCTCGAGGAACAAAACCAGAACCCGAGAAATTAAACCAGAGCCCGAGGAAGAAAACCAGAACCCGAGGAACAAAACCAGAGACCGAGGAACAAATGGTGGGTCCGAGGAACAAAACGAGACCCGTGGACCCAAACCAGAGCCTGAGGAGCTAAAGCAGAGCTGGAAGAACAAAACCAGAGCCCGGGCAACAAAACCAGCCCTCGAGGAAGAAAACCAGAGCCTGAGGAAGAAACCAGAGCCCAAGGAAGACAACCAGAGCTAGAGGAGCAAAACCACAGCTCGAGGAACAAAACCAGAGCCCGAGGAAAGAAAACAGAGCCCAAGGAAAAAAAACAGGTCCCGAAGAACAAAAGGAAGGTCCGAGGAATAAAACCAGACCCCAAGGAACAAAACTAGCCCTCGAGGAAGAAAAGCAAAGCCCGAGGAAGAAAACCAGAGCCCGAGGAAAGAAACCAGAGCCCGAGCAACGAAACCAGAGCCCGAGGAACAAAATCAGATCGCGAAGAACAAAAGGAGGCCCCGAGGAACAAAACCAGAGCCCGTGGAATTATACTAGAGTCCGAGGAACAAAACCAGAGCCCGAGGAAAAAAACCAGAGCCCAAGGCACAAAAGCAGGTCCCGAAGAACAAAAGGAGGGTCCGAGGAATAAAACGAGACCCCGAGGAACAAAACTAGCCCTCGAGGAAGAAAAGCAGAGCCCGAGGAACACAACCAGAGCTAGAGGAGCAAAACCACAGCTCGAGGAATAAAACCAGAGCCCGAGGAAAGAAACCGGATCCCAAGAAACAAAAACAGGTCCCGAAGAACAAAAGGAGGGTCCGAGGAATAAAACCAGAGCCCGAGGAACAAAACTAGCCCTCGAGGAACAAAACCAGAGCCCGAGGAAAAAAACCAGATCCCGAGGAAGAAAACCAGAGCCCGAGGAAGACAACGAGAGCTAGAGGAGCAAAACCACAGCTCGAGGAACAAAACGAGCTCCCGAGGAAAGAAACCAGAACCCGAGGAACAAAACCAGATCCCGAGGAACAAAACCAGATTGCGAAGAACAAAAGGATGCCCCAAGGAGCAAAACCAGAGCCCGTGGAATTATACTAGAGTCCGAGGAACAAAACCAGAGCCCGAGGAAAAAAACCAGAGCCTGAGGAATAAAAACCAGAGCCAATGGAACTAAACCAGAGCTCGAGGAACAAAACCAGAACCCGAGAAATTAAACCAGAGCCCGAGGAAGAAAACCAGAACCCGAGGAACAAAACCAGAGACCGAGGAAGAAATGGTGGGCCCGAGGAACAAAGCGAGACCCATGGACCCAAACCAGAGCCCGAGGAGCTAAAGCAGAGCTGGAAGAACAAAACCAGAGCCCGGGGAACAAAACCAGCCCTCGAGGAAAAAAACCAGAGCGCGAGGAAGACAACCATAGCTAGAGGAGCAAAACCACAGCTCGAGAAAGACAACCAGGGCTAGAGGAGCAAAACCACAGCCCGAGGAACGAAACCAGAGCTCAAGGAAAAAAACCAGATTGCGAAGAACAAAAGGAGGCCCCAAGGAACAAAACCAGAGCCCGTGGAATTATACTAGAGTCCGAGGAACAAAACCAGAGCCCGAGGAAAAAAACCAGAGCCTGAGGAACAAAACCAGAGCCAATGGAACTAAACCAGAGCTCGAGGAACAAAACCAGAACCCGAGAAATTAAACCAGAGCCCGAGGAAGAAAACCAGAACCCGCGGAACAAAACCAGAGACCGAGAAAGAAATGGTGGGCCCGAGGAACAAAACGAGACCCATGGACCCAAACCAGAGCCCGAGGAGCTAAAGCAGAGCTGGAAGAACAAAACCAGAGCCCGGGGAACAAAACCAGCCCTCGAGGAAGAAAACCAGAGCCCGAGCAAGAAAACCAGAGCCCGAGGAAGACAACCAGAGCTAGAGGAGCAAAACCACAGCTCGAGGTACAAAACCAGAGCCCGAGGAAAGAAACCGGAGCCCAAGGAACAAAAACAGGTCCCGAAGAACAAAAGGAGGGTCCGAGGAATAAAACGAGACCCCGAGGAACAAAACTAGTCCTCGAGGAAGAATACCAGAGCCCGAGGAAGACAACCAGAGCTAGAGGAGCAAAACCACAGCTCGAGGAACAAAACGAGCTCCCGAGGAAAGAAACCAGAGCCCGAGGAAGAAAACCAGAGCCCAAGGAACAAAACCAGATCCCAAAGAACAAAAGGAGGGCCCGAGGAATAAAACCAGACCCCAAGGAACCAAACTAGCCTTTGAGGAAGAAAAGCAGATCCCGAGGAAGAAAACCAGAGCCCGAGGAAGACAACGAGAGCTAGAGGAGCAAAACCACAGCTCGAGGAACAAAACGAGCTCCCGAGGAAAGAAACCAGAACCCGAGGAACAAAACCAGATCCCGAGGAACAAAACCAGATTGCGAAGAACAAAAGGATGCCCCAAGGAGCAAAACCAGAGCCCGTGGAATTATACTAGAGTCCAAGGAACAAAACCACAGCTCGAGGAACAAAACCAGAGCCCGAGGAAAGAAACCAGAGCCCAAGGAACAAAAATAGGTCCCGAAGAAAAGAAGGAGGGTCCGAGGAATAAAACGAGGCCCCGAGGAACAAAACCAGCCCTCGAGGAAGAAAAGCAGAGCCCGAGGAAAAAAACCAGAGCCTGAGGAACAAAACCAGAGCCAATGGAACTAAAACAGAGCTCGAGGAACAAAACCAGAACCCGAGAAATTAAACCAGAGCCCGAGGAACTAAACCAGAACCCGAGGAACAAAACCAGAGACGGAGGAACAAATGGTGGGCCTGAGGAACAAAACGAGACCCGTGGACCCAAACCAGAGCCCGAGGAGTTAAAGCAGAGCTGGAAGAACAAAACCAGAGCCCGGGGAACAAAACCAGGCCTCGAGGAAGAAAACCAGAGCCTAAGGAAGAAAACCAGAGCCCGAGGAAGACAACCAGAGCTAGAGGAGCAAAACCACAGCTCGAGGAACAAAACCAGAGCCCGAGGAAAGAAACCAGTGCCTGAGGAACGAATCCAGATCCCGAAGAACAAAACCAGATCCCGAAGAACAAAAGGAGGGCCCGAGGAAAAAAACCAGAGCCCGAGGAACAAAACTAGCCCTCGAGGAAGAAAAGCAGAGCCCGAGGAAGACAACCAGAGCTAGAGGAGCAAAACCACAGCTCGAGGAACAAAACCAGAGCCCGAGGAAAGAAACCAGAGCCCAAGGAAGAAAAATAGGTCCCGAAGAACAAAAGGAGGGTCCGAGGAATAAAACGAGACCCCGAGGAACAAAACTACCCTCGAGGAAGAAAACCAGAGCCCGAGGAAGACAACGAGAGCTAGAGGAGCAAAACCACAGCTCGAGGAACAAAACGAGCTCCCGAGGAAAGAAACCAGAGCCCGAGGAACAAAACCAGATCCCGAGGAACAAAACCAGATTGCGAGGAACAAAAGGACGCCCCAAGGAACAAAACCAGAGCCCGTGGAATTATACTAGAGTCCGAGGAACAAAACCAGAGCCCGAGGAAAAAAAACAGACCCTGAGGAAGAAAACCAGAGCCAATGGAACTAAACCAGAGCTCGAGGAACAAAACCAGAACCCGAGAAATTAAACCAGAGCCCGAGGAAGAACACCAGAACCCGAGGAACAAAACCAGAGACCGAGGACGAAATGGTGGGCCTGAGGAACAAAACGAGACCCGTGGACCCAAACCAGAGCCCGAGGAGCTAAAGCAGAGCTGGAAGAAGAAAACCAGAGCCCGGGCAACAAAACCAGCCCTCGAGGAAGAAAAGCAGAGCCCGAGGAAGAAAAGCAGAGCCCGAGGAAGACAACCAGAGCCTGAGGAGCAAAACCACAGCTCGAGGAACAAAACCAGAGCCCGAGGAAAGAAACCAGAGCCCAAGGAACAAAAGAAGGTCCCGAAGAACAAAAGGAGGGTCCGAGGAATAAAACCAGAGCCCGAGGAACAAAACTAGCCCTCGAGGAATAATACCAGAGCCCGAGGAAGAAAACCAGAGCTAGAGGAGCAAAACCGCAGCTCGAGGAACAAAACCAGAGCCCGAGGAAATAAACTGGAGCCCGAGGAAGAAAACCAGATCCCGAGGAATAAAACCAGATACCGAAGAACAAAAGGAGGGCCCGAGGAATAAAACCAGAGCCCGAGGAACAGAACTAGCCCTCTAGGAAGAAAACCAGAGCCCGAGGAAGAAAACCAGAGCCCGAGGAAGACAACGAGAGCTAGAGGAGCAAACCCGCAGCTCGAGGAACAAAACGAGCTCCCGAGGAAAGAAACCAGAGCCCGAGGAACAAAACCAGATCCCGAGGAACAAAACCAGATCGCGAAGAACAAAAGGAGGCCCCAAGGAACAAAACCAGAGCCCGTGGAATTATACTAGAGTCCGAGGAACAAAACCAGAGCCCGAGGAAAAAAACCAGAGCCTGAGGAACAAAACCAGAGCCAATGGAACTAAACCAGAGCTCGAGGAACAAAACCAGAACCCGAGAAATTAAACCAGAGCCCGAGGAAGAACACCAGAACCTGAGAAACAAAACCAGAGATGGAGGAACAAATGGTGGGCCCGAGGAACAAAACGAGACCCGTGGACCCAAACCAGAGCCCGAGGAGTTAAACAGAGCTGGAAGAACAAAACCAGAGCCCGAAGAACAAAAGGAGGCCCCGAGGAAAAAAAACAGAGCCCGAGGAACAAAACTAGCCATCGAGGAAGAAAAGCAGAGCCCGAGGAAGACAACCAGAGCTAGAGGAGCAAAACCACAGCTCGAGGAACAAAACCAGAGGCCGAGGAAAGAAACCAGCGCCCGAGGAAGAAAACCAGAGCCCGAGGAACAAAACCAGATCCCGAAGAACAAAAAGAGGGCCCGAGGAATAAAAGGAGACCCCGAGGAACAAAACTAGCCCTCGAGGAAGAAAAGCTAGCCTGAGGAAGAAAACCACAGCCCGAGGAAGACAACGAGAGCTAGAGGAGCAAAACCACAGCTCGAGGAACAAAACGAGCTCCCGAGGAAAGAAACCAGAGCCCGAGGAACAAAACCAGATCCCGAGGAACAAAACCAGATCGCGAAGAACAAAAGGAGGCCCCAAGGAACAAAACCAGAGCCCGTGGAATTATACTAGAGTCCGAGGAACAAAACCAGAGCCTGAGGAAAAAAAACAGAGCCTGAGGAATAAAAACCAGAGCCAATGGAACTAAACCAGAGCTCGAGGAATAAAACCAGAACCCGAGAAATTAAACCAGAGCCCGAGGAAGAAAACCAGAACCCGAGGAACAAAACCAGAGACCGAGGAAGAAATGGTGGGCCCGAGGAACAAAGCGAGACCCATGGACCAAAACCAGAGCCCGAGGAGCTAAAGCAGAGCTGGAAGAACAAAACCAGAGCCCGGGGAACAAAACCAGCCCTCGAGGAAAAAAACCAGAGCGCGAGGAAGACAACCAGAGCTAGAGGAGCAAAACCACAGCTCGAGGAAGACAACCAGGGCTAGAGGAGCAAAACCACAGCCCGAGGAACGAAACCAGAGCTCGAGGAAAAAAACCAGATCGCGAAGAACAAAAGGAGGCCCCAAGGAACAAAACCAGAGCCCGTGGAATTATACTAGAGTCCGAGGAACAAAACCAGAGCCCGAGGAATAAAACCAGAGCCTGAGGAACAAAACCAGAGCCAATGGAACTAAACCAGAGCTCGAGGAACAAAACCAGAACCCGAGAAATTAAACCAGAGCCCGAGGAAGAAAACCAGAACCCGAGGAACAAAACCAGAGACCGAGGCAGAAATGGTGGGCCCGAGGAACAAAACGAGACCCATGGACCCAAACCAGAGCCCGAGGAGCTAAAGCAGAGCTGGAAGAACAAAACCAGAGCCCGGGGAACAAAACCAGCCCTCGAGGAAGAAAACCAGAGCCCGAGCAAGAAAACCAGAGCCCGAGGAAGACAACCAGAGCTAGAGGAGCAAAACCACAGCTCGAGGTACAAAACCAGAGCCCGAGGAAAGAAACCGGAGCCCAAGGAACAAAAACAGGTCCCGAAGAACAAAAGGAGGGTCCGAGGAATAAAACGAGACCCCGAGGAACAAAACTAGCACTCGAGGAAGAATACCAGAGCCCGAGGAAGACAACCAGAGCTAGAGGAGCAAAACCACAGCTCGAGGAACAAAACGAGCTCCCGAGGAAAGAAACCAGAGCCCGAGGAAGAAAACCAGAGCCCAAGGAACAAAACCAGATCCCAAAGAACAAAAGGAGGGCCCGAGGAATAAAACCAGACCCCAAGGAACCAAACTAGCCTTTGAGGAAGAAAAGCAGATCCCGAGGAAGAAAACCAGAGCCCGAGGAAGACAACGAGAGCTAGAGGAGCAAAACCACAGCTCGAGGAACAAAACGAGCTCCCGAGGAAAGAAACCAGAACCCGAGGAACAAAACCAGATCCCGAGGAACAAAACCAGATTGCGAAGAACAAAAGGATGCCCCAAGGAACAAAACCAGATCCCGTGGAATTATACTAGAGTCCAAGGAACAAAACCACAGCTCGAGGAACAAAACCAGAGCCCGAGGAAAGAAACCAGAGCCCAAGGAACAAAAATAGGTCCCGAAGAAAAAAAGGAGGGTCCGAGGAATAAAACGAGGCCCCGAGGAACAAAACCAGCCCTCGAGGAAGAAAAGCAGAGCCCGAGGAAAAAAACCAGAGCCTGAGGAACAAAACCAGAGCCAATGGAACTAAAACAGAGCTCGAGGAACAAAACCAGAACCCGAGAAATTAAACCAGAGCCCGAGGAACTAAACCAGAACCCGAGGAACAAAACCAGAGACGGAGGAACAAATGGTGGGCCTGAGGAACAAAACGAGACCCGTGGACCCAAACCAGAGCCCGAGGAGTTAAAGCAGAGCTGGAAGAACAAAACCAGAGCCCGGGGAACAAAACCAGGCCTCGAGGAAGAAAACCAGAGCCTAAGGAAGAAAAGCAGAGCCCGAGGAAGACAACCAGAGCTAGAGGAGCAAAACCACAGCTCGAGGAACAAAACCAGAGCCCGAGGAAAGAAACCAGTGCCTGAGGAACGAATCCAGATCCCGAGGAACAAAACCAGATCCCGAAGAACAAAAGGAGGGCCCGAGGAAAAAAAGGAGGGTCCGAGGAATAAAACCAGAGCCCGAGGAACAAAACTAGCCCTCGAGGAATAATACCAGAGCCCGAGGAAGACAACCAGAGCTAGAGGAGCAAAACCGCAGCTCGAGGAACAAAACCAGAGCCCGAGGAAATAAACCAGAGCCCGAGGAAGAAAACCAGATCCCGAGGAACAAAACCAGATACCGAAGAACAAAAGGAGGGCCCGAGGAATAAAACCAGAGCCCGAGGAACAGAACTAGCCCTCTAGGAAGAAAACCAGAGCCCGAGGAAGAAAACCAGAGCCCGAGGAAGACAACGAGAGCTAGAGGAGCAAACCCGCAGCTCGAGGAACAAAACGAGCTCCCGAGGAAAGAAACAAGAGCCCGAGGAACAAAACCAGATCCCGAGGAACAAAACCAGATCGCGAAGAACAAAAGGAGGCCCCAAGGAACAAAACCAGAGCCCGTGGAATTATACTAGAGTCCAAGGAACAAAACCAGAGCCCGAGGAAAAAAACCAGAGCCTGAGGAACAAAACCAGAGCCAATGGAACTAAACCAGAGCTCGAGGAACAAAACCAGAACCCGAGAAATTAAACCAGAGCCCGAGGAAGAACACCAGAACCTGAGAAACAAAACCAGAGATGGAGGAACAAATGGTGGGCCCGAGGAACAAAACGAGACCCGTGGACCCAAACCAGAGCCCGAGGAGCTAAAGCAGAGCTGGAAGAACAAAACCAGAGCCCGAAGAACAAAAGGAGGCCCCGAGGAAAAAAAACAGAGCCCGAGGAACAAAACTAGCCATCGAGGAAGAAAACCAGAGCCCGAGGAAGACAACCAGAGCTAGAGGAGCAAAACCACAGCTCGAGGAACAAAACCAGAGGCCGAGGAAAGAAACCAGCGCCCGAGGAAGAAAACCAGAGCCCGAGGAACAAAACCAGATCCCGAAGAACAAAAAGAGGGCCCGAGGAATAAAAGGAGACCCCGATGAACAAAACTAGCCCTCGAGGAAGAAAAGCTAGCCTGAGGAAGAAAACCACAGCCCGAGGAAGACAACGAGAGCTAGAGGAGCAAAACCACAGCTCGAGGAACAAAACGAGCTCCCGAGGAAAGAAACCAGAGCCCGAGGAACAAAACCAGATCCCGAGGAACAAAACCAGATCGCGAAGAACAAAAGGAGGCCCCAAGGAACAAAACCAGAGCCCGTGGAATTATACTAGAGTCCGAGGAACAAAACCAGAGCCCGAGAAAAAAAACCAGAGCCTGAGGAACAAAACCAGAGCCAATGGAACTAAACCAGAGCTCGAGGAACAAAACCAGAACCCGAGAAATTAAACCAGAGCCCGAGGAAGAACACCAGAACCCGAGGAACAAAACCAGAGATGGAGGAACAAATGGTGGGCCCGAGGAACAAAACGAGACCCGTGGACCCAAACCAGAGCCCGAGGAGCTAAAGCAGAGCTGGAAGAACAAAACCAGAGCCCGGGGAACAAAACCAGCCCTCGAGAAAGAAAACCAGAGCGCGAGGAAGAAAACCAGAGCCCGAGGAAGAAAACCAGAGCTAGAGGAGCAAAACCACAGCTCGAGGAACAAAACCAGAGCCCGAGGAAAGAAACCAGAGCCCAAGGAACAAAAATAGGTCCCGAAGAAAAAAAGGAGGTTCCGAGGAATAAAACGAGACCCCGAGGAACAAAACTAGCCCTCGAGGAAGAAAAGAAGAGCCCGAGGAAGAAAACCAGAGCCCGAGGAAGACAAAGAGAGCTAGAGGAGCAAAACCACAGCTCGAGGAACAAAACCAGAGCCCGAGGAAAGAAACCAGAGCCTGAGGAACGAAACCAGATCCCGAGGAACAAAACCAGATCCCGAAGAACAAAAGGAGGGCCCGAGGAAAAAACCAGAGCCCGAGGAGCAAAACTAGCCCTCGAGGAAGAAAACCAGACCCCGAGGAAGACAACCAGAGCTAGAGGAGCAAAACCAGAGCCCGAGGAACAAAACTAGCCCTCGAGGAAGAAAACCAGACCCCGAGGAAGACAACCAGAGCTAGAGGAGCAAAACCACAGATCGAGGAACAAAACCAGACCCCGAGGAAAGAAACCAGAGCCCAAGGAAGAAAACCAGAACCCAAGGAACAAAAGCAGATCCCAAAGAACAAAAGGAGGGTCCGAGGAATAAAACCAGACCCCAAGGAACAAAACTAGCCATTGAGGAAGAAAAGCAGATCCCGAGGAAGAAAACCAGAGCCCGAGGAAGACAACGAGAGCTAGAGGAGTAAAACCACAGCTCGAGGAACAAAACGAGCTCCCGAGGAAAGAAAGCAGAGCCCGAGGAACAAAACCAGAGCCCGAGGAACAAAACCAGATTGCGAAGAACAAAAGGAGGCCCCTAGGAACAAAACCAGAGCCCGTGGAAATATACTAGAGTCCGAGGAACAAAACCAGAGCCCCAGGAAGAAAACCAGAACCTGAGGAACAAAACCAGAGACCGAGGAACAAATGGTGGGCCCGAGGAATAAAACGAGACCCGTGGACCCAAACCAGAGCACGAGGAGATAAAGCAGAGCTGGAAGAACAAAACCAGAGCCCGGGGAAGAAAACCAGCCCTCGAGCAAGAAAACCAGAGCCCGAGGAAGAAAACCAGAGCCTGAGGAAGAAAACCAGAGCCCGAGGAAGACAACCAGAGCTAGAGGAGCAAAACCACAGCTCGAGGAACAAAACCAGAGCCCAAGGAAAGAAACCAGAGCCCGAGGAACAAAAACAGGTCCCGAAGAACAAAAGGAGAGTCCAAGGAAGAAAACGAGACCCCGAGGAACAAAACTAGCCCTCGAGGAAGAATACCAGAGCCCGAGGAAGACAACCAGAGCTAGAGGAGCAAAACCCCAGCTCGAGGAACAAAACCAGAGCCCGAGGAAAGAAACCAGAGCCCGAGGAACAAAAACAGGTCCCGAAGAATAAAAGGAGGGTCCGAGGAATAAAACGAGACCCCGAGGAACAAAACTAGCCCTCGAGGAAGAAAAGCAGAGCCCGAGGAAGAAAACCAGAGCCCAAGGAAGACAACGAGAGCTAGAGGAGCAAAACCACAGCTCGAGGAAAAAAACGAGCTCCCGAGGAAAGAAACCAGAGCCCGAGGAACAAATCCAGATCCCGAGGAACAAAACCAGATCGCGAAGAACAAAAGGAGGCCCCAAGGAACAAAACCAGAGCCCGTGGAATTATACTAGAGTCCGAGGAACAAAACCAGAGCCCGAGGAAAAAAAACAGAGCCTGAGGAACAAAAGCAGAGCCCTAGGAAGAAATGGTGGGCCCGAGGAACAAAACGAGACCCCGAGGAACAGAACTAGCCCTCGAGGAAGAAAACCATAGCCCGAGGAAGAAAACGAGCTCCCGAGGAAGACAATGAGAGTTAGAGCACCAAAACCACAGCTCGAGGAACAAAACGAGCTCCCGAGGAAAGAAACCAGAGCCCGAGGAACAAAACCAGATCCCGAGGAAGAAAACGAGATCGCGAAGAACAAAAGGAGGCCCCAAGGAATAAAACCAGAGCCCGTGGAATTATACTAGAGTCCGAGGAACAAAACCAGAGCCCGAGGAAAAAAACCAGAGCCCGAGGAAGACAACCAGAGCTAGAGGAGCAAAACCACAGCTCGAGGAACAAAACCAGAGCCCGAGGAAAGAAACCAGAGCCCAAGGAAGAAAAACAGGTCCCGAAGAACAAAAGGAGGGTCCGAGGAATAAAACGAGACCCCGAGGAACAAAACTAGCCCTCGAGGAAGAAAAGCAGAGCCCGAGGAAGAAAACCAGAGCCCAAGGAAGACAACGAGAGCTAGAGGAGCAAAACCACAGCTCGAGGAACAAAACGAGCTCCCGAGGAAAGAAACCAGAGCCCGAGGAACAAATCCAGATCCCGAGGAACAAAACCAGATCGCGAAGAACAAAAGGAGGCCCCAAGGAACAAAACCAGAGCCCGTGGAATTATACTAGAGTCCGAGGAACAAAACCAGAGCCCGAGTTAAAAAAACAGAGCCTGAGGAACAAAAGCAGAGCCCTAGGAAGAAATGGTGGGCCCGAGGAACAAAACGAGACCCCGAGGGACAGAACTAGCCCTCGAGGAAGAAAACCATAGCCCGAGGAAGAAAACGAGCTCCCGAGGAAGACAATGAGAGCTAGAGCAGCAAAACCCCAGCTCGAGGAACAAAACGAGCTCCCGAGGAAAGAAACCAGAGCCCGAGGAACAAAACCAGATCCCGAGGAAGAAAACGAGATCGCGAAGAACAAAAGGAGGCCCCAAGGAATAAAACCAGAGCCCGTGGAATTATACTAGAGTCCGAGGAACAAAACCAGAGCCCGAGGAAAAAAACCAGAGCCCGAGGAAGACAACCAGAGCTAGAGGAGCAAAACCACAGCTCGAGGAACAAAACCAGAGCCCGAGGAAAGAAACCAGAGCCCAAGGAAGAAAAACAGGTCCCGAAGAACAAAAGGAGGGTCCGAGGAATAAAACGAGACCCCGAGGAACAAAACTAGCCCTCGAGGAAGAAAAGCAGAGCCCGAGGAAGAAAACCAGAGCCCGAGGAAGACAACGAGAGCTAGAGGAGCAAAACCCCAGCTCGAGGAACAAAACCAGAACCCGAGGAAAGAAACCAGAGCCCGAGGAACAAAACCAGATCGCGAAGAACAAAAGGAGGCCCAGAGGAACAAAACCAGAGCCCGTGGAATTATACTAGAGTCAGAGGAACAAAACCAGAGCCCGAGGAAAAAAACCAGAGCCTGAGGAACAAAACCAGAGCCAATGGAACTAAACCAGAGCTCGAGGAACAAAACCAGAACCCGAGAAATTAAACCAGAGCCCGAGGAAGAAAACCAGAACCCGAGGAACAAAACCAGAGACGGAGGAACAAATGGTGGGCCCGAGGAACAAAACGAGACCATTGGACCCAAACCAGAGCCCGAGGAGCTAAAGCAGAGCTGGAAGAACAAAACCAGAGCCCGGGCAACAAAACCAGATCTCGAGGAAGAAAACCAGAGCCCGAGGAAGAAAACCAGAGCCCGAGGACGACAACCAGAGCTAGAGGAGCAAAACCACAGCTCGAGGAACAAAACCAGAGGCCGAGGAAAGAAACCAGAGCCCGAGGAACGAAACCAGATCCCGAGGAACAAAACCAGATCCCGAAGAACAAAAAGAGGGCCCGAGGAAAAAAACCAGAGCCCGAGGAACAAAACTAGCCCTCGAGGAAGAAAACCAGAGCCCGAGGAAGACAACCAGAGCTAGAGGAGCAAAACCACAGCTCGAGGAACAAAACCAGAGCCCGAGGAAAGAAACCGGAGCCCAAGGAACAAAAACAGGTCCCGAAGAACAAAAGGAGAGTCCAAGGAATAAAACGAGACCCCGAGGAACAAAACTATCCCTCGAGGAATAATACCAGAGCCCGAGGAAGACAACCAGAGCTAGAGGAGCAAAACCACAGCTCGAGGAACAAAACCAGAGCCCGAGGAAAGAAACCAGAGCCCGAGGAAGAAAACCAGAGCCCGAGGAACAAAACCAGATCCCGAAGAACAAAAGGAGGGCCCGAGGAATAAAACCAGACCAAAGGAAAAAAACTAGCCCTCGAGGAAGAAAACCAGAGCCCGAGGAAGACAACGAGAGCTAGAGGAGCAAAACCACAGCTCGAGGAAAAAAACGAGCTCCCGAGGAAAGAAACCAGAGCCCGAGGAACAAAACCAGATCCCGAGGAGCAAAACCAGATCGCGAAGAACAAAAGGAGGCCCCAAGGAACAAAACCAGTGCCCGTGGAATTATACTAGAGTCCGAGGAACAAAACCAGAGCCCGAGGAAAAAAACCAGAGCCTGAGGAACAAAACCAGAGCCAATAGAACTAAACCAGAGCTCGAGGAAGAAAACCAGAACCCGAGGAACAAAACCAGAGACCGAGGAAGAAATGGTGGGCCCGAGGAAGAAAACGAGACCCATGGACCCAAACCAGAGCCCGAGGAGCTAAAGCAGAGCTGGAAGAACAAAACCAGAGCCCGGGGAACAAAACCAGCCCTCGAGGAAGAAAACCAGAGCCCGAGGAAGAAAACCAGAGCCCGAGGAAGAAAACCAGAGCCCGAGGAAGACAACGAGAGCTAGAGGAGCAAAACCACAGCTCGAGGAACAAAACCAGAGCCCAAGGAAAGAAACCAGAGCCGGAGGAACAAAAACAGGTCCCGAAGAACAAAAGGAGAGTCCAAGGAAGAAAACGAGACCCCGAGGAACAAAACTAGCCCTCGAGGAAGAATACCAGAGCCCGAGGAAGAAAACGAGCTCCCGAGGAAGACAATGAGAGCTAGAGCAGCAAAACCACAGCTCGAGGAACAAAACCAGAGCCCGAGGAAAGAAACCAGAGCCCGAGGAAGAAAACCAGAGCCCGAGGAACAAAACCAGATCCCGAAGAACAAAAGGAGGGCCCGAGGAATAAAACGAGACCCCGAGGAACAGAACTAGCCCTCGAGGAAGAAAACCATAGCCCGAGGAAGAAAACGAGCTCCCGAGGAAGACAATGAGAGCTAGAGCAGCAAAACCACAGCTCAAGGAACAAAACGAGCTCCCGAGGAAAGAAACCAGAGCCCGAGGAACAAAACCAGATCCCGAGGAACAAAACCAGATCGCGAAGAATAAAAGGAGGCCCCAAGGAATAAAACCAGAGCCCGTGGAATTATACTAGAGTGCGAGGAACAAAACCAGAGCCCGAGGAAAAAAACCAGAGCCCGAGGAAGACAACCAGAGCTAGAGGAGCAAAACCACAGCTCGAGGAACAAAACCAGAGCCCGAGGAAAGAAACCAGAGCCCAAGGAAGAAAAACAGGTCCCGAAGAACAAAAGGAGGGTCCGAGGAATAAAACGAGACCCCGAGGAACAAAACTAGCCCTCGAGGAAGAAAAGCAGAGCCCGAGGAAGAAAACCAGAGCCCGAGGAAGACAACGAGAGCTAGAGGAGCAAAACCCCAGCTCGAGGAACAAAACCAGAGCCCGAGGAAAGAAACCAGAGCCCGAGGAACAAAAATAGGTCCCGAAGAAAAAAAGGAGGGTACGAGGAATAAAACGAGACCCCGAGGAACAAAACTAGCCCTCGAGGAAGAAAAGAAGAGCCCGAGGAAGAAAACCAGAGCCCGAGGAAGACAAAGAGAGCTAGAGGAGCAAAACCACAGCTCGAGGAACAAAACCAGAGCCCGAGGAAAGAAACGAGATCCTGAGGAACGAAACCAGATCCCGAGGAACAAAACCAGATCCCGAAGAACAAAAGGAGGGCCCGAGGAAAAAAACCAGAGCCCGAGGAACAAAACTAGCCCTCGAGGAAGAAAACCAGAGCCCGAGGAAGACAACCAGAGCTAAAGGAGCAAAACCACAGATCGAGGAACAAAACCAGAGCCCGAGGAAAGAAACCGGAGCCCAAGGAACAAAAACAGGTCCCGAAGAACAAAAGGAGGGTCCGAGGAATAAAACCAGACCCCGAGGAACAAAACTAGCCCTCGAGGAAGAATACCAGAGCCCGAGGAAGACAACCAGAGCTAGAGGAGCAAAACCACAGCTCGAGGAATAAAACGAGCTCCCGAGGAAAGAAACCAGAGCCCGAGGAACAAAACCAGATCCCGAGGAAAGAAACCAGAGCCCAAGGAACGAAACCAGAGCCCGAGGAACAAAACCAGAATCCGAGGAACAAAACCAGATTGCGAAGAACAAAAGGAGGCCCCAAGGAACAAAACCAGAGCCCGTGGAATTATACTAGAGTCCAAGGAACAAAACCAGAGCCCGAGGAAAAAAACCAGAGCCTGAGGAATAAAAACCAGAGCCAATGGAACTAAACCAGAGCTCGAGGAACAAAACCAGAACCCGAGAAATTAAACCAGAGCCCGAGGAAGAAAACCAGAACCCGAGGAACAAAACCAGAGACCGAGGAAGAAATGGTGGGCCCGAGGAACAAAGCGAGACCCATGGACCCAAACCAGAGCCCGAGGAGCTAAAGCAGAGCTGGAAGAACAAAACCAGAGCCCGGGGAACAAAACCAGCCCTCGAGGAAAAAAACCAGAGCGCGAGGAAGACAACCATAGCTAGAGGAGCAAAACCACAGCTCGAGAAAGACAACCAGGGCTAGAGGAGCAAAACCACAGCCCGAGGAACGAAACCAGAGCTCAAGGAAAAAAACCAGATTGCGAAGAACAAAAGGAGGCCCCAAGGAACAAAACCAGAGCCCGTGGAATTATACTAGAGTCCGAGGAACAAAACCAGAGCCCGAGGAAAAAAACCAGAGCCTGAGGAACAAAACCAGAGCCAATGGAACTAAACCAGAGCTCGAGGAACAAAACCAGAACCCGAGAAATTAAACCAGAGCCCGAGGAAGAAAACCAGAACCCGCGGAACAAAACCAGAGACCGAGAAAGAAATGGTGGGCCCGAGGAACAAAACGAGACCCATGGACCCAAACCAGAGCCCGAGGAGCTAAAGCAGAGCTGGAAGAACAAAACCAGAGCCCGGGGAACAAAACCAGCCCTCGAGGAAGAAAACCAGAGCCCGAGCAAGAAAACCAGAGCCCGAGGAAGACAACCAGAGCTAGAGGAGCAAAACCACAGCTCGAGGTACAAAACCAGAGCCCGAGGAAAGAAACCGGAGCCCAAGGAACAAAAACAGGTCCCGAAGAACAAAAGGAGGGTCCGAGGAATAAAACGAGACCCCGAGGAACAAAACTAGTCCTCGAGGAAGAATACCAGAGCCCGAGGAAGACAACCAGAGCTAGAGGAGCAAAACCACAGCTCGAGGAACAAAACGAGCTCCCGAGGAAAGAAACCAGAGCCCGAGGAAGAAAACCAGAGCCGAAGGAACAAAACCAGATCCCAAAGAACAAAAGGAGGGCCCGAGGAATAAAACCAGACCCCAAGGAACCAAACTAGCCTTTGAGGAAGAAAAGCAGATCCCGAGGAAGAAAACCAGAGCCCGAGGAAGACAACGAGAGCTAGAGGAGCAAAACCACAGCTCGAGGAACAAAACGAGCTCCCGAGGAAAGAAACCAGAACCCGAGGAACAAAACCAGATCCCGAGGAACAAAACCAGATTGCGAAGAACAAAAGGATGCCCCAAGGAGCAAAACCAGAGCCCGTGGAATTATACTAGAGTCCAAGGAACAAAACCACAGCTCGAGGAACAAAACCAGAGCCCGAGGAAAGAAACCAGAGCCCAAGGAACAAAAATAGGTCCCGAAGAAAAGAAGGAGGGTCCGAGGAATAAAACGAGGCCCCGAGGAACAAAACCAGCCCTCGAGGAAGAAAAGCAGAGCCCGAGGAAAAAAACCAGAGCCTGAGGAACAAAACCAGAGCCAATGGAACTAAAACAGAGCTCGAGGAACAAAACCAGAACCCGAGAAATTAAACCAGAGCCCGAGGAACTAAACCAGAACCCGAGGAACAAAACCAGAGACGGAGGAACAAATGGTGGGCCTGAGGAACAAAACGAGACCCGTGGACCCAAACCAGAGCCCGAGGAGTTAAAGCAGAGCTGGAAGAACAAAACCAGAGCCCGGGGAACAAAACCAGGCCTCGAGGAAGAAAACCAGAGCCTAAGGAAGAAAACCAGAGCCCGAGGAAGACAACCAGAGCTAGAGGAGCAAAACCACAGCTCGACGAACAAAACCAGAGCCCGAGGAAAGAAACCAGTGCCTGAGGAACGAATCCAGATCCCGAAGAACAAAACCAGATCCCGAAGAACAAAAGGAGGGCCCGAGGAAAAAAACCAGAGCCCGAGGAACAAAACTAGCCCTCGAGGAAGAAAAGCAGAGCCCGAGGAAGACAACCAGAGCTAGAGGAGCAAAACCACAGCTCGAGGAACAAAACCAGAGCCCGAGGAAAGAAACCAGAGCCCAAGGAACAAAAATAGGTCCCGAAGAACAAAAGGAGGGTCCGAGGAATAAAACGAGACCCCGAGGAACAAAACTACCCTCGAGGAAGAAAACCAGAGCCCGAGGAAGACAACGAGAGCTAGAGGAGCAAAACCACAGCTCGAGGAACAAAACGAGCTCCCGAGGAAAGAAACCAGAGCCCGAGGAACAAAACCAGATCCCGAGGAACAAAACCAGATTGCGAGGAACAAAAGGACGCCCCAAGGAACAAAACCAGAGCCCGTGGAATTATACTAGAGTCCGAGGAACAAAACCAGAGCCCGAGGAAAAAAAACAGACCCTGAGGAAGAAAACCAGAGCCAATGGAACTAAACCAGAGCTCGAGGAACAAAACCAGAACCCGAGAAATTAAACCAGAGCCCGAGGAAGAACACCAGAACCCGAGGAACAAAACCAGAGACCGAGGACGAAATGGTGGGCCTGAGGAACAAAACGAGACCCGTGGACCCAAACCAGAGCCCGAGGAGCTAAAGCAGAGCTGGAAGAAGAAAACCAGAGCCCGGGCAACAAAACCAGCCCTCGAGGAAGAAAAGCAGAGCCCGAGGAAGAAAAGCAGAGCCCGAGGAAGACAACCAGAGCCTGAGGAGCAAAACCACAGCTCGAGGAACAAAACCAGAGCCCGAGGAAAGAAACCAGAGCCCAAGGAACAAAAGAAGGTCCCGAAGAACAAAAGGAGGGTCCGAGGAATAAAACCAGAGCCCGAGGAACAAAACTAGCCCTCGAGGAATAATACCAGAGCCCGAGGAAGAAAACCAGAGCTAGAGGAGCAAAACCGCAGCTCGAGGAACAAAACCAGAGCCCGAGGAAATAAACTGGAGCCCGAGGAAGAAAACCAGATCCCGAGGAATAAAACCAGATACCGAAGAACAAAAGGAGGGCCCGAGGAATAAAACCAGAGCCCGAGGAACAGAACTAGCCCTCTAGGAAGAAAACCAGAGCCCGAGGAAGAAAACCAGAGCCCGAGGAAGACAACGAGAGCTAGAGGAGCAAACCCGCAGCTCGAGGAACAAAACGAGCTCCCGAGGAAAGAAACCAGAGCCCGAGGAACAAAACCAGATCCCGAGGAACAAAACCAGATCGCGAAGAACAAAAGGAGGCCCCAAGGAACAAAACCAGAGCCCGTGGAATTATACTAGAGTCCGAGGAACAAAACCAGAGCCCGAGGAAAAAAAACAGAGCCTGAGGAACAAAACCAGAGCCAATGGAACTAAACCAGAGCTCGAGGAACAAAACCAGAACCCGAGAAATTAAACCAGAGCCCGAGGAAGAACACCAGAACCTGAGAAACAAAACCAGAGATGGAGGAACAAATGGTGGGCCCGAGGAACAAAACGAGACCCGTGGACCCAAACCAGAGCCCGAGGAGTTAAACAGAGCTGGAAGAACAAAACCAGAGCCCGAAGAACAAAAGGAGGCCCCGAGGAAAAAAAACAGAGCCCGAGGAACAAAACTAGCCATCGAGGAAGAAAAGCAGAGCCCGAGGAAGACAACCAGAGCTAGAGGAGCAAAACCACAGCTCGAGGAACAAAACCAGAGGCCGAGGAAAGAAACCAGCGCCCGAGGAAGAAAACCAGAGCCCGAGGAACAAAACCAGATCCCGAAGAACAAAAAGAGGGCCCGAGGAATAAAAGGAGACCCCGAGGAACAAAACTAGCCCTCGAGGAAGAAAAGCTAGCCTGAGGAAGAAAACCACAGCCCGAGGAAGACAACGAGAGCTAGAGGAGCAAAACCACAGCTCGAGGAACAAAACGAGCTCCCGAGGAAAGAAACCAGAGCCCGAGGAACAAAACCAGATCCCGAGGAACAAAACCAGATCGCGAAGAACAAAAGGAGGCTCCAAGGAACAAAACCAGAGCCCGTGGAATTATACTAGAGTCCGAGGAACAAAACCAGAGCCTGAGGAAAAAAAACAGAGCCTGAGGAATAAAAACCAGAGCCAATGGAACTAAACCAGAGCTCGAGGAATAAAACCAGAACCCGAGAAATTAAACCAGAGCCCGAGGAAGAAAACCAGAACCCGAGGAACAAAACCAGAGACCGAGGAAGAAATGGTGGGCCCGAGGAACAAAGCGAGACCCATGGACCAAAACCAGAGCCCGAGGAGCTAAAGCAGAGCTGGAAGAACAAAACCAGAGCCCGGGGAACAAAACCAGCCCTCGAGGAAAAAAACCAGAGCGCGAGGAAGACAACCAGAGCTAGAGGAGCAAAACCACAGCTCGAGGAAGACAACCAGGGCTAGAGGAGCAAAACCACAGCCCGAGGAACGAAACCAGAGCTCGAGGAAAAAAACCAGATCGCGAAGAACAAAAGGAGGCCCCAAGGAACAAAACCAGAGCCCGTGGAATTATACTAGAGTCCGAGGAACAAAACCAGAGCCCGAGGAAAAAAACCAGAGCCTGAGGAACAAAACCAGAGCCAATGGAACTAAACCAGAGCTCGAGGAACAAAACCAGAACCCGAGAAATTAAACCAGAGCCCGAGGAAGAAAACCAGAACCCGAGGAACAAAACCAGAGACCGAGGAAGAAATGGTGGGCCCGAGGAACAAAACGAGACCCATGGACCCAAACCAGAGCCCGAGGAGCTAAAGCAGAGCTGGAAGAACAAAACCAGAGCCCGGGGAACAAAACCAGCCCTCGAGGAAGAAAACCAGAGCCCGAGCAAGAAAACCAGAGCCCGAGGAAGACAACCAGAGCTAGAGGAGCAAAACCACAGCTCGAGGTACAAAACCAGAGCCCGAGGAAAGAAACCGGAGCCCAAGGAACAAAAACAGGTCCCGAAGAACAAAAGGAGGGTCCGAGGAATAAAACGAGACCCCGAGGAACAAAACTAGCACTCGAGGAAGAATACCAGAGCCCGAGGAAGACAACCAGAGCTAGAGGAGCAAAACCACAGCTCGAGGAACAAAACGAGCTCCCGAGGAAAGAAACCAGAGCCCGAGGAAGAAAACCAGAGCCCAAGGAACAAAACCAGATCCCAAAGAACAAAAGGAGGGCCCGAGGAATAAAACCAGACCCCAAGGAACCAAACTAGCCTTTGAGGAAGAAAAGCAGATCCCGAGGAAGAAAACCAGAGCCCGAGGAAGACAACGAGAGCTAGAGGAGCAAAACCACAGCTCGAGGAACAAAACGAGCTCCCGAGGAAAGAAACCAGAACCCGAGGAACAAAACCAGATCCCGAGGAACAAAACCAGATTGCGAAGAACAAAAGGATGCCCCAAGGAACAAAACCAGATCCCGTGGAATTATACTAGAGTCCAAGGAACAAAACCACAGCTCGAGGAACAAAACCAGAGCCCGAGGAAAGAAACCAGAGCCCAAGGAACAAAAATAGGTCCCGAAGAAAAAAAGGAGGGTCCGAGGAATAAAACGAGGCCCCGAGGAACAAAACCAGCCCTCGAGGAAGAAAAGCAGAGCCCGAGGAAAAAAACCAGAGCCTGAGGAACAAAACCAGAGCCAATGGAACTAAAACAGAGCTCGAGGAACAAAACCAGAACCCGAGAAATTAAACCAGAGCCCGAGGAACTAAACCAGAACCCGAGGAACAAAACCAGAGACGGAGGAACAAATGGTGGGCCTGAGGAACAAAACGAGACCCGTGGACCCAAACCAGAGCCCGAGGAGTTAAAGCAGAGCTGGAAGAACAAAACCAGAGCCCGGGGAACAAAACCAGGCCTCGAGGAAGAAAACCAGAGCCTAAGGAAGAAAAGCAGAGCCCGAGGAAGACAACCAGAGCTAGAGGAGCAAAACCACAGCTCGAGGAACAAAACCAGAGCCCGAGGAAAGAAACCAGTGCCTGAGGAACGAATCCAGATCCCGAGGAACAAAACCAGATCCCGAAGAACAAAAGGAGGGCCCGAGGAAAAAAAGGAGGGTCCGAGGAATAAAACCAGAGCCCGAGGAACAAAACTAGCCCTCGAGGAATAATACCAGAGCCCGAGGAAGACAACCAGAGCTAGAGGAGCAAAACCGCAGCTCGAGGAACAAAACCAGAGCCCGAGGAAATAAACCAGAGCCCGAGGAAGAAAACCAGATCCCGAGGAACAAAACCAGATACCGAAGAACAAAAGGAGGGCCCGAGGAATAAAACCAGAGCCCGAGGAACAGAACTAGCCCTCTAGGAAGAAAACCAGAGCCCGAGGAAGAAAACCAGAGCCCGAGGAAGACAACGAGAGCTAGAGGAGCAAACCCGCAGCTCGAGGAACAAAACGAGCTCCCGAGGAAAGAAACAAGAGCCCGAGGAACAAAACCAGATCCCGAGGAACAAAACCAGATCGCGAAGAACAAAAGGAGGCCCCAAGGAACAAAACCAGAGCCCGTGGAATTATACTAGAGTCCAAGGAACAAAACCAGAGCCCGAGGAAAAAAACCAGAGCCTGAGGAACAAAACCAGAGCCAATGGAACTAAACCAGAGCTCGAGGAACAAAACCAGAACCCGAGAAATTAAACCAGAGCCCGAGGAAGAACACCAGAACCTGAGAAACAAAACCAGAGATGGAGGAACAAATGGTGGGCCCGAGGAACAAAACGAGACCCGTGGACCCAAACCAGAGCCCGAGGAGCTAAAGCAGAGCTGGAAGAACAAAACCAGAGCCCGAAGAACAAAAGGAGGCCCCGAGGAAAAAAAACAGAGCCCGAGGAACAAAACTAGCCATCGAGGAAGAAAACCAGAGCCCGAGGAAGACAACCAGAGCTAGAGGAGCAAAACCACAGCTCGAGGAACAAAACCAGAGGCCGAGGAAAGAAACCAGCGCCCGAGGAAGAAAACCAGAGCCCGAGGAACAAAACCAGATCCCGAAGAACAAAAAGAGGGCCCGAGGAATAAAAGGAGACCCCGATGAACAAAACTAGCCCTCGAGGAAGAAAAGCTAGCCTGAGGAAGAAAACCACAGCCCGAGGAAGACAACGAGAGCTAGAGGAGCAAAACCACAGCTCGAGGAACAAAACGAGCTCCCGAGGAAAGAAACCAGAGCCCGAGGAACAAAACCAGATCCCGAGGAACAAAACCAGATCGCGAAGAACAAAAGGAGGCCCCAAGGAACAAAACCAGAGCCCGTGGAATTATACTAGAGTCCGAGGAACAAAACCAGAGCCCGAGAAAAAAAACCAGAGCCTGAGGAACAAAACCAGAGCCAATGGAACTAAACCAGAGCTCGAGGAACAAAACCAGAACCCGAGAAATTAAACCAGAGCCCGAGGAAGAACACCAGAACCCGAGGAACAAAACCAGAGATGGAGGAACAAATGGTGGGCCCGAGGAACAAAACGAGACCCGTGGACCCAAACCAGAGCCCGAGGAGCTAAAGCAGAGCTGGAAGAACAAAACCAGAGCCCGGGGAACAAAACCAGCCCTCGAGAAAGAAAACCAGAGCGCGAGGAAGAAAACCAGAGCCCGAGGAAGAAAACCAGAGCTAGAGGAGCAAAACCACAGCTCGAGGAACAAAACCAGAGCCCGAGGAAAGAAACCAGAGCCCAAGGAACAAAAATAGGTCCCGAAGAAAAAAAGGAGGTTCCGAGGAATAAAACGAGACCCCGAGGAACAAAACTAGCCCTCGAGGAAGAAAAGAAGAGCCCGAGGAAGAAAACCAGAGCCCGAGGAAGACAAAGAGAGCTAGAGGAGCAAAACCACAGCTCGAGGAACAAAACCAGAGCCCGAGGAAAGAAACCAGAGCCTGAGGAACGAAACCAGATCCCGAGGAACAAAACCAGATCCCGAAGAACAAAAGGAGGGCCCGAGGAAAAAACCAGAGCCCGAGGAGCAAAACTAGCCCTCGAGGAAGAAAACCAGACCCCGAGGAAGACAACCAGAGCTAGAGGAGCAAAACCAGAGCCCGAGGAACAAAACTAGCCCTCGAGGAAGAAAACCAGACCCCGAGGAAGACAACCAGAGCTAGAGGAGCAAAACCACAGATCGAGGAACAAAACCAGACCCCGAGGAAAGAAACCAGAGCCCAAGGAAGAAAACCAGAACCCAAGGAACAAAAGCAGATCCCAAAGAACAAAAGGAGGGTCCGAGGAATAAAACCAGACCCCAAGGAACAAAACTAGCCATTGAGGAAGAAAAGCAGATCCCGAGGAAGAAAACCAGAGCCCGAGGAAGACAACGAGAGCTAGAGGAGTAAAACCACAGCTCGAGGAACAAAACGAGCTCCCGAGGAAAGAAAGCAGAGCCCGAGGAACAAAACCAGAGCCCGAGGAACAAAACCAGATTGCGAAGAACAAAAGGAGGCCCCTAGGAACAAAACCAGAGCCCGTGGAAATATACTAGAGTCCGAGGAACAAAACCAGAGCCCCAGGAAGAAAACCAGAACCTGAGGAACAAAACCAGAGACCGAGGAACAAATGGTGGGCCCGAGGAATAAAACGAGACCCGTGGACCCAAACCAGAGCACGAGGAGATAAAGCAGAGCTGGAAGAACAAAACCAGAGCCCGGGGAAGAAAACCAGCCCTCGAGCAAGAAAACCAGAGCCCGAGGAAGAAAACCAGAGCCTGAGGAACAAAACCAGAGCCAATGGAACTAAACCAGAGCTCGAGGAACAAAACCAGAACCCGAGAAATTAAACCAGAGCCCGAGGAAGAACACCAGAACCTGAGAAACAAAACCAGAGATGGAGGAACAAATGGTGGGCCCGAGGAACAAAACGAGACCCGTGGACCCAAACCAGAGCCCGAGGAGCTAAAGCAGAGCTGGAAGAACAAAACCAGAGCCCGAAGAACAAAAGGAGGCCCCGAGGAAAAAAAACAGAGCCCGAGGAACAAAACTAGCCATCGAGGAAGAAAACCAGAGCCCGAGGAAGACAACCAGAGCTAGAGGAGCAAAACCACAGCTCGAGGAACAAAACCAGAGGCCGAGGAAAGAAACCAGCGCCCGAGGAAGAAAACCAGAGCCCGAGGAACAAAACCAGATCCCGAAGAACAAAAAGAGGGCCCGAGGAATAAAAGGAGACCCCGATGAACAAAACTAGCCCTCGAGGAAGAAAAGCTAGCCTGAGGAAGAAAACCACAGCCCGAGGAAGACAACGAGAGCTAGAGGAGCAAAACCACAGCTCGAGGAACAAAACGAGCACCCGAGGAAAGAAACCAGAGCCCGAGGAACAAAACCAGATCCCGAGGAACAAAACCAGATCGCGAAGAACAAAAGGAGGCCCCGAGGAACAAAACCAGAGCCCGTGGAATTATACTAGAGTCCGAGGAACAAAACCAGAGCCCGAGAAAAAAAACCAGAGCCTGAGGAACAAAACCAGAGCCAATGGAACTAAACCAGAGCTCGAGGAACAAAACCAGAACCCGAGAAATTAAACCAGAGCCCGAGGAAGAACACCAGAACCCGAGGAACAAAACCAGAGATGGAGGAACAAATGGTGGGCCCGAGGAACAAAACGAGACCCGTGGACCCAAACCAGAGCCCGAGGAGCTAAAGCAGAGCTGGAAGAACAAAACCAGAGCCCGGGGAACAAAACCAGCCCTCGAGAAAGAAAACCAGAGCGCGAGGAAGAAAACCAGAGCCCGAGGAAGAAAACCAGAGCTAGAGGAGCAAAACCACAGCTCGAGGAACAAAACCAGAGCCCGAGGAAAGAAACCAGAGCCCAAGGAACAAAAATAGGTCCCGAAGAAAAAAAGGAGGTTCCGAGGAATAAAACGAGACCCCGAGGAACAAAACTAGCCCTCGAGGAAGAAAAGAAGAGCCCGAGGAAGAAAACCAGAGCCCGAGGAAGACAAAGAGAGCTAGAGGAGCAAAACCACAGCTCGAGGAACAAAACCAGAGCCCGAGGAAAGAAACCAGAGCCTGAGGAACGAAACCAGATCCCGAGGAACAAAACCAGATCCCGAAGAACAAAAGGAGGGCCCGAGGAAAAAACCAGAGCCCGAGGAGCAAAACTAGCCCTCGAGGAAGAAAACCAGACCCCGAGGAAGACAACCAGAGCTAGAGGAGCAAAACCAGAGCCCGAGGAACAAAACTAGCCCTCGAGGAAGAAAACCAGACCCCGAGGAAGACAACCAGAGCTAGAGGAGCAAAACCACAGATCGAGGAACAAAACCAGACCCCGAGGAAAGAAACCAGAGCCCAAGGAAGAAAACCAGAACCCAAGGAACAAAAGCAGATCCCAAAGAACAAAAGGAGGGTCCGAGGAATAAAACCAGACCCCAAGGAACAAAACTAGCCATTGAGGAAGAAAAGCAGATCCCGAGGAAGAAAACCAGAGCCCGAGGAAGACAACGAGAGCTAGAGGAGTAAAACCACAGCTCGAGGAACAAAACGAGCTCCCGAGGAAAGAAAGCAGAGCCCGAGGAACAAAACCAGAGCCCGAGGAACAAAACCAGATTGCGAAGAACAAAAGGAGGCCCCTAGGAACAAAACCAGAGCCCGTGGAAATATACTAGAGTCCGAGGAACAAAACCAGAGCCCCAGGAAGAAAACCAGAACCTGAGGAACAAAACCAGAGACCGAGGAACAAATGGTGGGCCCGAGGAATAAAACGAGACCCGTGGACCCAAACCAGAGCACGAGGAGATAAAGCAGAGCTGGAAGAACAAAACCAGAGCCCGGGGAAGAAAACCAGCCCTCGAGCAAGAAAACCAGAGCCCGAGGAAGAAAACCAGAGCCTGAGGAAGAAAACCAGAGCCCGAGGAAGACAACCAGAGCTAGAGGAGCAAAACCACAGCTCGAGGAACAAAACCAGAGCCCAAGGAAAGAAACCAGAGCCCGAGGAACAAAAACAGGTCCCGAAGAACAAAAGGAGAGTCCAAGGAAGAAAACGAGACCCCGAGGAACAAAACTAGCCCTCGAGGAAGAATACCAGAGCCCGAGGAAGACAACCAGAGCTAGAGGAGCAAAACCCCAGCTCGAGGAAAAAAAACAGAGCCCGAGGAAAGAAACCAGAGCCCGAGGAACAAAAACAGGTCCCGAAGAATAAAAGGAGGGTCCGAGGAATAAAACGAGACCCCGAGGAACAAAACTAGCCCTCGAGGAAGAAAAGCAGAGCCCGAGGAAGAAAACCAGAGCCCAAGGAAGACAACGAGAGCTAGAGGAGCAAAACCACAGCTCGAGGAAAAAAACGAGCTCCCGAGGAAAGAAACCAGAGCCCGAGGAACAAATCCAGATCCCGAGGAACAAAACCAGATCGCGAAGAACAAAAGGAGGCCCCAAGGAACAAAACCAGAGCCCGTGGAATTATACTAGAGTCCGAGGAACAAAACCAGAGCCCGAGGAAAAAAAACAGAGCCTGAGGAACAAAAGCAGAGCCCTAGGAAGAAATGGTGGGCCCGAGGAACAAAACGAGACCCCGAGGAACAGAACTAGCCCTCGAGGAAGAAAACCATAGCCCGAGGAAGAAAACGAGCTCCCGAGGAAGACAATGAGAGTTAGAGCACCAAAACCACAGCTCGAGGAACAAAACGAGCTCCCGAGGAAAGAAACCAGAGCCCGAGCAACAAAACCAGATCCCGAGGAAGAAAACGAGATCGCGAAGAACAAAAGGAGGCCCCAAGGAATAAAACCAGAGCCCGTGGAATTATACTAGAGTCCGAGGAACAAAACCAGAGCCCGAGGAAAAAAACCAGAGCCCGAGGAAGACAACCAGAGCTAGAGGAGCAAAACCACAGCTCGAGGAACAAAACCAGAGCCCGAGGAAAGAAACCAGAGCCCAAGGAAGAAAAACAGGTCCCGAAGAACAAAAGGAGGGTCCGAGGAATAAAACGAGACCCCGAGGAACAAAACTAGCCCTCGAGGAAGAAAAGCAGAGCCCGAGGAAGAAAACCAGAGCCCAAGGAAGACAACGAGAGCTAGAGGAGCAAAACCACAGCTCGAGGAACAAAACGAGCTCCCGAGGAAAGAAACCAGAGCCCGAGGAACAAATCCAGATCCCGAGGAACAAAACCAGATCGCGAAGAACAAAAGGAGGCCCCAAGGAACAAAACCAGAGCCCGTGGAATTATACTAGAGTCCGAGGAACAAAACCAGAGCCCGAGTTAAAAAAACAGAGCCTGAGGAACAAAAGCAGAGCCCTAGGAAGAAATGGTGGGCCCGAGGAACAAAACGAGACCCCGAGGAACAGAACTAGCCCTCGAGGAAGAAAACCATAGCCCGAGGAAGAAAACGAGCTCCCGAGGAAGACAATGAGAGCTAGAGCAGCAAAACCCCAGCTCGAGGAACAAAACGAGCTCCCGAGGAAAGAAACCAGAGCCCGAGGAACAAAACCAGATCCCGAGGAAGAAAACGAGATCGCGAAGAACAAAAGGAGGCCCCAAGGAATAAAACCAGAGCCCGTGGAATTATACTAGAGTCCGAGGAACAAAACCAGAGCCCGAGGAAAAAAACCAGAGCCCGAGGAAGACAACCAGAGCTAGAGGAGCAAAACCACAGCTCGAGGAACAAAACCAGAGCCCGAGGAAAGAAACCAGAGCCCAAGGAAGAAAAACAGGTCCCGAAGAACAAAAGGAGGGTCCGAGGAATAAAACGAGACCCCGAGGAACAAAACTAGCCCTCGAGGAAGAAAAGCAGAGCCCGAGGAAGAAAACCAGAGCCCGAGGAAGACAACGAGAGCTAGAGGAGCAAAACCCCAGCTCGAGGAACAAAACCAGAACCCGAGGAAAGAAACCAGAGCCCGAGGAACAAAACCAGATCGCGAAGAACAAAAGGAGGCCCAGAGGAACAAAACCAGAGCCCGTGGAATTATACTAGAGTCAGAGGAACAAAACCAGAGCCCGAGGAAAAAAACCAGAGCCTGAGGAACAAAACCAGAGCCAATGGAACTAAACCAGAGCTCGAGGAACAAAACCAGAACCCGAGAAATTAAACCAGAGCCCGAGGAAGAAAACCAGAACCCGAGGAACAAAACCAGAGACGGAGGAACAAATGGTGGGCCCGAGGAACAAAACGAGACCATTGGACCCAAACCAGAGCCCGAGGAGCTAAAGCAGAGCTGGAAGAACAAAACCAGAGCCCGGGCAACAAAACCAGATCTCGAGGAAGAAAACCAGAGCGCGAGGAAGAAAACCAGAGCCCGAGGACGACAACCAGAGCTAGAGGAGCAAAACCACAGCTCGAGGAACAAAACCAGAGGCCGAGGAAAGAAACCAGAGCCCGAGGAACGAAACCAGATCCCGAGGAACAAAACCAGATCCCGAAGAACAAAAAGAGGGCCCGAGGAAAAAAACCAGAGCCCGAGGAACAAAACTAGCCCTCGAGGAAGAAAACCAGAGCCCGAGGAAGACAACCAGAGCTAGAGGAGCAAAACCACAGCTCGAGGAACAAAACCAGAGCCCGAGGAAAGAAACCGGAGCCCAAGGAACAAAAACAGGTCCCGAAGAACAAAAGGAGAGTCCAAGGAATAAAACGAGACCCCGAGGAACAAAACTATCCCTCGAGGAATAATACCAGAGCCCGAGGAAGACAACCAGAGCTAGAGGAGCAAAACCACAGCTCGAGGAACAAAACCAGAGCCCGAGGAAAGAAACCAGAGCCCGAGGAAGAAAACCAGAGCCCGAGGAACAAAACCAGATCCCGAAGAACAAAAGGAGGGCCCGAGGAATAAAACCAGACCAAAGGAACAAAACTAGCCCTCGAGGAAGAAAACCAGAGCCCGAGGAAGACAACGAGAGCTAGAGGAGCAAAACCACAGCTCGAGGAAAAAAACGAGCTCCCGAGGAAAGAAACCAGAGCCCGAGGAACAAAACCAGATCCCGAGGAGCAAAACCAGATCGCGAAGAACAAAAGGAGGCCCCAAGGAACAAAACCAGTGCCCGTGGAATTATACTAGAGTCCGAGGAACAAAACCAGAGCCCGAGGAAAAAAACCAGAGCCTGAGGAACAAAACCAGAGCCAATGGAACTAAACCAGAGCTCGAGGAAGAAAACCAGAACCCGAGGAACAAAACCAGAGACCGAGGAAGAAATGGTGGGCCCGAGGAAGAAAACGAGACCCATGGACCCAAACCAGAGCCCGAGGAGCTAAAGCAGAGCTGGAAGAACAAAACCAGAGCCCGGGGAACAAAACCAGCCCTCGAGGAAGAAAACCAGAGCCCGAGGAAGAAAACCAGAGCCCGAGGAAGAAAACCAGAGCCCGAGGAAGACAACGAGAGCTAGAGGAGCAAAACCACAGCTCGAGGAACAAAACCAGAGCCCAAGGAAAGAAACCAGAGCCGGAGGAACAAAAACAGGTCCCGAAGAACAAAAGGAGAGTCCAAGGAAGAAAACGAGACCCCGAGGAACAAAACTAGCCCTCGAGGAAGAATACCAGAGCCCGAGGAAGAAAACGAGCTCCCGAGGAAGACAATGAGAGCTAGAGCAGCAAAACCACAGCTCGAGGAACAAAACCAGAGCCCGAGGAAAGAAACCAGAGCCCGAGGAAGAAAACCAGAGCCCGAGGAACAAAACCAGATCCCGAAGAACAAAAGGAGGGCCCGAGGAATAAAACGAGACCCCGAGGAACAGAACTAGCCCTCGAGGAAGAAAACCATAGCCCGAGGAAGAAAACGAGCTCCCGAGGAAGACAATGAGAGCTAGAGCAGCAAAACCACAGCTCAAGGAACAAAACGAGCTCCCGAGGAAAGAAACCAGAGCCCGAGGAACAAAACCAGATCCCGAGGAACAAAACCAGATCGCGAAGAATAAAAGGAGGCCCCAAGGAATAAAACCAGAGCCCGTGGAATTATACTAGAGTGCGAGGAACAAAACCAGAGCCCGAGGAAAAAAACCAGAGCCCGAGGAAGACAACCAGAGCTAGAGGAGCAAAACCACAGCTCGAGGAACAAAACCAGAGCCCGAGGAAAGAAACCAGAGCCCAAGGAAGAAAAACAGGTCCCGAAGAACAAAAGGAGGGTCCGAGGAATAAAACGAGACCCCGAGGAACAAAACTAGCCCTCGAGGAAGAAAAGCAGAGCCCGAGGAAGAAAACCAGAGCCCGAGGAAGACAACGAGAGCTAGAGGAGCAAAACCCCAGCTCGAGGAACAAAACCAGAGCCCGAGGAAAGAAACCAGAGCCCGAGGAACAAAAATAGGTCCCGAAGAAAAAAAGGAGGGTACGAGGAATAAAACGAGACCCCGAGGAACAAAACTAGCCCTCGAGGAAGAAAAGAAGAGCCCGAGGAAGAAAACCAGAGCCCGAGGAAGACAAAGAGAGCTAGAGGAGCAAAACCACAGCTCGAGGAACAAAACCAGAGCCCGAGGAAAGAAACGAGATCCTGAGGAACGAAACCAGATCCCGAGGAACAAAACCAGATCCCGAAGAACAAAAGGAGGGCCCGAGGAAAAAAACCAGAGCCCGAGGAACAAAACTAGCCCTCGAGGAAGAAAACCAGAGCCCGAGGAAGACAACCAGAGCTAAAGGAGCAAAACCACAGATCGAGGAACAAAACCAGAGCCCGAGGAAAGAAACCGGAGCCCAAGGAACAAAAACAGGTCCCGAAGAACAAAAGGAGGGTCCGAGGAATAAAACCAGACCCCGAGGAACAAAACTAGCCCTCGAGGAAGAATACCAGAGCCCGAGGAAGACAACCAGAGCTAGAGGAGCAAAACCACAGCTCGAGGAATAAAACGAGCTCCCGAGGAAAGAAACCAGAGCCCGAGGAACAAAACCAGATCCCGAGGAAAGAAACCAGAGCCCAAGGAACGAAACCAGAGCCCGAGGAACAAAACCAGAATCCGAGGAACAAAACCAGATTGCGAAGAACAAAAGGAGGCCCCAAGGAACAAAACCAGAGCCCGTGGAATTATACTAGAGTCCGAGGAACAAAACCAGAGCCCGAGGAAAAAACCAGAACCCGAGGAACAAAACCAGAGACCGAGGAACAAATGGTGGGCCCGAGGAATAAAACGAGACCCGTGGACCCAAACCAGAGCACGAGGAGATAAAGCAGAGCTGGAAGAACAAAACCAGAGCCCGGGGAAGAAAACCAGCCCTCGAGGAAGAAAAGCAGAGCCCGAGGAAGACAACCAGAGCTAGAGGAGCAAAACCACAGCTCGAGGAACAAAACCAGAGCCCGAGGAAAGAAACCAGAGCCCAAGGAAGAAAACCAGAACCCAAGGAACAAAACCAGATCCCAAAGAACAAAAGGAGGGTCCGAGGAATAAAACCAGACCCCAAGGAACAAAACTAGCCATTGAGGAATAAAAGCAGATCCCGAGGAAGAAAACGAGAGCCCGAGGAAGACAACGAGAGCTAGAGGAGTAAAACCACAGCTCGAGGAACAAAACGAGCTCCCGAGGAAAGAAACCAGAGCCCGAGGAACAAAACCAGAGCCCAAGGAACAAAACCAGATTGTGAAGAACAAAAGGATGCCCCAAGGAACAAAACCAGAGCCCGTGGAATTATACTAGAGTCCAAGGAACAAAACCAGAGCCCGAGGAAAAAAACCAGAGCCTGAGGAACAAAACCAGAGCCAATGGAACGAAACCAGAGCTCGAGGAAGAAAACCAGAACCCGAGGAACAAAACCAGAGACCGAGGAACAAATGGTGGGCCCGAGGAACAAAACGATACCGTTGGACCCAAACCAGAGCCCGAGGAGCTAAAGCAGAGCTGGAAGAACAAAACCAGAGCCCGGGCAACAAAACCAGCCCTCGAGGAAGAAAACCAGAGCGCGAGGAAGAAAACCAGAGCCCGAGGAAGAAAACCAGAGCTAGAGGAGCAAAACCACAGCTCGAGGAACAAAACCAGAGCCCGAGGAAAGAAACCAGAGCCCAAGGAACAAAAATAGGTCCCGAAGAAAAAAAGGAGGGTCCGAGGAATAAAACGAGACCCCGAGGAACAAAACTAGCCCTCGAGGAAGAAAAGAAGAGCCCGAGGAAGAAAACCAGAGCCCGAGGAAGACAAAGAGAGCTAGAGGAGCAAAACCACAGCTCGAGGAACAAAACCAGAGCCCGAGGAAAGAAACCAGAGCCTGAGGAACGAAACCAGATCCCGAGGAACAAAACCAGATCCCGAAGAACAAAAGGAGGGCCCGAGGAAAAAAACCAGAGCCCGAGGAACAAAACTAGCCCTCGAGGAAGAAAACCAGACCCCGAGGAAGACAACCAGAGCTAGAGGAGCAAAACCACAGATCGAGGAACAAAACCAGACCCCGAGGAAAGAAACCGGAGCCCAAGGAACAAAAACAGGTCCCGAAGAACAAAAGGAGGGTCCGAGGAATAAAACCAGACCCCGAGGAACAAAACTAGCCCTCGAGGAAGAATACCAGATCCCGAGGAAGACAACCAGAGCTAGAGGAGCAAAACCACAGCTCGAGGAATAAAACAAGCTCCCGAGGAAAGAAACCAGAGCCCGAGGAACAAAACCAGATCCCGAGGAAAGAAACCAGAGCCCAAGGAACGAAACCAGAGCCCGAGGAACAAAACCAGAATCCGAGGAACAAAACCAGATTGCGAAGAACAAAAGGAGGCCCCAAGGAACAAAACCAGAGCCCGTGGAATTATACTAGAGTCCGAGGAACAAAACCAGAGCCCCAGGAAGAAAACCAGAACCCGAGGAACAAAACCAGAGACCGAGGAACAAATGGTGGGCCCGAGGAATAAAACGAGACTCGTGGACCCAAACCAGAGCACGAGGAGATAAAGCAGAGCTGGAAGAACAAAACCAGAGCCCGGGGAAGAAAACCAGCCCTCGAGGAAGAAAAGCAGAGCCCGAGGAAGACAACCAGAGCTAGAGGAGCAAAACCACAGCTCGAGGAAAAAAAACAGAGCTCGAGGAAAGAAACCAGAGCCCAAGGAAGAAAACCAGAACCAAAGGAACAAAACCAGATCCCAAAGAACAAAAGGAGGGTCCGAGGAATAAAACCAGACCCCAAGGAACAAAACTAGCCATTGAGGAAGAAAAGCAGATCCCGAGGAAGGAAACCAGAGCCCGAGGAAGACAACGAGAGCTAGAGGAGTAAAACCAAAGCTCGAGGAACAAAACGAGCTCCCGAGGAAAGAAACCAGAGCCCGAGGAACAAAACCAGAGCCCGAGGAACAAAACCAGATTGCGAAGAACAAAAGGATGCCCCAAGGAACAAAACCAGAGCCCATGGAATTATACTAGAGTCCAAGGAACAAAACCAGAGCCCAAGGAAAAAAAACAGAGCCTGAGGAACAAAACCAGAGCCAATGGAACTAAACCAGACCCGAGGAAGAAAACCAGAACCCGAGGAACAAAACCAGAGACGGAGGAACAAATGGTGGGCCCGAGGAACAAAACGAGACCGTTGGACCCAAACCAGAGCACGAGGAGATAAAGCAGAGCTGGAAGAACAAAACCAGAGCCCGGGCAACAAAACCAGCCATCGAGGAAGAAAACCAGAGCGCGAGGAAGAAAACCAGAGCCCGAGGAAGAAAACCAGAGCTAGAGGAGCAAAACCACAGCTCGAGGAACAAAACCAGAGCCCGAGGAAAGAAACCAGAGCCCAAGGAACAAAAATAGGTCCCGAAGAAAAAAAGGAGGGTCCGAGGAATAAAACGAGACCCCGAGGAAGAAAACTAGCCCTCGAGGAAGAAAAGAAGAGCCCGAGGAAGAAAACCAGAGCCCGAGGAAGACAAAGAGAGCTAGAGGAGCAAAACCACAGCTCGAGGAACAAAACCAGAGCCCGAGGAAAGAAACCAGAGCCTGAGGAACGAAACCAGATCCCGAGGAACAAAACCAGATCCCGAAGAACAAAAGGAGGGCCCGAGGAAAAAAACCAGAGCCCGAGGAACAAAACTAGCCCTCGAGGAAGAAAACCAGACCCCGAGGAAGACAACCAGAGCTAGAGGAGCAAAACCACAGATCGAGGAACAAAACCAGACCCCGAGGAAAGAAACCGGAGCCCAAGGAACAAAAACAGGTCCCGAAGAACAAAAGGAGGGTCCGAGGAATAAAACCAGACCCCGAGGAACAAAACTAGCCCTCGAGGAAGAATACCAGATCCCGAGGAAGACAACCAGAGCTAGAGGAGCAAAACCACAGCTCGAGGAATAAAACAAGCTCCCGAGGAAAGAAACCAGAGCCCGAGGAACAAAACCAGATCCCGAGGAAAGAAACCAGAGCCCAAGGAACGAAACCAGAGCCCGAGGAACAAAACCAGAATCCGAGGAACAAAACCAGATTGCGAAGAACAAAAGGAGGCCCCAAGGAACAAAACCAGAGCCCATGGAATTATACTAGAGTCCGAGGAACAAAACCAGAGCCCCAGGAAGAAAACCAGAACCCGAGGAACAAAACCAGAGACCGAGGAACAAATGGTGGGCCCGAGGAATAAAACGAGACTCGTGGACCCAAACCAGAGCACGAGGAGATAAAGCAGAGCTGGAAGAACAAAACCAGAGCCCGGGGAAGAAAACCAGCCCTCGAGGAAGAAAAGCAGAGCCCGAGGAAGACAACCAGAGCTAGAGGAGCAAAACCACAGCTCGAGGAAAAAAAACAGAGCTCGAGGAAAGAAACCAGAGCCCAAGGAAGAAAACCAGAACCAAAGGAACAAAACCAGATCCCAAAGAACAAAAGGAGGGTCCGAGGAATAAAACCAGACCCCAAGGAACAAAACTAGCCATTGAGGAAGAAAAGCAGATCCCGAGGAAGGAAACCAGAGCCCGAGGAAGACAACGAGAGCTAGAGGAGTAAAACCAAAGCTCGAGGAACAAAACGAGCTCCCGAGGAAAGAAACCAGAGCCCGAGGAACAAAACCAGAGCCCGAGGAACAAAACCAGATTGCGAAGAACAAAAGGATGCCCCAAGGAACAAAACCAGAGCCCGTGGAATTATACTAGAGTCCAAGGAACAAAACCAGAGCCCAAGGAAAAAAAACAGAGCCTGAGGAACAAAACCAGAGCCAATGGAACTAAACCAGACCCGAGGAAGAAAACCAGAACCCGAGGAACAAAACCAGAGACGGAGGAACAAATGGTGGGCCCGAGGAACAAAACGAGACCGTTGGACCCAAACCAGAGCCCGAGGAGCTAAAGCAGAGCTGGAAGAACAAAACCAGAGCCCGGGCAACAAAACCAGCCCTCGAGGAAGAAAACCAGAGCGCGAGGAAGAAAACCAGAGCCCGAGGAAGAAAACCAGAGCTAGAGGAGCAAAACCACAGCTCGAGGAACAAAACCAGAGCCCGAGGAAAGAAACCAGAGCCCAAGGAACAAAAATAGGTCCCGAAGAAAAAAAGGAGGGTCCGAGGAATAAAACGAGACCCCGAGGAACAAAACTAGCCCTCGAGGAAGAAAAGAAGAGCCCGAGGAAGAAAAGCAGAGCCCGAGGAAGACAACCAGAGCTAGAGGAGCAAAACCACACCTCGAGGAACAAAACCAGAGCCCGAGGAAGGAAACCAGAGCCTGAGGAACGAAACCAGATCCCGAGGAACAAAACCAGAACCCGAAGAACAAAAGGAGGGCCCGAGGAAAAAAAACAGAGCCCGAGGAACAAAACTAGCCCTCGAGGAAGAAAAGCAGAGCCCGAGGAAGAAAACCAGAGCCCAAGGAAGACAACGAGAGCTAGAGGAGCAAAACCACAGCTCAAGGAACAAAACGAGCTCCCGAGGAAAGAAACCAGAGCCCGAGGAACAAATCCAGATCCCGAGGAAGAAAACCAGATCGCGAAGAACAAAAGGAGGCCCCAAGGAATAAAACCAGAGCCCGTGGAATTATACTAGAGTCCGAGGAACAAAACCAGAGCCCGAGGAAAAAAACCAGAGCCCGAGGAAGACAACCAGAGCTAGAGGAGCAAAACCACAGCTCGAGGAACTAAACCAGAGCCCGAGGAAAGAAACCAGAGCCCAAGGAAGAAAAACAGGTCCCGAAGAACAAAAGGAGGGTCCGAGGAATAAAACGAGACCCCGAGGAACAAAACTAGCCCTCGAGGAAGAAAAGCAGAGCCCGAGGAAGAAAACCAGAGCCCGAGGAAGACAACGAGAGCTAGAGGAGCAAAACCCCAGCTCGAGGAACAAAACGAGCTCCCGAGGAAAGAAACCAGAGCCCGAGGAACAAAACCAGATCGCGAAGAACAAAAGGAGGCCCAGAGGAACAAAACCAGAGCCCGTGGAATTATACTAGAGTCCGAGGAACAAAACCAGAGCCCGAGGAAAAAAACCAGAGCCTGAGGAACAAAACCAGAGCCAATGGAACTAAACCAGAGCTCGAGGAACAAAACCAGAACCCGAGAAATTAAACCAGAGCCCGAGGAAGAAAACCAGAACCCGAGGAACAAAACCAGAGACGGAGGAACAAATGGTGGGCCCGAGGAACAAAACGAGACCATTGGACCCAAACCAGAGCCCGAGGAGCTAAAGCAGAGCTGGAAGGACAAAACCAGAGCCCGGGGAAGAAAACCAGCCCTCGAGGAAGAAAACCAGAGCCCGAGGAAGACAACCAGAGCTAGAGGAGCAAAACCACAGCTCGAGGAACAAAACCAGAGCCCGAGGAAAGAAACCGGAGCCCAAGGAACAAAAATAGGTCCCGAAGAATAAAAGGAGGGTCCGAGGAATAAAACGAGACCCCGAGGAACAAAACTAGCCCTCGAGGAAGAAAAGCAGAGCCCGAGGAAGAAAACCAGAGCCCAAGGAAGACACCGAGAGCTAGAGGAGCAAAACCACAGCTCGAGGAACAAAACGAGCTCCCGAGGAAAGAAACCAGAGCCCGAGGAACAAATCCAGATCCCGAGGAACAAAACCAGATCGCGAAGAACAAAAGGATGCCCCAAGGAACAAAACCAGAGCCCGTGGAATTATACTAGAGTCCGAGGAACAAAACCAGAGCCCGAGGAAAAAAAACAGAGCCTGAGGAACAAAAGCAGAGCCCTAGGAAGAAATGGTGGGCCCGAGGAACAAAACGAGACCCCGAGGAACAGAACTAGCCCTCGAGGAAGAAAACCATAGCCCGAGGAAGAAAACGAGCTCCCGAGGAAGACAATGAGAGCTAGAGCAGCAAAACCACAGCTCGAGGAACAAAACGAGCTCCCGAGGAAAGAAACCAGAGCCCGAGGAAAAAAACCAGATCCCGAGGAAGAAAACCAGATCGCGAAGAACAAAAGGAGGCCCCAAGGAATAAAACCAGAGCCCGTGGAATTATACTAGAGTCCGAGGAACAAAACCAGAGCCCGAGGGAAAAAACCAGAGCCCGAGGAAGACAACCAGAGCTAGAGGAGCAAAACCACAGCTCGAGGAACAAAACCAGAGCCCGAGGAAAGAAACCAGAGCCCAAGGAAGAAAAACAGGTCCCGAAGAACAAAAGGAGGGTCCGAGGAATAAAACGAGACCCCGAGGAACAAAACTAGCCCTCGAGGAAGAAAAGCAGAGCCCGAGGAAGAAAACCAGAGGCCGAGGAAGACAACGAGAGCTAGAGGAGCAAAACCCCAGCTCGAGGAACAAAACGAGCTCCCGAGGAAAGAAACCAGAGCCCGAGGAACAAAACCAGATCGCGAAGAACAAAAGGAGGCCCAGAGGAACAAAACCAGAGCCCGTGGAATTATACTAGAGTCCGAGGAACAAAACCAGAGCCCGAGGAAAAAAACCAGAGCCTGAGGAACAAAACCAGAGCCAATGGAACTAAACCAGAGCTCGAGGAACAAAACCAGAACCCGAGAAATTAAACCAGAGCCCGAGGAAGAAAACCAGAACCCGAGGAACAAAACCAGAGACGGAGGAACAAATGGTGGGCCCGAGGAACAAAACGAGACCATTGGACCCAAACCAGAGCCCGAGGAGCTAAAGCAGAGCTGGAAGGACAAAACCAGAGCCCGGGCAACAAAACCAGATCTCGAGGAAGAAAACCAGAGCCCGAGGAAGAAAACCAGAGCCCGAGGACGACAACCAGAGCTAGAGGAGCAAAACCACAGCTCGAGGAACAAAACCAGAGGCCGAGGAAAGAAACCAGAGCCTGAGGAACGAAACCAGATCCCGAGGAACAAAACCAGATCCCGAAGAACAAAAAGAGGGCCCGAGGAAAAAAACCAGAGCCCGAGGAACAAAACTAGCCCTCGAGGAAGAAAACCAGAGCCCGAGGAAAGAAACCGGAGCCCAAGGAACAAAAACAGGTCCCGAAGAACAAAAGGAGAGTCCAAGGAATAAAACGAGACCCCGAGGAACAAAACTATCCCTCGAGGAATAATACCAGAGCCCGAGGAAGACAACCAGAGCTAGAGGAGCAAAACCACAGCTCGAGGAACAAAACCAGAGCCCGAGGAAAGAAACCAGAGCCCGAGGAAGAAAACCAGAGCCCGAGGAACAAAACCAGATCCCGAAGAACAAAAGGAGGGCCCGAGGAATAAAACCAGACCCCAAGGAACAAAACTAGCCCTCGAGGAAGAAAACCAGAGCCCGAGGAAGACAACGAGAGCTAGAGGAGCAAAACCACAGCTCGAGGAACAAAACGAGCTCCCGAGGAAAGAAACCAGAGCCCGAGGAACAAAACCAGATCCCGAGGAGCAAAACCAGATCGCGAAGAACAAAAGGAGGCCCCAAGGAACAAAACCAGTGCCCGTGGAATTATACTAGAGTCCGAGGAACAAAACCAGAGCCCGAGGAAAAAAACCAGAGCCTGAGGAACAAAACCAGAGACCGAGGAACAAATGGTGGGCCCGAGGAATAAAACGAGACCCGTGGACCCAAACCAGAGCACGAGGAGATAAAGCAGAGCTGGAAGAACAAAACCAGAGCCCGGGGAAGAAAACCAGCCCTCGAGGAAGAAAAGCAGAGCCCGAGGAAGACAACCAGAGCTAGAGGAGCAAAACCACAGCTCGAGGAACAAAACCAGAGCCCGAGGAAAGAAACCAGAGCCCAAGGAAGAAAACCAGATCCCGAGGAACAAAACCAGATCCCGAAGAACAAAAGGAGGGCCCGAGGAAAAAAACCAGAGCCCGAGGAACAAAACTAGCCCTCGAGGAAGAAAACCAGAGCCCGAGGAAGACAACCAGAGCTAGAGGAGCAAAACCACAGATCGAGGAACAAAACCAGAGCCCGAGGAAAGAAACCGGAGCCCAAGGAACAAAAACAGGTCCCGAAGAACAAAAGGAGGGTCCGAGGAATAAAACCAGACCCCGAGGAACAAAACTAGCCCTCGAGGAAGAATACCAGAGCCCGAGGAAGACAACCAGAGCTAGAGGAGCAAAACCACAGCTCGAGGAATAAAACGAGCTCCCGAGGAAAGAAAACAGAGCCCGAGGAACAAAACCAGATCCCGAGGAAAGAAACCAGAGCCCAAGGAACGAAACCAGAGCCCGAGGAACAAAACCAGAATCCGAGGAACAAAACCAGATTGCGAAGAACAAAAGGAGGCCCCAAGGAACAAAACCAGAGCCCGTGGAATTATACTAGAGTCCGAGGAACAAAACCAGAGCCCAAGGAAAAAAACCAGAGCCTGAGGAACAAAACCAGAGCCAATGGAACTAAACCAGAGCCCGAGGAAGAAAACCAGAACCCGAGGAACAAAACCAGAGACGGAGGAACAAATGGTGGGCCCGAGGAACAAAACGAGACCATTGGACCCAAACCAGAGCCCGAGGAGCTAAAGCAGAGCTGGAAGAATAAAACCAGAGCCCGGGGAAAAAAACCAGATCTCGAGGAAGAAAACCAGAGCCCGAGGAAGACAACCAGAGCTAGAGGAGCAAAACCACAGCTCGAGGAACAAAACCAGAGCCCGAGGAAAGAAACCGGAGCCCAAGGAACAAAAACAGGTCCCGAAGAACAAAAGGAGAGTCCAAGGAATAAAACGAGACCCCGAGGAACAAAACTATCCCTCGAGGAATAATACCAGAGCCCGAGGAAGACAACCAGAGCTAGAGGAGCAAAACCCCAGCTCGAGGAACAAAACCAGAGCCCGAGGAAAGAAACCAGAGCCCGAGGAAGAAAACCGGAGCCCGAGGAACAAAACCAGATCCCGAAGAACAAAAGGAGGGCCCGAGGAATAAAACCAGACCCCAAGGAACAAAACTAGCCCTCGAGGAAGAAAACCAGAGCCCGACGAATACAACGAGAGCTAGAGGAGCAAAACCACAGCTCGAGGAACAAAACGAGCTCCCGAGGAAAGAAACCAGAGCCCGAGGAACAAAACCAGATCCCGAGGAGCAAAACCAGATCGCGAAGAACAAAAGGAGGCCCCAAGGAACAAAACCAGATCCCGTGGAATTATACTAGAGTCCGAGGAACAAAACCAGAGCCCGAGGAAAACAACCAGAGCCTGAGGAACAAAACCAGAGCCAATGGAACTAAACCAGAGCTCGAGGAAGAAAACCAGAACCCGAGGAACAAAACCACAGACCGAGGAAGAAATGGTGGGCCCGAGGAAGAAAACGAGACCCATGGACCCAAACCAGAGCCCGAGGAGCTAAAGCAGAGCTGGAAGAACAAAACCAGAGCCCGGGGAACAAAACCAGCCCTCGAGGAAGAAAACCAGAGCCCGAGGAAGAAAACCAGAGCCCGAGGAAGACAACGAGAGCTAGAGGAGTAAAACCACAGCTCGAGGAACAAAACCAGAGCCCAAGGAAAGAAACCAGAGCCCGAGGAACAAAAACAGGTCCCGAAGAACAAAAGGAGAGTCCAAGGAAGAAAACGAGACCCCGAGGAACAAAACTAGCCCTCGAGGAAGAAAAGCAGAGCCCGAGGAAGACAACCAGAGCTAGAGGAGCAAAACCACAGCTCGAGGAACAAAACCAGAGCCCGAGGAAAGAAACCAGAGCCCGAGGAAGAAAACCAGAGCCCGAGGAACAAAACCAGATCCCGAAGAACAAAAGGAGGGCCCGAGGAATAAAACGAGACCCCGAGGAACAGAACTAGCCCTCGAGGAAGAAAACCATAGCCCGAGGAAGAAAACGAGCTCCCGAGGAAGACAATGAGAGCTAGAGCAGCAAAACCACAGCTCGAGGAACAAAACGAGCTCCCGAGGAAAGAAACCAGAGCCCGAGGAACAAAACCAGATCCCGAGGAACAAAACCAGATCGCGAAGAATAAAAGGAGGCCCCAAGGAACAAAACCAGAGCCCGTGGAATTATACTAGAGTCCGAGGAACAAAACCAGAGCCCGAGGAAAAAAACCAGAGCCCGAGGAAGACAACCAGAGCTAGAGGAGCAAAACCACAGCTCGAGGAACAAAACCAGAGCCCGAGGAAAGAAACCAGAGCCCAAGGAAGAAAAACAGGTCCCGAAGAACAAAAGGAGGGTCCGAGGAATAAAACCAGACCCCGAGGAACAAAACTAGCCCTCGAGGAAGAAAAGCAGAGCCCGAGGAAAGAAACCAGAGCCCGAGGAACAAAAGCACATCGCGAAGAACAAAAGGAGGCCCAGAGGAACAAAACCAGAGCCCGTGGAATTATACTAGAGTCCGAGGAACAAAACCAGAGCCCGAGGAAAAAAACCAGAGCCTGAGGAACAAAACCAGAGCCAACGGAACTAAAACAGAGCTCGAGGAACAAAACCAGAACCCGAGAAATTAAACCAGAGCCCGAGGAAGAAAACCAGAACCCGAGGAACAAAACCAGAGACGGAGGAACAAATGGTGGGCCCGAGGAACAAAACGAGACCATTGGACCCAAACCAGAGCCCGAGGAGCTAAAGCAGAGCTGGAAGAACAAAACCAGAGCCCGGGCAACAAAACCAGATCTCGAGGAAGAAAAGCAGAGCCCGAGGAAGAAAAGCAGAGCCCGAGGAAGACAACCAGAGCTAGAGGAGCAAAACCACAGCTCGAGGAACAAAACCAGAGCCCGAGGAAAGAAACCAGAGCCCGAGGAAGAAAACCAGAGCCCGAGGAACAAAACCAGATCCCGAAGAACAAAAGGAGGGCCCGAGGAATAAAACCAGACCCCAAGGAACAAAACTAGCCCTCGAGGAAGAAAACCAGAGCCCGAGGAAGACAACGAGAGCTAGAGGAGCAAAACCACAGCTCGAGGAACAAAACGAGCTCCCAAGGAAAGAAACCAGAGCCCGAGGAACAAAACCAGATCCCGAGGAGCAAAACCAGATCGCGAAGAACAAAAGGAGGCCCCAAGGAACAAAACCAGTGCCCGTGGAATTATACTAGAGACCGAGGAAGAAAACCAGAGCCCGAGGAAAAAAAACAGAGCCTGAGGAACAAAACCAGAGCCAATGGAACTAAACCAGAGCTCGAGGAAGAAAACCAGAACCCGAGGAACAAAACCAGAGACCGAGGAAGAAATGGTGGGCCCGAGGAAGAAAACGAGACCCATGGACCCAAACCAGAGCCCGAGGAGCTAAAGCAGAGCTGGAAGAACAAAACCAGAGCCCGGGGAACAAAACCAGCCCTCGAGGAAGAAAACCAGAGCCCGAGGAAGAAAACCAGAGCCCGAGGAAGAAAACCAGAGCCCGAGGAAGACAACGAGAGCTAGAGGAGCAAAACCACAGCTCGAGGAACAAAACCAGAGCCCAAGGAAAGAAACCAGAGCCCGAGGAACAAAAACAGGTCCCGAAGAACAAAAGGAGAGTCCAAGGAAGAAAACGAGACCCCGAGGAACAAAACTAGCCCTCGAGGAAGAATACCAGAGCCCGAGGAAGACAACCAGAGCTAGAGGAGCAAAACCCCAGCTCGAGGAACAAAACCAGAGCCCGAGGAAAGAAACCAGAGCCCGAGGAAGAAAACCAGAGCCCGAGGAACAAAACCAGATCCCGAAGAACAAAAGGAGGGCCCGAGGAATAAAACGAGACCCCGAGGAACAGAACTAGCCCTCGAGGAAGAAAACCATAGCCCGAGGAAGAAAACGAGCTCCCGAGGAAGACAATGAGAGTTAGAGCAGCAAAACCACAGCTCGAGGAACAAAACGAGCTCCCGAGGAAAGAAACCAGAGCCCGAGGAACAAAACCAGATCCCGAGGAACAAAACCAGATCACGAAGAATAAAAGGAGGCCCCAAGGAACAAAACCAGATCCCGTGGAATTATACTAGAGTCCGAGGAACAAAACCAGAGCCCGAGGAAAAAAACCAGAGCCCGAGGAAAGAAACCAGAGCCCAAGGAAGAAAAACAGGTCCCGAAGAACAAAAGGAGGGTCCGAGGAATAAAACCAGACCCCGAGGAACAAAACTAGCCCTCGAGGAAGAATACCAGAGACCGAGGAAGAAAACCAGAGCCCGAGGAAGACAACGAGAGCTAGAGGAGCAAAACCCCAGCTCGAGGAACAAAACCAGAGCCCGAGGAAAGAAACCAGAGCCCGAGGAACAAAAGCACATCGCGAAGAACAAAAGGAGGCCCCAAGGAACAAAACCAGAGCCCATGGAATTATACTAGAGTCCGAGGAACAAAACCAGAGCCAATGGAACTAAACTAGAGCTCGAGGAACAAAACCAGAACCCGAGAAATTAAACCAGAGCCCGAGGAAGAAAACCAGAACCCGAGGAACAAAACCAGAGACGGAGGAACAAATGGTGGGCCCGAGGAACAAAACGAGACCATTGGACCCAAACCAGAGCCCGAGGAGCTAAAGCAGAGCTGGAAGAACAAAACCAGAGCCCGGGCAACAAAACCAGATCTCGAGGAAGAAAACCAGAGCCCGAGGAAGAAAACCAGAGACCGAGGACGACAACCAGAGCTAGAGGAGCAAAACCACAGCTCGAGGAACAAAACCAGAGCCCGAGAAAAGAAACCAGAGCGTGAGGAATGAAACCAGATCCCGAGGAACAAAACCAGATCCCGAAGAACAAAAAGAGGGCCCGAGGAAAAAAACCAGAGCCCGAGGAACAAAACTAGCCCTCGAGGAAGAAAACGAGAGCCCGAGGAAAGAAACCGGAGCCCGAGGAACAAAAACAGGTCCCGAAGAACAAAAGGAGGGTCCGAGGAATAAAACGAGACCCCGAGGAACAAAACTATCCCTCGAGGAATAATACCAGAGCCCGAGGAAGACAACCAGAGCTAGAGGAGCAAAACCACAGCTCGAGGAACAAAACCAGAGCCCGAGGAAAGAAACCAGAGCCCGAGGAAGAAAACCAGAGCCCGAGGAACAAAACCAGATCCCGAAGAACAAAAGGAGGGCCCGAGGAATAAAACCAGACCCCAGGGAACAAAACTAGCCCTCGAGGAAGAAAACCAGAGCCCGAGGAAGACAACCAGAGCTAGAGGAGCAAAACCACAGCTCGAGGAACAAAACGAGCTCCCGAGGAAAGAAACCAGAGCCCGAGGAACAAAACCAGATCCCGAGGAGCAAAACCAGATCGCGAAGAACAAAAGGAGGCCCCAAGGAACAAAACCAGAGCCCGTGGAATTATACTAGAGTCCGAGGAAGAAAACCAGAGCCCGAGGAAAAAAACCAGAGCCTGAGGAACAAAACCAGAGCCAATGGAACTAAACCAGAGCTCGAGGAAGAAAACCAGAACCCGAGGAACAAAACCAGAGATGGAGGAACAAATGGTGGGCCCGAGGAAGAAAACGAGACCCATGGACCCAAACCAGAGCCCGAGGAGCTAAAGCAGAGCTGGAAGAACAAAACCAGAGCCCGGGGAACAAAACCAGCCCTCGAGGAAGAAAACCAGAGCCCGAGGAAGAAAACCAGAGCCCGAGGAAGAAAACCAGAGCCCGAGGAAGACAACGAGAGCTAGAGGAGCAAAACCACAGCTCGAGGAACAAAACCAGAGCCCAAGGAAAGAAACCAGAGCCCGAGGAACAAAAACAGGTCCCGAAGAACAAAAGGAGAGTCCAAGGAAGAAAACGAGACCCCGAGGAACAAAACTAGCCCTCGAGGAAGAATACCAGAGCCCGAGGAAGACAACCAGAGCTAGAGGAGCAAAACCCCAGCTCGAGGAACAAAACCAGAGCCCGAGGAAAGAAACCAGAGCCCGAGGAAGAAAACCAGAGCCCTAGGAACAAAACCAGATCCCGAAGAACAAAAGGAGGGCCCGAGGAATAAAAGAAGACCCCGAGGAACAGAACTAGCCCTCGAGGAAGAAAACCATAGCCCGAGGAAGAATACGAGCTCCCGAGGAAGACAATGAGAGCTAGAGCAGCAAAACCACAGCTCGAGGAACAAAACGAGCTCCCGAGGAAAGAAACCAGAGCCCGAGGAACAAAACCAGATCCCGAGGAAGAAAACCAGATCGTGAAGAATAAAAGGAGGCCCCAAGGAACAAAACCAGAGCCCGTGGAATTATACTAGAGTCCAAGGAAAAAAACCAGAGCCCGAGGAAAAAAACCAGAGCCCGAGGAAGAAAACCAGAGCTAGAGGAGCAAAACCACAGCTGGAGGAACAAAACCAGAGCCCGAGGAAAGAAACCAGAACCCAAGGAAGAAAAACAGGTCCCGAAGAACAAAAGGAGGGTCCGAGGAATAAAACGAGACCCCAAGGAACAAAACTAGCCCTCGAGGAAGAAAAGCAGAGCCCGAGGAAGAAAACCAGAGCCCGAGGAAGACAACGAGAGCTAGAGGAGCAAAACCCCAGCTCGAGGAACAAAACCAGAGCCCGAGGAAAGAAACCAGAGCCCGAGGAACAAAAGCACATCGCGAAGAACAAAAGGAGGCCCAGAGGAACAAAACCAGAGCCCGTGGAATTATACTAGAGTCCGAGGAACAAAACCAGAGCCCGAGGAAAAAAACCAGAGCCTGAGGAACAAAACCAGAGCCAATGGAACTAAACCAGAGCTCGAGGAACAAAACCAGAACCCGAGAAATTAAACCAGAGCCCGAGGAAGAAAACCAGAACCCGAGGAACAAAACCAGAGACGGAGGAACAAATGGTGGGCCCGAGGAACAAAACGAGACCATTGGACCCAAACCACAGCCCGAGGAGCTAAAGCAGAGCTGGAAGAACAAAACCAGAGCCTGGGAAACAAAACCAGATCTCGAGGAAGAAAACCAGAGCCCAAGGAAGAAAACCAGAGCCCGAGGACGACAACCAGAGCTAGAGGAGCAAAACCACAGCTCGAGGAACAAAACCAGAGCCCGAGAAAAGAAACCAGAGCGTGAGGAATGAAACCAGATCCCGAGGAACAAAACCAGATCCCGAAGAACAAAAAGAGGGCCCGAGGAATAAAACCAGACCCCAAGGAACAAAACTAGCCCTCGAGGAAGAAAACCAGAGCCCAAGGAAAGAAACCGGAGCCCAAGGAACAAAAACAGGTCCCGAAGAACAAAAGGAGGGTCCGAGGAATAAAACGAGACCCCGAGGAACAAAACTATCCCTCGAGGAATAATACCAGAGCCCGAGGAAGACAACGAGAGCTAGAGGAGCAAAACCACAGCTCGAGGAACAAAACCAGAGCCCGAGGAAAGAAACCAGAGCCCGAGGAAGAAAACCAGAGCCCGAGGAACAAAACCAGATCCCGAAGAACAAAAGGAGGGCCCGAGGAATAAAACCAGACCCCAAGGAACAAAACTAGCCCTCGAGGAAGAAAACCAGAGCCCGAGGAAGACAACGAGAGCTAGAGGAGCAAAACCACAGCTCGAGGAACAAAACGAGCTCCCGAGGAAAGAAACCAGAGCCCGAGGAACAAAACCAGATCCCGAGGAACAAAACCAGATCGCGAAGAACAAAAGGAGGCCCCAAGGAACAAAACCAGAGCCCGTGGAATTATACTAGAGTCCGAGGAACAAAACCAGAGCCCGAGGACGAAAACCAGAGCCTGAGGAAAAAAAGCAGAGCCCGTGGAACTAAACCAGAGCCCGGGGAAAAAAACCAGAGGCCGAGAAAAAAAAGCAGGGGCAGAGGAACAAAAAAAGAGGCCGAGGAACAATACCAGAGCCCGAGGAAGAAAACCAGAGCCCGAGGAACAAAACCAGAGACCGAGGAAGAAATGGTGGGCCCGAGGAACAAAACGAGACCCGTGGACCCAAACCAGAGCCCGAGGAGCTAAAGCAGAGCTTGAAGAAAAAAACCAGAGCCCGGGCAACAAAACCAGCCCTCGAGGAAGAAAACCAGAGCCTGAGGAAGAAAACTAGAGCCCGAGGAACAAAACCAGAGACCGAGAAAGAAATGGTGGGCCCGAGGAACAAAACGAGACCCGTGGACCCAAACCAGAGCCTGAGGAGCTAAAGCAGAGCTTGAAGAACAAAACCAGAGCCCGGGCAACAAAACCAGCCGTCGAGGAAGAAAACCAGAGCCCGAGGAAGAAAACCAGAGCCCGAGGAAGACAACCAGAGCTAGAGGAGCAAAACCACAGCTCGAGGAACAAAACCAGAGCCCGAGGAAAGAAACCAGAGCCCGAGGAACAAAACCAGAGCCCGAGGAACAAAACCAGATCCCGAAGAACAAAAGGAGGGCCCGAGGAATAAAACGAGACCCCGAGGAATAAAACTAGCCCTCGAGGAAGAAAACCAGAGCCCGAGGAAGAAAACCAGAGCCCGAGGAACAAAACCAGATCCTGAAGAACAAAAGGAGGGCCCGAGGAATAAAACCAGACCCCGAGGAACAAAACTAGCCCTCGAGGAAGAAAAGCAGAGCCCGAGGAAGAAAACCAGAGCCCGAGGAAGACAACCAGAGCTAGAGGAGCAAAACCACAGCTCGAGGAACAAAACGAGCTCCCGAGGAAAGAAACCAGAGCCCGAGGAACAAAACCAGATCCCGAGGAACAAAACCAGATCGCGAAGAACAAAAGGAGGCCCCAAGGAACAAAACCAGAGCCCGTGGAATTATACTAGAGTCCGAGGAACAAAACCAGAGCCCGAGGAAAAAAACCAGAGCCTGAGGAACAAAACCAGAGCCAATGGAACTAAACCAGAGCTCGAGGAACAAAACCAGAACCCGAGAAATTAAACCAGAGCCCGAGGAAGAACACCAGAAGCCGAGGAAGAAAACCAGAGACGGAGGAACAAATGGTGGGCCCGAGGAACAAAACGAGACCCGTGGACCCAAACCAGAGCCCGAGGAGCTAAAGCAGAGCTGGAAGAATAAAACCAGAGCCCGGGGAACAAAACCAGCCCTCGAGGAAGAAAAGCAGAGCCCGAGGAAGAAAACCAGAGCCCGAGGAAGACAACCAGAGCTAGAGGAGCAAAACCACAGCTCGAGGAACAAAACCAGAGCCCGAGGAAAGAAACCAGAGCCCAAGGAACAAAAACAGGTCCCGAAGAACAAAAGGAGGGTCCGAGGAATAAAACGAGACCCCGAGGAACAAAACTAGCCCTCGAGGAAGAAAAGCAGAGCCCGAGGAGGAAAACCAGAGCCCGAGGCAGACAACCAGAGCTAGAGGAGCAAAACCCCAGCTCGAGGAACAAAACCAGAGCCCGAGGAAAGAAACCAGAGCCCGAGGAACAAAAGCACATCGCGAAGAACAAAAGGAGGCCCAGAGGAACAAAACCAGAGCCCGTGGAATTATACTAGAGTCCGAGGAACAAAACCAGAGCCCGAGGAAAAAAACCAGAGCCTGAGGAACAAAACCAGAGCCAATGGAACTAAACCAGAGCTCGAGGAACAAAACCAGAACCCGAGAAATTAAACCAGAGCCCGAGGAAGAAAACCAGAACCCGAGGAACAAAACCAGAGACGGAGGAACAAATGGTGGGCCCGAGGAACAAAACGAGACCATTGGACCCAAACCACAGCCCGAGGAGCTAAAGCAGAGCTGGAAGAACAAAACCAGAGCCCGGGAAACAAAACCAGATCTCGAGGAAGAAAACCAGAGCCCAAGGAAGAAAACCAGAGCCCGAGGACGACAACCAGAGCTAGAGGAGCAAAACCACAGCTCGAGGAACAAAACGAGCTCCCGAGGAAAGAAACCAGAGCCCGAGGAACAAAACCAGATCCCGAGGAACAAAACCAGATCGCGAAGAACAAAAGGAGGCCCCAAGGAACAAAACCAGAGCCCGTGGAATTATACTAGAGTCCGAGGAACAAAACCAGAGCCCGCGGAAAACAACCAGAGCCTGAGGAACAAAAGAAGAGCCCGTGGAACTAAACCAGAGCCCGGGGAAAAAAACCAGAGGCCGAGAAAAAAAAGCAGGGGCAGAGGAACAAAAAAAGAGGCCGAGGAACAATACCAGAGCCCGAGGAAGAAAACCAGAGCCCAAGGAACAAAACCAGAGACCGAGGAAGAAATGGTGGGCCTGAGGAACAAAACGAGACCCGTGGACCCAAACCAGAGCCCGAGGAGCTAAAGCAGAGCTGGAAGAACAAAACCAGAACCCGGGGAACAAAACCAGCCCTCGAGGAAGAAAACCAGAGCCCGAGGAAGAAAACCAGAGCCCAAGGAAGACAACCAGAGCTAGAGGAGCAAAACCACAGCTCGAGGAACAAAACCAGAGCCCGAGGAAAGAAACCAGAGCCCGAGGAACGAAACCAGAGCCCGAGGAACAAAACCAGATCCCGAAGAACAAAAGGAGGGCCCGAGGAAAAAAACAAGACCCCGAGGAATACAACTAGCCCTCGAGGAAGAAACCAGAGCCCGAGGAAGAAAACCAGATCCCGAGGAACAAAACCAGATCCTGAAGAACAAAAGGAGGGCCCGAGGAATAAAACGAGACCCCGAGGAACAAAACTAGCCCTCGAGGAAGAAAAGCAGAGCCCGAGGAAGAAAAGCAGAGCCCGAGGAAGAAAAGCAGAGCCCGAGGAAGACAACCAGAGCTAGAGGAGCAAAACCACAGCTCGAGGAAGACAACCAGAGCTAGAGGAGCAAAACAAGAGCCCGAGGAAGAAAACCAGAGCCCGAGGAACAAAACCAGATCCCGAAGAACAAAAGGAGGGCCCGAGGAATAAAAGCAGAGCCCGAGGAAAAAAACTAGCCCTCGAGGAAGAAAAGCAGAGCCCGAGGAAGAAAACCAGAGCCCAAGGAAGACAACCAGAGCTAGAGGAGCAAAACAACAGCTCGAGGAACAAAACGAGCTCCCAAGGAAAGAAACCAGAGCCTGAGTAACAAAACCAGATCCCGAGGAACAAAACCAGATCGCGAAGAACAAAAGGAGGCCCCAAGGAACAAAACCAGAGCCCGTGGAATTATACTAGAGTCCGAGGAACAAAACCAGAGCCCGAGGAAAAAAACCAGAGCCTGAGGAACAAAAGCAGAGCCCGTGGAATTAAACCAGAGCCCGGGGAACAAAACCAGAGGCCGAGAAAAAAAAGCAGGGGCAGAGGAACAAAAAAAGAGGCCGAGGAACAATACCAGAGCCCGAGGAAGAAAACCAGAGCCCGAGGAACAAAACCAGAGACCGAGGAAGAAATGGTGGGCCTGAGGAACAAAACGAGACCCGTGGACCGAAACCAGAGCCCGAGGAGCTAAAGCAGAGCTGCAAGAACAAAACCAGAACCCGGGGAACAAAACCAGCCCTCGAGGAAGAAAACCAGAGCCCGAGGAAGAAAACCAGATCCCGAGGAAGACAACCAGAGCTAGAGGAGCAAAACCACAGCTCGAGGAACAAAACCAGAGCCCGAGGAAAGAAACCAGAGCCCGAGGAATGAAACCAGAGCCCGAGGAACAAAACCAGATCCCGAAGAACAAAAGGAGGGCCCGAGGAAGAAAACGAGACCCCGAGGAATAAAACTAGCCCTCGAGGAAGAAAACCAGAGCCCGAGGAAGACAACCAGAGCTAGAGGAGCAAAACCACAGCTCGAGGAAGAAAACCAGAGCCCGAGGAAGAAAACCAGAGCCCGAGGAAGAAAACCAGAGCCCAAGGAACAAAACCAGATCCTGAAGAACAAAAGGAGGGCCCGAGGAATAAAACCAGACCCCGAGGAACAAAACTAGCCCTCGAGGAAGAAAAGCAGAGCCCGAGGAAGAAAACCAGAGCCCGAGGAAGACAACCAGAGCTAGAGGAGCAAAACTACAGCTCGAGGAAGACAACCAGAGCTAGAGGAGCAAAAAAAGAGCCCGAGGAAGAAAACCAGATCCCGAGGAACAAAACCAGATCCCGAAGAACAAAAGGAGGGCCCGAGGAATAAAACGAGACCCCGAGGAACAAAACTAGCCCTCGAGGAAGAAAACCAGAGCCCGAGGAAGAAAACCAGAGCCCGAGGAAGAAAACCAGAGCCCGAGGAACAAAAGCAGATCCTGAAGAACAAAAGGAGGGCCCGAGGAATAAAACCAGACCCCGAGGAACAAAACTAGCCCTCGAGGAAGAAAAGCAGAGCCCGAGGAAGACAACCAGAGCTAGAGGAGCAAAACCACAGCTCGAGGAAGACAACCAGAGCTACAGGAGCAAAACAAGAGCCCGAGGAAGAAAACCAGAGCCCGAGGAACAAAACCAGATCCCGAGGAACAAAACCAGATCGCGAAGAACAAAAGGAGGGCCCGAGGAAGAAAAGCAGAGCCCGAGGAAAAAAACTAGCCCTCGAGGAAGAAAAGCAGAGCCCGAGGAAGAAAACCAGAGCCCGAGGAAGACAACCAGAGCTAGAGGAGCAAAACCACAGCTCGAGGAACAAAACGAGCTCCCGAGGAAAGAAACCAGAGCCCGAGGAACAAAACCAGATCCCGAGGAACAAAACCAGATCGCGAAGAACAAAAGGAGGCCCCAAGGAACAAAACCAGAGCCCGTGGAATTATACTAGAGTCCGAGGAACAAAACCAGAGCCCGAGGGAAAAAACCAGAGCCTGAGGAACAAAACCAGAGCCAATGGAACTAAACCAGAGCTCGAGGAACAAAACCAGAACCCGGGAAATTAAACCAGAGCCCGAGGAAGAAAACCAGAACCCGAGGAACAAAACCAGAGACCGAGGAAGAAATGGTGGGCCCGAGGAACAAAACGAGACCCATGGACCCAAACCAGAGCACGAGGAGCTAAAGCAGAGCTGGAAGAACAAAACCAGAGCCCGGGGAACAAAACCAGCCCTCGAGGAAGAAAACCAGAGCCCGAGGAAGAAAACCAGAGCCCGAGGAAGACAACCAGAGCTAGAGGAGCAAAACCACAGCTCGAGGAACAAAACGAGCTCCCGAGGAAAGAAACCAGAGCCCGAGGAACAAAACCAGATCCCGAGGAACAAAACCAGATCGCGAAGAACAAAAGGAGGCCCCAAGGAACAAAACCAGAGCCCGTGGAATTATACTAGAGTCCGAGGAACAAAACCAGAGCCCGAGGAAAAAAACCAGAGCCTGAGGAACAAAACCAGAGCCAATGGAACTAAACCAGAGCTCGAGGAACAAAACCAGAACTCGAGAAATTAAACCAGAGCCCGAGGAAGAACACCAGAACCCGAGGCACAAAACCAGAGACGGAGGAACAAATGGTGGGCCTGAGGAACAAAACGAGACCCGTGGACACAAACCAGAGTCCGAGGAGCTAAAGCAGAGCTGGAAGAACAAAAGCAGAGCTCGGGGATCAAAACCAGCCCTCGAGGAAGAAAACCAGAGCCCGAGGAAGACAATGAGAGCTAGAGGAGCAAAACCACAGCTCGAGGAAGACAACCAGAGCTAGAGGAGCAAAACCAGAGCCCGAGGAACGAAACCAGAGCCCGAGGAACAAAACCAGATCCCGAAGAACAAAAGGAGGGCCCGAGGAATAAAACCAGACCCCGAGGAACAAAACTAGCCCTCGAGGAAGAAAAGCAGAGCCCGAGGAAGAAAACCAGAGCCCGAGGAAGACAACCAGAGCTAGAGGAGCAAAACCACAGCTCGAGGAACAAAACGAGCTCCCGAGGAAAGAAACCAGAGCCCGAGGAACAAAACCAGATCCCGAGGAACAAAACCATATCGCGAAGAACAAAAGGATGCCCCAAGGAACAAAACCAGAGCCCGTGGAATTATACTAGAGTCCGAGGAACAAAACCAGAGCGCGAGGAAAAAAACCAGAGCCTGAGGAACAAAACCAGAGCCAATGGAACTAAACCAGAGCTCGAGGAACAAAACCAGAACCCGAGAAATTAAACCAGAGCCCGAGGAAGAACACCAGAACCCGAGGAACAAAACCAGAGACCGAGGAAGAAATGGTGGGCCCGAGGAACAAAACGAGACCCATGGACCCAAACCAGAGCACGAGGAGCTAAAGCAGAGCTGGAAGAACAAAACCAGAGCCCGGGGAACTAAACCAGCCCTCGAGGAAGAAAAGCAGAGCCCGAGGAAGAAAACCAGAGCCCGAGGAAGACAACCAGAGCTAGAGGAGCAAAACCACAGCTCGAGGAACAAAACCAGAGCCCGAGGAAAGAAACCAGAGCCCGAGGAACAAAAACAGGTCCCGAAGAACACAAGGAGGGTCCGAGGAATAAAACCAGACCCCGAGGAACAAAACTAGCCCTCGAGGAAGAAAAGCAGAGCCCGAGGAAGAAAACCAGAGCCCGAGGAAGACAACCAGAGCTAGAGGAGCAAAACCACAGCTCGAGGAACAAAACGAGCTCCCGAGGAAAGAAACCAGAGCCCGAGGAACAAAACCAGATCCCGAGGAACAAAACCAGATCCCGAAGAACAAAAGGAGGCCCCAAGGAACAAAACCAGAGCCCGTGGAATTATACTAGAGTCCGAGGAACAAAACCAGAGCCCGAGGAAAAAAACCAGAGCCTGAGGAACAAAACCACAGCCAATGGAACTAAACCAGAGCTCGAGGAACAAAACCAGAACCCGAGAAATTAAACCAGAGCCCGAGGAAGAACACCAGAAGCCGAGGAACAAAACCAGAGACGGAGGAAAAATGGTGGGCCCGAGGAACAAAACGAGACCCGTGGACCCAAACCAGAGCCCAAGGAGCTAAAGCAGAGCTGGAAGAACAAAAGCAGAGCCCGGAGATCAAAACCTGCCGTCGAGGAAGAAAACCAGAGCCCGAGGAAGACAATGAGAGCTAGAGGAGCAAAACCACAGCTCGAGGAAGACAACCAGAGCTAGAGGAGCAAAACCAGAGCCCGAGGAACGAAACCAGAGCCCGAGGAACAAAACCAGATCCCGAAGAACAAAAGGAGGGCCCGAGGAATAAAACGAGACCCCGAGGAACAAAACTAGCCCTCGAGGAAGAAAAGCAGAGCCCGAGGAAGAAAACCAGAGCCCGAGGAAGACAACCAGAGCTAGAGGAGCAAAACCACAGCTCGAGGAACAAAACGAGCTCCCGAGGAAAGAAACCAGAGCCCGAGGAACAAAACCAGATCCCGAGGAACAAAACCAGATCGCGAAGAACAAAAGGAGGCCCCAAGGAACAAAACCAGAGCCCGTGGAATTATACTAGAGTCCGAGGAACAAAACCAGAGCCCGAGGAGAAAAAACAGAGCCTGAGGAACAAAACCAGAGCCAATGGAACTAAACCAGAGCTCGAGGAACAAAACCAGAACCCGAGAAATTAAACCAGAGCCCGAGGAATAAAACCAGAACCCGAGGAACAAAACCAGAGACCGAGGAAGAAATGGTGGGCCCGAGGAACAAAACGAGACCCATGGACCCAAACCAGAGCCCGAGGAGCTAAAGCAGAGCTGGAAGAACAAAACCAGAGCCCGGGGATCAAAACCAGCCCTCGAGGAAGAAAACCAGAGCCCGAGGAAGAAAACCAGAGCCCGAGGAAGACAACGAGAGCTAGAGGAGCAAAACCACAGCTCGAGGAACAAAACCAGAGCCCGAGGAAAGAAACCAGAGCCCAAGGAACAAAAACAGGTCCCGAAGAACACAAGGAGGGTCCGAGGAATAAAACCAGACCCCGAGGAACAAAACTAGCCCTCGAGGAAGAAAAGCAGAGCCCGAGGAAGAAAACCAGAGCCCGAGGAAGACAACCAGAGCTAGAGGAGCAAAACCACAGCTCGAGGAACAAAACGAGCTCCCGAGGAAAGAAACCAGAGCCCGAGGAACAAAACCAGATCCCGAGGAACAAAACCAGATCCCGAAGAACAAAAGGAGGCCCCAAGGAACAAAACCAGAGCCCGTGGAATTATAATAGAGTCCGAGGAACAAAACCAGAGCCCGAGGAAAAAAAACAGAGCCTGAGGAACAAAACCAGAGCCAATGGAACTAAACCAGAGCTCGAGGAACAAAACCAGAACCCGAGAAATTAAACCAGAGCCCGAGGAAGAACACCAGAAGCCGAGGAACAAAACCAGAGACGGAGGAAAAATGGTGGGCCCGAGGAACAAAACGAGACCCGTGGACCCAAACCAGAGCCCAAGGAGCTAAAGCAGAGCTGGAAGAACAAAAGCAGAGCCCGGGGATCAAAACCTGCCGTCGAGGAAGAAAACCAGAGCCCGAGGAAGACAATGAGAGCTAGAGGAGCAAAACCACAGCTCGAGGAAGACAACCAGAGCTAGAGGAGCAAAACCAGAGCCCGAGGAACGAAACCAGAGCCCGAGGAACAAAACCAGATCGCGAAGAACAAAAGGAGGGCCCGAGGAATAAAACGAGACCCCGAGGAACAAAACTAGCCCTCGAGGAAGAAAAGCAGAGCCCGAGGAAGAAAACCAGAGCCCGAGGAAGACAACCAGAGCTAGAGGAGCAAAACCACAGCTCGAGGAACAAAACGAGCTCCCGAGGAAAGAAACCAGAGCCCGAGGAACAAAACCAGATCCCGAGGAACAAAACCAGATCGCGAAGAACAAAAGGAGGCCCCAAGGAACAAAACCAGAGCCCGTGGAATTATACTAGAGTCCGAGGAACAAAACCAGAGCGCGAGGAAAAAAACCAGAGCCTGAGGAACAAAACCAGAGCCAATGGAACTAAACCAGAGCTCGAGGAACAAAACCAGAACCCGAGAAATTGAACCAGAGCCCGAGGAAGAACACCAGAACCCGAGGAACAAAACCAGAGACCGAGGAAGAAATGGTGGGCCCGAGGAACAAAACGAGACCCATGGACCCAAACCAGAGCCCGAGGAGCTAAAGCAGAGCTGGAAGAACAAACCAGAGCCCGGGGAACAAAACCAGCCCTCGAGGAAGAAAAGCAGAGCCCGAGGAAGAAAACCAGAGCCCGAGGAAGACAACCAGAGCTAGAGGAGCAAAACCACAGCTCGAGGAACAAAACCAGAGCCCGAGGAAAGAAACCAGAGCCCGAGGAACAAAAACAGGTCCCAAAGAACAAAAGGAGGGTCCGAGGAATAAAACGAGACCCCGAGGAACAAAACTAGCCCTCGAGGAAGAAAAGCAGAACCCGAGGAAGAAAACCAGAGCCCGAGGAAGACAACCAGAGCTAGAGGAGCAAAACCCCAGCTCGAGGAACAAAACGAGCTCCTGAGGAAAGAAACCAGAGCCCGAGGAACAAAACCAGATCCCGAGGAAGACAACCAGAGCTAGAGGAGCAAAACCACAGCTCAAGGAACAAAACGAGCTCCCGAGGAAAGAAACCAGAGCCCGAGGAACAAAACCAGATCCCGAGGAGCAAAACCAGATCGCGAAGAACAAAAGGAGGCCCAGAGGAACAAAACCAGAGCCCGTGGAATTATACTAGAGTCCGAGGAACAAAACCAGAGCCCGAGGAAAAAAAACAGAGCCTGAGGAACAAAACCACAGCCAATGGAACTAAACCAGAGCTCGAGGAACAAAACCAGAACCCGAGAAATTAAACCAGAGCCCGAGGAAGAACACCAGAACCCGAGGAACAAAACCAGAGACCGAGGAAGAAATGGTGGGCCCGAGGAACAAAACGAGACCCATGGACCCAAACCAGAGCCCGAGGAGCTAAAGCAGAGCTGGAAGAACAAAAGCAGAGCCCGGGGATCAAAACCAGCCCTCGAGGAAGAAAACCAGAGCCCGAGGAAGACAACGAGAGCTAGAGGAGCAAAACCACAGCTCGAGGAAGACAACCAGAGCTAGAGGAGCAAAACCAGAGCCCGAGGAACGAAACCAGAGCCCGAGGAACAAAACCAGCTCCCGAAGAACAAAAGGAGGGCCCGAGGAATAAAACGAGACCCCGAGGAACAAAACTAGCCCTCGAGGAAGAAAACCAGAGCCCGAGGAAGAAAACCAGAGCCCGAGGAAGACAACCAGAGCTAGAGGAGCAAAACCACAGCTCGAGGAACAAAACGAGCTCCTGAGGAAAGACACCAGAGCCCGAGGAACAAAACCAGATCCCGAGGAACAAAACCAGATCGCGAAGAACAAAAGGAGGCCCCAAGGAACAAAACCAGAGCCCGTGGAATTATACTAGAGTCCGAGGAACAAAACCAGAGCCCGAGGAAAAAAACCAGAGCCTGAGGAACAAAAGCAGAGCCCGTGGAATTAAACCAGAGCCCGGGGAACAAAACTAGAGGCCGAAAAAAAAAAGCAGGGGCAGAGGAACAAAAAAAGAGGCCGAGGAACAATACCAGAGCCCGAGGAAGAAAACCAGAGCCCGAGGAACAAAACCAGAGACCGAGGAAGAAATGGTGGGCCTGAGGAACAAAACGAGACCTGTGGACCCAAACCAGAGCCCGAGGAGCTAAAGCAGAGCTGGAAGAACAAAACCAGAACCCGGGGAACAAAACCAGCCGTCGAGGAAGAAAACGAGAGCCCGAGGAAGAAAACCAGAGCCCGAGGAAGACAACCAGAGCTAGAGGAGCAAAACCACAGCTCGAGGAGCAAAACCAGAGCCCGAGGAAAGAAACCAGAGCCCGAGGAACGAAACCAGAGCCCGAGGAAAACAACCAGAGCCTGAGGAACAAAAGTAGAGCCCATGGAACTAAACCAGAGCACGGGGAACAAAACCAGAGGCCGAGAAAAAAAAGCAGGGGCAGAGGAACAAAAAAAGAGCCCGAGGAACAATACCAGAGCCCGAGGAACAAAACCAGATCCCGAAGAACAAAAGGAGGGCCCGAGGAATAAAACGAGACCCCAAGGAACAAAACTAGCCCTCGAGGAAGAAAAGCAGAGCCCGAGGAAGAAAACCAGAGCCCGAGGAAGACAACCAGAGCTAGAGGAGCAAAACCACAGCTCGAGGAAGACAACCAGAGCTAGAGGAGCAAAACAAGAGCCTGAGGAAGAAAACCAGAGCCCGAGGAACAAAACCAGATCCCGAAGAACAAAAGGAGGGCCCGAGGAATAAAAGCACAGCCCGAGGAAAAAAACTAGCCCTCGAGGAAGAAAAGCAGAGCCCGAGGAAGAAAACCAGAGCCCGAGGAAGACAACCAGAGCTAGAGGAGCAAAACCACAGCTCGAGGAACAAAACGAGCTCCCGAGGAAAGAAACCAGAGCCCGAGGAACAAAACCAGATCCCGAGGAACAAAACCAGATCCCGAAGAACAAAAGGAGGCCCCAAGGAACAAAACCAGAGCCCGTGGAATTATATTAGAGTCCGAGGAACAAAACCAGAGCCCGAGGAAAAAAACCAGAGCCTGAGGAACAAAACCAGAGCCAATGGAACTAAACCAGAGCTCGAGGAACAAAACCAGAACCCGAGAAATTAAACCAGAGCCCGAGGAAGAACACCAGAAGCCGAGGAACAAAACCAGAGACGGAGGAAAAATGGTGGGCCCGAGGAACAAAACGAGACCCGTGGACCCAAACCAGAGCCCAAGGAGCTAAAGCAGAGCTGGAAGAACAAAAGCAGAGCCCGGGGATCAAAACCTGCCGTCGAGGAAGAAAACCAGAGCCCGAGGAAGACAATGAGAGCTAGAGGAGCAAAACCACAGCTCGAGGAAGACAACCAGAGCTAGAGGAGCAAAACCAGAGCCCGAGGAACGAAACCAGAGCCCGAGGAACAAAACCAGATCGCGAAGAACAAAAGGAGGGCCCGAGGAATAAAACGAGACCCCGAGGAACAAAACTAGCCCTCGAGGAAGAAAAGCAGAGCCCGAGGAAGAAAACCAGAGCCCGAGGAAGACAACCAGAGCTAGAGGAGCAAAACCACAGCTCGAGGAACAAAACGAGCTCCCGAGGAAAGAAACCAGAGCCCGAGGAACAAAACCAGATCCCGAGGAACAAAACCAGATCGCGAAGAACAAAAGGAGGCCCCAAGGAACAAAACCAGAGCCCGTGGAATTATACTAGAGTCCGAGGAACAAAACCAGAGCGCGAGGAAAAAAACCAGAGCCTGAGGAACAAAACCAGAGCCAATGGAACTAAACCAGAGCTCGAGGAACAAAACCAGAACCCGAGAAATTGAACCAGAGCCCGAGGAAGAACACCAGAACCCGAGGAACAAAACCAGAGACCGAGGAAGAAATGGTGGGCCCGAGGAACAAAACGAGACCCATGGACCCAAACCAGAGCCCGAGGAGCTAAAGCAGAGCTGGAAGAACAAACCAGAGCCCGGGGAACAAAACCAGCCCTCGAGGAAGAAAAGCAGAGCCCGAGGAAGAAAACCAGAGCCCGAGGAAGACAACCAGAGCTAGAGGAGCAAAACCACAGCTCGAGGAACAAAACCAGAGCCCGAGGAAAGAAACCAGAGCCCGAGGAACAAAAACAGGTCCCAAAGAACAAAAGGAGGGTCCGAGGAATAAAACGAGACCCCGAGGAACAAAACTAGCCCTCGAGGAAGAAAAGCAGAACCCGAGGAAGAAAACCAGAGCCCGAGGAAGACAACCAGAGCTAGAGGAGCAAAACCCCAGCTCGAGGAACAAAACGAGCTCCTGAGGAAAGAAACCAGAGCCCGAGGAACAAAACCAGATCCCGAGGAAGACAACCAGAGCTAGAGGAGCAAAACCACAGCTCAAGGAACAAAACGAGCTCCCGAGGAAAGAAACCAGAGCCCGAGGAACAAAACCAGATCCCGAGGAGCAAAACCAGATCGCGAAGAACAAAAGGAGGCCCAGAGGAACAAAACCAGAGCCCGTGGAATTATACTAGAGTCCGAGGAACAAAACCAGAGCCCGAGGAAAAAAAACAGAGCCTGAGGAACAAAACCACAGCCAATGGAACTAAACCAGAGCTCGAGGAACAAAACCAGAACCCGAGAAATTAAACCAGAGCCCGAGGAAGAACACCAGAACCCGAGGAACAAAACCAGAGACCGAGGAAGAAATGGTGGGCCCGAGGAACAAAACGAGACCCATGGACCCAAACCAGAGCCCGAGGAGCTAAAGCAGAGCTGGAAGAACAAAAGCAGAGCCCGGGGATCAAAACCAGCCCTCGAGGAAGAAAACCAGAGCCCGAGGAAGACAACGAGAGCTAGAGGAGCAAAACCACAGCTCGAGGAAGACAACCAGAGCTAGAGGAGCAAAACCAGAGCCCGAGGAACGAAACCAGAGCCCGAGGAACAAAACCAGCTCCCGAAGAACAAAAGGAGGGCCCGAGGAATAAAACGAGACCCCGAGGAACAAAACTAGCCCTCGAGGAAGAAAACCAGAGCCCGAGGAAGAAAACCAGAGCCCGAGGAAGACAACCAGAGCTAGAGGAGCAAAACCACAGCTCGAGGAACAAAACGAGCTCCTGAGGAAAGACACCAGAGCCCGAGGAACAAAACCAGATCCCGAGGAACAAAACCAGATCGCGAAGAACAAAAGGAGGCCCCAAGGAGCAAAACCAGAGCCCGTGGAATTATACTAGAGTCCGAGGAACAAAACCAGAGCCCGAGGAAAAAAACCAGAGCCTGAGGAACAAAAGCAGAGCCCGTGGAATTAAACCAGAGCCCGAGGAAGAAAACCAGAGCCCGAGGAAGACAACCAGAGCTAGAGGAGCAAAACCACAGCTCGAGGAACAAAACGAGCTCCCGAGGAAAGAAACCAGAGCCCGAGGAACAAAACCAGATCCCGAGGAACAAAACCAGATCGCGAAGAACAAAAGGAGGCCCCAAGGAACAAAACCAGAGCCCGTGGAATTATACTAGAGTCCGAGGAACAAAACCAGAGCCCGAGGAGAAAAAACAGAGCCTGAGGAACAAAACCAGAGCCAATGGAACTAAACCAGAGCTCGAGGAACAAAACCAGAACCCGAGAAATTAAACCAGAGCCCGAGGAATAAAACCAGAACCCGAGGAACAAAACCAGAGACCGAGGAAGAAATGGTGGGCCCGAGGAACAAAACGAGACCCATGGACCCAAACCAGAGCCCGAGGAGCTAAAGCAGAGCTGGAAGAACAAAACCAGAGCCCGGGGATCAAAACCAGCCCTCGAGGAAGAAAACCAGAGCCCGAGGAAGAAAACCAGAGCCCGAGGAAGACAACGAGAGCTAGAGGAGCAAAACCACAGCTCGAGGAACAAAACCAGAGCCCGAGGAAAGAAACCAGAGCCCAAGGAACAAAAACAGGTCCCGAAGAACACAAGGAGGGTCCGAGGAATAAAACCAGACCCCGAGGAACAAAACTAGCCCTCGAGGAAGAAAAGCAGAGCCCGAGGAAGAAAACCAGAGCCCGAGGAAGACAACCAGAGCTAGAGGAGCAAAACCACAGCTCGAGGAACAAAACGAGCTCCCGAGGAAAGAAACCAGAGCCCGAGGAACAAAACCAGATCCCGAGGAACAAAACCAGATCCCGAAGAACAAAAGGAGGCCCCAAGGAACAAAACCAGAGCCCGTGGAATTATAATAGAGTCCGAGGAACAAAACCAGAGCCCGAGGAAAAAAACCAGAGCCTGAGGAACAAAACCAGAGCCAATGGAACTAAACCAGAGCTCGAGGAACAAAACCAGAACCCGAGAAATTAAACCAGAGCCCGAGGAAGAACACCAGAAGCCGAGGAACAAAACCAGAGACGGAGGAAAAATGGTGGGCCCGAGGAACAAAACGAGACCCGTGGACCCAAACCAGAGCCCAAGGAGCTAAAGCAGAGCTGGAAGAACAAAAGCAGAGCCCGGGGATCAAAACCTGCCGTCGAGGAAGAAAACCAGAGCCCGAGGAAGACAATGAGAGCTAGAGGAGCAAAACCACAGCTCGAGGAAGACAACCAGAGCTAGAGGAGCAAAACCAGAGCCCGAGGAACGAAACCAGAGCCCGAGGAACAAAACCAGATCGCGAAGAACAAAAGGAGGGCCCGAGGAATAAAACGAGACCCCGAGGAACAAAACTAGCCCTCGAGGAAGAAAAGCAGAGCCCGAGGAAGAAAACCAGAGCCCGAGGAAGACAACCAGAGCTAGAGGAGCAAAACCACAGCTCGAGGAACAAAACGAGCTCCCGAGGAAAGAAACCAGAGCCCGAGGAACAAAACCAGATCCCGAGGAACAAAACCAGATCGCGAAGAACAAAAGGAGGCCCCAAGGAACAAAACCAGAGCCCGTGGAATTATACTAGAGTCCGAGGAACAAAACCAGAGCGCGAGGAAAAAAACCAGAGCCTGAGGAACAAAACCAGAGCCAATGGAACTAAACCAGAGCTCGAGGAACAAAACCAGAACCCGAGAAATTGAACCAGAGCCCGAGGAAGAACACCAGAACCCGAGGAACAAAACCAGAGACCGAGGAAGAAATGGTGGGCCCGAGGAACAAAACGAGACCCATGGACCCAAACCAGAGCCCGAGGAGCTAAAGCAGAGCTGGAAGAACAAACCAGAGCCCGGGGAACAAAACCAGCCCTCGAGGAAGAAAAGCAGAGCCCGAGGAAGAAAACCAGAGCCCGAGGAAGACAACCAGAGCTAGAGGAGCAAAACCACAGCTCGAGGAACAAAACCAGAGCCCGAGGAAAGAAACCAGAGCCCGAGGAACAAAAACAGGTCCCAAAGAACAAAAGGAGGGTCCGAGGAATAAAACGAGACCCCGAGGAACAAAACTAGCCCTCGAGGAAGAAAAGCAGAACCCGAGGAAGAAAACCAGAGCCCGAGGAAGACAACCAGAGCTAGAGGAGCAAAACCCCAGCTCGAGGAACAAAACGAGCTCCTGAGGAAAGAAACCAGAGCCCGAGGAACAAAACCAGATCCCGAGGAAGACAACCAGAGCTAGAGGAGCAAAACCACAGCTCAAGGAACAAAACGAGCTCCCGAGGAAAGAAACCAGAGCCCGAGGAACAAAACCAGATCCCGAGGAGCAAAACCAGATCGCGAAGAACAAAAGGAGGCCCAGAGGAACAAAACCAGAGCCCGTGGAATTATACTAGAGTCCGAGGAACAAAACCAGAGCCCGAGGAAAAAAAACAGAGCCTGAGGAACAAAACCACAGACAATGGAACTAAACCAGAGCTCGAGGAACAAAACCAGAACCCGAGAAATTAAACCAGAGCCCGAGGAAGAACACCAGAACCCGAGGAACAAAACCAGAGACCGAGGAAGAAATGGTGGGCCCGAGGAACAAAACGAGACCCATGGACCCAAACCAGAGCCCGAGGAGCTAAAGCAGAGCTGGAAGAACAAAAGCAGAGCCCGGGGATCAAAACCAGCCCTCGAGGAAGAAAACCAGAGCCCGAGGAAGACAACGAGAGCTAGAGGAGCAAAACCACAGCTCGAGGAAGACAACCAGAGCTAGAGGAGCAAAACCAGAGCCCGAGGAACGAAACCAGAGCCCGAGGAACAAAACCAGCTCCCGAAGAACAAAAGGAGGGCCCGAGGAATAAAACCAGACCCCGAGGAACAAAACTAGCCCTCGAGGAAGAAAACCAGAGCCCGAGGAAGAAAACCAGAGCCCGAGGAAGACAACCAGAGCTAGAGGAGCAAAACCACAGCTCGAGGAACAAAACGAGCTCCTGAGGAAAGACACCAGAGCCCGAGGAACAAAACCAGATCCCGAGGAACAAAACCAGATCGCGAAGAACAAAAGGAGGCCCCAAGGAGCAAAACCAGAGCCCGTGGAATTATACTAGAGTCCGAGGAACAAAACCAGAGCCCGAGGAAAAAAACCAGAGCCTGAGGAACAAAAGCAGAGCCCGTGGAATTAAACCAGAGCCCGGGGAAAAAAACCAGAGGCCGAGAACAAAAAGCAGGGGCAGAGGAAAAAAAAAAAGGGGCCGAGGAACAATACCAGAGCCCAAGGAAGAAAACCAGAGCCCGAGGAACAAACCCAGAGACCGAGGAAGAAATGGTGGGCCTGAGGAACAAAACGAGACCCGTGGACCCAAACCAGAGCCCGAGGAGTTAAAGCAGAGCTGGAAGAACAAAACCAGAACCCGGGGAACAAAACCAGCCGTCGAGGAAGAAAACCAGAGCCCGAGGAAGAAAAGCAGAGCCCGAGGAAGACAACCAGAGCTAGAGGAGCAAAACCACAGCTCGAGGAACAAAACCAGAGCCCGAGGAAAGAAACCAGAGCCCGAGGAACGAAACCAGAGCCCGAGGAACAAAACCAGAGCCCGAGGAACAAAAGGAGGGCCCGAGGAATAAAACGAGACCCCGAGGAAAAAAACTAGCCCTCGAGGAAGAAAAGCAGATCCCGAGGAAGAAAACCAGAGCCCGAGGAAGAAAGCCAGAGCTAGAGGAGCAAAACCACAGCTCGAGGAACAAAACGAGCTCCCGAGGAAAGAAACCAGAGCCCGAGGAACAAAACCAGATCCCGAGGAACAAAACCAGATCGCGAAGAACAAAAGGAGGCCCCAAGGAACAAAACCAGAGCCCGTGGAATTATACTAGAGTCCGAGGAACAAAACCAGAGCCCGAGGAAAAAAACCAGAGCCTGAGGAACAAAACCAGAGCCAATGGAACTAAACCAGAGCTCGAGGAACAAAACCAGAACCCGAGAAATTAAACCAGAGCCCGAGGAAGAACACCAGAACCCGAGGCACAAAACCAGAGACCGAGGAACAAATGGTGGGCCTGAGGAACAAAACGAGACCCGTGGACCCAAACCAGAGCCCGAGGAGTTAAAGCAGAGCTGGAAGAACAAAACCAGAGCCCGGGGAACAAAACCAGCCGTCGAGGAAGAAAACCAGAGCCTGAGGAAGAAAACCAGAGCCTGAGGAAGACAACCAGATCTAGAGGAGCAAAACCACAGCTCGAGGAACAAAACCAGAGCCCGAGGAAAGAAAGCAGAGCCTGAGGAACAAAACCAGATCCCGAGGAACAAAACCAGCTCCCGAAGAACAAAAGGAGGGCCCGAGGAATAAAAAACAGAGCCCGAGGAACAGAATTAGCCCTCGAGGAAGAAAACCAGAGCCCGAGGAAGACAATGAGAGCTAGAGGAGCAAAACCACAGCTCGAGGAACAAAACAAGAGCCCGAGGAAGAAAACCAGAGCCCGAGGAACAAAACCAGATCCCGAAGAACAAAAGGAGGGCCCGAGGAATAAAAGCAGAGCCCGAGGAAAAAAAACTAGCCCTCGAGGAAGAAAAGCAGAGCCCGAGGAAGAAAACCAGAGCCCGAGGAAGACAACCAGAGCTAGAGGAGCAAAACCACAGCTCGAGGAACAAAACGAGCTCCCGAGGAAAGAAACCAGAGCCCGAGGAACAAAACCAGATCCCGAGGAACAAAACCAAATCGCGAAGAACAAAAGGAGGCCCCAAGGAACAAAACCAGAGCCCGTGGAATTATACTAGAGTCCGAGGAACAAAACCAGAGCCCGAGGAAAAAAACCAGAGCCTGAGGAACAAAAGCAGAGCCCGTGGAATTAAACCAGAGCCCGGGGAACAAAACTAGAGGCCGAGAAAAAAAAGCAGGGGCAGAGGAACAAAAAAAGAGGCCGAGGAACAATACCAGAGCCCGAGGAAGAAAAGCAGAGCCCGAGGAACAAAACCAGAGACCGAGGAAGAAATGGTGGGCCTGAGGAACAAAACGAGACCCGTGGACCCAAACCAGAGCCCGAGGAGCTAAAGCAGAGCTGGAAGAACAAAACCAGAACCCGGGGAACAAAACCAGCCGTCGAGGAAGAAAACCAGAGCCCGAGGAAGAAAAGCAGATCCCGAGGAAGACAACCAGAGCTAGAGGAGCAAAACCACAGCTCGAGGAACAAAACCAGAGCCCGAGGAAAGAAACCAGAGCCCGAGGAACGAAACCAGAGCCCGAGGAACAAAACCAGATCCCGAAGAACAAAAGGAGGGCCCGAGGAAAAAAACGAGACCCCGAGGAATAAAACTAGCCCTCGAGGAAGAAAACCAGAGCCCGAGGAAGACAACCAGAGCTAGAGGAGCAAAACCACAGCTTGAGGAACAAAACCAGAGCCCGAGGAAAAAAACCAGAGCCCGAGAAAGAAAACCAGAGCCCGAGGAACAAAACCAGATCCTGAAGAACAAAAGGAGGGCCCGAGGAATAAAAGCAGAGCCCGAGGAACAAAACTAGCCCTCGAGGAAGAAAAGCAGAGCCCGAGGAAGAAAACCAGAGCCCGAGGAAGACAACCAGAGCTAGAGGAGCAAAACCACAGCTCGAGGAACAAAACGAGCTCCCGAGGAAAGAAACCAGAGCCCGAGGAACAAAACCAGATCCCGAGGAACAAAACCAGATCGCGAAGAACAAAAGGAGGCCCCAAGGAACAAAACCAGAGCCCGTGGAATTATGCTAGAGTCCGAGGAACAAAACCAGAGCCCGAGGAAAAAAACCAGAGCCTGAGGAACAAAAGCAGAGCCCGTGGAATTAAACCAGAGCCCGGGGAACAAAACTAGAGGCCGAAAAAAAAAAGCAGGGGCAGAGGAACAAAAAAAGAGGCCGAGGAACAATACCAGAGCCCGAGGAAGAAAACCAGAGCCCGAGGAACAAAACCAGAGACCGAGGAAGAAATGGTGGGCCTGAGGAACAAAACGAGACCTGTGGACCCAAACCAGAGCCCGAGGAGCTAAAGCAGAGCTGGAAGAACAAAACCAGAACCCGGGGAACAAAACCAGCCGTCGAGGAAGAAAACGAGAGCCCGAGGAAGAAAACCAGAGCCCGAGGAAGACAACCAGAGCTAGAGGAGCAAAACCACAGCTCGAGGAGCAAAACCAGAGCCCGAGGAAAGAAACCAGAGCCCGAGGAACGAAACCAGAGCCCGAGGAAAACAACCAGAGCCTGAGGAACAAAAGTAGAGCCCATGGAACTAAACCAGAGCACGGGGAACAAAACCAGAGGCCGAGAAAAAAAAGCAGGGGCAGAGGAACAAAAAAAGAGCCCGAGGAACAATACCAGAGCCCGAGGAACAAAACCAGATCCCGAAGAACAAAAGGAGGGCCCGAGGAATAAAACGAGACCCCGAGGAACAAAACTAGCCCTCGAGGAAGAAAAGCAGAGCCCGAGGAAGAAAACCAGAGCCCGAGGAAGACAACCAGAGCTAGAGGAGCAAAACCACAGCTCGAGGAAGACAACCAGAGCTAGAGGAGCAAAACAAGAGCCTGAGGAAGAAAACCAGAGCCCGAGGAACAAAACCAGATCCCGAAGAACAAAAGGAGGGCCCGAGGAATAAAAGCAGAGCCCGAGGAAAAAAACTAGCCCTCGAGGAAGAAAAGCAGAGCCCGAGGAAGAAAACCAGAGCCCGAGGAAGACAACCAGAGCTAGAGGAGCAAAACCCCAGCTCGAGGAACAAAACGAGCTCCCGAGGAAAGAAACCAGAGCCCGAGGAACAAAACCAGATCCCGAGGAACAAAACCAGATCGCGAAGAACAAAAGGAGGCCCCAAGGAACAAAACCAGAGCCCGTGGAATTATACTAGAGTCCGAGGAACAAAACCAGAGCCCGAGGAAAACAACCAGAGCCTGAGGAACAAAAGCAGAGCCCATGGAACTAAACCAGAGCACGGGGAACAAAACCAGAGGCCGAGAAAAAAAAACAGGGGCAGAGGAATAAAAAAAGAGGCCGAGGAACAATACCAGAGCCCGAGGAACAAAACCAGATCGCGAAGAACAAAAGGAGGCCCCAAGGAACAAAACCAGAGCCCGTGGAATTATACTAGAGTCCGAGGAACAAAACCAGAGCCCGAGGAAAAAAACCAGAGCCTGAGGAACAAAACCAGAGCCAATGGAACTAAACCAGAGCTCGAGGAACAAAACCAGAACCCGAGAAATTAAACCAGAGCCCGAGGAAGAACACCAGAACCCGAGGCACAAAACCAGAGACCGAGGAACAAATGGTGGGCCTGAGGAACAAAACGAGACCCGTGGACCCAAACCAGAGCCCGAGGAGTTAAAGCAGAGCTGGAAGAACAAAACCAGAGCCCGGGGAACAAAACCAGCCGTCGAGGAAGAAAACCAGAGCCTGAGGAAGAAAACCAGAGCCTGAGGAAGACAACCAGATCTAGAGGAGCAAAACCACAGCTCGAGGAACAAAACCAGAGCCCGAGGAAAGAAACCAGAGCCTGAGGAACGAAACCAGATCCCGAGGAACAAAACCAGCTCCCGAAGAACAAAAGGAGGGCCTGAGGAATAAAAAACAGAGCCCGAGGAACAGAATTAGCCCTCGAGGAAGAAAACCAGAGCACGAGGAAGACAACGAGAGCTAGAGGAGCAAAACCACAGCTCGAGGAACAAAACCAGAGCCCGAGGAACGAAACCAGAGCCCGAGGAACAAAACCAGATCGCGAAGAACAAAAGGAGGGCCCGAGGAATAAAAGCAGAGCCCGAGGAAAAAAACTAGCCCTCGAGGAAGAAAAGCAGAGCCCGAGGAAGAAAACCAGAGCCCGAGGAAGACAACGAGAGCTAGAGGAGCAAAACCCCAGCTCGAGGAACAAAACGAGCTCCCGAGGAAAGAAACCAGAGCCCGAGGAACAAAACCAGATCCCGAGGAACAAAACCAGATCGCGAAGAACAAAAGGAGGCCCCAAGGAACAAAACCAGAGCCCGTGGAATTATACTAGAGTCCGAGGAACAAAACCAGAGCCCGAGGAAAACAACCAGAGCCTGAGGAACAAAAGCAGAGCCCATGGAACTAAACCAGAGCACGGGGAACAAAACCAGAGGCCGAGAAAAAAAAGCAGGGGCAGAGGAACAAAAAAAGAGGCCGAGGAACAATACCAGAGCCCGAGGAAAAAAACCAGATCGCGAAGAGCAAAAGGAGGCCCCAAGGAACAAAACCAGAGCCCGAGGAAAAAAACCAGAGCCTGAGGAACAAAACCAGAGCCAATGGAACTAAACCAGAGCTCGAGGAACAAAACCAGAACCCGAGAAATTAAACCAGAGCCCGAGGAAGAACACCAGAACCCGAGGCACAAAACCAGAGACCGAGGAACAAATGGTGGGCCTGAGGAACAAAACGAGACCCGTGGACCCAAACCAGAGCCCGAGGAGTTAAAGCAGAGCTGGAAGAACAAAACCAGAGCCCGGGGAACAAAACCAGCCGTCGAGGAAGAAAACCAGAGCCTGAGGAAGAAAACCAAAGCCTGAGGAAGACAACCAGATATAGAGGAGCAAAACCACAGCTCGAGGAACAAAACCAGAGCCCGAGGAAAGAAACCAGAGCCTGAGGAACGAAACCAGATCCCGAGGAACAAAACCAGCTCCAGAAGAACAGAAGGAGGGCCCGAGGAATAAAAAACAGAGCCCGAGGAACAGAATTAGCCCTCTAGGAAGAAAACCAGAGCCCGAGGAAGACAACGAGAGCTAGAGGAGCAAAACCACAGCTCGAGGAACAAAACCAGAGCCCGAGGAACGAAACCAGAGCCCGAGGAACAAAACCAGATCCCGAAGAACAAAAGGAGGGCCCGAGGAATAAAACGAGACCCCGAGGAAAAAAACTAGCCCTCGAGGAAGAAAAGCAGATCCCGAGGAAGAAAACCAGAGCCCGAGGAAGACAACGAGAGCTAGAGGAGCAAAACCACAGCTCGAGGAACAAAACGAGCTCCCGAGGAAAGAAACCAGAGCCCGAGGAACAAAACCAGATCCCGAGGAACAAAACCAGATCGCGAAGAACAAAAGGAGGCCCCAAGGAACAAAACCAGAGCCCGTGGAATTATACTAGAGTCCGAGGAACAAAACCAGAGCCCGAGGAAAAAAACCAGAGCCTGAGGAACAAAAGCAGAGCCCGTGGAATTAAACCAGAGCCCGGGGAACAAAACCAGAGCCCGAGAAAAAAAAGCAGGGGCAGAGGAACAAAAAAAGAGGCCGAGGAACAATACCAGAGCCCGAGGAACAAAACCAGAGCCCGAGGAACAAAACCAGAGACCGAGGAAGAAATGGTGGGCCTGAGGAACAAAACGAGACCCGTGGACCCAAACCAGAGCCCGAGGAGCTAAAGCAGAGCTGGAAGAACAAAACCAGAACCCGGGGAACAAAACCAGCCATCGAGGAAGAAAACCAGAGCCCGAGGAAGAAAACCAGAGCCCGAGGAAGACAACCAGAGCTAGAGGAGCAAAACCACAGCTCGAGGAACAAAACCAGAGCCCGAGGAAAGAAACCAGAGCCCGAGGAACGACACCAGACCCCGAGGAACAAAACCAGAGCCCGAGGAACAAAAGGAGGGCCCGAGAAAAAAACGAGACCCCGAGGAATAAAACTAGCCCTCGAGGAAGAAAACCAGAGGCCGAGGAAGACAACCAGAGCTAGAGGAGCAAAACCACAGCTCGAGGAACAAAACCAGAGCCCGAGGAAAGAAACCAGAGCCCGAGGAACGAAACCAGAGCCCGAGGAACAAAACCAGATCCCGAAGAACAAAAGGAGGGCCCGAGAAAAAAACGAGACCCCGAGGAATAAAACTATCCCTCGAGGAAGAAAACCAGAGGCCGAGGAAGACAACCAGAGCTAGAGGAGCAAAACCCCAGCTCGAGGAACAAAACGAGCTCCCGAGGAAAGAAACCAGAGCCCGAGGAACAAAACCAGATCCCGAGGAACAAAACCAGATCGCGAAGAACAAAAGGAGGCCCCAAGGAACAAAACCAGAGCCCGTGGAATTATACTAGAGTCCGAGGAACAAAACCAGAGCCCGAGGAAAACAACCAGAGCCTGAGGAACAAAAGCAGAGCCCATGGAACTAAACCAGAGCACGGGGAACAAAACCAGAGGCCGAGAAAAAAAAGCAGGGGCAGAGGAACAAAAAAAGAGGCCGAGGAACAATACCAGAGCCCGAGGAAAAAAACCAGATCGCGAAGAGCAAAAGGAGGCCCCAAGGAACAAAACCAGAGCCCGAGGAAAAAAACCAGAGCCTGAGGAACAAAACCAGAGCCAATGGAACTAAACCAGAGCTCGAGGAACAAAACCAGAACCCGAGAAATTAAACCAGAGCCCGAGGAAGAACACCAGAACCCGAGGCACAAAACCAGAGACCGAGGAACAAATGGTGGGCCTGAGGAACAAAACGAGACCCGTGGACCCAAACCAGAGCCCGAGGAGTTAAAGCAGAGCTGGAAGAACAAAACCAGAGCCCGGGGAACAAAACCAGCCGTCGAGGAAGAAAACCAGAGCCTGAGGAAGAAAACCAAAGCCTGAGGAAGACAACCAGATATAGAGGAGCAAAACCACAGCTCGAGGAACAAAACCAGAGCCCGAGGAAAGAAACCAGAGCCTGAGGAACGAAACCAGATCCCGAGGAACAAAACCAGCTCCAGAAGAACAGAAGGAGGGCCCGAGGAATAAAAAACAGAGCCCGAGGAACAGAATTAGCCCTCTAGGAAGAAAACCAGAGCCCGAGGAAGACAACGAGAGCTAGAGGAGCAAAACCACAGCTCGAGGAACAAAACCAGAGCCCGAGGAACGAAACCAGAGCCCGAGGAACAAAACCAGATCCCGAAGAACAAAAGGAGGGCCCGAGGAATAAAACGAGACCCCGAGGAAAAAAACTAGCCCTCGAGGAAGAAAAGCAGATCCCGAGGAAGAAAACCAGAGCCCGAGGAAGACAACGAGAGCTAGAGGAGCAAAACCACAGCTCGAGGAACAAAACGAGCTCCCGAGGAAAGAAACCAGAGCCCGAGGAACAAAACCAGATCCCGAGGAACAAAACCAGATCGCGAAGAACAAAAGGAGGCCCCAAGGAACAAAACCAGAGCCCGTGGAATTATACTAGAGTCCGAGGAACAAAACCAGAGCCCGAGGAAAAAAACCAGAGCCTGAGGAACAAAAGCAGAGCCCGTGGAATTAAACCAGAGCCCGGGGAACAAAACCAGAGCCCGAGAAAAAAAAGCAGGGGCAGAGGAACAAAAAAAGAGGCCGAGGAACAATACCAGAGCCCGAGGAACAAAACCAGAGCCCGAGGAACAAAACCAGAGACCGAGGAAGAAATGGTGGGCCTGAGGAACAAAACGAGACCCGTGGACCCAAACCAGAGCCCGAGGAGCTAAAGCAGAGCTGGAAGAACAAAACCAGAACCCGGGGAACAAAACCAGCCATCGAGGAAGAAAACCAGAGCCCGAGGAAGAAAACCAGAGCCCGAGGAAGACAACCAGAGCTAGAGGAGCAAAACCACAGCTCGAGGAACAAAACCAGAGCCCGAGGAAAGAAACCAGAGCCCGAGGAACGACACCAGACCCCGAGGAACAAAACCAGAGCCCGAGGAACAAAAGGAGGGCCCGAGAAAAAAACGAGACCCCGAGGAATAAAACTAGCCCTCGAGGAAGAAAACCAGAGGCCGAGGAAGACAACCAGAGCTAGAGGAGCAAAACCACAGCTCGAGGAACAAAACCAGAGCCCGAGGAAAGAAACCAGAGCCCGAGGAACGAAACCAGAGCCCGAGGAACAAAACCAGATCCCGAAGAACAAAAGGAGGGCCCGAGAAAAAAACGAGACCCCGAGGAATAAAACTATCCCTCGAGGAAGAAAACCAGAGGCCGAGGAAGACAACCAGAGCTAGAGGAGCAAAACCACAGCTCGAGGAACAAAACGAGCTCCCGAGGAAAGAAACCAGAGCCCGAGGAACAAAACCAGATCCCGAGGAACAAAACCAGATCGCGAAGAACAAAAGGAGGCCCCAAGGAACAAAACCAGAGCCCGTGGAATTATACTAGAGTCCGAGGAACAAAACCAGAGCCCGAGGAAAACAACCAGAGCCTGAGGAACAAAAGCAGAGCCCATGGAACTAAACCAGAGCACGGGGAACAAAACCAGAGGCCGAGAAAAAAAAACAGGGGCAGAGGAACAAAAAAAGAGGCCGAGGAACAATACCAGAGCCCGAGGAACAAAACCAGATCGCGAAGAACAAAAGGAGGCCCCAAGGAACAAAACCAGAGCCCGTGGAATTATACTAGAGTCCGAGGAACAAAACCAGAGCCCGAGGAAAAAAACCAGAGCCTGAGGAACAAAACCAGAGCCAATGGAACTAAACCAGAGCTCGAGGAACAAAACCAGAACCCGAGAAATTAAACCAGAGCCCGAGGAAGAACACCAGAACCCGAGGCACAAAACCAGAGACCGAGGAACAAATGGTGGGCCTGAGGAACAAAACGAGACCCGTGGACCCAAACCAGAGCCCGAGGAGTTAAAGCAGAGCTGGAAGAACAAAACCAGAGCCCGGGGAACAAAACCAGCCGTCGAGGAAGAAAACCAGAGCCTGAGGAAGAAAACCAGAGCCTGAGGAAGACAACCAGATCTAGAGGAGCAAAACCACAGCTCGAGGAACAAAACCAGAGCCCGAGGAAAGAAAGCAGAGCCTGAGGAACAAAACCAGATCCCGAGGAACAAAACCAGCTCCCGAAGAACAAAAGGAGGGCCCGAGGAATAAAAAACAGAGCCCGAGGAACAGAATTAGCCCTCGAGGAAGAAAACCAGAGCCCGAGGAAGACAATGAGAGCTAGAGGAGCAAAACCACAGCTCGAGGAACAAAACAAGAGCCCGAGGAAGAAAACCAGAGCCCGAGGAACAAAACCAGATCCCGAAGAACAAAAGGAGGGCCCGAGGAATAAAAGCAGAGCCCAAGGAAAAAAAACTAGCCCTCGAGGAAGAAAAGCAGAGCCCGAGGAAGAAAACCAGAGCCCGAGGAAGACAACCAGAGCTAGAGGAGCAAAACCACAGCTCGAGGAACAAAACGAGCTCCCGAGGAAAGAAACCAGAGCCCGAGGAACAAAACCAGATCCCGAGGAACAAAACCAGATCGCGAAGAACAAAAGGAGGCCCCAAGGAACAAAACCAGAGCCCGTGGAATTATACTAGAGTCCGAGGAACAAAACCAGAGCCCGAGGAAAAAAACCAGAGCCTGAGGAACAAAAGCAGAGCCCGTGGAATTTAACCAGAGCCCGGGGAACAAAACTAGAGGCCGAGAAAAAAAAGCAGGGGCAGAGGAACAAAAAAAGAGGCCGAGGAACAATACCAGAGCCCGAGGAAGAAAAGCAGAGCCCGAGGAACAAAACCAGAGACCGAGGAAGAAATGGTGGGCCTGAGGAATAAAACGAGACCCGTGGACCCAAACCAGAGCCCGAGGAGCTAAAGCAGAGCTGGAAGAACAAAACCAGAACCCGGGGAACAAAACCAGCCGTCGAGGAAGAAAACCAGAGCCCGAGGAAGAAAAGCAGATCCCGAGGAAGACAACCAGAGCTAGAGGAGCAAAACCACAGCTCGAGGAACAAAACCAGAGCCCGAGGAAAGAAACCAGAGCCCGAGGAACGAAACCAGATCCCGACGAACAAAACCAGCTCCCGAAGAACAAAAGGAGGGCCCGAGGAAAAAAACGAGACCCCGAGGAATAAAACTAGCCCTCGAGGAAGAAAACCAGAGCCCGAGGAAGACAACCAGAGCTAGAGGAGCAAAACCACAGCTTGAGGAACAAAACCAGAGCCCGAGGAAAAAAACCAGAGCCCGAGAAAGAAAACCAGAGCCCGAGGAACAAAACCAGATCCTGAAGAACAAAAGGAGGGCCCGAGGAATAAAAGCAGAGCCCGAGGAACAAAACTAGCCCTCGAGGAAGAAAAGCAGAGCCCGAGGAAGAAAACCAGAGCCCGAGGAAGACAACCAGAGCTAGAGGAGCAAAACCACAGCTCGAGGAACAAAACGAGCTCCCGAGGAAAGAAACCAGAGCCCGAGGAACAAAACCAGATCCCGAGGAACAAAACCAGATCGCGAAGAACAAAAGGAGGCCCCAAGGAACAAAACCAGAGCCCGTGGAATTATACTAGAGTCCGAGGAACAAAACCAGAGCCCGAGGAAAAAAACCAGAGCCTGAGGAACAAAAGCAGAGCCCGTGGAATTAAACCAGAGCCCGGGGAACAAAACTAGAGGCCGAAAAAAAAAAGCAGGGGCAGAGGAACAAAAAAAGAGGCCGAGGAACAATACCAGAGCCCGAGGAAGAAAACCAGAGCCCGAGGAACAAAACCAGAGACCGAGGAAGAAATGGTGGGCCTGAGGAACAAAACGAGACCTGTGGACCCAAACCAGAGCCCGAGGAGCTAAAGCAGAGCTGGAAGAACAAAACCAGAACCCGGGGAACAAAACCAGCCGTCGAGGAAGAAAACGAGAGCCCGAGGAAGAAAACCAGAGCCCGAGGAAGACAACCAGAGCTAGAGGAGCAAAACCACAGCTCGAGGAGCAAAACCAGAGCCCGAGGAAAGAAACCAGAGCCCGAGGAACGAAACCAGAGCCCGAGGAAAACAACCAGAGCCTGAGGAACAAAAGTAGAGCCCATGGAACTAAACCAGAGCACGGGGAACAAAACCAGAGGCCGAGAAAAAAAAGCAGGGGCAGAGGAACAAAAAAAGAGCCCGAGGAACAATACCAGAGCCCGAGGAACAAAACCAGATCCCGAAGAACAAAAGGAGGGCCCGAGGAATAAAACGAGACCCCGAGGAACAAAACTAGCCCTCGAGGAAGAAAAGCAGAGCCCGAGGAAGAAAACCAGAGCCCGAGGAAGACAACCAGAGCTAGAGGAGCAAAACCACAGCTCGAGGAAGACAACCAGAGCTAGAGGAGCAAAACAAGAGCCTGAGGAAGAAAACCAGAGCCCGAGGAACAAAACCAGATCCCGAAGAACAAAAGGAGGGCCCGAGGAATAAAAGCAGAGCCCGAGGAAAAAAACTAGCCCTCGAGGAAGAAAAGCAGAGCCCGAGGAAGAAAACCAGAGCCCGAGGAAGACAACCAGAGCTAGAGGAGCAAAACCCCAGCTCGAGGAACAAAACGAGCTCCCGAGGAAAGAAACCAGAGCCCGAGGAACAAAACCAGATCCCGAGGAACAAAACCAGATCGCGAAGAACAAAAGGAGGCCCCAAGGAACAAAACCAGAGCCCGTGGAATTATACTAGAGTCCGAGGAACAAAACCAGAGCCCGAGGAAAACAACCAGAGCCTGAGGAACAAAAGCAGAGCCCATGGAACTAAACCAGAGCACGGGGAACAAAACCAGAGGCCGAGAAAAAAAAACAGGGGCAGAGGAATAAAAAAAGAGGCCGAGGAACAATACCAGAGCCCGAGGAACAAAACCAGATCGCGAAGAACAAAAGGAGGCCCCAAGGAACAAAACCAGAGCCCGTGGAATTATACTAGAGTCCGAGGAACAAAACCAGAGCCCGAGGAAAAAAACCAGAGCCTGAGGAACAAAACCAGAGCCAATGGAACTAAACCAGAGCTCGAGTAACAAAACCAGAACCCGAGAAATTAAACCAGAGCCCGAGGAAGAACACCAGAACCCGAGGCACAAAACCAGAGACGGAGGAACAAATGGTGGGCCTGAGGAACAAAACGAGACCCGTGGACCCAAACCAGAGCCCGAGGAGTTAAAGCAGAGCTGGAAGAACAAAACCAGAGCCCGGGGAACAAAACCAGCCGTCGAGGAAGAAAACCAGAGCCTGAGGAAGAAAACCAGAGCCTGAGGAAGACAACCAGATCTAGAGGAGCAAAACCACAGCTCGAGGAACAAAACCAGAGCCCGAGGAAAGAAACCAGAGCCTGAGGAACGAAACCAGATCCCGAGGAACAAAACCAGCTCCCGAAGAACAAAAGGAGGGCCCGAGGAATAAAAAACAGAGCCCGAGGAACAGAATTAGCCCTCGAGGAAGAAAACCAGAGCACGAGGAAGACAACGAGAGCTAGAGGAGCAAAACCACAGCTCGAGGAACAAAACCAGAGCCCGAGGAACGAAACCAGAGCCCGAGGAACAAAACCAGATCGCGAAGAACAAAAGGAGGGCCCGAGGAATAAAAGCAGAGCCCGAGGAAAAAAACTAGCCCTCGAGGAAGAAAAGCAGAGCCCGAGGAAGAAAACCAGAGCCCGAGGAAGACAACCAGAGCTAGAGGAGCAAAACCACAGCTCGAGGAACAAAACGAGCTCCCGAGGAAAGAAACCAGAGCCCGAGGAACAAAACCAGATCCCGAGGAACAAAACCAGATCGCGAAGAACAAAAGGAGGCCCCAAGGAACAAAACCAGAGCCCGTGGAATTATACTAGAGTCCGAGGAACAAAACCAGAGCCCGAGGAAAAAAACCAGTGCCTCAGGAACAAAACCAGAGCCAATGGAACTAAACCAGAGCTCGAGGAACAAAACCAGAACCCGAGAAATTAAACCAGAGCCCGAGGAAGAACACCAGAACCCGAGGAACAAAACCAGAGACGGAGGAACAAATGGTGGGCCCGAGGAACAAAACGAGACCCGTGGACCGAAACCAGAGCCCGAGGAGCTAAAGCAGAGCTGGAAGAACAAAAGCAGAGCCCGGGGATCAAAACCAGCCCTCGAGGAAGAAAACCAGAGCCCGAGGAAGACAACCAGAGCTAGAGGAGCAAAACCACAGCTCGAGGAACAAAACCAGAGCCCGAGGAAAGAAACCAGAGCCCGAGGAACGAAACCAGAGCCCGAGGAACAAAACCAGATCCCGAAGAACAAAAGGAGGGCCCGAGGAATAAAACGAGACCCCGAGGAACAAAACTAGCCCTCGAGGAAGAAAAGCAGAGCCCGAGGAAGAAAACCAGAGCCCGAGGAAGACAACCAGAGCTAGAGGAGCAAAACCACAGCTCGAGGAAGACAACCAGAGCTAGAGGAGCAAAACAAGAGCCCGAGGAAGAAAACCAGAGCCCGAGGAACAAAACCAGATCCCGAAGAACAAAAGGAGGGCCCGAGGAATAAAAGCAGAGCCCGAGGAAAAAAACTAGCCCTCGAGGAAGAAAAGCAGAGCCCGAGGAAGAAAACCAGAGCCCGAGGAAGACAACGAGAGCTAGAGGAGCAAATCCCCAGCTCGAGGAACAAAACGAGCTCCCGAGGAAAGAAACCAGAGCCCGAGGAACAAAACCAGATCCCGAGGAACAAAACCAGATCGCGAAGAACAAAAGGAGGCCCCAAGGAACAAAACCAGAGCCCGTGGAATTATACTAGAGTCCGAGGAACAAAACCAGAGCCCGAGGAAAACAACCAGAGCCTGAGGAACAAAAGCAGAGCCCATGGAACTAAACCAGAGCACGGGGAACAAAACCAGAGGCCGAGAAAAAAAAGCAGGGGCAGAGGAACAAAAAAAGAGGCCGAGGAACAATACCAGAGCCCGAGGAAAAAAACCAGATCGCGAAGAGCAAAAGGAGGCCCCAAGGAACAAAACCAGAGCCCGAGGAAAAAAACCAGAGCCTGAGGAACAAAACCAGAGCCAATGGAACTAAACCAGAGCTCGAGGAACAAAACCAGAACCCGAGAAATTAAACCAGAGCCCGAGGAAGAACACCAGAACCCGAGGCACAAAACCAGAGACCGAGGAACAAATGGTGGGCCTGAGGAACAAAACGAGACCCGTGGACCCAAACCAGAGCCCGAGGAGTTAAAGCAGAGCTGGAAGAACAAAACCAGAGCCCGGGGAACAAAACCAGCCGTCGAGGAAGAAAACCAGAGCCTGAGGAAGAAAACCAAAGCCTGAGGAAGACAACCAGATCTAGAGGAGCAAAACCACAGCTCGAGGAACAAAACCAGAGCCCGAGGAAAGAAACCAGAGCCTGAGGAACGAAACCAGATCCCGAGGAACAAAACCAGCTCCAGAAGAACAGAAGGAGGGCCCGAGGAATAAAAAACAGAGCCCGAGGAACAGAATTAGCCCTCGAGGAAGAAAACCAGAGCCCGAGGAAGACAACGAGAGCTAGAGGAGCAAAACCACAGCTCGAGGAACAAAACCAGAGCCCGAGGAACGAAACCAGAGCCCGAGGAACAAAACCAGATCCCGAAGAACAAAAGGAGGGCCCGAGGAATAAAAGCAGAGCCCGAGGAAAAAAACTAGACCTCGAGGAAGAAAAGCAGAGCCCGAGGAAGAAAACCAGAGCCCGAGGAAGACAACCAGAGCTAGAGGAGCAAAACCCCAGCTCGAGGAACAAAACGAGCTCCCGAGGAAAGAAACCAGAGCCCGAGGAACAAAACCAGATCCCGAGGAACAAAACCAGATCGCGAAGAACAAAAGGAGGCCCCAAGGAACAAAACCAGAGCCCGTGGAATTATACTAGAGTCCGAGGAACAAAACCAGAGCCCGAGGAAAAAAACCAGAGCCTGAGGAACAAAAGCAGAGCCCGTGGAATTAAACCAGAGCCCGGGGAACAAAACCAGAGCCCGAGAAAAAAAAGCAGGGGCAGAGGAACAAAAAAAGAGGCCGAGGAACAATACCAGAGCCCGAGGAAGAAAACCAGAGCCCGAGGAACAAAACCAGATCCCGAAGAACAAAAGGAGGGCCTGAGGAAAAAAACAAGACCCCGAGGAATAAAACTAGCCCTCGAGGAAGAAAACCAGAGCCCGAGGAAGACAACCAGAGCTAGAGGAGCAAAGCCACAGCTTGAGGAACAAAACCAGAGCCCGAGGAAAAAAACCAGAGCCCGAGAAAGAAAACCAGAGCCCGAGGAACAAAACCAGATCCTGAAGAACAGAAGGAGGGCCCGAGGAATAAAACCAGACCCCGAGGAACAAAACTAGCCCTCGAGGAAGAAAAGCAGAGCCCGAGGAAGAAAACCAGAGCCCGAGGAAGACAACGAGAGCTAGAGGAGCAAAACCACAGCTCGAGGAACAAAACGAGCTCCCGAGGAAAGAAACCAGAGCCCGAGGAACAAAACCAGATCCCGAGGAACAAAACCAGATCGCGAAGAACAAAAGGAGGCCCCAAGGAACAAAACCAGAGCCCGTGGAATTATACTAGAGTCCGAGGAACAAAACCAGAGCCCGAGGGAAAAAACCAGAGCCTGAGGAACAAAACCAGAGCCAATGGAACTAAACCAGAGCTCGAGGAACAAAACCAGAACCCGAGAAATTAAACCAGAGCCCGAGGAAGAACACCAGAACCCGAGGAACAAAACCAGAGACGGAGGAACAAATGGTGGGCCCGAGGAACAAAACGAGACCCGTGGACCCAAACCAGAGCCCGAGGAGCTAAAGCAGAGCTGGAAGAACAAAAGCAGAGCCCGGGGATCAAAACCAGCCCTCGAGGAAGAAAACCAGAGCCCGAGGAAGACAACCAGAGCTAGAGGAGCAAAACCACAGCTCGAGGAACAAAACCAGAGCCCGAGGAAAGAAACCAGAGCCCGAGGAACGAAACCAGAGCCCGAGGAACAAAACCAGATCCCGAAGAACAAAAGGAGGGCCCGAGGAATAAAACGAGACCCCGAGGAACAAAACTAGCCCTCGAGGAAGAAAAGCAGAGCCCGAGGAAGAAAACCAGAGCCCGAGGAAGACAACCAGAGCTAGAGGAGCAAAACCACAGCTCGAGGAAGACAACCAGAGGTAGAGGAGCAAAACAAGAGCCCGAGGAAGAAAACCAGAGCCCGAGGAACAAAACCAGATCCCGAAGAACAAAAGGAGGGCCCGAGGAATAAAAGCAGAGCCCGAGGAAAAAAACTAGACCTCGAGGAAGAAAAGCAGAGCCCGAGGAAGAAAACCAGAGCCCGAGGAAGACAACGAGAGCTAGAGGAGCAAAACCCCAGCTCGAGGAACAAAACGAGCTCCCGAGGAAAGAAACCAGAGCCCGAGGAACAAAACCAGATCCCGAGGAACAAAACCAGATCGCGAAGAACAAAAGGAGGCCCCAAGGAACAAAACCAGAGCCCGTGGAATTATACTAGAGTCCGAGGAACAAAACCAGAGCCCGAGGAAAACAACCAGAGCCTGAGGAACAAAAGCAGAGCCCATGGAACTAAACCAGAGCACGGGGAACAAAACCAGAGGCCGAGAAAAAAAAGCAGGGGCAGAGGAACAAAAAAAGAGGCCGAGGAACAATACCAGAGCCCGAGGAAAAAAACCAGATCGATAAGAGCAAAAGGAGGCCCCAAGGAACAAAACCAGAGCCCGAGGAAAAAAACCAGAGCCTGAGGAACAAAACCAGAGCCAATGGAACTAAACCAGAGCTCGAGGAACAAAACCAGAACCCGAGAAATTAAACCAGAGCCCGAGGAAGAACACCAGAACCCGAGGCACAAAACCAGAGACCGAGGAACAAATGGTGGGCCTGAGGAACAAAACGAGACCCGTGGACCCAAACCAGAGCCCGAGGAGTTAAAGCAGAGCTGGAAGAACAAAACCAGAGCCCGGGGAACAAAACCAGCCGTCGAGGAAGAAAACCAGAGCCCGAGGAAAAAAACCAGAGCCTGAGGAAGAAAACCAGAGCCAATGGAACTTAAACAGAGCCCGAGGAAAGAAACCAGAGCCTGAGGAACGAAACCAGATCCCGAGGAACAAAACCAGATCCCGAAGAACAAAAAGAGGGCCCGAGGAAAAAAACCAGAGCCCGTGGAATTATACTAGAGTCCGAGGAAAAAAACCAGAGCCCGAGGAAAAAAACCAGAGCCTGAGGAACAAAAGCAGAGCACGTGAAACTAAACCAGAGCCCGGGGAACAAAACCAGAGGATGAGAAAAAAAAACACGGGCAGAGGAACAAAAAAAGAGGTCGAGGAACAATACCAGAGCCCGAGAAATTAAACCAGAGCCCGAAGAAGAAAACCAGAACCCGAGGAAGAAACGGTGGGCCCGAGGAACAAAATGAGACCCGTGGACCCAAACCAGAGCCCGAGGAGCTAAAGCAGAGCTGGAAGAACAAAAACAGAGCCCGGGGAACAAAACCAGCCCTCGAGGAAGAAAAGCAGAGCCCGAGGAAGAAAACCAGAGCCCGAGAAACAAAAGCAGGGGCAGAGGAAGAAAAGCAGAGCCCGAGGAAGAAAACCAGAGCTCGAGGAAGAAAACCAGAGCCCGAGAAACAAAAGCAGGGGCAGAGGAAGAAAAGCAGAGGCCGAGGAACAAAACCAGAGCCCGAGGAACAAAGCCAGAGCCCGAGGAACAAAAACAGAGCCCAAGGAACTAAACTAGAGCCCGAGGAACAAAACCAGAGCCCGAGGAAGAGAAGCAGAGCCCGCGGAACAATACCAGTGGCCGAGGAACAAAACCAGAGCTCGAGAAAAAAAAGCAGCGGCAGAGGAACAAAAGCAGAGGCCGAGGAACAAAACCAGAGACCGAGGAAAAATAGGAGTGTACAAGGAAAAAAAGCAGAGCCCATGGAACAAAACCAGAGCCCGAGTAGAAAAACCAGAGCTGGAGGAACAAAACCAGAGCCCGTGGAACTAAACCAGAGCCCGAGGAAGAAAAGCAGAGCCCGAGGAACAGAACCAGAGCCCGTGGAACTAAACCAGAGGCCGAGGAACAAAACCAGAGCCCGAGAAAAAAAAGCAGGGGTATAGGAACGAAAGCAGAGGCCGAGGAACAAAACCAGAGCTCGAGGAAGAAAACCAGAGCCCGAGAAACAAAAGCAGGGGCAGAGAAAGAAAAGCAGAGGCCGAGGAAGAAAACCAGAGCTCGAGGAAGAAAACGAGAGCCCGAGAAAAAAAAGCAGGGGTAGAGGAAGAAAAGCAGAGGCCGAGGAACAAAACCAGAGCCCAAGGAATAAAACTAGAGCCCGAGGAACAAAACCAGAGCCCGCGGAACAAAAGCAGAGCCCGAGGAATTAAACCAGAGTCAGAGGAACAAAACCAGAGCCCGTGGAACTAAACCAGAGCCCGAGGAACAAAACCAGAGCCCGTGGAAATAAACCAGAGCCCGAGGAATAAAACCAGATCCCGAGAAAAATAAGCAGGGGCAGAGGAACAAAAGCAGAGGCCGAGGAACAAAACCAGAGCTCAAGGAATAAAACCAGAGCCCGAGGAACAAAACCAGAGCCCGAGGAAGAAAGTCAGAGCCCGAGGAACAAAACCAGAGCCCGTGGAACTAAACCAGAGCCCGAGGAACAAAACCAGAGCCCGTGGAAATAAACCAGAGCCCGAGGAATAAAACCAGATCCCGAGAAAAATAAGCAGGGGCAGAGGAACAAAAGCAGAGGCCGAGGAACAAAACCAGAGCTCGAGGAAGAAAACCAGAACCCCAGAAACAAAAGCAGGGGCAGAGGAAGAAAAGCAGAGGCCGAGGAACAAAACCAGAGCCCGAGGAATAAAACCAGAGCCTGAGGAACAAAAGTAGAGCCTGAGGAAGAAAGCTGGAGCATGAGGAACAAAACCAGAGCCCGTGGAACAGTACCAGAGCCCGAGGAAAAAAAACAGAGCTGGAAGAAGAAAATCAAAGCCCGAGGAACAACACCAGAACCCGAGGAACAAAACCAGAGCCCAAGGAATTGAACTAGAGCCCGAGGAACAAAACCAGAGCCCGAGGAAGAAAACCAGAGCGCGAGAAAGAAAACCAGAGCCCGAGGAAGAAAACCAGAGCCCATGGAACTAACCCAGAGCCCGATGAAGAAAACCAGCGCCCGTGGAAGAGAACCAGAGCCCGTGGAACTAAACCAGTGGCCGAGGAACAAAACCAGAGCCCGAGAAAAAAAAGCAGGGGTATAGGAACGAAAGCAGAGGCGGAGGAACAAAACCAGAGCTCGAGGAAGTAAACCAGAGCCCGAGAAACAAAAGCAGGGGCAGAGGCAGAAAAGCAGAGGCCGAGGAACAAAATCAGAGTCCATGGAATAAAACCAGAGCCCGAGGAACAGAACCAGAGCCCGAGGAACAAAACCAGAGCCCAAGGAATAAAACCAGAGCCCGAGGAACAAAACCAGAGCCCAAGGAAGAAAGCCAGAGCCCGAGGAACAAATCCAGAGCCCGTGGAACAGTACCAGAGCACGAGGAAAAAAAACAGAGCTGGAGGAAGAAAACCAGAGCCCGAGGAATCAAATCATAGCCCGAGGAACAAAACCAGAGCCCGAGAAAAAAAACCAGAGCCCGAGGAACAAAACCAGAGCCGAGGGAAAAAAACAGAGCCTGAGGAACAAAACCAGAGCCAATGGAACTAAAACAGAGTCCGAGGACCAAACCCAGAGTCCGAGGAAGAAAACCAGAGCTTGAGAAAGAAAACCAGAGGCCGAGGAAGAAAACCAGGACCCGAGGAACAAAACGAGAGCCCGACGAAAAAACCAGAGCCCGAGGAAAAATAGGAGGGCCAGAGGAACAAAACCACAGCCCATGGAACAAAACCAGAACCCATGTAGAAAAACCAGAGCTGGAGGAACAAAACCAGAGCCCGTGGAACTAAACCAGAGCCCGAGGAAGAGAAGCAGAGCCCGTGGAACTAAACCAGAGCCCGAGGAAGAAAACCAGAGCTCGAGGAAGAAAACCAGAACCCTAGAAAAAAAAGCAGGGGTAGAGGAAGAAAAGCAGAGGCCGAGGAACAAAACCAGAGCCCGAGGAACAAAGCCAGAGCCCGAGGAAAAAAACCAGAGCACAAGGAATTAAACTAGAGCCCGAGGAACAAAACCAGAGCCCGCGGAACAAAAGCAGAGCCCGAGGAATTAAATCAGAGCCAGAGGAACAAAACCAGAGACCGTGGAAATAAACCAGAGCCCGAGGAACAAAACCAGAGCCCGTGGAAATAAACCAGAGCCCGAGGAATAAAACCAGAGCCCGTGGAAATAAACCAGAGCCCGAGGAATAAAACCAGATCCCGAGAAAAATAAGCAGGGGTAGAGGAACAAAAGCAGAGGCCGAGGAAAAAAAACAGAGTTCAAGGAAGAAAACCAGAGCCCGAGAAACAAAAGCAGAGGCCGAGGAACAAAACCAGAGACCAAGGAATAAAACCAGAGTCCGAGGAAGAAAACCAGAGCGTGAGAAAGAAAACCAGAGCCCAAGGAAGAAAACCAGAAGCCGAGGAACAAAACGAGAGCCCGAGGAAAAAAACCAGAGCCCGAGGAAAAATAGGAGGGCCAGAGGAACAAAACCACAGCCCATGGAACAAAACCAGAACCCGTGTAGAAAAACCAGAGCTGGAGGAACAAAACCAGAGCCCGTGGAACTAAACCAGAGCCCAAGGAACAAATCCAGAGCTCGAGAAAAAAAAGCAGGGGCAGAGGAACAAAATCAGAGGCCAAGGAAAAAAAACAGAGCCCGGGGAAAAATAGGAGTGTACAAGGAAAAAGAGCAGAGCCCATGGAACAAAACCAGAGCCCGAGTAGAAAAACCACAGCTGGAGGAACAAAACCAGAGCCCGTGGAACTAAACCAGAGCCCGAGGAAGAAAAGCAGAGCCCGAGGAACAGAACCAGAGCCCGTGGAAATAAACCAGAGGCCGAGGAACAAAACCAGAGCCCGAGAAAAAAAAGCAGGGGTATAGGAACGAAAGCAGAGGCCGAGGAACAAAACCAGAGCTCGAGGAAGAAAACCAGAGCCCGAGAAACAAAAGCAGGGGCAGAGGAAGAAAAGCAGAGGCCGAGGAAGAAAACCAGAACTCGAGGAAGAAAACCAGAGGCCGAGAAAAAAAAGCAGGGGCAGAGGAAGAAAAGCAGAGGCCAAGGAACAAAACCAGAGCCTGAGGAAACAAAGCCAGAGCCCGAGGAAAAAAAACAGAGCCCAAGGAATTAAACTAGAGCCCGAGGAACAAAACCAGAGCCCGCGGAACAAAAGCAGAGCCCGAGGAATTAAATCAGAGCCAGAGGAACAAAACCAGAGACCGTGGAAATAAACCAGAGCCCGAGGAACAAAACCAGAGCCCGTGCAAATAAACCAGAGCCCGAGGAATAAAACCAGATCCCGAGAAAAATAAGCAGGGGCAGAGGAACAAAAGCAGAGGCCGAGGAACAAAACCAGAGCTCAAGGAAAAAAACCAGAGCCCGAGAAACAAAAGCAGAGGCCGAGGAACAAAACCAGAGAAAAAGGAATAAAACCAGAGCCCAAGGAACAAAACCAGAGCCCGAGGAAGAAAGTCAGAGCCCGAGGAACAAAACCAGAGCCCGTGGAACAGTACCAGAGCCCGAGGAAAAAAAACAGAGCTGGAGGCAGAAAACCAGAGCCCAAGGAATTAAACCAGAGCCCGAGGAACAGAATCAGAGCCAGAAGAACTAAACCAGAGCCCAAGGAACAAAACCAGAGCCCGTGGAACTAAACAGAGCCCGAGGAACAGAAGCAGAGCCAGTGGAACTAAACCAGAGCCCGAGGAAAAAAAACAGAGCTGGAGGAAGAACACCAGAGCCCTAGGAAAAACACCAGAGCCCGAGGAACAACACCAGAGCCGAGGAAGAAAACCAGAGCCCAAGGAACTAAACCAGAGGCCGAGGAACAAAACCAGAGCCCGAGAAAAAAAAGCAGGGTTATAGGAACGAAAGCAGAGGCCGAGGAACAAAACCAGAGCTCGAGGAAGAAAACCAGAGCCCGAGAAACAAAAGCAGGGGCAGAGGAAGAAAAGCAGAGGCCGAGGAACAAAACCAGAGCCCAAGGAATATAAACAGAGCCCGAGGCATTAAACTAGAGCCCGAGGAACAAAACCAGAGCCCGCGGAACAAAAGCAGAGCCCGAGGAATTAAACCAGAGCCAGACGAACAAAACCAGAGCCCGTGGAACTAAACCAGAGCCCGAGGAACAAAACCAGAGCCCGTGCAAATAAACCAGAGCCCGAGGAATAAAACCAGATCCCGAGAAAAATAAGCAGGGGCAGAGGAACAAAAGCAGAGGCCGAGGAACAAAACCAGAGCTCAAGGAAAAAAACCAGAGCCCGAGAAACAAAAGCAGAGGCCGAGGAACAAAACCAGAGAAAAAGGAATAAAACCAGAGCCCAAGGAACAAAACCAGAGCCCGAGGAAGAAAGTCAGAGCCCGAGGAACAAAACCAGAGCCCGTGGAACAGTACCAGAGCCCGAGGAAAAAAAACAGAGCTGGAGGCAGAAAACCAGAGCCCAAGGAATTAAACCAGAGCCCGAGGAACAGAATCAGAGCCAGAAGAACTAAACCAGAGCCCAAGGAACAAAACCAGAGCCCGTGGAACTAAACAGAGCCCGAGGAACAGAAGCAGAGCCAGTGGAACTAAACCAGAGCCCGAGGAAAAAAAACAGAGCTGGAGGAAGAACACCAGAGCCCTAGGAAAAACACCAGAGCCGAGGAAGAAAACCAGAGCCCAAGGAACTAAACCAGAGGCCGAGGAACAAAACCAGAGCCCGAGAAAAAAAAGCAGGGGTATAGGAACGAAAGCAGAGGCCGAGGAACAAAACCAGAGCTCGAGGAAGAAAACCAGAGCCCGAGAAACAAAAGCAGGGGCAGAGGAAGAAAAGCAGAGGCCGAGGAACAAAACCAGAGCCCGAGGCATTAAACTAGAGCCCGAGGAACAAAACCAGAGCCCGCGGAACAAAAGCAGAGCCCGAGGAATTAAACCAGAGCCAGACGAACAAAACCAGAGCCCGTGGAACTAAACCAGAGCCCGAGGAACAAAACCAGAGCCCGTGGAAATAAACCAGAGCCCGAGGAATAAAACCAGATCCCGAGAAAAATAAGCAGGGGCAGAGGAACAAAAGCAGAGGCCGAGGAACAAAACCAGAGCTCAAGGAAGAAAACCAGGGCCCGAGAAACAAAAGCAGAGGCCGAGGAACAAAACCAGAGCCCAAGGAATAAAACCAGAGCCCGAGGAACAAAACCAGAGCCCAAGGAAGAAAGTCAGAGCCCGAGGAATAAAACCAGAGCCCGTGGAATAGTACCAGAGCCCGAGGAAAAAAAACAGAGCTGGAGGAAGAAAACCAGAGCCCGAGGAATTACACCAGAGCCCGAGGAACAGAATCAGATCCCGAAGAACTAAACCAGAGCCCGAGGAACAAAACCAGAGCCCGTGGAACTAAACCAGAGCCCAAGGAAAAAAACCAGAGCTGGAGGAAGAACACCAGAGCCCTAGGAAAAACACCAGAGCCCGAGGAACAACACCAGAGCCCAGGAAGAAAACCAGAGACCAAGGAATTAAACCAGAGCCCGAGGAACAAAAGCAGGGGCAGAGGAAGAAAAGCAGAGGCCGAGGAACAAAACCAGAGCCCAAGGAATAAAACCAGAGCCCGAGGAACAAAACCAGAGCTGGAGGAAGAAAACCAGAGCCCGAGAAACAAAAGCAGCGGCAGAGGAAGAAAAGCAGAGCCCGAGGAAGAAAACCAGAGCTCGAGGAAGAAAACCAGAGCCCGAGAAACAAAAGCAGGGGCAGAGGAAGAAAAGCAGAGGCCGAGGAACAAAACCAGAGCCCGAGGAACAAAGCCAGAGCCCGAGGAACAAAACCAGAGCCCAAGGAATTAAACTAGAGCCCGAGGAACAAAACCAGAGCCCGTGGAACAGTACCAGAGCCCGAGGAAAAAAAACAGAGCTGGAGGAAGAAAACCAGAGCCCGAGGAATTAAACCGTAGCCCGAGGAACAAAACCAGAGCCCAAGGAATTAAACCAGATCCTGAGGAACAAAACCAGAGCCCGAGCGAAAAAAACAGAGCCTGAGGAACAAAACCAGAGCCAGTGGAACTAAAACAGAGTCCGAGGAACAAAACCAGAGCCCGAGGAAGAAAACCAGAGCGTGAGAAAGAAAACCAGAGGCCGAGAAAGAAAACCAGGACCCGAGGAAAAAAACGAGAGCCCGAGGAAAAAAACCAGAGCCCGAGGAAAAATAGGAGGGACAGAGGAACAAAACCAGAGCCCATGGCACAAAACCAGAACCCGAGTAGAAAAACCAGAGCTGGAGGAACAAAACCAGGGCCCGTGGAACTAAACCAGAGCCCGAGGAACAGAAGCAGAGCCAGGGAACTAAACCGGAGCACGAGGAACAAAACCAGAGCTCGAGAAAAAAAAGCAGGGGCAGAGGAACAAAATCAGAAGCCAAGGAAAAAAAACAGAGACCGGGGAAAAATAGGAGTGTACAAGGAAAAAAAGCAGAGCCCGTGGAACTAAACCAGAGGACGAGGAACAAAACCAGAGCCCGAGAAAAAACAGCAGGGGTATAGGAACGAAAGCAGAAGCCGAGGAACAAAACCAGAGCTCAAGGAAGAAAACCAGAGCCCGAGAAACAAAAGCAGAGGCCGAGGAAGAAAAGCAGAGGCCGAGGAACAAAACCAGAGCCCAAGGAATAAAACCAGAGCTCGAGGAACAAAACCAGAGCCCGAGGAACAAAGCCAGAGCCCGAGGAAAAAAACCAGAGCCCGTGGAACAGTACCAGAGCCCGAGGAAAAAAACCAGAGCTGGAGGAAGAAAACCAGAGCCCGAGGAACAAAACCAGAGCCTGAGGAACAAAACCAGAGCTCGTGGAACTAAACCAGAGCCCGGGAAACAAAACTAGAGCCCGAGAAAATAAAGCAGGGCAGAGTAACAAAATCAGAGACCGAGGAACAAAACCAGAGCCGAGGAAAAATAGGAGGGTCCGAGGAACAAATCCAGAGCCCATGGAACAAAACCAGAGCCCGAGTAGAAAAACCAGAGCTCGAGGAACAAAACCAGAGCCCGTGGAATTAAACCAGACCCCGAGGAACAAAACCAGAGCCCGTGGAACTAAACCAGAGCCGAGGAACAAAAGCAGATCCCGAGAAAAAAAAGCAGGGGCAGAGGAACAAAAGCAGAGGCCGAGGAACAATACCAGAGCCTGAGGAAGAAAACTAGAGCCCGAGGAACAAAACCAGAGACCGAGGAACAAATGGTGGGCCCGAGGAACAAAACGAGACCCGTGGACCCAGACCAGAGCCCGAGGAGCTAAAGCAGAGCTGGAAGAACAAAACCAGAGCCCGAGGAACAAAACCAGCCCTTGAGGAACAATACCAGACCCCAAGGAAGAAAACCAGAGCTCGAGGAAGACAACCAGAGCCTGAGGAACAAAACCAGATTCCGAAGAACAAAAGGAGGGCCCGAGGAACAAAACCAGAGCCCGAGGGAAAAAACCAGAGCGCGAGAAAGAAAACCAGAGCCCTAGGAAGAAAACCAGGACCAGAGGAACAAAACGAGAGCCCAAGGAAGAAAACCTTACCTCGAGGAAGAAAACCAGACCCCGAGGAACAAAACCAGAGGTCGAGGAAAAAAACCAGAGTCAGACGAGAAAAAGGAGGGCCCGAGGAACAAAACCAGACCCTGTGGAAATAAACCAGAGCCCAAGGAACAGAACCAGAGCTAGAGGAACAAAACCAGAAGACGAGGAAAAAAACCAGGGCCCGAGGAACAAAACCAGGGCCCGAGGAACAAAACCAGAGCCCGACGAACCAAACCAGAGTCCAAGGAACAAAACTAGACCTCGAGGAACAAAACCAGAGGCCGAGGAAAAAAAACAGTGCTCGAGGAACAAAAAGGAGGGACCGAGGAGCAAAACCAGCGCTGCAGGAACAAAACCAGGGGCCGAGGAACAAAAGCAGACGCCGAGGAACAAAACCAGAGCCCAAGGAAGAAAACCAGAGCCCAAGGAATAAAAGCAGCCCTTGAGGAACAAAAGCAGAGCCCGAGGAACAAAACCAGAGCCCATGGAACTAATCTAGAGCTCACGGAACAAAACCAGAGCCCGAGGAAGAAAACCAGGGCCCGAGGAACGAAACCAGAGCTGAAGGAGCAAAACCAGCCCAGAAGGAACAATACCAGAGCCCGAGGACCAAAAGGAGGGCCCAAGGAACAAAACCAGAGCTGGAGGAAAAAAACCAGGGCCCAAGGAATAAACCAGAGCTGGAGGAATAAAACGAGGGCCGAGGAACAAAACCAGAGCCCGAGGACCAAAAAAAGGTGTCGGAGTGACCCGGGGTCGGAATAGGAGCGCGTTCCCGGAGTAATGATGAATCCCAATGTGGGTATGGTCATTCTCCTTTATTTCAAGTTATTGTGCTACTTTTATAAGCTAGCCACACTAACACGCGCACCTACGAATCCTCTATTGGTTTACAGTCAGCAAGCACACGAATCTTAACAGACACAGATTGGTCAAAAGCATGTGACCACGCGAACGCTTCCTGCGCCTGCATTCCGTTACATAATCTACTGATAGTTACATTCCTCAGCCTGTTTTTCCTTATTCTACTATCACTTCAGAGACTCTAAAACTACAATTGCTCTTTAGCAACCCTTTGCCTTATACTATTGCTAACAAATCCTCAGTGCTTGGAATGTTCATAGGATGACCGTTATTTAATAAAAATCCTTCCACAAATTCCCCTTTTTGTTTTTGAACAATCCAAGCCTGATTTACTACTTTCGATACAGCCTTTTTTATACAACTAAAAGCAATACAAAAGCATAAACACAATATTAAGATGATAATCAATATACACAAGCCTTTTAATAAAGCTATCAGGCATTGTGGCAACTCTCTAAAAATATTCATGAGCCATTCATCTAAAATGCCATGATTTTGTGGTATCATGCTTACATGGTTTTTTAACCATTGTAATTGTTTATGTGTATACTCACCATGATCGAATAGGTTCATGCAACACATAAACTCTTCTACCCAGAAACCAGGCACGCCCACCAAACAGGTTCTGAAAGACTCAGTTGCCGTAGCAAGAAACAAAACAAAGCGCAGATTGATCTGCTGTGTTTGCCCAGGTAACCCCTTCTTGTGAGAGTGCAGGCTTCACCGCTCGGCTAGGCACCCATATTGGTCCCTTATCTGTGGAAACACACATGTATCCCCTCCCATTAAATATTACCGAAACTGGGCCCAGCCACATGCCAGTGATTGGGTCTCGATACCTTACTTTTAGTTTTGGAAGCGTTGTATGAGAGTTAAACTTAAGGTTTTGGTGATGGATTATAATCGATGGCTCTTCTCTGTCTCCCATCAGACACAAATAATTTAGGGTAAATAGGACTTTATGCAGTCTCATCTGCAGGTCCTTTTCTTCCTCCTTTTGCTTTGTTAGATAGTCCTTCAATACCTGATGCGTGCGTTCTACAAGGCTCTGCCCCGTCGGTGAGTGTGGGATGCCAGTAATATGCTTGACCCCCCATCTCATCAGAAAGGTTCTCAACTTCTGACTGGTGTAAGCAGGGCCATTATCTGTTTTCAGTTGTTCTGGCACACCCAACACCGCGAAGCAAGCAAGGAGGTGCTTACACACATGATGAGCCTTCTCATCCGATAAAGCCGTGGCCCATATTACTTTAGAGAAGGTATCTATGGTGACATGTACATATTTGAGCTGCCCAAATTCAGCGATATGAGTTACATCAGTCTGCCAGAGCTCTAAAGCCTTGAGACCTTTTGGATTAACGCCCAGCCCTATTCCAGGTCCATGATTTCCACACTTGGGACAGGCCTGTATGATAGAGCGAGCTTCGTTTTCTGATAACCCATATTGCTTTCTTAAACCCTTTGAGTTTTGATGAAATATTTCATGACCCTGCCTAGCTTGTAAAAATTTATCTACCGGTGGTACATGACACGCTGGACTGACAAGATTGTCCGCTATCTGATTGCCTTGTCCTAAACCCAACTCCCATTGATGGCTACGGATATGAATGACACAACATGGAGCCGCTCGCTGGGAGATGGTCGATCTTAATTGAATAAATAGTTTCCCTAGCTGAGGATTATTTGTTTCCCTAATCAGCGCATCTTGAATTCTTGGTATAAGCCCAGCTACATGTAGAGAATCAGTCACCACATTCAAAGGATGATCAGGCCAGTTCCCTAATGCCCATACCACCGCCATTAATTCTAAAGTCTGTAAGGTATCTCCAGCTTGCCCTTGCAAAATCTTTTTGCACCATTGATCTGTTTCCCACCATACGCATGCAGCTTGTCTAGAACGTTTTCCCGCATCTGTATATACCGTCAACCCCTCGAGTATCGGGCTATCAACCACTTTAGGTTTTTCTAGCCACTGATTTCGTTTTAGAATCTGCCACAATTTCCCTTGAGGTTGCTGAGAGTGCACCTTTCCGCTAAATCCTAACAGAGATTCTTGAATGGCCAACATATGGCGTATCCACCACTCTAAATCTACAGCGTTAACAGGAATACTGATGTCTGCTGGTTCCTGTCCTGTCAGCTCTATAATTCGCGTTCTCCCTTTTCGGATTAATTCCCCTACGGCTTCAGGACGAGTTTGTATACTGAAACGTGGTTGTACCCATAAGAAAACCCATTCCAAAATTCGAAAAAAGGAGGAATTTGGCAAGTTATCATTATTCTTGTTGTCAATGGCAATCACGGAATTCATTCCCTGTTGTCCCTTCATCTCCCCCTTCTTGTTTTGCCATTGACATATAACAGCAAAAGGTGATTCTTCGGTGTTACAGATAAGCAAAGAAAGTGGCAGTTCAAGGATTCTTCTTGCGGTCCAGGCTATAGTAAGTTTGTTTATAATGTGCTGTAAGGCCACGTGGTGTTTGTCCGTCATATGAATTTCAGCTGCAGGCTGAGTGCCACGCAGTAATTCAATTAGTGGTTTAATGTCTGCATTGGTAATGCCAGCGCAATTGCGAACCCATTGGATGTCGCCTAAGACCGTTTGCACATCAGTCAATCACACCATACAGTAGCACGACAATTTCGCCTGTTATGCCCCTGTTCCCCACAACGATAGCAGATGCCTTTAAAGGGCTGGACTATTCCTGGAGAGTGTTTTTGCCTAACAACAGCTGCTAATGGTTGTACTACTTCTTTGACAGCACTTTGCAGCACAGCTGCCATCGACTCATTTTGTTTTTGAACCCCTGCTCTTTCCACCCGAGAAAGCATTTCTTCCACTCCTGCCCCTTTGGGCAGACTGGCTAGAATGGCCTTGGTAGTTTTGTTGGTGTTATCAAAGGCCAAAATTCTAAACATTTGTTGTTTATTGTCCTCTCCCAAATCTGGGTGGTTCATTACTGCGTCCCAAAGCCTATCAATAAAGTTGGTATACTTCTCAGTTGCACCTTGCGTCACCGAGCTGAAAGAAGGGCCTTCCGATCCTGGTAAGGAAAGAAACGCATCTAAAGCAAGCTTAGAAGATAACTGTAACATATTGACAGGAAAAGTTAGTTGGACATTTATATCCGCATAACGTCCCCCCCCAATGAGCATTTCAGCTGTGATCCCAGATAATGGATCCCCTTGTTGTTGATGTTGGGCAGCAGCATTCACTGCCCTCTGAGACCATGACGATCCCCATAATAAAAACTGTGTAGGTATCAACAGAAGCCTCATCAGACTTTGACAATCATAAGGACACATCAAATCAGCAGAAAAAATCCAAATAACGATTTGTCGCGAGGCTTCCAATTTAACACCATACTGCGATATAGTATTTTTGGCTTGTTGTAGAATCTTCCAATCATGCGGTTCCCATTTTCCTTGACCGTTGTCCTGTACCACCGGAAAAGCCATGGGGCCAATGTTGGATGCAACCCCCCACTGTCCGTCCAAAATAGCATCCCGAACAACTCCACTCCATCGGCCGGGACGGGTAGCTGCGGTAGGTCCGGAGAAACAGGGTGGCAAATTGTCTCTCGAACCGGCGGTTGACCAAGGTTCTCTTTTTTGCTGAGTCTGTGTAGTTAAGTCCTTTAGTTGTTGCACAACCTCTTTTAACAGCTGATTAATACTTTCTGTTAAATTTTTCTCTTTTCCGCTAGATGGCGGTGTGGCAGCACCGGAGGAATCACTGGAGAGTGGCAAGGTGGGGTGGAGAGGAGGGGCAGTGGGAGGAAGGTGGCACGTTTCCCCGCCTTGAATTAGGGGGGTGGGTGGAGCTGGCCACTCCTCCCCCTTCATGCCCGGCGACTGCTCTTCCGCTTTTGTGTCACACTGCTGCTGTGCTTTAGCCCCGGCAACTTCCGGCTGCTGTGGCGTAGATGATATTGTCGGGGAAGATGGCGAACATAGACTGTCGGGCGCCTTTAAATCCTGCTCAACTCTATCGCGCAATTTGGCAACAGTCTTACAGGTGGACCCCGTCATACCCTTCACAGCAGGCAGCCCAAAAAATTGTGCGATAGGCCCTGCCTTGGATTCCATGCTCTTAGACTGTTCCGGTATGGGGTCCGGAGCCAGCATCTGAACAGCCGCACACGCCACCTCCCGTTCAGCTTTCATAGCTTTTAAAGTTTCTAGTACGTCTCCCCACAAGTCTGTCACAGACTTAATCTCCTTCTCCAATTTTTTATCACCTTCAGTAAGCTTCTGCCACATTAGTTCTCCCAGCTCCTGCCATTCAAGCACAGAAAACAACGTGTGAGTGTTCTTAAAAAGTCCCAAACGTTGTCCTAACTTAATTAGCTTGATAAGCTGTTCCACCGTTGTCTCAATCCCTCTCATAGAGAGTATACCTGCGAGCAACGTAGCTGCTGCCTCATTCTCCATAATAGCAGCGCACCCTCTGGGAGGCAGTTGGCCACTCTGCACCGTTATCTATTCTAGTTAAGCGACAGAATAGTACAACTCCCAGTCGCTTGTTTCCCACTCCCCTTCTCTCGCTGCGCTTACCGCAGTCTCGAAGAATTGTAGTCTCTGCTACCAGACCTCTGGGTTACGAGCCCAGCATGTTTCCGCATCCGCTGCTACCAGATGTCGGAGTGACCCAGGGTCGGAATAGGAGCGCGTTCCCGGAGTAATGATGAGTCCCAATGTGGGTATGGTCATTCTCCTTTATTTCAAGATATTGTGCTACTTTTATAAGCTAGCCACACTAACACGCGCACCTACGAATCCTCTATTGGTTTACAGTCAGCAAGCACACGAATCTTAACACAGATTGGTCAAAAGCAGGTGTGCACGTGAACGCTTCCTGCGCCTGCATTCCGTTACATAATCTACTGACAGTTACATTCCTCAGCCTGTTTTTCCCTATTCTACTATCACTTCAGAGACTCTAAAACTACAATTGCTCTTTAGCAACACTTTGCCTTATACTATTGCTAACAAATCCTCAGTGATTGGAATGTTCATAGGATGACAGTTATTTAATAAAAATCCTTAAACAAAAAGCCCCGAGGAGCAAAAACAGAGCTGGAGGAACAAAACCAGGGCCCGAGGAACCAAACCAGAGCCGGCGGAACAAAACCAGAGTCTGTGGAACAAAAACAGAGCCCGAGGAAAAAAAACAGTGTCCGAGGAAGAAAACCAGTGCCCGAGGAACAAAATCAGAGGTCGAGGAACAAAACCAGAGCCCGAGGACCAAAAGGAGGGACCAAAGAGGCAAACCAGAGCTCGAGGAACAAAACCAGGGCCCGAGGAAAAAAACCCAGAGCCGGAGGAGAAAAAGGAAGGCCCGAGGAACAAAACCAGACCCCGTGGAACTAAACCAGAGCCCAAGGAACAAAACTGGAGACCGAAGAAAAAAACCAGGGCCCGAGGAACAAAACCAGGGCCCGTGGAACAAAATCAGTGCCCGAGGAACAAAACCAGGGCCCGAGGAAAAAAAGCAGAGCCCGACGAACAAAGCCAGAGTCCAAGGAAGAAAACTAGAGCTCGAGGAACAAAACCAGAGCCCGAGGAAAAAAAACAGGGCTCGAGGAACAAAAAGGAGGGACCGAGGAGCAAAATCAGAGCTGGAGGAACAAAACGAGGGCCCGAGGAACAAAAACAGATGATGAGGAACAAAACCAGAGCCCGTGGAACAAAACCACAGCCAAGGAACAAAAGGAGGGACTGAGGAACAAAACTAGAACCTGAGGAACAAAACCAGGGTCCGAGGAACAAAATCAGAGCCCGAGGACCAAAAAAAGACCCGAGAAGCAAAAACACAGCTGGAGGAACAAAACCAGGGCCCGAGGAACCAAAACAGAGCTGGAGGAACAAAAGCAGAGACCGAAGAACAAAACCAGAGCCTGACGAACAAAACCAGAGCCCGAGGACCAAAACCAGAGCGGGAGGAACAAAATCAGGGCTCGAGGAACAAACCAGAACTGGAGGAATAAAACCGGGGCCAAAGGAACAAAACCAGAGCTCGAGGAAGAAAATCAGAGCCCGAGGAAGAAAACCAGACCCCGAGGAACAAAACCTGCCCTCAAGGAACAAAACCAGAGCCCGAGGAAGAAAACCAGAGCCCGTGGAAATAAAACAGAGCCCAACGAACAAAACCAGAGCCCGAGGGAAAAAAACAGAGTCCGAGGAACAAAACCAGAGCCCGAGGAACAAAATCAGACCTTGAGGAACAAAACCAGAGCCCGAGGAAGAAAACCAGAGCCCGAGGAACAAAACCAGCCCTCAAGGAAAAAACGCAGAGCCCGAGAAAGAAAATGAGAGCCTGAGGAACAAAAGCAGAGCTAGAGGAGCAAAACCAGAGCTGGAGGAAAAAAAACAGAACCCGAGGAACCAAAGGAGAGCCCAAGGAGAAAAACCAGACCCCGCGAAAATACCCCAGAGCCCGACGAAAAAAACCAGAGCCTGAGGAAAAAAGACAGAGCCCTCGGAACAAAACCAGATCCCGAGGAAAAAAAAACAGAGCCCGAGGAAAAAAAAACAGAGCCCGAGGAAAAAAACCAGTGCCTGAGGAACAAAACCACTGCCTGAAGAACAAAAGGAGGGCCCGAGGAAAAAAACCAGAGACTGGGGAACAAAACCAGTGTCCGAGGAACAAAACCAGGGCCTGAGGAACAAAACCAGAGCCCGAGGAATAAAACTACAGCGGGTGGAACAAAACAAGGGCTCAAGGAATAAAGCAGATCTGGAGGAATAAAACCGGGGCCCGAGGAACAAAACCGGAGCTCGAGGACCAAAATCAGAGCCCAAAGAACAAAAGGAGGGCCCGAGGAATAAAACCAGACCCCGAGGAACAAAACTAGCCCTCGAGGAAGAAAAGCAGATCCCGAGGAAGACAACCAGAGCCCGAGGAAGACAACGAGAGCTAGAGGAGCAAAACCACAGCTCGAGGAACAAAACGAGCTCCCGAGGAAAGAAACCAGAGCCCGAGGAACAAAACCAGATCCCGAGGAACAAAACCAGATCGCGAAGAACAAAAGGAGGACCCAAGGAACAAAACCAGAGCCCGTGGAATAATACTAGAGTCCAAGGAACAAAACCAGAGCCCGAGGAAAAAAACCAGAGCCCGAGGAAGAAAACCAGAGCCCGAGGAACAAATCCAGGGCCTGAGGAACAAAACCAGACCCGATGAACAACACCAGGGCCCGAGGAACAAAACCAGAGCCCATGGAACTAAACTGGAGCCCGAGACATAAAAGCAGAGCCAGAGGAACAAAACCAGAGCTGGAGGAACAAAACCAGAGACCGGGGAACAAAACCAGAGCCCAAGGAACAGAACCAGAGCGCGAGGAATAAAAGGAGGCCCCGAGGAGCAAAACCAGAGGTGGAGGAAAAAAACGAGAGCCCGAGGAACAAAACCAGGGCTCGAGGGAAAAAACAAGAGCCCGAGGAACAAAACGAGCGCGAGAGGAACAAAACCAGAGCCCGAAGAACAAAACCAGACCTTGAGGAACAAAACCAGAGCCCGAGGAAGAAAACCTTATCCCGAGGAAGAAAACCAGAGCCCAAGGAACAAAACCAGCCCTCAAGGAAGAAAAGCAGAGCCCGAGGAAGAAAATGAGAGCCTGAGGAATAAAAGCAGAGCTGAAGGAACAAAACCAGGGCTCAAGGAACAAACAAGGGCCCTAAGAACAAAACCGGAGCCCGTGGAAAAAAAACAGAGCCCGAGGAAAAAAAACAGGGCCCAAGGAAAAAAAACAGAGACCGAGGAACAAAACCAGAGCCCATGGAACTAAACAAGAGCCCGAGACACAAAAGCAGAGCCAGAGGAACAAAACCAGAGCTTGAGGAACAAAACCAGAGACCGGGGAACAAAACCAGAGCCCAAGGAACAAAACCAGAGCCCGAGGAACAAAAGGAGGACCTAAGGAACAAAACCAGGGCCCGAGGAAAAAAAACAGAGCTCGAGGACCAAACGAGGGCCCTAGGAACAAAACCAGAGCCCGAGGAAAAAAAATAGAGCTCGAGGAAAAAAAACAGGGCCCGAGGAACAAAAACAGTGCCTGAGGATCAAAACCAGTGCCTGAGGAACAAAAGGAGGGCCCGAGGAATAAAACCACGGCCTAAGGAACAAAAGCAGGGCCTGAGACACAAAACCAGAGCCCGAGGAACAAAGCCAGAGCCGCAGGAAAAAAACGTAGAGCCGGAGGAACAAAACCAGGGGCCGAGGAGAAAAACCATAGACGGAGGAAAAAACCGAGACCGGAGGAACAAAACCAGGGCCCGAGGAACAAAAACAGAGCCCGAGGAAAAAAACCAGAGCCCGAGGAACAAAACCAGACCTTGAGGAACAAAATCAGAGCCCGAGGAAGAATACCTTATCCCGAGGAAGAAAAATAGACCCCAAGGAACAAAACCAGAGCACGATAAACAAAACCAGCCCTCAAGGAAGAAAAGGAGAGCCCAAGGAAGAAAACGAGAGCTCGAGGAAAAAAAGCAGAACCAGAGGAACAAAACCAGAGCTTGAGGAACAAAACCAGAGACCGGGGAACAAACCCAGAGCCCTAGGAACAAAACCGGAGCCCGAGGAACAAAAGGAGGGCCTGAGGAAAAAAACCAGAGCCTGAGGAAGAAAACCAGGGCCCGAGGAAAAAAAACAGAGCTCGAGAACCAAACGAGCGCAATAGGAACAAAACCAGAGCCCGAGGAAAAAAGCTAGAGATCGAGGAAAGAAAACAGGGCCCGAGGAACAAAAGGAGGGCCCGAGGACTAAAACCAGAGATGGAGGAACAAAACCAGAGCCCGAGGAACAAAACCAGAACCCGAGGAACAAAACCAGAACCCGAGGAATAAAACCAGAGCGGGTGGAACAAAACCAGGGCTCGAGGAACAAACCAGATCTGGAGGAATAAAACCAGGGCCCGAGGAACAAAACCAGAGCTCGAGGAACAAAATCAGAGCCCAAGGAACAAAACCAGAACCCGAGGAAGAAAAGGAGAGCCCAGGAGAAAAACCAGACCCCGTGGAATTAAACCAGAGCCCGACGAACAAAACCAGAGCCTGAGGAAATAAGACAGAGCCCTCGGAACAAAACCAGATCCCGAGGAAAAAAAAACAGAGCCCGAGGAAAAAAAACAGAGCCCGAGGGAAAAAACCAGTGCCTGAGGAACAAAACCACTGCCTGAAGAACAAAAGGAAGGCCCGAGGAACAAAACCAGAGCCTGGGGAACAAAACCAGTGTCCGAGGAACAAAACCAGGGCCTGAGGAACAAAACCAGAGCCCGAGGAATAAAACCAGAGCGGGTGGAACAAAACCAGGGCTCAAGGAACAAACCAGATCTGGAGGAATAAAACCGGGGCCCGAGGAACAAAACCAGAGCTCGAGGAACAAAATCAGAGCCCAAGGAACAAAACCAGAGCCCGAGGAAGAAAACCAGAGGCCGTGGAACAAAACCAGACCGGAGGAAAAAAAGGAGGGCCCGAGGAACAAAACCAGAGCCCGAGGAACAAAACCAGAGCCGCAGGAAAAAACCGAGAGCCGGAGGAACAAAACCAGGGGCCGAGGAGAAAAACCATAGACGGAGGAAAAAACTGAGAGCTGGAGGAACACAACCAGGGCCCGAGGAACAAAACCAGAGCCCGAGGAACAAAACCAGAGCCCGAGGACCAAAACGAGCACGAGAGGAACAAAACCAGAGCCCGAGGAACAAAACCAGACCTTGAGGAACAAAATCAGAGCCCGAGGAAGAATACCTTATTCCGAGAAAGAAAATCAGACCCCAAGGAACAAAACCAGAGCCCGAGAAACAAAACCAGCCCTCAAGGAAGGAAAGGAGAGCCCGAGGAAGAAAACGAGAGCTCGAGGGAAAAAAGCAGAACT